>NC_079189.1:337804778-338404778 GCF_029499605.1 Hyla sarda | reverse complement strand
ACGGCTCAAGTCTCCTTCCACACAGGCCCAGTGGATCCACCACCTTTCCTGATTCCTAACACATATCTTTACCATAAAGTTCACTGGCTAGAAAGAACCCCCCCTCCCAAATTTGCAATATTTCATTTCTCTTAAAAATTTTCCCATACAAATACTTTTCTTGGTTTCGCCGTACATTTTATGGTAACATGAAAGGTATCATTACAAAGTACAAATGGTCAAAAAAACAAACAAAAAAAACAAGCTCTCATATGGGTCTGTAGAGGGAAGAATAAAAAAGTTATGGCTCTTTGAAGGCGAGGAGGAAAAAGCAAAAATGCAAAAATTGATATTTCCTGTGTCTACAAGGCCAAAACGGGCTAAGTCCTTAACCCCTTCCTGCAGAATGTCATATATAAACGCCGGGTTGTGCAGTGCGTTCGCGCATCCCGGCGTTTATAAATGACATTCAGTTAACCCGGCGATGCGCAGCATCGCACGGGTTAACTGGCAGAAGTCCCGCTGTTTTCAGCAGGGGACAACTTCTGCTTCACCCCCAGGACCATCCATTGATGGTCCTGGTCAGCGATCACTGTGATTGGTCCCTGTGGACCAATCACAGTGATCTAGGGTGAAAGTTCAGATCCCCCGCACTGCCCGCCCCTGGAAGTCGGGCAGAACGGGGGACGATGGCTGCAGGGGCTCGCGGGGATCTGCAGCATAGGGGGGAACACGAGGGGACCGGCAGCCTTACCAGATCCAGTGGCGGGACCGAGGAGCAGTGCGGGACCGGCCACGTGGACGAGCAGCGACGGGACCGGCAGGTGAGTATATGGTCCTCAGAAGCAGCAGTGAAGATCTTCACTGCTGCTTCTAGAAGTCTGAAAACTACAACTCCCAGCATGCCTAGACAGCCTTTGGCTGTCTGGGCATGCTGGGAGTTGTAGTTTTGCAACATCTGGAGGGCCCCAGTTTGGAGACCATTGTATAATGGTCTCCAATCTGTGCTCTTCCAGCTGTTGCAAAACTACAACTCCCAGCATGCACTGACTGTCCAGGCATGCTGGGAGTTTTAGTTCAGCAACATCTGGCCCTTCAGATGTTGCCGAACTACAACTCCCAGCATGCCCTTCAGCTGTCTGGGCATGCTGGGAGTTGTAGTTTTGCAACAACTGGAGACACACTGGTTGGGAAACATTGTCTGTTTCTAACTCAGTGTTCCCTAACCTGTGTGCCTCCAGCTGTTGCAAAACTATAACTCCCAGCATGCACTAACAGACCATGCATGCTGGGAGTTGTGGTTTTGCAACAGCTGGTCCACCCCCCCCCCCCCCCCCCTGTGAATGTACAGGGTACATTCACATGGGCGAGGCTTTTACAGTGGGTTTCTCGCATCTTGAGATGCAGCAAATTTTGCGCCGGGAAACTTGCTGTAATCCCCCGCCGATGTGACTGTACCCTAAAAACACTACACTACACTAACACGAAATAAAATAAAAAGTTAAAAACACTACATATACACATACCCTTACACAGCCCCCCTCCCCCAATAAGAATGTCCGGTACGCCACTGTTTCCAAAGCAGAGCTTGTAAAACTTGTACAGCCCACTGTTCCAAAGATCTGTCAGACACCAGTGGGGGGCAAATGCTCACTGTATCCCTTGTTACGTTCCTTAAGGGGTCTCGTTTCCAAAATGGTATGCCATGTGGTTTTTTTTTGCTGTTCTGGCACCATAGGGGCTTCCTAAATGCGATATGCCCCCCGAGCAAAATTTGCTCTCAAAAAGCCAAATATGACTCCTTCTCTTCTGAGCATTGTAGTTCGCCCATAGTGCACTTCAGGTCAACTTATGGGGTACCTCCATGCTCAGAAGAGAAGGGGTTACAAATATTGGGGGGTATTTCCTGCTATTAACCCTTGCAAAAATGTGAAATTTGGGGGGAAACACACATTTTAGTGGAAATTTTTTTTTTTTTTACATATGCAAAAGTCGTGAAACACCTGTGGGGTAATAAGGCTCACTTTATTCCTTATTACATTCCTCAAGGGGTCTAGTTTCCAAAATGGTATGCCATGTGTTTTATTTTGCTGTTCTGGCACCATAGGGGCTTCCTAAATGCGACATGCCCCCCAAGCAAAATTTGCTCTCAAAAAGCCAAATATGACTCCTTCTCTTCTGAGCATTGTAGTTTGCCCATAGTGCACTTCAGGTCAACTTATGGGGTACCTCCATACTCAGAAGAGAAGGGGTTACAAATATTGGGGGGTATTTCCTGCTATTAACCCTTGGAAAAATGTGAAATTTGGGGGGAAACACACATTTTAGTGAAAAAATATATATATTTTTTTACATATACAAAAGTCGTGAAACACCTGTGGTTTATTAAGGCTCACTTTATTCCTTGTTATGTTCCTCAAGGGGTCTAGTTTCCAAAATGGTATGCCATGTGAGGGTTTTTTGCTGTTCTGGCACCATAGGGGCTTCCTAAATGCAACATGCCCCCCAAAAACCATTTCAGAAAAACGTACTCTCCAAAATCCCCTTGTCGCTCTTTCCCTTTTGAGCCCTCTACTGCGCCCGCCGAACAATTTACATAGACATATGAGGTATGTGCTTACTCAAGAGAAATTGGGCTACAAATATAAGTATACATTTTCTCCTTTTACCCCTTGTAAAAATTCAAAAATTGGGTCTACAAGAACATGCGAGTGTAAAAAATGAAGATTGTGAATTTTCTCCTTCACTTTGCTTCTATTCCTGTGAAACACCTAAAGGGTTAAAATGATTACTGAATGTCATTTTGAATACTTTGGGGGGTGCAGTTTTTATAATGGGGTCTTTTGTGGGGTATTTCTAATATGAAGACCCTTCAAATCCACTTCAAACCTGAACTGGTCCCTGAAAAATAGTGAGTTTGAAAATTTTGTGAAAAATTGGAAAATTGCTGCTGAACTTTGAAGCCCTCTGGTGTCTTCCAAAAGTAAAAACTCGTCACTTTTATGATGCAGACATAAAGTAGACATATTGTTTATGTGAATAAAAAAATTTTTTATTTGTAATATACATTTTCCTTACAAGCAGAGAGCTTCAAAGTTAGAAAAATGCAAAATTTTCAAATTTTTCATCAAATTTTAGGATTTTTCACTAGGAAAGGATGCAAGTTACCACAAAAATTTACTACCATGTTAAAGTAGAATATGTCACGAAAAAACTATCTCGGAATCAGAATGATAACTAAAAGTATTCCAGAGTTATTAATGTTTAAAGTGACAGTGGTCAGATGTTCCAAAAACACTCTGGTCCTTAAGGCCAAAATGGGCTTGGTCCTGAAGAGGTTAAGGGGTTAAACATGTCTGATCCAGCACTTCAAAAAACCACACTTTTATTTTGAACATAATCTGTTAAAATTTGTTGCAAATTAAAGGGGAACTTCACTGGAAAATATTTATTTTTAAATCAACTGATGGCAAAAAGTTAAACATTTTTGTAAATTACTTCTATTTAAAAATCTTAACCCTTTCAGTATTTATCAGCTGCTGTATGCTCCAAAGGAAGTTCTTTTCTTTTTGAATTTCTTTTCTGTCTAACCACAGTGCTCTTTGCTGACACCTCTGTCCATTTTAATAACTGTCCAGAGTAGGAGCAAATTCCCAAAGCAAACCTCTCCTGCTCCAGACATTTCCTAAAATGGACGGAGGTGTTATCAGAGAGCACCGTTGTCAGACTGAAAGGAAATTCAAAAAGAATAGAATTTCCTGTGAAGCATACAGCAGCCGAAGTACTGGAAGTATTAATATTTTTTAATAGAAGTAGTTTACAAAACTGCTTAACTTTCCGGGCACCAGTTGATTTAAATAAAATGTTTTCCAGGGGAGTACCCCTTTAATGACAATTTTAATTGAAAAATTCCACAGGACCTTCCTGCTTATATGCTGCGTATTGCAATAAAATTGAGTTCCCCACACACTTATGTCCTTTGAACTTTTTACTTACATTTTTACTCATAGCATTGTATGGTGCATTTAAGCATATTATTAAAAGTCACAAAGGATTATCAAAATAAATATCTTAAAGGGGTTATCCAGGAAAAAAACTTTTTTTATATATCAACTGGCTCCAGAAAGCGATTTGTAAATTACTTCTTTTAAAAAATCTTAATCCTTTCAGTACTTATGAGCTTCTGAAGTTAAGGTTGTTCTTTTCTGTCTAAGTGCTCTCTGATAACACGTGTCTCGGGAACCGCCCTGTTTAGAAGAGGTTTGCTATGGGGATTTGCTTCTAATGTCATCAGAGAGCACTTAGACAGAAAAGAATAACCTTAACTTCAGAAGTTCATAAGTACTGAAAGTATTAAGATTTTTTAATAGAAGTAATTTACAAATCTGTTTAACTTTCTGGAGACAGTTGATATATATAAAAAAGTTTTTTCCTGGAATACCCCTTTAATCTTTACAACTAAAAAAAGTACTTAAATGAATATGCAGAATTCCTAGATGTATATGAGGTCAGTTCTTCAAATGCAGTTCTTTAACCCCTTAAGGACACAGCCATTTTACACCTTAGGACCCGGCCATTTTTTGAACATCTGACCACTGTCATTTTAAACATTAATAACTCTGGAATGCTTTTAGTTATCATTCTGATTCCGAGATTGTTTTTTCGTGACATATTCTACTTTAACATAGTGGTAAAATTTTGTCGATACTTGCATCCTTTCTTGGTGAAAAATCCCAAAACTTTTATGAAAAATTTGAAAATGTAGCATTTTTCTAACTTTGAAGCTCTCTGCTTGTAAGTAAAATGGATATTCCAAATATTTTTTTTATTTTATTCACATATACAATATGTCTACTTTATGTTTGCATCATAAAATTGACGTGTTTTTACTTTTGGAAGACACCAGAGGGCTTCAAAGTTCAGCAGCAATTTTCCACAAAATTAGCAAATTCCCTAGTTTTCAGGGACCAGTTCAGGTTTGAAGTGGATTTGAAGGGTCTTCATCTTAGAAATACCCCACAAATGACCCCATTATAAAAACTGCACCCCCCAAAGTATTCAAAATGACATTCAGTCAACGTTTTAAGCCTTTAGGTGTTTCACAGAAATAGCAGCAAAGTGAAGGAGAAAATTCACAATCTTCATTTTTTACACTCGCATTTTCTTGTAGACCCAATTTTTGAATTTTTACAAGGGGTAAAAGGAGAAAATGTATACTTGTATGTGTAACCCAATTTCTCTCGAGTAAGCACATACCTCATATGTCTTTGTAAAGTGTTCGGCGGGCGCAGTAGAGGGCTCAGAAGCGAAGGAGCGACAAGGGGATTTTGGAGAGTACGTTTTTCTGAAATGGTTTTTGGGGGGCATGTTGCATTTAGGAAGCCCCTATGGTGCCAGAACAGCAAAAAAAAAAAAAAAACACATGCCATACCATTTTGAAAACTAGACCTCTTGAGGAACGTAACAAGGAATTAAGTGAGCCTTAATACCCCACAGGTGTTTCACGACATTTGCATATGTAAAAAAAGAAAAAAATTCACTAAAATGTGTGTTTCCCCCCAAATTTCAAATTTTTGCAAGGGTTAATAGCAGAAAATACCCCCCAAAATTTGTATCCCCATCTCTTCTGAGTATGGAGGTACCCCATAAGTTGACCTGAAGTGCACTACGGGCAAACTACAATGCTCAGAAGAGAAGGAGTCATATTTGGCTTTTTGAGAGCAAATTTTGCTTGGGGGGCATGTTGCACTTAGGAAGCCCCTATGGTGCCAGTACAGCAAAATAACCTCCACATGGCATACCATTTTGGAAACTAGACCCCTTGAGGAATGTAACAAGGGGTACAGTGAGCATTTACCCCCACTGGTGTCTGTCAGATCTTTGGAACAGTGGGCTGTACAACATTTTTTACTTGCACAGCCCATTGTTCCAAAGATCTGTCAGACACCAGTGGGGTGTAAATTCTCACTGCACCCCTCATTACATTCGGTGAAGGGGTGTAGTTTCCAAAATGAGGTCACATGTGGGGTTTTGTTTTTTTCGCATTTGTCAAAACCGCTGTAACAATCACCCCTGTGCAAATCACCTCAAATGTACATGGTGCACTCTCCCTTCTGGGCCTTGTTGTGCGCCCCCAGAGCACTTTGCGCCCACATATGGGGTATCGCCGTAGACGGGAGAAACTGCATTACAAATTTTGGGGGGCTTTTTTCCCTTTTACCTCTTGTCAAAATGAAAAGTATAGGGCAACACCAGCATGTTAGTGTAAATTTTTTTTTTTTACACTAACATGCTGGTGTAAACCCCAACTTCCCCTTTTCATAAGGGGTGAAAGGAGAAAAAGCCCCCCAAAATTTGCTAGGCAATTTCTCCCAAGTACGGCGATACCCGATATGTGGCCCTAAACTGTTGTCTTGAAATACGACAGGGCTCCGAAGTGAGAGAGCGCCATGCGCATTTGAGGCCTGAATTAGGGATTTGCATAGAGGTGGACATAGAGGTATTCTACGCCAGCGATTCCCAAACAGGGTGCCTCCAGCTTTTGCAAAACTCCCAGCATGCTTGGACAATCAACGGCTGTCCGGCAATACTGGGAGTTGTTGTTTTGCAACAGCTGAAGGCTCCATTTTGGAAAGAGTGGCGTACCAGACGTTTTTCATTTTTATTGAGGAGGGGGGCTGTGTAGAGGTATGTGTATATGTAGTGTTTTTTACTTATTTTATTTTGCGTTAGTGTAGTGTAGTGTAGTGTTTTTAGGGTACAGTCACACTGTTTCCCGCTGCGAGTTTGAGCTGACGCGCAAAATTTGCTGCATCGCAAACTTGCAGCCTGATACTCACTGTAAGCCCCCTGCCCATGTGAATGTATCCTGTACATTCACAGGGGGGGGGGGGGGTTGGGGAAACCTCCAGCTGTGTCAAAACTACAACTCCCAGCATGCACAGTCTATCAGTGCATGCTGGTAGTTGTAGTTTTGCAACAGCTGGAGGCACACGGGTTGGGAAACACTTAGTTAGGAAACAGACAATGTTTCCCGACCAGTGTGCCTCCAGTTGTTGCAAAACCACAACTCCCAGCATGCCCAGGCAGCCGAAGGGCATATTGGGAGTAGTGGTTACGCAACAGCTGGAGGAGAACAGTTTGGGACCACTGTGTAGTGGTGTCCAAGCTGTAGCCCTCCAGATGTTGCAAAACTACAACTCCTAGTATGCCAAAACTGTCCAGGCATGCTGGGAATTGTAGTTCTGCAACATCTGAAGGGCCAGATGTTACAGAACTACAACTCCCAGCATGCCAGGACAGTAAGGGCATGCTGAGGATGTGTAGTTTTGCAACATCTGGAAGGGCACAATGGTCTCCAAACTGTGGACCTCCAGATGTTGTAAAACTGCAACTCCCAGCATGCCCAGACCCAAAGGGCGGTCTGGCCATGCTGGGAGTTGTAGTTTACAGGGTCCCATTACAGCAATGCATGTCGCTTTACGGCGACGTGCATTGTTGTAAAGGGCCCAACCGCGGCTGAAGATCCACTCACCTGTCGCCGCGATCTTCATCACCGGGATACGGGTCTTCAGGGCCGAGGTAAGTACCGGGGCCGGTCCCCAGCACTCCCCCCGTCCTTCCTCCCGTCCTCTCCGGACTTCCAGGGGGCGGGCAGGGCGGGAGAAAGTAATCGCCCCCCCCCCTGCGATTGGTCGGTTAACTAACCGAAGAATCGCAGGGGATCGGAGGAGGTGGCAGGCTTGCCACCTCGCTCCTAGCCTCCAGCATGGTCCTGGCTGCCTGTGACAGCCGGGATCATGCAAAATTACCGGGCGGTTGGGTCCCAGAGACTCGATCAGCCCGGTATCGCCGCAGATCACAAGGGCGATTTCCCTTGCGATTTGCGACGATCGCCGACATGGGGGGCCTACATGGCCCCCCTCTGCGTTTGCCCTGGATGCCTGCTGAAGGATTTCAGCAGGCATACGCTTCCGATCTCTGCCCGGGGCGCGGCAGAGACCGGAGAAACACCAGGACGTACTAGTACGTCCTGGGTCCTTAAAGCCCAGGGTGCCAGGACGTTCTAGTACGTCCTGGATCCTTAAGGGGTTAAGGACCGGGCCATTTTTTGAACATCTGACCACTTTCATTTTAAGCATTAATAACTCAGGGATGCTTTTACCTTTCATTCTGATTCTGAGATGGTTTTTTCAAGACATACTCTACTTTATGTTAGTGGTAAAATTTTTTCGATACTTGCATCGTTTCTTGGTGAAAATTTTCAAAATTTGATGAAAAAATTGAAAATTTTGCATTTTTTACTTTGAAGCTCTCTCTGCTTATAAGGAAAATGAATATTACAAATAAATTATATATTTATTCACATATACAACATGTCTACTTTATGATTGCATCATAAATTTGACATGTTTTTACTTTTGGAAGACATCAGAGGGCTCCAAAGTATAGCAGCAATTTTCCAAATTTTCACAACATTTTCAAAATCGAAATTTTTCAGGGACCAGTTCTGTTTTGAAGTGGATTTGAAGGGCCTTCATATTAGAAATGCCCCACGAATGACCCCATTATAAAAACTGCACCCCTCAAAGTATTCAAAATGACATTCAAATGGTTTGTTAACCCTTTAGGTGTTTCACAGGAATAGCAGCAAATTGAAGGAGAAAATTCAAAATCTTCATTTTTTACACTGGCATGTTCTTGTAGACCCATTTTTTGAATTTTTACAAGGGGTAAAGGGAGAGAAATCTTCCTAAAATGTGTAACCCAATTTCTCTCGACTAAGGAAATACCTCATATGTGTATGTCAAGTGTTCGGCGGGTGCACTAGAGGGCTCATGTCAGGATTCGGCAGGCTGGAGGTGGATCCTCTGTGTCAGAGAGGGATTGGCGTGGACCGTTTCGGTGGACCGGTTCTAAGTTGCTACTGGTTTTCACCAGAGCCCGCCGCAAAGCGGGATGGACCGTTTCGGTGGACCGGTTCTAAGTTGCTACTGGTTTTCACCAGAGCCCGCCGCAAAGAGGGATGGACTTACAGCGGCGGTAGCAACCAGGTCATATCCAACGGCAACGGCTCAACCTCTCTGACTGCTGAGATAGGCGCGGTACAAGGGATTAGACAAGAGCATGGTCGGACGTAGCAGAAGGTCAGGGCAGGCAGCAAGGATCGTAGTCAGGGGCAACGGCAAGAGGTCTGGAACACAGGCTAGGAACACACAAGGAACGCTTTCACTGGCACAATGGCAAATAGATCCGGCAAGGAAGTGCAGGGGAAGTGAGGTAATATAGGGAGTGCACAGGTGAACACACTAATTAAAACCCATGCGCCAATCAGTGGCGCACTGGCCCTTTAAATCGCAAAGACCCGGCGCGCGCGCCCTAGGGATCGGGGCCGCGCACGCCGGGGCAGCACAGACGGGGAGTGAGTCTGATAAGCGGGTCGGGATGCGCACCGCGAGCGGGCGCGTCCCGCATCGCGAATCGCATCCCGGCTGGGGACATAATCGCAGCGCACCCGGTCAGCGGGTCTGACCGGGGCGCTGCGAACAGGAGATCGCTGTGAGCACTCTGGGGAGGAGCGGGGACCTGGAGCGCTCGGCGTAACAGCTCAGAAGGGAAGGACTGACAGAGGGATTTTGGAGAGTGAGTTTTTCTGAAATGGTTTTTGGGGGGCATGTTGCATTTAGGAAGCCCCTATGTTGCCAGGACAGCAAAAAAAAAAAACACATGGCTTACTATTTTGGAAACTACACCCCTCAAGGAACATAACAAGGGGTCCAGTGAGCCTTAACACCCCACAGGTGTTTCGCGACTTTTCGTTAAAGTTGGATGTGTAAATGATTTTTTTTTTCACTAAAATGCTAGTTTTCCCCCAAATTTTACTTCTTTACAAGGGGTAATAGGACAAAATGCCCCCTTACAATTTTTAACCCTATCTCTTCTGAGTATGGAAATACCCCATGTGTGGACGTCAAGTGCACTGCAGGCGCATTACAATGCTCAGAAATGGGGGGGCATGTCGCATTTAGGAAGCCCCTATGGTCCCAGAACAGCAAAAAAAAAAAAAAAAAACACATGGCATACTATTTTGGAAAATACACCCCTCAAGGAACGTAACAAGGGGTACAGTGAGCCTCAACACCCCACAGGTGTTTGACGACTTTGGATGTGTAAATTAATTTTTTTTTTTTTAACTAAAATGCTGTTTTTACAAAAATGTGACATTTTTACAAGGTGTTATAGGAGAAAATGTCCCCCAAAATGTGTAACCCCATCTCTTCTGAGTACAGAAATACCCCATGTGTGGAGGTCAAGGGCATGTCACATTTAGTGCCAGAACAGCAAAAAAAAAAATCAATTTGTAAATTCATTTCTTTGCAGTAAGGACATATCTCATATCTGGGCGTAGATCAGCTCTGCTCACTGGTCACGGAGGAACAGGAGGGCAGTCAGGGGCCTGGAGCTTCTAGACAGCTGCCTATGGAGTCAGAACAGTGGGACCCCCCCCCCTCAAGGGGCATTATATGGGGTACACTAATAACTAACAAGGGGTACAGTGGGACATAAAATTATAAAACAGATTATGTTCCCAGAATGATGACCCAGAACATAGCCAAAACTTAAAAATATGCCCACCCCAAACCCTATGCTCTGAATCATCATTCTGGGAATTTGATGTGTGTGGCCGTCCCGAACCTGTTGCCTCAAATGCGCACACCCCTCAGGTGGAGAGAGAGCGCTGCGCATTTGAGGCAACATAAAAAGTCCCCGATGATAGTGACCCATGACCCATTTTTGGAAAAAATACCCCCAGAGGTCTTATCAGTTTTTGGGCAATTTAGTGGTTTTATGGGGTTAAAATTTGGAATGTACTCTGGACTTGGTACATTGGGGTCAAATTATGGAAAATTAAAATGAAGAGGGAAAATTTAGTACTCCATGGAAGTGTGATACTCCCTGAAGCAATCCTTAATGCAGAGGCCCAGATGATCGGGGCAAGTGTCACATTGAGTGGTGGTGTCCTTCCGAATCCCCCTCCTGTCGCACACTCTGCATTTTTTCTGGGATCATCCCTTCTTTCCAGTGTGGGGGACTTCACCTGGAAAGTGTTGGCCTGGGACGATCCTGGCACCTATAACTCCAGTTTCTTGGGAAGTCTGGCCTGCTCTTTCCCGGTCAGCAAAGATCAGGACCTTTAGGACTTCTTCTTGGAACTGGAGGTATGTCCCTGTGCTGCCAGCGTTCCAGTACAGTACAAAAGAGTTGTACATGGCAATCAGTACCATGTAGACCGCAACTTTTTTATACCATACACGTGTTTTCCGCATGGCCATGTATGGCTTGAGGACTTGATCAGAAAGATCAACTGCCCTCATATACTGATTGTAGTCCAGAATACAATCAGGCTTGAGGACCGTTGTTGTGGTACCTCGCACAGGGACAGGTGAGCTGCCGTTACCATGAATAGTGGTCAGCATAAGGACATACCTCTTATCCTTATACTTGACCAGCAACAGGTTTTCATAGGAAAGGGCACGGGACTCACCCTTGGGAATATGTGTCTGGATCAAATTTAGAGGGAGGCCTCTCTGGTTTCTCTGCACGGTCCCTCAAGCGGACATGGATCTGGCGGCAAGGGATGTGAACAGAGGGATGCTGGTATAAAAGTTGTCCACGTACACGTGGTAACCCTTATTCAGCAATGGGTGCATAAGGTCCCAAACGATTTTCCCGCTAACACCCAGAGTGGGGGAACAATCTGGGGGCTCAATACGGGAATTTCGTCCCTCATACACTCTAAACTTGAGAGTGTACCCGGAGGTACTCTCACAAAGTTTATAGAGCTTCACGTCATACCGCGCCCGCTTCGAGGGAATATACTGACGGAAGAAGAGTCTTCCCTTAAAACTGATAAGAGACTCATCAACCGAGAGCTAAGCGCTACGTAGGCCTCCAAAAATTTGGCCCCAAAGTGATCGATGACCGGCCTCACTTTTTAAAGCCGGTCATAGGTGGGATCACCTCGGGGGGGGAAGTGCCTCATTATCTGCATAATGAAGGCATTTCCAAATAGCCTCAAACCGCTTACGTGTCATGGCCATACTGTAAAGCGGGGGCTGGTAGAAGATGTCCCCGCTCCAGTACTGCCTGACACTGGGCTTTTTGACCAGGCCCATATGCAGCAAGAGGCCCCAAAATGTCCTCATTTCTGCTGCACTGACGGCGTACCATTCATTGGACCTGGCCAAAAAAGAATCTGGGTGGTGGGCGATGAACTGCCTGGCATACAGATTTGTCTGTTCCACCATTAGATTGTCCAGGCTGTCACTGAACAAATAACTGAAATAGTCAAATTCAGTGAACCCTGCCGTGTCCATCCGGATTCCGGAGGCGCCAACAAACTCCGGAATCCGTGGCTGATAACCCTCTGGGGGTCTCCAGACAGGTTCACTGGAAGGGAGCTCCGGTAAAATCGCCTGGGGGGTTGGACTCCTAGTACGAGCAGCATCACCACTCGCACTAGTGCCAGCCACTGGGGCACTTTCATGGGGGGTGGGTGGCCTCGCCTGGCGGCATCTCCGCCGCCTTCTGGGGGGCTCATCATCACTACTAGATGATGAGGAGGACAAGGAAGAACACAGGAATGTTGGATCTTCCTCGTCCTCACTGGCAGATTCGGAGGCAAGAAAAGCGTATGCCTCCGCCACCGAAAATGCACGGTGGAGGGGAGGGTGGTGATGGCTTGGAGGGGAAGGGGGGCGGGGTAGTGTGTAGTGATTAGTAATCACACACCGTTATATGGGCAAAAAAAACAAAAACGCTGCGGACCAAAAAAAAGGGGCAAATCGCAGCGCCCTGAACCCCTAATAGGGCCCGGGTCACGTTAAAAAAAATGTGGCGTACTCTTGAGCCCTAGGGGGTCGGGGGGGGGGATTTTTTAAAAACTTTTTTTTACTTTTTTTTTACTTTACTACATGGATTTCCCAACCTTTCCCTCTGGTGGATTCTGTCCCTGATCTAGGGAATCTTCGGGTCTCCTGAGGTGATCCGATAGGGGGTGTATTCTAAACCCCCGATCACCTTGTATCTCCGGGTCATCGGGTCACACGTGACCCGTAAGACCCGGAATTGCGCAAATCGCAAGTGCGATTTCACTTGCGATTTGCGCTGATCGTCGACATGGGGGGATCTGATGACCCCCCTCGGCATTTGCGCGGGGTGCCTGCTGATTGATATCAGCAGTCACCCCAGTCCGATCCCTGCCCGTCGCGCGTCAGGGACCGGAATTCCCACGGGCGTACCTGTACGTCCTGGGTCCTTAAGACCCAGGTACAGAAGGCGTATGCATACGCCCTAGGTCCTGTACGGGTTAAATAAGGCGTGCTGACTGGCTGTGTATGTAACTTGGTGTGCTGCTTGCAATATTTTAATATATATATATATATATATATATATTAAACAGGGCTCCCTAGGTGATTAATAAAGGCCCTTGTTATGCTTTATACTGCACTTTAACACTCATATGTTATATATTATTTTTTGAGATAGCAAATCGAAGCTGACGAACCCGAATTCGTTGCGAATTTCAGGAAATATTTGATTCATAAAAACAAATGTGAATATTGCCAGGATTCTATCGCAAGAGTCGCTTCATTAAACTCCATTTACTTCTGTGCAGCCTCCAGGGCATCTAAAATGGCGAATCCACATGTCAGTACATGGGGTAAGGAACTCTGGGAAGGCAGGAAGGCAAGACGGGAAGGGAAGTAGGCGGGATGACCCTGAATCACATGCAGGATACAGCCTATCAGCAGCCAGTCACCCCTGTGATGTCACAACCCTATATAATCGGCAGCCATAATTCCGGCTTCTCATTTCATTACAATACACTGCAGAAGGATCATAGGACGCAGAGCCTGTGTGTGTGTGTTACAGCAGAGAAAAGCGCAGTCCAGCAACGTTTAACATCCTCCTAGTCATATCAGCGTTCTTGTGGACGGAGAACATAGTTTTTTTCTATGAAAATAATTTTTACTGCAGCCATTAACCTCTCAGTCACTTTCTACAGCATTGTATTACAGAGAGGGGCAGATAGCTGTGTGTTGCTTCATACACTTCAACAAGCTGCCTCAACTTCATAAACCTTAGCAGAGGAGGCAGCGATTATTATTATTCAGCACAATTCAGTGTCTGTTCCACAAAAAAACATCTGCTGGTTATACTAGTCTGTAGACGGTATAATACCCAGCAGTCCATTCCGAATAGTCTTTGACAGAGTGCAATTTCGTGTTTAGTACACAGCTTTTTTTGGCTGCAGCACTGTTGTGTACTGCTGGTATTTTACAAAAATTAGTTTTTTTTATGGGTACTGTAGCGCATTTTTCTGCCCTCATAAGTGCATACTGCATACAAACATCTAAGTAGTGTACTATTTTGTACCTGTTAATCTGTCAAGGGCCTACATACTGTGAAAGTACAGACAAAAGTAATCACCAGCTGATGTTTTGCAAAAAATACAGAGTTTTTAGGAGTACTGTAGCGCATTTTTCTGCCCTCATAAGTTCATACCGCATATGTACATCTAAGTAGTGAACTATTTTGTACCTGTTAATCTTTCAAGGGCCTACATACTGTGAAAGGAAAGACAAAAGTAATCACCGGCTGGTGTTTTACAAAAATACAGAGTTTTTAGGTGTATTGTAGCGCATTTTTCTGCATTTTTAAGTGCATACCTGATACCACATACCTACATCTAAGTAGTGTACTATTTTGTACCTGTAAATCTGTCAAGGGCCTAGATACTGTGAAAGGCCAGCCAAAAGTGCACACCTGCTGCTGTTGTAGACAAAAACTCTTTTAAGCGTAGTGAAGCGTATTGTACTCTCCTCATATATGCACTAAGTGCCAGGATGTGCACAAAGGAGTGTCAGAGGCCTAAATCCTTCAGGCAGAGGTTGTAGCAGACTAGGGGTGAGTGGCAGTAGGAGTTGCAGCGAGAGGCATGAGCTCCCGTTATCAGCTAGTGGTCGTGTCTCAACCAGCAACCCATCTGCCGTCGTCGATTGGTTCAGCCGGTCACCCACTTCATCCAAAGTGACATCTGACACCCCCAGGCAACAGTCGGTGGGTTCCTCAGGCACAACCTTCAGTTGGCATGGCCCAAGAGCAATCTCTGTCCTCCCATTGCCTCTGTCCTATGCTGTTCCCTCTCTAAAGAAGTATCTTATGCTGTGGGTTCAACTCCACTATTCAGTGAGGACGATCTAATAGAGAACAGTCAGCAGCTACTGCCCGCCCAGCCAAGAAGTGGAGGAGACATCTGCCGCTTCCCCCGCTAGGCAGGCAAGTAGTGATGAGGAGAGTGACGTGGGAGCCGGTTTAGCCAGCGTTCAGGGTCCTTAAGCAGACACTGTTGAGGAACCTGAGGAGGACATCAGTGACATGCAGACACTTGATGATGATGAGGCCAATCGCAATTGGGAGACGGGTGCAGAAGGAGCTTAATCATCATCAGGAGAAGAGAGTTGCAGGTTGCCCGTGAGGCAGCAGCTGAGCCAGCAAGGTGGTAGCATGGTTGGCAGTCAGCATGGTGGCAGAAGTGAAAATTCTTGAGCAAAACGTGCACGGGCGAGACCACCTGCTTCGCGGCAGCCTACCTTCCAGAGGAGGTAGTGGAACAGTGATTCCTGGAGACGGCGGCAGTAGCAGTCAATTAGTGCAGACTGTTGGTGGGAAAATCAGCTACTCTGCGGTGTGGCAGTTTTTCATCAAGCATCCGGAGGAGGTTCACATGCAAGATATGTCGGCAGAAGGTGAAGCGTGGCCAGGGTCCCAATGTTGGCACCACGGCTCTGTGTCAACATATGCTTCGCCACCATAAAACGACATGGGAGTACCCCATGGCACGATGCTCCCTCTTTCAGCCAGCCAAGGCTCCACCACCTCAGCCGAAGGGACCTGTGTGTCATACCCTCCTTCTGTCGCTCTAGATGCTCCTGCTCCTTCTACTTTCAGTCAGCCATTCTGCCAACAATCGTCAAAGCCATGTCCAAGAGGCAACATTATGTGCCCACTCATCCAATGGCACAGAAGCTGAATGTGCTCCTGACTAAGTTGCTAGTGCTGCAGTCCCTCCCTTTTCAATTGGTGGACTCAGCACCTTTCAGAGAACTGATGGTTTGTGCCAAGCCGATGTGGAAAGTGCCAAGCTGTCATTTCTTTGTGAAGAAGGCAGTACCAGCCCTGCACAATTTTGTGGAAGAGAAGGTGGTCCAGTCCTTGAGCCTGTTGGTTTGTGCCAAAGTGCATGACAGCCCTGACGTCTGGAGCTGTAACTATGGTCAGGGACAATACATGTCCTTTACGTCTCACTGGGTGAATGTGGTTCCTGCACAGCCACAACACCAACTTGGATAGGTCACGCCACCTCTTCCTCCACGCTCTCAGGCCGTTGGTCCTGTGACAGTGTGTGACCCCCTCTCCTCTCCACCATGTCCTCTATTGCCCAGACAAGTCTCAGTGGCCCTTCAGCATACCATGTGTGCAGGGAACGGCAGTGTCACGCTGTTCTTCACATGGTTTGACTTGACGAAAAGAGTCACGCAGGGGAGGAATTGCTATAAGTCATTTGTAAAGAAATCGGAGCATGGCTTACTTCACAAAAACTGGAAATGGGAACCATGATGACTGACAACGGGAAGAACATCTTGCATGCGCTGCGACTGGGACCCACCCTCCATATGTTGGACCGACTGTACGAACAGAGAAAAGCCATTACCGATTTCTTGATGATCCAAGCGGATAGGGGTACTCCCCTGTGTAACTTCAATGCCAACCAGTGGCAACTCATACATGACACCTGCCGTTTGCTCAGGCCCTTTGAGGAAACTACATTATTCGTAAATCGCCAGGATTACAGGATGAACAACATCATTCCACTGCTTTATTTCTTACAACACATGTTGAAAACGATGGCTGGTCAGGGCACTGGAGACGTGGCGCCTACATCTCATGGCCACATGAGCCCTGTGGGGTCTGAAATGGAGGAGGAGGAGCACAGTGGAGCACAGTTTAGGTTTTGCCAAATGGGCGGTGTTTCTAGTAATCTGACAGGAGAGGAGGAGGAGGAGCAGCCAGAGGAGCTAGAGGGTTATGAGGAAGGCGAGACAGAAGACCCAGACACTCCGTGGCAGTATGCAGTGGAGATGGAGGCAGGGAGTCCCTCCGAGTCACTTGCACACATGGCACGATGCATGCTCACTTGCTTGCGTAGTGACAGCTGAATTGTCACCATTCGGCAGCAGGATGACTTCTGGATCTCCACCTTATTGGACCCTCACTACTGCCACAAAATATGGGCTTTTTTACACCCACTGAGAGGGAGGACAAAATGACCTACTACAGATGCATCCTATGTAGTCAGTTGGCCGATGCCTATTGACACCATTGTCCATCCTCTCGCAGGTCTGAATCGGGGGGGCCCCCTGCGTTCACCTTCCACTGCCATGGCTGCTGTGGAGGGATGGGGTGGCAGGAGCAGTACCAGCTCCATCAGCAGAAGCCTGATTGTACAGTCGCTGATGAGTAGCTTTCTTCACCCGCATAGTGAAGCAACTCATCAGCTGGACCAGGACCTGAAGCAGCAGGTGGTGGCATACCTTGACATGCCCATGCCAACACACCTTGAAGATCCACTGGACTTCTGGGCAGCCAAACTTGATTTGTGGCCGCAACTAGCAGAGTTTGCCCTGGAAAAGCTGTCCTGCCCGGCCAGTAGTGTACCATCAGAGCGAGTGTTTAGTGCTGCGGGGGCCATAGTCACCCCAAGGAGAACTCGTCTGTCCACGAAAAATGTGGAGAGACTGACCTATGTGAAGATGAATCAGGCATGGATCAGCCAGGATTTCCAACCACCAATGCTTGAGGCATGAGAGTAGATTGACCATGGTGCCACACCAACACTTCACAAATATGGATAGGGCCAAACAGATTTAAAGGGGTATTCCAGGCCAAACCTTTTTTTTATATATCAACTGGCTCCGGAAAGTTGAACAGATTTGTAAATTACTTCTATTAAAAAATCTTAATCCTTCCAATAGTTATTAGCTTCTGAAGTTGAGTTGTTGTTTTCTGTCTAACTGCTCAATGATGATGTCACGTCCCGGGTGCTGTGCAGTTCCTATGGGGATATTCTCCCATCATGCACAGCTCCTGGGACGTGACATCATCATTGAGCAGTTAGACAGAAAATTTCAGAAGCTAATAACTATTGGAAGGATTAAGATTTTTTAATAGAAGTAATTTACAAATCTGTGTAACTTTCCGGAGCCATTTGATATATATAAAAAAGGTTTTGCCTGGAATACCCCTTTAAGGCGCTGCTCCCCAGTTACAAATATTCCTCTGCATCAGACCTTTTTTTCACCCACCTTTGTCACTGGGTACTGGTATTGCCACCCACCGCACCACTCTGTCACTGGGTAACTTTCAGGACTCCTGATGCTGCTGCCACCTCCAGGCTGTCTCATTCAGCCACTATATGGTCTCTTCTCATGCTTCAGCCAACTCCAGGCTGTGCCATTCATCCAATATATGGTTTACCGATGCTTCAGCCAGCTTCGGTCTGTGTCATTCAGCAACTACATGGTTTAGTGATGCTGCTGGGCCTAGGCCATTACTTATATATGTTTATGGCAGCACTAGGTACCATACATCTTCAATGGAAATTTCAAAATTCATATTTTATTCTTAGAGATTGTGAGGCCCTATTGTCTCCTCATCTGCCACCAACTCCAGGCTGTGCCATTCAGACACTATATGGTCTCCCCATGCTGCCACAAACTCCAGGCAGTCATTCAGACACTATATGGTCTCCTCATACTCATGCCACCTCCAGGCTGTCTCATTCATCCACTATATGGTCTCTTTTCATGCTTCAGCCAACTCCAGGCTGTGCCATTCAGCCACTATATGGTCTCCTTCTACTGATGCCACCTCCAGGCTCTGTCATTGTGCTGCCATGTGACTCCTTGTTAGATTTGTTCCTTTGTACCAACACGCCAGGGCCCAGGACACTAAAACTTGGGAGTTAAAAGTTCAACAAACAACAAAAAACGTGGTTTCAAATGGCTGGAAGTGCTCAACCCCAAATGCGGTTGTGCATTTATACTAGGGGAGCAGATCCTGCCCTTGTAGTCCGTTGCTAACGGCGATCCCCAGCATAAAAATGCATACAATGGAGGATGCCTGCAGCGGACTACAAGTGCCACAATAGAATCCTACACCAGATAAACGGTGTGGATATGTAACAATTAGAATACAATACAAGAATATGGATGCACTACTGTGGTAGATGTAAACAATACATTGGCTATCCCTCAACACTGATGTTAAAATTGAGACATTCGCCAGTGTATCCTTATATGAAGGACACACCAGAGCCCGCACACCAACGCCAAGGTTTCTCATTTTGGTGCGAGACCTAACGCTAGTCCTACCTGTGCTTGATAAACAGAACAGGGGCCAGTGGGCAATTACGGCAGCATTCGGCTGGCTCACAACTTCCTTCCAGATACCCTCCAGTGTTACTACGCACACATGCAATGGGAGGAGGGAGGCAAGCTGCAAGCCCCATCCATATTCTTGTATTGAGTTAAAAGCTCAATTTCAAAATCCTCAATTTCAATTTCAAAATCTTAAATTTGTATTTAGAATTCTTAAATTTCATTGGTCTCCTCATGCTTCTGCCAACTCCAGGCTGTGCCATTCAGATACTAAATGGTTTCCTCATGCGTCAGCCACCTACAGGCTGTGCCATTCAGCCACTATACTGTCTCTTCATGCTGCCACAAACTCCAGGCTGTGCCATTCAGCCACTATATGGTCTCCTCCTACTGATGCCATATCCAGGCTCTGTCATTGTGCTGCCAAGTGACTCCTTGTTAGGTGTGTTCCTTTGTACCCACACACCGGGGCCCGGGACACTAAAACTTGGGAGTTAAAAGTTAAATTTCAAAATCCTTAATTTAAATTTCAAAATTTTAAATTTCAAAATCATAAATTTCAGTGGTCTCCTCATGCTTCTGCCAACTCCAGGCTATTCCATTCAGACACTATATGCTCTCCTCATGTGTCAGCCACCTCCGGGCTGTGTCATGCAGCCACTATATGGTCTCTTCATGTGCCACAAACTCCAGGCTGTGCCATTCAGCCACTATATGGTCTCCTCATACTGATGCCACCTCCAAGCTCTGTCATTGTCCTGACGTGATATGTGACTCCTTGTTAGATTTGTTCCTTTGTACCCACAAGCGGGGGCCCGAGACACTAAAACTTGGGAGTTAAAAGTTCAATTTAAAAATCCTTAATTTCAATTTAAAAATCTTAAATTTTAATTTAAAAATCATAAATTTCAATGGTCTCCTCATGCTTCAGCCAATTCCAGACTGTGTCATTCAGCCAATATATGATTTACTTATGCTGCTGGGCCTGGGTCTGGGCCAAATTTTTTTTTTATAGTAGCACTAGCTACCATAAATCTTCAATTTAAATTTCAAAATTCGTCTTTTATTCTTAGGGACTGTGAAGCCCTGGTGTCTACTCATGCTGCTGCCAACTGCAGGCTGTGCCGTTCAGACACTATGTGGTCTCCTCATGCTTCAGCCAACTCCAGGCTGTGTCATTCAACCAATATATGGTTTACTGATGCCGCTGGGTCTGGGAATACATTTTTTTTTTTTTTACGGTAGCACTAGCTACCCAAAATCTTCAGTTTAAATTTCAGAATTCGTATTTTAATCTTAGGGATTGTGAAGCCCTAGTGTCTACTCATGCTGCTGCTGCCAACTCCAGGCTGTGCAATTCAGACACTATATGGTCTCCTCATGATTCAGCCAACTCCAGGCTGTGTCATTCAGGGAATATAGGGTTTACTGATGCTGCTGGGCCTCGGTCTGGGAATAAAAACATTTTTATGGTAGCACTAGCTACCCAAAATTTTCAGTTTAAATTTCAGAATTCATCTTTTAATCTTAGGAATTGTGAAGACCTAGTGTCTACTCATGCTTCAGCCAACTCCAGGCTGTTATTCAGCCAATATATGGTTTACTGATGCTGTTGGGTCTGGGTCTAAACATTTTTTATTGGAGCACTAGCTACCCTAAATCTTCAATTTAAATGTCAAAATTTTTCTTTTATTCTTAGGGATTGTGAAGCCCTGGTGTCTAGTCATGCTGTTGCCAACTCAAGGCTGTTCCATTCAGACACTATATGGTCTCCAAAACACAAGGGAGAAGTGGCAGTCGGTTATAGATCCTACAGAGGCACAGGTGTAATGCTTTGGTATAGTCCACTGGTAGCTGTGCTCAATCCAAAGAGATAGTGATAGCAAATAATCCCATACAGGAAGAAGTAGATGACACTTCGCAACGTGGATGAAGTAAAGAATTTTATTCACTTATGTGTGACAGGACAACAACATCGGTATAATTGGAGGGAGCAGACAGATTGGAACAATGTCTGTTTCGCGGCTGCCTGCCGCTTCTACTGGTTCCTGCTGGCACACTTCAGAGCACACCACTTAAAGGCTGTAGGCGGTATAGAGGTGGAGGTTAATTAACCTTCTAAAGTGTTACTCATGGAGATTCCAGTGTACAAACTTCACAGAAAACACACATAAAAACAAAAAGCAGGGATAACTGTAGATAATACCCTACAATGCTTAAACATTTATTACTAAATTCCACATATTAAGTACTTAGTGCTTTAGATAAAGGGCAAGAAACAAAAGAATATTGTACTTCTAAAATATTCAACTTTTTCTTATCTGGAACAAACACCCTTCTTGGGGACATTTCGGTCTACTGACCTTTCTCAACAGGTATCCACAGAGATAGAATGACGATCATGAAAATGTAAATGGAAGAAAATAGATCCTAATGTCCATTTCCTGTAGAGACATTTGTGTTGTACGCGAGCCTCAGAGAGCCTCCTGTCATTCTAAAACATTACAGAGCCACATAGATTGTTTTTCATGACATTAATAAAAAGAAAACAATCTTGGAGTTGTCTATCTCTTTACTGTGGACTTTGGTCTAACCAACCAACAGCAGCACCCTATAGCAAAAGTTGGAGTGCACAATTATTGCTATTTAACCCCCTTAACAACAATGGACGTAAATGTACGTCATGGTGACCTGGTACTTAATGGGAAAAAACGAAAATGCAAAAATAAAATTGGTTTGGTCCTTAAGGCCAACATGGGCCTGGTCCTTAAGGGGTTAAACTCAGTTGATCTCTCACTCAATGTCTGGTGATTGAGGTGCTTACCTTTCCTGGCTCTTTTGGTTAATTCTTTTAAATTCTTTCAATCTCATCTTGACCTCAGTTTTTTCCTGACTTCATCCTTCATCTTATACCTAGTTGTGTTCTATGGTCCCTATTGTCTTTTTCTTTGGATTAGCAACCCTGACTAGCCTCAGATTACATCTCAGGTTGTCACTTGTGGCTAACCCTCTGTATGATCTAAGCAATGTACAGCTATGTTTTTATTGCTGCAACCCACTGCCAATCCAATCTATGAACTGGAAACACTCCTGCAGAACAAAAAAGCACACATTTCTAAATGAAGATTTCAGAGTAAATAACAGGGGTCCCTTAGATTTGACACTTTGGTTTAGGCGCTGCCAATTTTATTGCAGTTTAGTAAATCCACTAGATTTATTATCCAGTATGTTACATGTCACACATATTGAATGTCATGTCCTTTTTAAATCTCATGTCCTTGTTCTTTAATATGTGTATCTCTTTGTAGACTCTGTTCTTAAGTTTAGTGTCAGTGTTTGTTTGTTTATTTTTTTAACTATTCTGTGTTGGAGCACACCCATTTGGCTCTAACATATTCACTTGTAGGAGTGCCTCAGGTGTATGCACTAGGTGGCAACTGCTGGCAACTAAAATAGTTTTGCAAGCTTATGGCTTATTACCTTTTTTGTAAGGATAGACTGTCAGCTCTAAAAAGGTAATCAATAGAATAAGAACCTTTATACAGTATGTGAGCTTAGAGGAATGCTGTAATGAATGCTACATTGTGACTCAAAAACAACAGGTTGTCAATATAGTGGTTATGCCGTAAAATGGATTACAAAAAAATACATTTTCTGTAGAAAAAAAAACGAAGTCTTACTCAGACCCTATTGGGCTCCCTCTTGTTTTCCTTTAATAAACATGATAAAAAAACAGATATTAAAATGAATTCACAAAGATGCCTAAAACAATTGTACTTTTTAAGATCAAAGGCAGTAGATATGATTGTCAAACCAGTGGGGATACTCAGGTGGCCACATTGTGAATATACTTACTATTTCTCAGATACTATAGGGTTTACTGAACATAAGCCTGTAGAATTGCATTAATCCTGGCATTAAACCTTTCCTGGGCAGAACTATTGCTCAAGAATATGATGGTGGAAAAACCTTTTTTTTTTATTTTGGTATTCTTAATAGAGATCCATTACCTAAGCATTGTTTCCAAGGATCTCTTAAACTTAAGGTTGAGGTTAGAGATGAGCGAATGTTTGAAAAATTCTATCTGGCGGATTCGCCGAATTTTTTGAAAAAATTCAATTTGATCCAAATAAATTAACGGTGAATCGATATAATAAAGTGTGTGTGTGTTCTTAACTTTTTTAAACTTATTTTTTATTTCTTTTTTCTTTTTTTCTTTTTTTAGGTAGTACTACTACTCCCAGAATGGAACATACTGTTCCACTATTGGAGTAGTAGTACCTGTACTAATAGACAGATCGCCCAGGGTCTGACACTCGTTGCGATGCTCCTATATAATGTATAGATGGCGGCCGGCTCTTCTGTGCAATCCTGCACTATGTTGGCCAGATGGTTCCAGCCAATCACAACTCTCTGCTGGAAATATGAATAATAGGTGTATATATATATATATATATATATATATATACGGCAGTGCAGGGGACCAGAGAAGAGCGGCCGTGCCCCGCATCTATACATTATACAGGACAATCACAGTGGGTGTCAGGAGTGACACCCGCTGTGATGTTTCCTTTATTGCAGGTACTACTGCTTCCAACATGGAGCACACTCAGCTCCATGCTAGGAGCTGTAGTACCTGCATTAATAGACACTTCTGTATTATGACTCAAAATCATATGGTACCCACATCAATCTATCGGGCTGTTACTCTGTATAATAACAATTCATTCAGTGTTTTCTTTGTCAGATTCAAGAATAGCATGAAATATTTAATGATATTTTACAAAGGTAATTTCCCTTAGAAACTTACCTACATTTACAAGGAGGACATATGGCTCTATAGTAAGGAACTACAGGCACTCTGAATGCCCCTACACAATTTCTGCTTACATGTTTTTTATGACGCCTTATTAATATTCCTTCAGAAATATATATAGAAGAAATATGATACCTTGTTATACTTTTGCAAGATAGCATCACATTGAAGGATTAGTAATTATAAAACATAACATAAACCACCTTAAGACCCCAATTAGAGATGAGCGAATCAAATTGGACGAATCCGAATTCGTTCCGAATTTCATGAAAAATTTGATTCTGACCGAATCCGAATTTCCACTCAATTCGAAATAATGAATTTCTTCATTCACTCCATTTCGTTATTACTCTAAGGCTAAGATTCCACTGAGTTTTTGCAGTAAAAAAATGTCTTTAACAAAATTTTTATTTTTAATAGCAAAATTTTTATAATTTTTAAACAGGGACCAATTTATGTGGATGGCAGGGACCTAAAAATGTAGCTGACAATAATAAAAATGTAGAAAGGGGCCATTTAAATGTAAAAATAATATATGTTTTGGAATTCATTTTGTTAAAGTTTTTATTAGTAGTGTATTTTAATGTGTGTTTAATAAAGTGTGTTTTAACTTTTTCTAAATTTTTTCTTTATTTTTTAAATTTTTTTAGGTAGTACTACTGTGGAAGCTGTTATACCTAGAGGACGTGCAAGATGACAGTATGGAACAGAGTATGGAACAGACTGTATGGAACAGACTGTTCCATGATCGGAGTAGTAGTACCTGGCCAGTCATTTGAACACTTATGACTGGCCATTGTTCTTAACACCATTTTTTCTCTTATTCTCTTTTTATAGATTTGTCCCTTTGCTGCTATGGACACTCCTGGAATTTTCTTATTTTCAAGCCGGAACAATGAAGCGAGAATATTATTGATTTATTTTTTTATAATTTCATTTTTTTATTTGACGCACCATTTTTGACAATGCCATTTCTCGAATGTATTTATGTGGTCTAATAAAAATAAAGCAGTAGGCATAACAATTTTGTTATTTTTTTTTTTTTTGTCTCCAAAGGGGACCTTTTTATTTTGGCGAGTGAAGGTCAAAATTGTAGATAGGGTATGGGGAGAAGGAGTGGGTTTGGAATGTAGTAAAGGCACCCCTTGACACATTGCCCCCCGACCCGTTGCTGTACATGTGACTGTTGGTTATACAGCAGTCCAAGTACTACCCTAATTTATAACATAATTTATAATATATTGTTTAATATATATATATATATATATATATATATATATATATATAAATGCCTACTCTTTGCTTTTGCCCATCGTTTTGCCCATAGTGAAAATGGCAATTCTCATTTTTTGCGCATGCGCATATGTTCCCACAATACTCCGTTGGTCCTTGCGTAGCTACAGGACACTAGGAGGTATGGAACTTGCACAGTAATGCAGATTTTGACTTGTGCTCTTGCTTATATAGTTTATGCGCAGTCGCAAGTAAGATCGCTATGTTTGGGAGATGGCAACGTCATGTGATGTGTCATATGACACGCTAAGTGCCGGACATGCGCAGTCCCATTGTTTACAAACAGGGGACTAGCGGCATGTTAAAAGGAGGTCCAAGCAGCATGGGAGTGAGTACTTGCCCATTTATTGTGGTATTTACAAGCAATCTAAAGGTTTTTACTTCATATCACATCTTTTTTATATGGATATAATATTACACAGTGTGCTTATATTAATGATAATGATTATTTCACATTAGTGATTGTTGATTGCACATTCTATGATGTTTTTTTTATCATTGTTTACACTGAAGATGTCACTATGTACCTACACCTTTGTGGGCGTATTGTACCCCATATATATGGTTCACTTGCCCTTTATTGTATGCTTGAAAAAGACCTCATTGAGTAGGTTGAAATGTTGCTCTTCACTGTGGGGGAATAAAAATCACTTTCACCTTGGATTGCTGGAGTGCCGCCCTGTTATTTCGGGAATTGCATTGCTTGGGACTTATTGGTCAAGTCTAACACAGAACTGAGCACCTGCCTGGATCCTGGGATTCAAAATCCCACACAGTGCCACTTTTACATCTTTATTACCATATATATATATATATATATATATATATATATATATATATATATAATTCATATTTCCTGCAGAGAGTTGTGCTTGGCTGGAACCATTTGGTCAATCACAACTCTCTGCGGGAAATATGAATCTGTGATGTTAAGAACTTTACATTGCAGGATCGCGCAGAAGAGCGGCCAGCCAGCCGCATCTATACATTATATAGGAGGATCGCAATGGGTGTCAGACCCCGGGGCGATCTGTCTATTAGTAGAAAAAAGAAAAAAAAGTGAAAAAAGTTGAAACACACACACTTTATTAAATTAAAATACATTACTAATAAAAAGTTTAACAAAATTAATTCTAAAAAATATATTATTTTTACATTTAAATGGCCCCTTTATATATTTTTATTATTGTCGGCTACATTTATAGGTCCCTGCCGCCCACATAAATTGGTCCCTTTTTAAAAATTATTAAAATTTTGTTATAGAAAATTAAAATGTCTTTAAATAAAATTATTTTTACTGCAAAAACTCAGTAGAATCTTAGCCTTAGAGTAATAACAAAAGTGAGTGAATGAAGAAATTAATTATTTTGAATCGAGTGGAAATTCGTATTCGGTCAGAATCGAATTTTGCATGAAATTCGGAACGAATTCGGATTTGATTCGATTTACTCATCTCTAATTGGGGTCTTAAGGTAGTTTATATTATGTTTTATAATTACTAATCCTTCAATTTGATGCTGTCTTTCAAAAGTATAATAAGGTATCATATTTCTTCTATATATATTTCTGAAGGAATATTAATAAGGCCTCATAAAAAACTTGTAAGCAGAAATTGTGTAATGGCACACAGAGTGCCTGTAGTTCCTTACTGTAGAGCCATATGTCCTCCTTGTAAATGTAGGTAAGTTTCTAAGGGAAATTACCTTTGTAAAATACCATTAAATATTTCATGCTATTCTTGAATCTGAACAACAACAAAAAACGTGGTCTCAAAAGGCTGGAGGTGCTCAACCCCAAATGCAGTTGTGCATATATACTGGGGGAGCAGATCCTGCCCTTGTAGTCCGTTGCTAGGGGTGATCCCCAGCATAAAAATGCATACAATGGAGGATGCCTGCAGTGGACTACAAGTGCCACAATAGAATCCTACACCAGATAAACGGTGTGGATGTGTAACAATTAGAATAATACAATACAGAAATTTAGGTGCACTACTGTGCTAGATGTATACAATGACATTGGCTAATCCCTCAACACTGATGTTAAAATTGAGACATTCGCCAGTGCATCCTTATATTAAGGACACACCAGAGC
The DNA here is from genome assembly GCF_029499605.1 of Hyla sarda. Taxonomy (NCBI): domain Eukaryota; kingdom Metazoa; phylum Chordata; class Amphibia; order Anura; family Hylidae; genus Hyla; species Hyla sarda. The sequence continues at coordinate 338,377,094 of NC_079189.1, read as the reverse complement.
CCGCACACCAACGCCAAGGTTTCTCAGATGGCACGGGACCTAACGCTAACCTACCTGTGCGTGAAAAGCAAAAACCAGGGGCCAGTGGCAATTACAGCAGCACTAGGCCGACATGCAACCTGCTCCCAGTTCCCTCCAGCATGACTGAGCACACAATTGTCTCAATTTTAACATCAGTGTTGAGGGATTAGCCAATGTCATTGTATACATCTACCATAGTAGTGCACCTAAATTTCTGTATTCTTGAATCTGACAAAGAAAACACTGTATAAATTGCTATTATATAGAGAAACAGCCCGATAGATTGATGTGGGTACCATATGATTTTGAGTCATAATAAAGAAGTGTATATTCAGTCCTCAATGAGTTACTCAATCTAAAAAAATGAATGTGTGATGGATAGGTGGATCAGATAAGAAGATCCAATATAGTCGGCTAGAGTAAAATTAGTTATTTATTACACAACTAAATAGAACAAAGATAATAAAATATAGAAATAATGATATATAAAATGACATTAAAATATCTGCATGGCCCTTGCGGTTATATTACGACATACCCCTGTATACTTGTGAACACACAACGATCATATGGCAACTATGTAACTTTATATGAGGATTTCAAAATAATCTCAATTGACACACATTCCTTAATCCTGAAAGAGAAAAGGTGCAAGTGTCCAGTATGCCTACGCACTAAGAAGAAATATTCCCCAGTCCTGCAAGGAAAAGACAGAACTCCAATACTGCTGAAATATATCCAATGGATCCCTGTAAAACAAATTCCCAATGAAAGCTGTGATTTACACGCCAAATTAAGCAGCCCAAAGTCCCCAGCACAATCTTATGTGCGATCTTAGTGAAGCACAACACGGGGTTTAGATGGTACTATATACCTTCTGATATCGTAGGATAGCCTGCGGGGAGAAGATATCATTCACTGGCACAACGTGCCACTCACTGCTCCGCAGTGTGTCGGGTCCCTAGTCTGGTAGAAGTTCCTGTGTTTAAGCTGGTGGCGGCTGCTGTCTTGCAGTTGTGGTTACTCTCTTGTTCGTGTTTTCTATTGTGAGCTCCACAACAGCCTTATTTTGCATAATACTGAAGTATGCATACATTTTTTAGTTTTCTATGGGAATTTTGTTAATGAGTAACTTATTAAACTTATAACTTTTTCAAATTTGATCTGACAACTGTAATTAAACGGTATTATGAAAATATTTTCTTATAAAATAATTAGTAAAATACCGTGTAGTGCATTTTCCCCCCCATCATTCTGTCCTCAATACACCATAATGACAGAGTAACAATAAAATCTTAGAATTCTTTGCTAATATACTGAAAAGAAAAAACTAACATATTGCATTGACAAAAGTATTCAGACCCTTTACTCCGTACTTAGTTGAAGCACCTTTGGAAGCGATCACAGCTTCCAATCTTCTTGGATATGATGTCACAAGCTTTGCGCATGGATTTAGGGATTTTCCGCAGTTTTTCTCTAAAGATTCTCTTAAGCTCTGTCTGGTTGGATGGGGACCATTAATGGACAGTAATTTCCAGATTTCTCCAAAAATGTTCTATTGATTTCAAGTCAGAGCTGTGGCTGGACCACTTAAGGAATTTAAAGATTTGTTGTACTGGTTGTGTACTTATGGGGCTTTATCTTGTTGGAAGGTAAATCTTCAGCCCAGTGTAAGGTCCAGAGCAAGGTTTTCATAGAGAATATCTCTGTACTTTGCTAAATTCAGCTTTTCCTTATCCCTGAGCAGTCTCGCTTTCCCAGCCACTGAAATAACCCAAAGCATGATGCTACCACAAGGTGATGAGCAGTGCATGCTTTCATCTAGACCTAATGTTTAGAATTGAGGACTGAAAGTTCTTGGTTTCATCAGGCCAGGGAATCTGGTTTCTCAAAATCTGAATCTGAAATCATGTATGTGCTTTTCTGCAAACTCCAGGCTTTTCAGTGTCTTTTACTAAGGAGTGAATCCTTCATGGCTGCCCTACCAAACACCCATATAGGTGGAGTGCCAAACTGATGGCTGACCTTCCTGAAGTTTCTTCCTTCTGCACACAGGAACTCAGCTGTGTGTTTATTGGGTTCTTGGTCAAGTCCTTTCTCCCCTGATTAGTTAGTTTGGTTGGGAGACTAGCATAAGGAAGAGCTCTGGTTGCTCCAACTCCCTTCTTGGGAACTTTCAGTTCAGCAGAATTTTTTGTACCCTTCTCCAGATATGTGCCTCCTCACAATCCTGTCTCTGAGCTCAACTAGCAGTTCTTTCTACCTCATGGCTTGGTTTTTGCTCTGATATATATTGTCAGCTGTGATACCTTATGTAGACAGAGGTGTGTCTTTCCAAATCATGTCAAATCACCTGAATTTACCAGACATCTGTTACGCCGAGCGCTCCGGGTCCCCGCTCCTCCCCGGAGCGCTCACGGCGTCTCTCTCCCTGCAGCGCCCCGGTCAGTCCCGCTGACCGGGAGCGCTGCACTGTCATGGCCGTTGGGGATGCGATTCGCACAGCGGGACGCGCCCGCTCGCGAATCGCATCCCAGGTCACTTACCTGTCCCGGTCCCCGCCTGTCATGCTCTGGCGCGCGCGGCTCCGCTCTCTAGGACGCGCGCGCGCCAGCTCTCTAGTTTTAAAGGGCCAGTGCACCAATGATGGTGCCTGGCCCAATCTTCCCAATTAGCTTGATTAGTTTCCACCTGTGCACTCCCTACTTATACCTCACTTCCCCTGCACTTCCTGGCCGGATCTTGTTGCCCTTGTGCCTAGTGAAAGCGTTCCCTTGTGTGTTCCTAGCCCGTGTTCCAGACCTCCTGCCGTTGCCCCTGACTACGATCCTTGCTGCCTGCCCTGACCTTCTGCTACGTCCGACCTTGCTCTTGCCTTATCCCTTGTACCATGCCTATCTCAGCAGTCAGAGAGGTTGAGCCGTTGCCGGTGGATACGACCTGGTTGCTACCGCCGCTGCAAGACCATCCCGCTTTGCGGCGGGCTCTGGTGAAAACCAGTAGCTACTTAGAACCGGTCCACCGACACGGTCCTCGCCAAACCCTCTCTGACACAGAGGATCCACCTCCAGCCTGCCGATCCGTGACAACATCAAGATATAATCAACCAAAATGTAATAACATCTTGAAGACGATTAAGAAAAATGCTTAGAGCTAAATTTCTAGTGGTGTCTGACTACTCGACCATGCAATGTTTTAGTTTTTCATATATTATAAATTAGCAAAAATGTCTAAAGTTGTATTTTTACATTCCTTTTCATTGTGAGGTATTGAATAAAGAATGATGGGGAACAATGAACTGAAAACTTTTCAAATTCATTACATACCATAGCATAGAAAAGGGATTTAGAAATGTCATCCCATTCCCAGTGGTTATTTAGTTCAAAATATCAAACCTCATCCAAATGTCTTATAGATGTAATCAACTTTTGTATGCTGCAAGGATTTGATTTGGAATTCTTTTAAGTATGTGTGTCGATCGTGTAACCAGACTCAAGTAAAACTGCTTTGCTAGCGTTTGTTTCTCACAGTCAGGGAAAAAAAAGCATATGTCTGAACATTTGAAGGTAACTACAAAGAAATTGGATGCTTTTGTTTGTAACATCTTGTTTGGATCAGGTTACAGAGACTATCCTGAAAAGCAATAAAGATAACTAAAATCTTTTACAAGGTCTGATAGATTTTTTTTTTTTTTTTCAAATGATGTGCAAATAGATGTCCTTTGTATGTTGTACATTTGCTAGTTTATGACTATGAAAAAGGTTTGTAGTGGTTGTTGACTTGTTCGACCTAATGCTTGGTTTAAATGTATTTTTATCCAGATATTTTTCTAGAACCAGTATATTTATCTGCACTGTTTGCTTTATTGACTTCAACAAGGAGATGCATTGCCTGACGTTCCCAAGAAATCTAGAAGGACCCTGCTCCGACAAGAGATCAATTTTCCACAAAACAGAAGTTGTCATCCACTTCAGCTATCCTTTACCCGACAAGAGATCAATTTTCCACAAAACAGAAGTTGTCATCCACTTCAGCTATCCTTTACCCACCCTTTATTCTTTTATTCTTTACCCACCCTTCAAGCGCTCAGGAGGTTTTAATCATGGTTGCTGAGTTGTCTTACTCTCCAGCTGTTAAAAAACTATAATCAAGCCAGCTGGTCACAAAACAGAAAAACTGGGCTTTGCTTATTGTAGTTACCTTTCCTAGGCCAAAGAATAAATATATCAAAGCATAAGTCAGCGCAAACATGTAATGAATGACAAGAATAGGAGCTTTATAAAAGTTTGTATAAATATCCTGTGCGACTGCTGTTTGGTCCCAATATTCTGTCCTATCAAAGCCATTGTTAGGACCCAGTTAAGGGAACTGCTAAAAGTAAAGCCTTGTTTTGCGGTCTACCGACCCATCAACATAACACAGTCATTATGCAGACCAATTTTTTATGTTACTTTGTGTCTCCATAAAAAAAAAATCTGTATAGTACAATGCTGCATTTATACTCCATGCTATCTGTCCCCCTTGCTTGATAAAGACAGATTAATGCCAAAATGTTGCACTATGGGAAACTGAATAAACAGCAGTCCTATTTAAGAATCTGAGTCTCCGGTCTTGGTGCCCTTATGCTTAGTAAGCATGTTGCCTGTTTCCTTCATGAGCCTTGCGAGTGTTCCGACATGCTGCACACACAAAAAGGAATTTTTTAAGCAAGAAGAAAAAAAAAACAGTTATTTTACATTTAATTTCCCATACATTGGAAAAATAACAAAATGATCACAACTAGTGTTAAGCGGGCCTTGGTGCAAAGGCGAACATTGGCTGGCTACCTTCTGCCAAAGCAGCTAGGTGCTTTCCTACTGTTCCTGACCCTAGAAATCACAGCCTTGGCTTTCTGCCGATTGTCAACATCTACAGGATTTCCCACCCAGAAGGAAAACATTATTTGGGCTGTGCGTCACAGACTTTCTACTTTTGCTGGGAGAGGACTCTACAGAGGTAAATATGGTTCGTTTTTAGTGTATTTCTTTTTTTTCCCTCCAAAGCACCAACATGATCAATATAGCTGTAATTTATTTATAAGCTTTTAGGAAATTGAATGCAGCACCAAAAGCAGTACACATGAATTTACTTTCCCAATAGAGACTGATTACTTTGAAGTACTACTTGGCAAATGTTGCTGCCTTATTTGAACTTTCCCATTATTCTGCATTTGCAAAAAAAAAAACAACAATAGCCTGTTGTCCAAACTGTATAATAGACCACAGTGAGCTTACTATCCTTCCGACCTTGCTTCTTGTTACCAATGCAGTATTTACTTGTGCTAAAATAATTGAAATTGATAGAGCTCCTAACTGTTTTCATTGACTATATTGGATTGACATTGACTCTAATTTTCTTATTTACCTTTGCTTCACTTCTTTCTTGATCAATAAATTTGTATTAATACATTACCAAATAGTGTTATGTGATTCTACTGTGTGCTCAGTAGTTTTGAAAATATTCAAATACATTGTTAAATGTCCGAAATGGAAAAATGTAAATACATAAAAAATGTCCATTTTGAATATGTAAAACAAAAGACTAAGTTTAATATAAAAAAAATCATACCATTCACCATCTGAAACTATCTTCTTCTTCTTTTATTTATATTAAAGCAATTACACAGTTATAGATGCAAAAAATAGGTCAATGGTAATTTTAAGTGTTCCTATGAGTTTCTATGAGTTCCTAAGAGTTTTCAAGGCCTGTTGCATTATCCCTCCTTATTTGTGATGCCTATTTTAATAAAATAAAAAGTTGGTTTCCATTTGTTCATTTCTATGTTAAACTTGAATGAATTGACATGCTTTCTCTTGCTGTTAACCACCTGGATCTTATGGCAATGAGTCCTTAAAATATTGGTCATTAGTACATGTTCCTTTTATGTTATCTAAAAATAAAGGATAGTTAAATTAACACTAACTCACCCCCATTTGACAGGGTCGAGGTTGTTTTCTAAAGTCCATGGGACTTCTGGTACCTTACTCCACAAGCTACGCATCTGCTGGTGAGTGTGGTGGTCCAGCTTGCAAGCCACACTCCAACTACAAGCCACATCCCTCCCAAGAACTAAGCCCCTTCTACTTTCATCCCTTTTTTTTCCAGTTCAACGCCAAAAACACAATGGGGTTTATTTACTAAGAGTGGAGTGTAGTTTTCTTTGTGTGTTTTGATTTCCAATAGGTATTTTCCCAAGGTATTTATTAAGGTTTACCTACATTTTGCACTTTTCCCTACATTTTGCTTTTTTTTTTTACAACTTTTCTGATTTGTCTGGTGTTTCCCAGCTCAAATCCACCACATTTTCTGGGAAAACCTTAGTAAATATGTTGGGATTTTTCAAAACTGTTGGGGACACGCCCCTTTTGTCGGGGTCACACCCACTTTATCCAGTGACCAGGCCCCCATTCCAGGTTTTTCTTGTAAAATGGAGGGTTTTGGTTTTTTTGGTTGCAAATTGTGTCGCGTGGAACTTTGGAAATTTGGGCGCAAAACCCGAGAAAAAACTGTCGGGATCACGTTAGTATATAAACACCAATGTTTGCCCAACACATTCACATTACAGGTAATTCAACCACAATCACTTCATCACAGCTCAGCCCCACCTTACTCCACAAGCTCCAGGTGAATGTGTCGGTCTGGCTTGCATATCCCACAAGCCACCCCCCCCGCCCAAAACTACGTCCTTTCTAATTTCTTCTTCACAGCTCAGCCCCACCTGAGGATGGGATAAGGTCAGGATATTAGGTAGGATAGGAAGATGAGATATGAGCACAGGATATGATGTCAGGATATGAAGACAGGATATGAAGACGGGTTAAGAGGTCGGGATAGGAGGAAGAGGTATGAGGTCAAGATATGGGGACAAGAGCTTCATTGTTGCTTTTCCTCTACCCCATGGTATAGGTAGAAAGATTTGGCAATGCCAGGTACTCTGCTAGTAAATAAATAAAAGATAATTCAAATTTGTATTGGCAGCATATGCATAAGCAGCATATTTAGAGGCAAGGATTTGGATCTTTTCCTTTCCTGTGTAAACAGGGAAACGTTTCCCAAGGCGAGCTATTTAACATCATATAGTCAAACCAGTTTCACAGCAGATTTAGTGAGCAATATAGATCCTACATATTTTTTTGAGAAGGAGAAAAGGAGAATTACATTTTAGTTGCTGATTCATAAAAAAGGTTTGTTTGGTGTCCTCAGTGGAGATCAGAAGCTAAATAGCATGAACAAAGGGCATGAACAATCAGGAATAAATCAAGTTGCATTCCAGAAATAGCTCTGAACCACAGAAGTCACTACACTATGAAAAAAAAAAGGTCTTAAACAGGATTTTGAACTGTATCTGATATCAGATAGTTAAATTTCCAACCTTATTAATGATATCAGCAGACCCTATACAGGTTTAAGTAGAAATTGTTCACAAAAGGCTATGAACAGACGCAAACTTTGTTTGACACTACACATATAGCATTTTTGCCCCTGCGTTTTTCTCATTACAAGTCTCATTTTCTTTTATCTTGTGAAGCAAGGACTTCTGTGGAAGAAATGGGAAAAATTCAAAAATTGAGACTAAATTGAGAAGAGAACATGCCTGAAAAACTAAGACTACACCCGGTGGCTAAGTCACGTGTTCTGTTTATTATTAGAAACCACAGATCTTATATAGGCAAAATGACATGAACAATGATGCATATAGAAATAAGGAGCAAAAATAAACAAAACAGGAAAATAATAAATCAATCAAATTATTGATTAAGACTATAAGAAAATAGTACAGTATATAAGAATTGGGGCCATGTTTGTCTTTCCTCTTATCACTGCACATCCCTCCTCAGCTCCTAATTCTCTCAACTCTTCATTGAAGGGGTACTCTGGTGGAAAACATTTTTTTTTTAATCAACTGGTGCCAGAAAGTTAAACAGATTTGTAAATGACTTCTATTAAAAAATCTTTACACTTCCAGTACTTATTAGCAGCTGTACAGACAGCTGCTACAGAGGAAATTATTTGCTTTTTGAATTTCTTTCTTTCCTGTCCACAGTGCTCTCTGCTGACACCACTGTCCGTGTCAGGAACTGTCCAGAGCAGCATAGGTTTGCAATGGGATTTTCTCCTGCTCTGGACAGTTCATGATACGGGCATCAGGTGTCAGCAGAGAGCACTGTGGACAAGACAAAAAACTAATTAAAAAAGAAAAGAATTTAATTAATCTGTAGCATACAGCTGCTAAAAAGTACCAGAAAGGTAAAGATTTTTTAATAGAAGTCATTTACACATCTGTTTAACTTTCTGGCACCAGTTGATTTAAAAAACATTTTTTTCCACCAGAGTACCCCTTTAATGGTTCCACTTTAGGTATATTCCTACAGTGCTGATTCTCACAAACCCAACCTGTCAACAGGAAAAATAATATTTCCCAAGTAAGAGAAAAAAATAGGAGGAACCATGACCTTACGTTTAGTGATGTCGCGAACATAAAATTTTTGTGTTCGCGAACAGCGAACGTGAACTTCCGCAAATGTTCGCGAATCGGGCGAACCGCCATTGACTTCAATGGGCAGGCGAATTCTAAAACCCACAGGGACTCTTTCTGGCCACAATAGTGGTTTAAAAGTTGTTTCAAGGGGACTAATACCTGGACTGTGGCGTGCTGGAGGGGGATCCATGGCAAAACTCCCATGGAAAATTACATAGTTGATGCAGAGTCTGGTTTTAATCCATAAAGGGCATAAATCACCTATTATTCCTAAATTCTTTGGAATAACGTGCTTTAGCCCCCTTTTTGCAGCCCATAGAGCCCCCCTTTAGGCATCACGTAGTTAGAGCCCCCCTTTAGGCAGCACATAGGTAGAGCCTCCCTTTAGGCAGCACATAGAGCCCCTTTTAGGCAGCACATAGTTAGATCCCCCCTTTAGGCATCACATAGATAGATCCCCCCTTTAGGCAGCACATAGATTCCCCCATGTTAGGCAGCACATAGTTAGAGCCCCCTTTAGGCAGCACATAGAGCCCCCCTTTAGGCAGCACATAGATTCCCCCATATTAGGCAGCACATAGTTAGAGCCTCCCTTTAGGCAGCACATATTTAGATCCCCCTTTAGGCAGCTCATAGATTCCCCCATATTAGGCAGCACATAGTTAGAGCCCCCTTTAGGCAGCACTGGTTTTATTTCACAGCCAAAAAAGTTTTTTTATTTTTATTTGAACAACTGTCACACCAAATGTGATTTGCACTAGTGTGACAATGAGCAAAAAAGGTTGCCAGCAGAGTTCCCCTTTTAAGCAGAGGTCCCCAACCAGGATGCCTCCAGCAGTTGCAAGACACATGGACTGAACTTATAGCCCTTTTAATACTGTAGTTAGTTGCTTGAAGGAAATTAAGTTTTACACCGGAGTACTCCTTTTAACCAGCGGTTCCCTCCCAACCAGGGTGCCTCTAGCTGTTGCAAGAGCCCTAAAAAGGGCTCTTTTGGGTGCTGTCCTTAAAGCAGATGTTAGACTAGTGCTTTAGGAGTAAAGTGGACCCTGAATACACCACCTACCAGTAACCTAGCTATCGCTTTCCCTATTACAGCAGGAGCAGCTTCTCTGTCCCTCCACTTTCTAAGCCTGCAGCATGCCGAATGAAGGTAAAATGGCATCCGTGCAGGAGGTAGGAGGGTCTGAAAGGGAGGGACTGCTGCTGATTGGCTGTAATGTGTCTGCTGACTCTGACTCACAGGGTCAAAGTTTATCGCAATGTTTAAGTATAGGGGCGAATCGAACTTCACATATGTTTGCCCCGCTATTGTGAACGCGAACATGCTAATTTTGCCGGGAACTGTTCGCCGCCGAACAATTCGTGACATCTCTACTTACGTTAGTGTGAATAAGTTGTGTTCAGAAATATTTCATTATTCTCAAATGAATAGTTTTCAATGTTTGGCCTATAGCCCTTTGATTTTGTAGTTCACCTGTTCAACACAGCAACACATTTTTACAATGCAGTAGCATATGAGAACAAATGCAACAATTCCCATTGTAATAATCATCACCCTTTTTGACCTGGAGAATATATTCCTTAACCAATCAGAGAGAAGGTTCAAAAGCCCAAATAACCGATCACCGGTTATATCTTGTTTGATACCAGAGGCTATCTTTTTCAAAGAATTTATTTGTCCCTGAATGGATTTAGAATGGTCAGTTAAAACAACATGTCTTCTACTACCTCACAGCCATGGTTATACTTAAGAAGCAAATAATCTATGGTGGCCTTTCTTTTAGCTTGTATATCAGATAGAAATGTGATTAATGCTTTTGACTATACTGCAGGCTAACTTATTTATAGACCGAGCATTAAATACAGCAAGGTCAGGGGTCCCCACCAGCGAGACACCTAAAGCTATATATTCTAATTTGGACAATAGTCTAAAATTTGCATCACAATCCAGATCTAAGTTAGTGACTGTTGCCCTTCTTCTTCTTGGCTCTTATGTATTCCCTTTTTTATGGACTTGTGGCAACACTATACCCAACACTAAGCTTAATGCACAGGGTTCTCCTGTTATACTAGCAAGAGTGTATGTGTAAGAGACATTACCACATGTGATAAACCATTCTACAGGCAGTAATATCATAGAGTAATACAGACAAGATGTAATACAGACAGCTGTGTGTTGAGTAAAATACTGCTTCAAGAAATGGTACACATTTCATGCAGCCTTTCCTGTGAGCATGGCCTAATAGCTACTTAAGTTGTGAAGACATTAAACATTACTCCTAACAATTAGCCATGTTAAGAAGCAGGCAGGAAACATTGGGAACATTTTTTAATTTGTAGGACGTTGAAGACATCAGGACCATTATAATTGGAAACCAGTATATAATAAAGACATTAAAGGGGTACTTCGGCCCTAATTCATCTTATCCCCTATCCAAAGGATAGGGGATAAGATGTCTGATCACGAGGGTCCTTCCGCTAGGGACCCCCGCAATCTGTCGTTCAGCACCCACCTATGCGAGCTCTCCGCAGCGCTGGAGGCTCCGATTGTGCCGCGTGATGACCACTGGGCCGTAGTATCGTGATGTCACGACTGGGTGCTGAATGACAGATTGCGGGGGACCCCAGCGGCGGGACCCCGCGATCAGACATCTTATCCCCTATCCTTTGGATAGGGGATAAGATGTATTAGGGCCAGAGTACCCCTTTAATGATAATTTGTTATTTATTTTAGACTGAAAATGGCCTTAACCCATTTTTACACTTTTATCTGCAGATAATCTTGAAAGTATTACAAATATTACTGACAATGTATTAATGATCCATTAGACATGAGTTATTAAATAGAGCTCCAACAAATTCCTTTCTTATTTTAAAGCGTCTTTTCAACATAAATCTCTCATTTGCTTTAAATTTGAAATAGCTGATATAGTAAAAACACAAAAATTCTAATTTTAAAATAGAAAAATTTAAGAATAAATGGAAAGAACTAAATGAATGCTTCTAATGGAACCTTAGTAAATAATCAGATGTTCATAGTATGTTACAATGTGTAATTGTCATTAACATCTCAGATTCCTAATGCAAACCTTAAACGTTCTGAAAAAATGAAAACATAATCTACCAGTCCTGTTAAATAAATTCAGTGCATACAAGAAAATGTAGGACTTATTTACAGGTTATGTTTATCCACAAAATGTCATTCTATTTAAAGAGCACCTGTCATCAAACCATATTTTCTAAACTAATCTTTCTAAATAATATGTTCCCTAACTGCTCCTAACACCCCTCCTGCCGTTAAATTTTTTTCTGAGCTTAAAAAAAATAAAAAATAAAATGCTTTGTATCATACATTTCTCCTTGCACACATGTGTAAGCTCCTGACAAGAGAAAGAGGGCGTTCTCCAGCAGGTGTGACATCACTGAAGCCTGCGAGAGATGTGCCTCACCATGCCCCCCACACACTTCCTGAATTTGGCCTTCTGCAAGTCTGGGAGGAGACCAAACTAACTGTTTAACTTGTGTCAGGGAACAGAACAGAGCCACCTAGTGGCTGTTTTTTTTTCCAATCACATTAAAAACATAAGTTTGAGAATTCTAACAGCAAGTAAATAGCATAGTTGTCACGATTCGGCTGGCTGGAGGTGGATCCTCTGTGCCAGAGAGGGATTGGCGTGGACCGTGTCGGTGGACCGGTTCAAAGTTGCTACTGGTATTCACCAGAGCCCACCGCAAAGTGGGATGGTCTTGCTGCTGCGGTAGCAACCAGGTCGTATCCATCGGTAACGGCTCAACCTAGCTGACTGCTGAGAAGGCAAGGGACAGAAGGACTAGACAGAGGCGAGGTCAGAGGTAGCAGAAGGTCAGGGCAGGCGGCAAGGTTCGTAGTCAATGGTAATAGCAGAAGGTCTGGAAACACTGGTATGGCAATCACAGGAAACGCTTTCTCTAGGCACAAGGGCAACAAGATCCGGCAATAAAGGGAAGGGGAAGTGAGGTAATATAGAGCAAAGTGGGATGGTCTTGCAGCGGCGGTAGCAACCAGGTCGTATCCACCGGCAACGGCTCAACCTCTCTGACTGCTGAAATAAGCGCGGTACAAGGGAGTAGACAAGAGCAAGGTCGGACGTAGCAGAAGGTCAGGGCAGGCAGCAAGGATCGTAGTCAGGGGCAATGGCAGGAGGTCTGGAACACAGGCTAGGAACACACAAGGAAACGCTTTCACTGGCACAATGGCAACAAGATCCGGCGAGGGAGTGCAGGGAAAGTGAGGTATAAGTAGGGAAGTGCACAGGTGAAAGTACTGATTAAAACCTCATGCGCCAATCAGTGGCGCACTGGCCCTTTAGATCGCAAAGACCCGGTGCGCGCGCCCTAAGGAGCGGGGCCGCGCGCGCCGGGACAGCACAGACGGGGAACGGGTCTGGTAAGCGAGTCGGGATGCGCATCGCGAGCGGGCGCGTCCCGCATCGCGAATCGCATCCCGGCTGGGAGCATTATCGCAGCGCACCCAGTCGGCAGGTCTGACCGGGGCGCTGCGAATAAGAGAACGCTGTGAGCACTCCGGGGAGGAGCAGGGACCCGGAGCGCTCGGCGTAACAGTACCCCCCCCCCCCCTTGGGTCTCCCCCTCTTTTTGGAACCTGAGAATTTGAGGATAAGATTTTTGTCCAGGATGTTGTCCTCAGGTTCCCATGATCTCTCCTCTGGGCCGCAATTCCCAATCCACCCAAAAAAATTTTTTTACCTCTGACCGTCTTGGATGCCAGAATTTCTTTCACTGAAAAAACGTCAGAGGACCCGGAAACTGGAGTGGGAGAAACAACTTTGGGAGAGAAGCGGTTAAGGATGAGTGGTTTAAGGAGAGAGACATGGAAAGCATTGGGAATACGGAGAGAAGGAGGAAGAAGCAATTTGTAAGAGACAGGGTTGATCTGGCACTTGATTTTGAAAGGACCAAGATAACGTGGTCCCAGTTTATAACTGGGGACACGAAAGCGGACATACTTGGCGGAGAGCCATACTTTGTCTCCGGGAGGAAAAATGGGGGGAATTCTTCTTTTCCTATCGGCATATTTTTTCATCCGGGATGAAGCCTGTAAGAGAGAATTTTGAGTCTCTTTCCATATGGTGGAGAGGTCCCGAGTCACCTCATCAACAGCGGGCAAACCAGAGGGCATGGGAGTGGGAAGGGGGGGAAGAGGGTGACGGCCGTACACCCCGAAGAATGGGGATTTAGCGGAAGATTCGGAGACTCTGAAATTGTAGGAGAATTCGGCCCATGGTAGAAGATCTGCCCAGTCATCCTGGCGGGAGGAAGCAAAATTTCGCAAATAATCACCCAGAACCTGATTAATTCTTTCTACCTGCCCATTGGATTGGGGATGATAAGAAGATGAGAAGTTTAATTTGATTTTGAGCTGATTACAGAGGGCCCTCCAGAATTTAGACACAAATTGAACGCCTCTATCCGAGACGATATGCGTGGGCAGCCCGTGAAGGCGAAAAATGTGTATAAAAAATTGTTACGCCAACTGAGGCGCAGAAGGAAGACCTGGAAGAGGGATAAAATGTGCCATCTTGGAGAATCGATCAACGACCACCCAAATAACTGTGTTGCCATGGGATAAAGTTAAGTCAGCAATAAAGTCCATACCAATCTGAGGCCATGGTCGTTCAGGAACAGGCAGAGGATGGAGGAGACCAGCAGGTTTCTGGCGAGGGGTCTTGTCCCGGGCACAGACTGTACAAGCCCGCACGAAATCAACAACATCAGCTTCCAGGGTAGGCCACCAATAAAATCGAGAGATGAGCTGGATGGATTTTTTTATGCCAGCATGGCCTGCGAGGTGTGAGGAGTGTCCCCACTTGAGAATCCTGAGGCGCTGGCGTGGAGAGACGAAGGTCTTCCCTGGAGGAGTTTGTCTGATGGAAGCTGGAGAAGTGGAGATCAGACAGTCCGGAGGAATAATGTGTTGCGGGGAAGCTTCCACTTCAGAGGCATCCGATGAACGAGAGAGGGCATCAGCCCTAATGTTCTTGTCAGCAGGGCGAAAATGAATTTCAAAGTTAAAACAGGCAAAGAACAACGACCACCTAGCCTGGCGAGGGTTCAGCCGTTGGGCAGACTGAAGATAAGAGAGATTCTTGTGATCAGTGTATATAATAACTGGATATTTGGATCCCTCCAGCAGGTGCCTCCATTCCTCAAGCAACAATTTTATGGCCAGTAGTTCTCGATCACCAATGGAGTAGTTTTTCTCCGCCGGAGAGAAGGTCCTAGAAAAGAAACCACAAGTAACAGCATGCCCGGAAGAATTTTTTTGTAGGAGTACTGCTCCAGCTCCCACCGAGGAGGCTTCTACCTCCAGCAAGAAGGGCTTAGATGGATCAGGTCTGGAGAGTACGGGAGCAGAAGAAAAGGCAGTCTTGAGATGATTGAATGCGTCTTCCGCTTGAGGAGGCCAGGGCTTAGGGTTGGCGTTTTTCTTGGTTAGGGCCACGATAGGAGCCACAATAGTGGAAAAGTGCGGAATAAATTGTCTGTAATAATTGGCAAACCCCAAAAAACATTGGATAGCACGGAGTACGGAGGGGCGTGGCCAATCCAATACGGCTGATAGTTTATCTGGGTCCATTTGTAGTCCCTGGCCAGAGACTAAGTATCCTAGGAAGGGAAGAGATTGACATTCAAAGAGACATTTTTCCATTTTGGCATATCATTGATTGTCCCGAAGTCTCTGAAGAACCATGCGGACATGCTGACGGTGTTCTTCTAGGTTAGCAGAAAAAATCAGAATATCGTCTAGGTAAACCACAACACAGGTATATAGAAGATCACGAAAAATTTCATTTACAAAGTCTTGGAAGACGGCAGGGGCGTTGCAAAGCCCAAAGGGCATAACCAGATATTCAAAGTGTCCATCTCTGGTGTTAAATGCGGTCTTCCACTCGTCCCCCTCCCTGATGCGGATGAGATTATATGCACCTCTTAAGTCCAGCTTGATAAAGATGTGGGCGCCTCGTAGGCGGTCAAAGAGTTCCGAGATAAGAGGTAGGGGATAGCGTTTTTTTACAGTGATTTTATTAAGTCCGCGGTAATTAATGCAAGGGCGTAGGGAGCCATCTTTTTTGGAAACGAAAAAAAATCCAGCTCCGGCAGGGGAGGAAGACTTGCGGATTAACCCCTTTTTAAAATTCTCTTGGTTGTACTCCGACATGGCTTGTGTTTCCGGAGCAGACAGAGGATAGATTCTGCCCCGGGGTGGAGTAGTACCAGGGAAGAGGTCAATAGGACAGTCATAAGGCCTGTGAGGAGGCAAAGTCTCTGCTTGTTTTTTGCAAAAAACATCAGCATAATCCAGATAGGCCTTGGGGAGATCAGATAACGGAGGAACCACAGGGTCTTGACTGACAGTACAGGGAGCAGGCTTAAGACAGTCCTTGTGGCAAGAAGTACCCCAGTTCTTGATTTCCCCGGTGGTCCAATCGAGGGTTGGGGAAAGGCGTTGAAGCCACGGTAATCCAAGAAGAATTTCCGAAGTGCAGTTAGAGAGGACCAGAAATTAAATTTTTTCGTGATGGGGTCCGATGCACATTAAGAGGGGTTCCGTGCGGTAACGCACAGTACAGTCCAATCTTTCATTATTAACAGAGGCGATGTAGAGGGGGCTGGCGAGACTGGTCACCGGGATGTTGAACCTGTTGATGAAAGAGGCCAAAATAAAATCTCCTGCAGATCCGGAATCCAAGAAGGCCATAGCTGAGAAGGAGAAGGTAGAAGAAGAAATCCGCACAGGCACAGTAAGACGTGGAGAAGCAGAGTTCATATGAAGAGCTGTCTCACCTTTGTGCAGAGTCAGCGTGCGTCTTTCCTGACGTGGAGGTCGGATAGGACAATCCTTCAAGAAATGTTCGGTACTGGCACAGTACAGGCAAAGGGTCTCCATGCGGCGTCGTCCTCTCTTGAGATGTCAAGCGAGACCGGTCAACTTGCATAGCCTCCACGGCGGAAGGCACAGGAACGGATTGAAGTGAACCAGAGGAGAGAGGAGCCGGGGAGAGAAACTGCCTCGTCCGAACAAAGTCCATATCCTGGCGGAGCTCCTGACGCCTTTCGGAAAAACGCATGTCAATGCGGGTGGCAAGATGAATAAGTTCATGCAGATTAGCAAGGATTTCTCGTGCGGCCAGCACATCTTTGATGTTACTGGATAGGCCTTTTTTAAAGGTCGCGCAGAGGGCCTCGTTATTCCAGGACAATTCGGAGGCGAGAGTACGGAATTGGATGGCGTACTCGCAAACAGAAGAATTACCCTGGACCAGGTTCAGCAGGGCAGTCTCGGCAGAAGAGGCTCGGGCAGGTTCCTCGAAGACACTTCGAATCTCCGTGAAGAAAGAGTGTACAGAGGCAGTGACAGGATCATTGCAGTCCCAGAGCGGTGTGGCCCATGACAGGGCTTTCCCAGACAGAAGGCTGACTACGAAAGCCACCTTTGACCTTTAAGTTGGAAACTGGTCCGACATCATCTCCAAATGCAGGGAACATTGTGAAAGAAAACCACGGCAAAATTTAGAGTCCCCATCAAATTTGTCCGGCAAAGATAATCGGAGGCTGGAGGAGGTGCAGGAGGAGGTGCAGGAGCTGGCGTAGGAGATTATTGTTGAAGCTGTGGTAGTAGCTGCTGTAGCATCACGGTCAGTTGAGACAGCTGGTGGCCTTGTTGCGCTATCTGTTGCGACTGCTGGGCGACCACCGTGGTGAGGTCAGCGACAACTGGCAGCGGGACCTCAGCGGGATCCGTCGCCGGATCTACTGTCACGATTCGGCTGGCTGGAGGTGGATCCTCTGTGCCAGAGAGGGATTGGCGTGGACCGTGTCGGTGGACCGGTTCAAAGTTGCTACTGGTATTCACCAGAGCCCGCCGCAAAGCGGGATGGTCTTGCAGCGGCGGTAGCAACCAGGTCGTATCCACCGGCAACGGCTCAACCTCTCTGACTGTTGAGATAAGCGCGGTACAAGGGAGTAGACAAGAGCAAGGTCGGACGTAGCAGAAGGTCAGGGCAGGCAGCAAGGATCGTAGTCAGGGGCAACAGCAGAAGGTCTGGAACACAGGCTAGGAACACACAAGGAAACGCTTTCACTGGCACAATGGCAACAAGATCCGGCGAGGGAGTGCAGGGGAAGTGAGGTATAAGTAGGGAAGTGCACAGGTGAAAGTACTGATGAAAACCTCATGCGCCAATCAGTGGCGCACTGGCCCTTTAAATCGCAAAGACCTGGCGCGCGCGCCCTAAGGAGCGGGGCCACGCGCGCCGGGACAGCACAGACGGGGAACGGGTCTGGTAAGCGAGTCGGGATGCGCATCGCGAGCGGGCGCGTCCCGCATCGCGAATCGCATCCCGGCTGGGAGCATTATCGCAGCGCACCCGGTCGGCAGGTCTGACCGGGGCGCTGCGAATAAGAGACCGCTGTGAGCGCTCCGGGGAGGAGCAGGGACCCGGAGCGCTCGGCTTAACAATAGTGTCTTATAATTACCTAAGGAACAATATATTAAAAGTTTGGCTACAGGTACTCCTTAAACAATGAATAGAAACAATTAATAGAAAAATTAACTATTTTACAATATTTCACTATTAGTGAATCACAATATTAGCTTTTCCCTCTGTGGCTTACAGAGACATATAAAGACCTGTTTTTTGAATGACCAATTGTTCTTTGTAACAACACCTTTCATTCTACCATAAAATATTATTTGTGTGTGTGTTGGCAGAGAGGGGACTGAAAAGAAAAGCCACAGCTTTGCAACTTTTGGGGGGTTCCGTTTTTAAGCAGTGCACTTTATGGTAAAAATGACATGTAATCTTTATTCCGTAGATCAATGGGATTAAAACTATTTATGCAGTTTTTCTATTTATACACAACTTTAACCCCTTTACAATGGCGCGTCTGAAGGGTCAAACCGGGCATCACCGCGATCGTTGATGTCCGGTATTAGCCGCGGGTCCCGGCGGTTACCCCATGTCATATCGGGTCGGTCCCAGTGGCTGACTATAGCCGGAACACGTGGCTAATACCGGACATCATTGATTCTGGTGATGCCCAGTATTAACCCTTCAGACGTGGGGATCAAAGTTGATCGCCGCATCTAAAGCTAAATGAAAGCATTCCTGGAAGCTCAGTTGGGTGTCGCGATCAGCTGTACGGACACGAGGAGGGTCCCTACCTGCCTCCTCATTGTCCGACCGCCGAATGACTGCTCAGGCAGGAGCAGTCGAGTGCCGAAAACACTGATTAATGCTATGGTATGGGATAGCATTGATCAGTGTGGGCAATAAGTGTAATGCATGTTATAGTCCCCTATGCTATAACATTGCAAAAAAAGGGGAAAAAAGTTAATAAAGATTATTTAAACCCCTTCCCTATTAAAAGTTGGAATCACACCCCTTTTCGCATTAAAAAAAATAAATAAAAATAAATATAAACACATGTGGTATTGCCGCAGGCATAAATGTCTAAACTATAAAAATATATAGTTAATTAAACTGCATGATCAATAGTGTACATGTAAACCATAAAAAAATGCATAAAAAGCGATCAAAAAGTCTGATCAAAACAAAAATGGTACCAATAAAAACTCCCTCATACATCCCCATATGCGGAAAAATGAAAAAGTTAAATACATTTTTAAATATATTAATTTTCATGCATGTAGTTATGATTTTTTTTTTCCAGAAGTAAGACAAAATCAAACCTTTATTAATAGGGTATCATTTTATGGACCTACAAAATAAAGAGAAGGTGTAATTTTTCACTGAAAATGCACTGCGTGGAAATGGAAGCCCCCAAATATTACAAAATGGCGTTTATTTTTTTCAATTTTGTCGCACAATGTTTTTTTTTTTTTTAGCTGTAGATTTTTAGGTAAAATGACTGATATCGTTACAAAGTAGAATTGGTGGTGCAAAAGAAAGCCATCATATTAGTCTGTAGGTGCAAAATTGAAAGGGTTATGATTTTTTAAAGGTGAGGAGGAAAAAACGAAAAACCCTGAGTCCTTAAGGGGTTAAAAAAACAAAAACTTTTTAAAACAAAATCAGTATGCTTAAAATTGATTTCTTCTGATCCCTATAACTTTTTTATTTTCCATATATGGGGCTGTATAAGATCTTGTTTTATGTAACGTGATCTGTAGTTTTCATTGATGCCAAATTTTTTGTTGATAGGATTTTTTATCCCTTTTTTTATAAATTTTTTTGTTTTGTTTATGGTATTCACCGTGCGGGATCTTAAACATATTTTGATGCAAAATATGTTTATTTTTTATATTTATATATTTTCTGAAAAAGATGTTTTATTTGGGGAAATACTTTTTTATTGTTTCTGAGACAATTTCTTTTACACCTTCTAAATATTATCTTTAGATTGCATTCATTGTGAAATGCTATGCCTATTGCAATACATTATACAGTGAGTTTGGCCCTTCACTGATACATCCTGGCTATGTCAGGCTGCATCATTGAATCGGCAATCTTGTGGCAGGAGGGAAAGGTAAATGTGAGCGTCATCTAAGGCCCCTTTCACATTCATCTGTTTAAAAAAATCTGTTATATGTTCCGTTATGAAAACCCTGAAAATAGGCCATTACAAAATCCCATTATAGTCTATGGGATTTTTACATTATCCGTTTTAACCCGTCATAGCCCGTTATTAATAACGGACGTTATTTTGTGATGGGAGAAAGTAATAGGAGAAATAGTGCATGTGCTATTTCTTCTGTTCTTTCTCCCGTCACAAATTAACGTCCGTTATTAATAACGGGCTATGACAGGTTAAAACGGATAATGTAAAAATCCCATAAACTATAATGGGATTTTGTAACGGCTGTTTAACGGCAGATTTTCACGGTTTTCATAACGGAACATATAATGGATCTTTAAAAACGGATGAATGTATAGTGTTAATGGGGCCTAAGGTGCAATTTACTTTCTTGTTTTTTTTTCTTTTAGTTTTTTTGCCACTGGGAATCTAAATTCTACTGAATTTACTATTCACTGCCTGTCTTTAGTAACACAAAATGGACCACATAAGTGGGGACAGGACTATGATCACAGACTCACTGTAGTATGCTCAAAGAGAGCCTATATCAGCTCAACGAATAAATCTATAAGCTCCCCGTGTGAATTTTCTAAGCTATTGTACTATAATTTTTGTCTGCTAGCCAGCATTTGTTTATAAAATATCTTAAGCAGTGATAAATTAATCCGAAAATGAGGTAACCCATGCCTGGACCTCAATGACGCTGTTGTAGTTGACCTGCAATGGTCTCAAGAAATGGCTTAAAAAATCTATGGCACCCAAAATTACTGATTTTAAATGTTTTGTAAACATTAAATGATCAAAAAGTGGAAAAAAAATGACAGACAAGTAGAGGAACCCCACATTGATTGGTTGTCATGGCACCTAGAGCCTAAGAAAGGCCCCCACATCTGCCAAGTTTATATGCCTATTAAGCCCGGCCCATATTAAGGCCAAATAGATTGTCTCTTAGGAAAATGGTGACAGTAGTAATGCAGTGTATTGTTTAGAAGATCAGTTAATAAAGAATATGTTAAAAGTTGAAATCCAATAAAATATATTTTCCATTTCAAAAACTCCATATAGTGAATAAAAAAAATGAAATAAAAAACACATATTTGGTTTTGCCACATTTGTAGCAATACATATAATAAATCAACCCTTCTAGAAAACTGACTCAAACATAATAAACGAGTAAACCCAATTTTTACCCATACAAAATGTAACTTGTCCAGAAATGAAGAAGCCATCACGCAGTTACATAAAAAAAAAAAAAAAGTAAGTACTTTTTGATAGAGGCGATGCAAAATTTTTATATTTTTAAGAAATGTTGTATTGTATAATAGAAAGTTTTACATGAAATAAAGTATACATATTTGATATTGGCATAAACATATTATACTGTTACTGTAGAATAGAATATTACTTATATCATGTGATAAACAAAGTAAAATAAAAATATTAATAATATTAATTCAGAATTGCTATTTTTTTTTTATATCTCCCCACACTAGAAAAATGTACTTTTGAAAAACATAACCCATGAAAGCAAACCTTAAAGGGATACTCCGGCGCTTAGATATCTTATCCCCTATCCTTTGGGGATCCTTATCCCCTATCATGCTGGAGACCCCCGTGATCTTGCACGTCGCAACAGCTTTCACGCCCCCTCCCATAGGGTTGCATTGAGGGGGCGGAGCCGTGACATCACAATGCTCCGACCCCGTGATCGACAGTAATCAGACCCGGAGCGAACATGTTCCAGGGACTGATTTTAATGGGGTGCGGTGTGCAGGATCAATGGGGTCTCCTGCGGCAGGACTACCTTGATCAAGCTTCTTATGTCTAAGCGCCGGAGTACCCCTTTAACCCCTTAAGGACTCAGCCCATTTTGGCCTTAAGGACTCAGACAATTAAATTTTTACGTTTTCATTTTTTCCTCCTCGCCTTCTAAAAATCATAACTCTTTTATATTTCCATCCACAGACTAGTATGAGGGCTTGTTTTTTGCGCGACCAGTTGTCCTTTGTAATTACATCACTCATTATATCATAAAATGTATGGCGCAACCAAAAAACACTATTTTTGTGGGGTAATTAAAACGAAAAACGCTATTTTGCTAATTTTGGAAGGTTTTGTTTTCAAGCCGTACAATTTATGGTAAAAATGACATGTGTTCTTTATTCTGAGGGTCAATACGATTAAAATGATACCCATTATTATATACTTTTATATTATTGTTGCGCTTAAAAAAAATCACAAACTTTTTAACCAAATTAGTACGTTTATAATCCCTTTATTTTGATGACCTATAACTTTTTTATTTTTCCGTATAAGCGGCGGTATGGGGGCTCATTTTTTGCGCCATGATCTTTACTTTTTTTTGATACCACATTTGCATATAAAAAACTTTTAATACATTTTTAAAATTTTTTTTTTAATAAAATGTATTAAAAAAGTAGGAATTTTGGACATTTTAAATTTTTTTTCGTTCACGCCGTTCACCCTACGGGATCATTAACATTTTATTTTAATAGTTCGGACATTTACGCACGCGGCGATACCAAATATGTCTATAAAAAATGTTTTTTACGCTTTTTGGGGGTAAAATAGGAAAAAACGGACGTTTTACTTTTTTATTGGGGGAGGGGATTTTTCACTTTTTTTTTACTTTTACTTTTACATTTTTTTACATTTTTTTTACACTTGAATAGTCCCCATAGGGGACTATTCATAGCAATACCATGATTGCTAATACTGATCTGTTCTATGTATAGGACATAGAACAGATCAGTATTATCGGTCATCTCCTGCTATGGTCTGCTCGATCACAGACCAGAGCAGGAGACGCCGGGAGCCGCACGGAGGAAGGAGAGGGGACCTCCGTGCGGCGTTATGAATGATCGGATCCCCGCAGCAGCGCTGCGGGCGATCCGATCGTTCATTTTAATCGCGAACTGCCGCAGATGCCGGGATCTGTATTGATCCCGGAACCTGAGGGGTTAATGGCGGACGGAATAACATTAAACCATGTAGCTAAAAATTCACAATTTTATTAAATCCTCGTAAAAAACCCAATGACAATAATATAAATAATTAGTATCAATACATAAGAAAGAAAAAGCTCTCCTATGATGAACAACCGTATATCCCAACGCGTTTCCCCGTGTATCTTGTGATATACAACGGTTCATCAGGGGATGACAACAACAGTATACAAATATATACCTAATAAGCACCGAGATATGGAGGAACAATATGTATAGATAGCGTGCAACACATGGACAAAGGCACAGCTTAATGTACAATAGATGGAAGGACAATTAGAACTATACATATGTTATAATACATCAAAACAGACATATATACAATACAAAGCACGTGAATGCAGATAGGAAATAGCAAGGCTTATTTGTAGCTTCATTTGAATATCCTCCGACTGATGTAACAACCTGTAGCAGGAAGCAAAAAAAGGGGGAGGGAGAACAAAAAAGGATAGAAAGAAGACACAACATACCACATAAAACATAGCATTAGCTTTAGTACACAAATATTCCATTCTACATATATTTGCAAAGCAAGACAAAAAAAATATATATATAATAATAAATAATAAAGAATATAGAATATGATAACATCACATGCCAAAAGATATTGAGACATGAAAAGTGTAAAGATTATAGTGTAGATAATGGATGTGTTGAATATAATAACGAAGGTAAGTAAAGAAGAAAACAGATAAATACTGTGTTAATAACAGGCCAGGTGCCAAAAAGGAAAAGGAAAGTAGATAAAGTCCTTAAATTACACCAAATGTGGTCTCAAAAAACTCCCAAAGAAAAAACAGAGACATATATACATATGTCATTACCTCTAGGTAGCAGAAAACGAGATCACTGATAAAGTGAGGACCCTACGATAAGGGCTCCTCCACAGAAAAAGGGAAAATAGGCTTAATAAATGGCCCCCTAAAAATGGCAAATAATAATGATCATGATAAGCCATACCAAATCTACCATATATATATATGGACCATTTCAATAGTAGTAAAGCCTATACCTGGAATAAAGACCTGAAAATAGTTGCTTCCTTACTACAGATAACTCCAGACCACATTTGTCCAATCACCAAGATCTTGTTTGACCCTCCAGATTATTAGATAAAGAGTTCAGATAATAATGCCACCTATACACAGACAGGGGAAGGGGAGGGGAGTAACATCAGTACATATGGTAAATGCAAATAGTCCAAGGTGTCAACCCCAACACCCTGATCCTCACCTAGGTAAAGAAACCTCTATGATGTCCACATAACCACAGTATAGTCCAAAAGATGTCCAGCCATTATCCATGTGTAGTTACTGCAATAAATAACTAAACTGATTAACCTACTTCCTAACGCCACAATAATTCATGCACAGTCCACTGCTTACCCCCATATCAAAATGCCATAGGCATGATACGTCCGTCTGCGGCTGGCGATCCACGTCGCAGATAGCTAAATATATCCCAGCCTTTACGTTTTCATTTTTTCCTCCTCGCCTTCTAAAAATCATAACTCTTTTATATTTCCATCCACAGACTAGTATGAGGGCTTGTTTTTTGCGCGACCAGTTGTCCTTTGTAATTACATCACTCATTATATCATAAAATGTATGGCACAACCAAAAAACACTATTTTTGTGGGGAAATTAAAACGAAAAACGCAATTTTGCTAATTTTGGAAGGTTTTGTTTTCACGCCGTACAATTTATGGTAAAAATGACATGTGTTCTTTATTCTGAGGGTCAATACGATTAAAATGATACCCATTATTATATACTTTTATATTATTGTTGCGCTTAAAAAAAATCACAAACTTTTTAACCAAATTAGTACGTTTATAATCCCTTTATTTTGATGACCTATAACTTTTTTATTTTTCCGTATAAGCGGCGGTATGGGGGCTCATTTTTTGCGCCATGATCTGTACTTTTTTTTGATACCACATTTGCATATAAAAAACTTTTAATACATTTTTAAAAATTTTTTTTAATAAAATGTATTAAAAAAGTAGGAATTTTGGACATTTTAAATTTTTTTTCGTTCACGCCGTTCACCGTACGGGATCATTAACATTTTATTTTAATAGTTCGGACATTTACGCACGCGGCGATACCAAATATGTCTATAAAAAATGTTTTTTACGCTTTTTGGGGGTAAAATAGGAAAAAACGGACGTTTTACTTTTTTATTGGGGGAGGGGATTTTTCACTTTTTTTTTACTTTTACTTTTACATTTTTTTACATTTTTTTTACACTTGAATAGTCCCCATAGGGGACTATTCATAGCAATACCATGATTGCTAATACTGATCTGTTCTATGTATAGGACATAGAACAGATCAGTATTATCGGTCATCTCCTGCTATGGTCTGCTCGATCACAGACCAGAGCAGGAGACGCCGGGAGCCGCACGGAGGAAGGAGAGGGGACCTCCGTGCGGCGTTATGAATGATCGGATCCCCGCAGCAGCGCTGCGGGCGATCCGATCGTTCATTTTAATCGCGAACTGCCGCAGATGCCGGAATCTGTATTGATCCCGGAACCTGAGGGGTTAATGGCGGACGCCCACGAGATCGCGGGCGTCGGCCATTGCCGGCGGGTCCCTGGCTGCGATCAGCAGCCGGGATCAGCCGCGCATGACACGGGCATCGCTCCGATGCCCGCGATTATGCTTAGGACTTAAATGTACGTCCTGGTGCGTTAAGTACCACCTCACCAGGACGTACATTTACGTCCTGCGTCCTTAAGAGGTTAATGAAACATTGTATATATGTCATATTAGCATAAACATTATAAAATAAAGTTAAATGTTATTTTTATTTTATGAACAGCAGCATAAAAAAAACAGTTTGCCTCACCACTTTCTCTTCCAAAATGGAGTTAATTAGATACCCAAAATTGTACAATAGAAAGGTTGAATACTTGCCCTGCAAAAACAAGCCTTCATGAAAAAAATAAAATAAAACAAAGTTACTTTTTTTTTTTTTTTTATGTGACAAAAAAGAAAAAAAAAAGAAAAGAAAAGAACAGCTTTTCTGTCCTTACGGATAATGTAGGCTGAAGGGTAAAGTTTAAGTTTTATATTAGGATTTAGGGATTTTAATGACAATTACACATTGTAACATACTATGAACATCTGATAATTTACTGAGATTCCATTAAAAACATTTATTTAGTATTTAAATTCTTTCCATTTATTCTGTGGAAATCACTGACAAGAACAGACCGTTGGTCTCAGAAGATAAGGGCTAACACTTAAAGGGTGCCTCTCATCAAATAAACTTTTGATATATTTTAGATTAATGAATGTTGAATAACTTTCCAATAGCATGTTAATGAAAAATATGCTTCTTTCTATTGTATTTTTCCCGATCAGTCCTGTCAGCAAGCATTTCTGACTCATGCTGGAGTCCTAAACACTCAGAGCTGCCAGCCTGCTTTGTTCACAGCCAAACAGGCTGTGAACAAAGCAGGCTGGCAGCTCTGAGTGTTCTCCTTTGTGAACAAAGCAGACTGGCAGCTCGTAGTGTTTAGGACTCCAGCATGAGTCTGAAATGCTTGCTGCCAGGACTGGTAGGGAGACCCCTAGTGGTCATTTCTTCAAAGTGGAAAAATAAATAGAAAGAAGCATATTTTTTAATAACATGCAATTGTAAAGTTATTCTGCATACATTAATCTATAATATATCAAAAGTTTTTTTGATGAGAGGTACCCTTTAACTTTTAATATTCCTTAAATGTTAAAAAATGAGCTGGTGCTCATAAAGAACAAAGATACAAAAATGAGTGATCAAAAAGAACCTCCAAAAAGTGTACAACACCACAGCCACCAGCTAAGTGTGTGGCGCGAGGGCACCAGGGCAATAGGTAATTAGGATAACAGATATTAGGTGACAAATGAGGTATAATGAAGGGGGGACAGAGGGGGAAAGACAGTATTGATGATATTGCAGAAATCCCCTTTCAATAGATGGTATATAGATGTTGATATAACTGTAATAAGAAGGGTATAGTGCCCTCTAGCTCTAGCCCACCCTCACCAGCTGTCCCTGCCTTTTGAGGGACCCACCACCTTAACAGGGTAGCCTCAACCACAGTGCCATTTCCTCACCAAGTCTAGAGTGTGGGAAAAAGCAACAAACTAGATGTAGAATGAAGCAGAGTTGACGTCAGAAAATTATATAACGAGCCCAGGAACCCTCGCAGCACAACACACAGCTGGGTGAAAAATATTGGCACAAAAATTATATACAAAAGAATACAGTGCCCAATTAGGGTCTCAATAGGGTACAATGCCCAGATATAATATCAATATGGTGTTCAGTAAATTACTGTTCCGACACGTTTCCCCCATCTAAAAACACATGGGTTCTTCAGGGAACACCTTAACATCAAGATATAACTACAATTGTAACACATATGGATATATGTAGGATAACCAGTACAGGCAATGGCGAATGGCGCAACCTATCAGGTAGTATTGTCACACACAGATATTAGTATATCCCAGCACTGAAATAAAAAAAAAAAAACAATAAATTGACAAGTTGTAGCTACCTCATAAAATCACACATCATCATATAGTGCATGGTGTATGGTATACAGTCAACACAGGCAACCTAGATAAGTTGCCACATTAATGATAGCCCGATGTATTAATAAAGATAAACAAATAGGTGTGTAATGGCACACTCTGGATATACTTATCAGCGCAGATGTTAATCGCCATATCCCCACATCCTTGATACCAGATGGATCACAACATCCCAATGGTGGGTGATGGAAGGGCCGACCTAACTAGTGTGCTTGCAAGCCTGATTATATATAGCAAATATAAAGCAAATGTATCACATACCGGTGTATGAACTGGGCGGAATAGTCAAGTCGCCGGAACCACAAGATGGCAGCGGCGTGCACTCCAAATTGCGGAAATGCGCTACGAATGTCGGATACCGCTTCACTCTGGCTCATGCGCATCATAGAATAAATGTTCTGCTGGCGCTTACCAAGTTTGTGCGCAAGTGCACAACTCTGGGATGGCAAAGTGCTAATGGCGAAGGCGTTCATTGGGATAGCGAAAGATACTCCGCGAACCCAAACCACTGGAACTATTGGTGCCGACTGCGCATGCGCATAATGAGATAGGAGCACAAGATCAAGATATATTAAAATACCCATACTGATTCACTAGTAAAGCAGAGCCCATATGCTTAGACAAGGCATAGAAATATAAAAATAACGGAGAGGTACAGTCCCTACATCAACAAGACATTTAGTTGATCATTATTCTGCATATATACATTATATTTGGCAATCACAACAAATATAAATGACACCCAAAGCAGCCACGGTAGTTCACTATATGATCATGCAAAGAAGGGTATAAATAAAATTAAGTAACGATGTAGGGACATACAGATGGTCACAAGATTTATACGCTCAAATAAAATCAATACTAAGAAAACCAACCTTCCTTAAGCTACTAGAATTTGTCCTCACCAAAAACTATTATATCTTTGACACACAACCTCAAGGGGTTTCAGGAGTGTATAACCTTTTGGGGCAGATACATTGACGACATGGCTATTGTATGGACAGGGGAAAAATCCTAGTTTGAGAGGTTTGTAAGTGTCCTTAATATTAATAAGCTAGGTCTAAGATTCACCTATGAAATTAACCGAGATGAGTTGTGTTTTATGAGCGTTAAATTGAAAAGGAACAACGGAGGCAGGAAAGCTCAAGTATATTTAGAAAAGCCACAGCTGGTTATAGCTTACTGAAATTGCTTAGTTATCACCCGGTACCTTTAAAACGGGGTATCCCTAGAGCTCAGTATCTGAAATTAAGAGAAATTGCTCAGATAATGACACTTTTGAGCTAGAGGCTCGAGATCTCCATTGTAGATTTGGAGAGTGGAGTTATTCTGATGCCATCCTAAAAAAAGTGTTTAATGAGTCACGGGCACGAAACCGTAATTTTCTTCTAACTCCTAAACCAAGGGTCACTACTGATAACAGCATAAGAATCTTCGGTACATTTGACACCGCAGCAGCTGACATTAGGGAAATAATCC
The DNA here is from genome assembly GCF_029499605.1 of Hyla sarda. Taxonomy (NCBI): domain Eukaryota; kingdom Metazoa; phylum Chordata; class Amphibia; order Anura; family Hylidae; genus Hyla; species Hyla sarda. Next base: position 338,347,858 of record NC_079189.1, on the reverse strand, counting down.
CAAGATTCTGGCCTATCCTTACGGCAGATCCACTTACAGCGGATCTGGTTGGGGAACGGCCTGCCATCTCTTATAGACATGGTAGGAATCTGAGGGACCGTCTAATGCACAGCCACTATATAGCACCTCCGGCTGAGCGAACCTGGTTACACCAACATGTAACAGGCACATACCGCTGTTGTCCTGGATAGGATCACTTATGACAAACGTTTTTTTTAATCGGTCCTTCGCAAACTGCAAAACATCTAATGTTGTTTATGGCTGTAGGTGCCCGTGCCCACTCATCCATGTGGGAAAAACTAAGAGAGAGCTTCGCCGATGTGCTCTTGAACACATCGGTGATATCAACCATCAACAAGATAAGCTTTTGGCCAATCATATGCTAGTATGCCACCATAATAATCTTGGGGCCTTAGAGTTCCAGGTACTCTAGACCATAGTGCTGAATCAAAGAGGGGGTGAAATTGACAGGCGGCTGCTCCAGAAAGAGGCGCAGTGGATCGACCGCCTCAACACGCTCTCCCCCAAAGGGTTAAACGACTGCCTTTCTTTTGCATCATTTGTTTAACACATTTATTTATTTATTGTGGTCAGTCATCCCTTACTAGTACTATTTGGTTGGGCATACCATGAACGGCATGTAATTATAGCCCTATTACTGTTTGTTTTAACTGTGCTCTGGTTAAAACATTTTTTTATGGTGCACCATCTCTTGTATTATATTTACTATCTAAGTCTACCATTCTCTGTTGCATACCTATTATTGAATTCTTTCCTCTGACAACCCCCATATTGATAATGCTATGAATTCATTATCTATTGATATATCTATTATTTTGCTGACCACCATTGTTTGGTCTAGTATCTTCTGTATCGGAGGTCTGGGCATTTTATTACTAATCCAGTTACCAGGGGGTTGGTTTTCTTAGTATTGATTTTGTTTGAGCATATAAATCTTGTGACCATCCTAGAGTCACCCTACCTACTTGGATGGACTTTAGGACATCACTATTTGTACCCCTCAGTTGATGTTGTCCAGTGACATAAAGCTCAAAGTTAAAATACTTTTATTTACTGTTTCATACACTTTCTGCACACGGTCCACTTTCTGTGCGCAATACACCTTTTTGCACATGGTCTACCTTTTGCACACTGTCGACCTTTTGCACACTGTCCACCTCCTTTACACAATACACCTTTTTGGACATGGTTCACATTTTGCACATGGTCCACTTTTGCACACGGTTCACCTTTTGTACAATGCACTAATTCTACACATGCTTCTCCTGTTTGCACACAGTCCAACTTCTGCACACCTCCACATTTTGCACTCAAGGCACTGTATAGGGAGAGCTAATCAACTTTATTGGATTATCTCCCAGACTCACCGTCACCTTTATTGTCTTTACTGACCTTCCCTCTGTGATGTCCTTCCTATAAAAGAAGACACTTGTTCCTCAATAAAGAGTTCTGATTTTATACCTGAAGACTGGTGTTGCCTGGTTCTTTGGGTACAAGGATGCAATAATCTCTAGTTCTGCCTGGGGATATTGCCTGTGATATGCTGGAGCTTGTCATCGGGAAGGAGAAGTCCCTTTTGGTGGAGTCAGTCCGTCACAATTGGTGGCAGCGGTGGGATCTGACTTCTCCAAGATCAACACTGAGACCAGCCCAGCTGGGGGAGATTCAGCCGCTGGCTTGACCCCGGTCTCAGCAACAAGGCTTCGCAGTGGATGGAGCGGAGCACCCTAAAAGATCTGCTGGAAGCTAGAGGTCGGGTAGCCAGCAACAAAAGTAAAGCGGCTATCATCAAAGAACAGATAGAGGGTGACAGGAACAGTTAATCGTTCACCCAGAGAGCAGACAGGATGGATGCCCAGAGGGAAGTTCAGTGGCGCCTGGACCTCCTAGGCAAAGACCCTCCACGAGCTTCAGTGGAGAAAATTATATCGGAAGTAAATCAACTACATATAGCAGAGACGAACAACATCAGAAGAACAGAGGGAATCTGTCATGGTACCCACAGCAAGAAGCTACCTTACGCAGCTTTTCGTACCTTTGAAGACGGGAGGGAGGACATCGACAGCTTCCTACAAGTCTTTGAGAGACAGTGCCAACTGGAAAGACTGGAGGAAGGCAACTGGGTAAACGTTTTGGTGAGTCGTCTAACTGGCAGAGCTGCTGAGGTATATCAGACAGTACCCGAAGAAGAATGTCGGGACTACGAACGGGTGAAGGAACGTTTACTCGCTCGATATGGCATCACCCCGGTAGCCCACAGAATGAAATTCCGGAATCTACGAAGAAAAGAAGGGCAGCCATTCACTGACTTTGCATATCAGTTGACCCGGTTGGCAAAAGGCTGGATAACAGGCTGCGAGGTAGCAACCATAGACGATCTAATGCAGCTGTTACTCCTGGAACAATTCTTTGAACAATTGCCAACTGCAGTAAAAGAGTGGGTGAAGGACCAGAAGCCCACAACACTTGATAAAGCTGCAGTGTTAGCTGACCAATACTTGGATGCCCGGCGGCCAGCGAACCCTGTAAGCAGACCAGCAGCCCAGCTCCCAGTATTCCGGCTCTGGTGATTTTTAATCAATCACTTCGGAGGGTTGTCAACATGAGGTGCCATACATGTGACCAAATAGGCCACTACAAGCGAGACTGTCCTCAGGAAAGGCTTCCATCCCGAGACTGGAAAAGACCGGCGACCTTCCCACGAGTGGCAGCTCTCTGCGTGGAAGCTGAATCTACTTCTCAGGAATGGTGCGAAGAGGATATGGGGATCCTACACGAAGCGGACCCAGTCCAAGCAGCTACGGTTGACAACAGGAACCACCACCGGCAGAGAGTTTGGGTAAATGGTCGGCAAGTGCAGGGACTTTGATACAGCGGAGCCACTCTCACGTTGGTCCAACCAACCGTCGTCCAACACCGAGAAAAGACTGGCCGAACTGTGGCTGTGCGTGTTGCCGGGGGAAGGATTATGCGGATCCCCACCGCAAGGGTTTTTCTTGATGGGGAGGCTGGGTCCAGGGAGATAGAAGTGGGAGTTATGGAGAACTTGCCAGCAGAAGTTCTCTTGGACAATGATTTGGGGTGGCTGAATTCTTCATATGTCCCTGCTACAACCACCGAAGCTTACCCGGTAACCACCCGGCAGCAGGCTCAGAAAGAGGCGACTGCTCGATGATGGGCCACAGGTAAGACAACAACCCAACCAGACTGCCCCTGCCCAGACACTACCCCCCATACAGTGGGATTCTCCGACTGACTTTGCTCGAGAGACTTTAACCGACCCAAACCTTGCCATGTACCGAGCAAAGGCAAGGACAGATGGCTTAGGACTTGGGGGCGAAAGACTAGAATGGGATAAAAACCTACTGTATAGGGTGACGGAAGGAAAAGGTTCACGTCATTTACTTAAACGCCAGTTGGTGGTCCCTCGGAAGTACCGTCAGGACTTACTCAGGATAGGGCACACCATTCCACTAGCTGGACATCTCGGAATGACTAAGACCCACAACCGCATAACCCAGACATTCTTCTGGCCTGGGGTGACATCAGACAATACTGCAGGACGTGCGATGTGTGCCAATGGGTAGGGAGTAAAGGGGACCATGTTAAAGCGCCCCTTCACCCTCTACCCATCATAGACGAGCCCTTTAGCCGGGTAGCTGTCGATCTGGTGGGCCCTCTCCCTACACCAAGTCCATCAGGAAAGAAATATATTCTAACCGTTGTGGACTATGCCACCCGTTACCCCGAGGCTATTCCCCTAGCAAATATTGAGGCAGAGACAGTGGCTAATGCTTTCGTGGGCATATTTACCAGGGTAGGATTTTCCTGAGAGATTCTCTCAGACCAGGGAACACAGTTCACAGCAGAGGTAACCCGACAATTGTGGGAGTTGTGCCACATCAAACCACAGTTCAGCTCCCTGTACCATCCCCAGACTAAAGGACTGTGCGAGAGGTTCAATGGGACCCTCAAGCAGCTCCTACGGAAGTTTACGGCCACTCACAGGGATTGGGAAAGATATCTGCCGCACCTCTTGTTCGCCTATCGGGAGGTGCCACAGGAATCTCACCCTTTGAGTTGGTTTACGGTCGGCATGTTAGGGGTCCTCTAGATTTGCTGCGAGAGCACTGGCAAGGTGAACTAGAAACCAAGGGGCCGACCATCTTAGAGTATGTATTGGCGTTGAGGGATAGATTGAAGGACCTCACGGACATGGTCCGGGAGAGCCTTCAAGTAGCGCAGGGTCGGCAGAAGCGGTGGTACGACCGAACCGCCCGGAGCCGTACCTTCGAGGAGGGACAGAAGGTCTTAGCACTTAAGTCTTCCCAGAAGGATAAACTGCAGGCAGCGTGGCAAGGACCATACAGGGTGGTGAAGAAGCTGTGCGACACCACCTACCTAGTGGCTAAATGTACAGATAGAAGGATCCAGCGGACCTTTCATGTGAACATGTTAAAAGCTTACCAGGAACGACCTGAGGAGATAGCAGTTATATGCGCCCCAGCAGTAGATGATACAGAGGGATTACCGCTGTTAGATTTGCCCCAGGTATCGACAGGGACAGAGAAGCCTGGCGCGATACAGCTCGCCGCACAGCTAACGAAGTCCCAGAGGATTCAAGTTCGCCAGCTGTTAGATCAGAGAAGCAGCTTATTCTCAGACCGTCCTGCATACACCGCGGCTGCAGTACACCGTGTGGAGACTCCAGGGCAGACCGCATTACGCCAAGCGGCGTACTGAGTCCCTGAGGCTGTACGGGAAGGTATGCTAAGGGAAATCAAGGAGATGCTTGATCTGGGAGTGATCGAGCCATCCAAGAGTCCTTGGGCCTCTCCGGTAGTCTTGGTGCCTAAGAAGGATGGGACAACAAGATTCTGTGTGGACTACCGGAGGCTCAATGACTGTACAGTGACCGACTCTTACCACATGCCCCGAGTAGATGAGTTGTTAGACCGCATCTCTCGAGGTAAGTTCTTGTCCACCTTCGACCTATGCAAAGGGTACTGGCAGATCCCTCTGGCGGCGGACGCAGTTCCAAAGTCGGCCTTCCTCACCCCATTTGGTTTATACCAATGTAGGGTTATGTCATTTGGGATGAAGAATGCTCCTGCAACGTTCCAGAGGATGGTAGATCGGCTCCTCGATGGCCTCCAAGATTATGCCTGCGCATACCTGGACAACATCGCGATCTACAGTAATACCTGGGAGGAACACTTGTCCCACCTAGGTACCATATTAGACCGCATTAAGGCAGCAGGCCTAACTTTAAAGCCAGAGAAATGTAACATAGTGTTACGCCGAGTGCTCCTGGTCCCTGCTCCTCCCCGGAGCGCTCGCGGCGTTCTCCTCTCTGCAGCGCCCCGGTCAGACCCGCTGACTGGGAGCGCTGCACTGACACTGCCGACGGGGATGCGATTCGCATAGCGGGACGCGCCCGCTCGCGGATCGCATCCCAATTCACTTACCTGTCCCGGTCCCCGGCTATCACGTCCTGGCGCGCGCGCCAGCTCTCTAAGATTTAAAGGGCCAGTGCACCACTAATTGGTGCCTGGCCCAATCAGTGTAATTAGCTTCCACCTGCTCCTTGCTCTATATTACCTCACTTCCCCTTCCCTGTATTGCCGGATCTTGTTGCCCTTGTGCCTAGAGAAAGCGTTTCCTGTGATTGCCATACCAGTGTTTCCAGACCTTCTGCTATTACCATTGACTACGAACCTTGCCGCCTGCCCTGACCTTCTGCTACCTCTGACCTCGCCTCTGTCTAGTCCTTCTGTCCCTTGCCTTCTCAGCAGTCAGCTAGGTTGAGCCGTTACCGATGGATACGACCTGGTTGCTACCGCAGCAGCAAGACCATCCCACTTTGCGGCGGGCTCTTGTGAATACCAGTAGCAACTTAGAACCGGTCCACCGGTACGGTCCACGCCAATCCCTCGCTGACACAGAGGATCCACATCCAGCCTGCTGAATCCTAACAGTAGATCCTGCCATGGATCCCGCTGAGGTGCCGCTGCCAAGTCTCGCTCACCTATCCACGGTGGTCGCCCAGCAATCCCAACAGATCGCCCAACAAGGTCAGCAGCTGTCGCAGTTGACCGCCATGCTACAGCAACTTCTGCCACAGCTACAGCAGAAACCATCTCCTCCGCCTGTTCCTGCACCTCCTCCACAGCGAGTGGCCGCTCCTAACCTCTGCTTGTCCCTGCCGGACAAATATGATGGGGACTCTAAACTCTGCCGTGGTTTCCTGTCTCAATGTTCCCTACATTTGGAGATGTTGTCGGACCAATTTCCCACAGAACGGTCAAAGGTGGCTTTCGTGGTTAGTCTCCTGTCTGGGAAGGCCTTGTCATGGGCCATACCGCTCTGGGACCGCAACGATCCTGTCACTGCCACTGTTCAGTCCTTCTTCGCTGAGGTTCGTAGTGTCTTCGAGGAACCAGCCCGAGCCTCTTCTGCCGAAACTGCCTTGTTGAACCTTGTCCAAGGAGATTCTTCTGTGGGCGAATATGCCATCCAATTTTGTACCCTCGCCTCTGAGTTATCTCGGAACAATGAGGCCCTCTGCGCGACCTTCAAAAAAGGCCTATCCAGTAACATCAAGGATGTGCTGGCCGCACGAGAAATTCCTCCCAACCTGCATGAACTTATCCATTTGGCCACCCGCATTGACATGCGTTTTTCTGAAAGACACCAGGAGCTCCGCCAGGAAAAGGACCTTGATCTCTGGGCACCTCTCTCCAAGTATCCTTTGCAATCTACCCCTGTGCCTCCCGCCGAGGAGGCTATGCAAGTGGATCGGTCTCGCCTGACCCATGAAGAGAGGACTCGCCGCAGAGATAAAAATTTATGTCTGTACTGCGCTAGTACCGAACATTTCCTAGTGGATTGCCCTATTCGTCCTCCGCATCTGGGAAACGCACGCACGCACCCAGCTCACGTGGGAGTGGCGTCTCTTGCTATGAAGTCTGCTTCTCCACGTCTCACTGTGCCCGTGTGGATTTCTCCTTCTGCCAACTCCTCCTTCTCAGCTGTGGCCTTCTTGGACTCTGGTTCTGCGGGAAATTTTATTTTGGCCTCTTTTGTTAATAGGTTCAACATCCCTGTGACCCGTCTCGTCAAGCTGCTCTACATTTCTTCTGTCAACGGAGTAAAATTGGACTGCACTGTGCGTTACCGCACAGAACCCCTACTTATGAGCATTGGACTGCATCACGAAAAAATAGATTTTTTTGTTCTGCCCAACTGCACCTCTTAAGTCCTCCTCGGTCTGCCATGGCTCCAACGTCATTCTCCTACCCTTGACTGGACCACCGGGGAGATCAAGAATTGGGGTTCATCTTGCCACAAACGATGCCTCACATCTGCTCCCACTTGTCTAACTCCTGAGGTGCCACCCATACCGGCTCCCCCCAAGGTTTACCAGGATATTTTCAGCAAAAAGCAAGCTGGAATTTCGCCTCCTCATAGTCCCCTTCCTGGTAACACTCAGCTTTACAGGGATGCAGACGGGGATGCGATTCGCATAGCGGGACACGCCCGCTTGCGGATCGCATCCCAATCCACTTACCTATCCCGGTCCCCGGCTGTCATGTCCTGGCGCGCTCGGCTCCACTCCCTAGGGCGCGCGCGCCAGCTCTCTAAGATTTAAAGGGCCAGTGCACCTCTAATTGGTGCCTGGCCCAATCAGTGTAATTAGCTTCCACCTGCTCCTTGCTCTATATTACCTCACTTCCCCTTCCCTGTATTGCCGGATCTTGTTGCCCTTGTGCCTAGAGAAAGCGTTTCCTGTGATTGCCATACCAGTGTTTCCAGACCTTCTGCTATTACCATTGACTACGAACCTTGCCGCCTGCCCTGACCTTCTGCTACCTCTGACCTCGCCTCTGTCTAGTCCTTCTGTCCCTTGCCTTCTCAGCAGTCAGCGAGGTTGAGCCGTTACCGGTGGATACGACCTGGTTGCTACCGCAGCAGCAAGACCATCCCACTTTGCGGCGGGCTCTGGTGAATACCAGTAGCAGCTTAGAACCGGTCCACCGGTACGGTCCACGCCAATCCCTCGCTGACACAGAGGATCCACATCCAGCCTGCTGAATCCTAACAGTAGATCCTGCCATGGATCCCGCTGAGGTGCCGCTGCCAAGTCTCGCTCACCTATCCACGGTGGTCGCCCAGCAATCCCAACAGATTGCCCAACAAGGTCAGCAGCCGTCGCAGTTGACCGCCATGCTACAGCAACTTCTGCCACAGCTACAGCAGCAACCATCTCCTCCGCCTGTTCCTGCACCTCCTCCGCAGCAAGTGGCTGCTCCTAACTAGACTTGTGCACTAGAAAAATTTTCGTTTAATTTCGTTTCGTTTTTTCGTTTTGGAAAAAAATTTCGGTTCGGCAATATTTTCGGTTTAGATTTTTCGGATACATTCGGTATTCGGGTATTCGTGTTGTTTTTTCGGATACATTCGGTATTCGGGTACATTCGGTAAATCTTTAGTCTTTTTTTGGACTTTAGCGATCCTAACAAATAATGGAGATACCTTTTTTATTAAAATTTTGCAGGGTATCATAAAAAAATCATAATAAAAAAGATACAATGGTGATGAAAAAAATTGTATCTAACGAAATGTATCTTTTTTATTATGAAATGTTTATTCATTTTTAAACAGGGATCAATTTATGTGAGCGGGTAAAGCACTAAAAATGTAGCCGACAATAATGAAAATGTAGTGTGTGCGTGTTTTTCACTTTTTTTTAAAACATTTTTTAGGTAGTACTACTACTCCCAGCATGGAACACACTCTTCCATGATGGGAGTAGTAGTTACCTGTACTAATTGACAGATTGCAGGGGTCCCTTGCGATCCTCTTGTATAATGTATAGATGCGGCGGCTGCTCTTCTATGGTCCCCTGCACTCACGTATATGTACACATATTCATATTTCCCGCAGAGCTGTGATTGGCCAGATAGTTCCAGCCAATCACAGCTCTCTGTGAGAAATAGGAATATGTGTATATATACGGCCGTGCAGGGGACCATAGGAGAGCGGCCACCGCATTCATACATTATACTGGAGGATCGCAGCGGCTGTCAGGAGTAATACCTGTAGTGATCTTCGCTTTACTACAAGTACTACCACTCCCAACATGGAGTACACTCTGCTCCATGCTGGGAGCTGTAGTACCTGTATTAATAGACAGATCGCAGCGGGTGTCAGAAGTTACACTCGCTGCGATATGTCTATTAATGCAGGTACTACAGCTCCCAGCATGGAGCAGAGTGTGCTCCATGTTGGGAGTATTAGTACCTGCAGTAAGGGACAGATCCCAGGGATGTCACTCCTTCTGACACCGCTGCGATCCTCCTGATGTGAATGTCGGGATCAGCTGTTCTCAGGGCTGCAGAGCCAGGAGAACAGCTGACGCTGAGCCGTAGGTATACATCGTATATCTACTGCCCAGCAAGAACTTACAGTGAGCTTGCAATGTGTATACAGTATACACATTGCTGGCTCACTTAACCCCTTGCTGAGCTGTGCGCTATGCGCAAGCCCAGCAAGGGAAGAGTTAACTTACACTGCTGGACAGTGTAGGTTAACCCTTTGTGCGGTATACACTTTATACAGCTATCTATAGATAGCTGTATACAGTGTATACAGAAGACGAAGTCCAGCTTACTTCCCTCGAGTCCCGGGCCGGGTTCGTGTAGCTCCGCTCCCTAGTGATGACGTCATTAGGGGGCGGAGCTACAGAAGGGAACAAGGCTAGTTTATCTGAAGCTCTGTTCACATTGTACGTTTTGTATAATGTGAACAGACCCTTCTGGCAGTGTCTACCCAGACAGGGAGACTCCAGCTGTTGCTAAACTACAACTCCCAGCATGCCCAGACAGCCAAAGGCTGTCTGGGCATGCTGGGAGTTGTAGTAATGCACCAATTGGTGGCTCCCTGTTTGGGTAGACATTGCATCATGGGTGCTCTCCCCAGCGGACAGCGCCAAAAATGTCATAACCAATTTTTTGTGTTTTTTTTTCTTCTCGTTTCAGATCCGTGTATGCAGAGGATTACTGCGGATTCGATGGATTACGGCGGATTATTTTTTTCCCCTTTAATAAAATGGTTAACGAGGGCTGTGGGGGAGTGTTTTTTTAAATAAAATAATTTTTCCAATGTGTTGTGTTTTTTTTTAATTTTTATTGAATTTTCAGGGTTAGTAGCGGAAGCTGTCTTATTGACGGAATCCATTACTAGGCCAGGGCTTAGTGCTAGCCCCAAAAACAGCTAGCGCTAACCCCCAATTATTACCCCGGTACCCACCGCCACAGGGGTGCCGGGAAGAGCCGGTACCAACAGGCCCGGAGCGTCAAAAATGGCGCTCCTGGACCTAGGCGGTAACAGGCTGGCGTTATTTAGGCTGGGGAGGGCCAGTAACAATGGTCCTCACCCACCCTGGTAACGTCAGGCTGTTGCTGTTTGGTTGGTATTGTGCTGAGAATGAAAATACGGGGAACCCTATGCGTTTTTTTTTTTAAATTTAAATAAAAAAATAAGTTAAAAAAACGCATAGGGTTCCCCGTATTTTCATTCTCAGCCAGATACCAACCAAACAGCAACAGCCTGACGTTACCAGGGTGGACGAGGACCATTGTTACTGGCCCTCCCCAGCCTAAATAACGCCAGCCTGTTACCGCCTAGGCCCAGGAGCGCCATTTTGACGCTCCGGGCCTGTTGGTACCTGCTCTTCCCGGCACCCCTGTGGAGGTGGGTACCGGGGTAATAATTGGGGGTTAGCGCTAGCTGTTTTTGGGGCTAGCACTAAGCCCTGGCCTAGTAATTGTCACGATGCCGGCTGGCAGGTAGTGGATCCTCTGTGCCAGAGAGGGATTGGCGTGGACCGTGCTAGTGGACCGGTTCTAAGCCACTACTGGTTTTCACCAGAGCCCGCCGCAAAGCGGGATGGTCTTGCTGCGGCGGTAGTGACCAGGTCGTATCCACTAGCAACGGCTCACCTCTCTGGCTGCTGAAGATAGGCGCGGTACAAGGGAGTAGGCAAAAGCAAGGTCGGACGTAGCAGAAGGTCGGGGCAGGCAGCAAGGATCGTAGTCAGGGGCAACGGCAGAAGGTCTGGAAACACAGGCAAGGAACACACAAGGAACGCTTTCACTGGCACTAAGGCAACAAGATCCGGCAAGGGAGTGCAGGGGAAGTGAAGTGATATAGGGAAGTGCACAGGTGAACACACTAATTGGGACCACTGCGCCAATCAGCGGCGCAGTGGCCCTTTAAATCGCAGAGACCCGGCGCGCGCGCGCCCTAGGGAGCGGGGCCGCGCGCGCCGGGACAGAACAGACGGAGAGCGAGTCAGGTAGGGGAGCCGGGGTGCGCATCGCGAGCGGGCGCTACCCGCATCGCGAATCGCATCCCGGCTGGCAGCGGAATCGCAGCGCCCCGGGTCAGAGGACGTGACCGGAGCGCTGCCGCGGGGAGAGTGAAGCGAGCGCTCCGGGGAGGAGCGGGGACCCGGAGCGCTCGGCGTAACAGTACCCCCCCCCTTGGGTCTCCCCCTCTTCTTAGAGCCTGAGAACCTGAGGAGCAGACTTTTGTCTAGGATGTTGTCCTCAGGTTCCCAGGATCTCTCTTCAGGACCACAACCCTCCCAGTCCACTAAAAAAAAATTTTTCCCTCTGACCTTTTTGGCAGCTAAAATTTCTTTGACCGAGAAGATGTCCGAGGAGCCGGAAACAGGAGTGGGAGGAACAGATTTGGGAGAAAAACGGTTGAGGATGAGTGGTTTGAGAAGAGAGACGTGAAAGGCATTAGGGATACGAAGAGAGGGAGGAAGAAGAAGTTTATAAGAGACAGGATTAATTTGACACAAAATTTTGAAAGGACCAAGATAGCGTGGTCCCAACTTGTAGCTAGGGACACGGAAGCGGACATATTTAGCGGAGAGCCATACCTTGTCTCCAGGGGAAAAAACGGGGGGAGCTCTTCTTTTCTTATCCGCGAACTTCTTCATGCGTGATGAAGCCTGTAAGAGAGAATTTTGGGTCTCTCTCCATATGATGGAAAGGTCACGAGAAATTTCATCCACAGCGGGCAGACCAGAGGGCAAGGGAGTAGGGAGGGGGGGAAGAGGGTGACGGCCGTACACCACGAAAAATGGGGATTTGGAGGAAGACTCAGAGACCCTGAAGTTATACGAGAATTCGGCCCATGGGAGGAGATCTGCCCAGTCATCCTGGCGGGAGGAAACAAAATGTCGCAAATAATCACCCAAGATCTGGTTAATCCTTTCTACTTGTCCATTGGACTGGGGATGATATGCAGAAGAAAAATTTAATTTAATCTTGAGTTGTTTACAGAGAGCCCTCCAGAATTTAGACACGAATTGGACGCCTCTATCCGAGACAATCTGCGTAGGCAACCCGTGAAGACGAAAAATGTGTACAAAAAATTGTTTAGCCAACTGAGGCGCAGAAGGAAGACCAGGAAGAGGGATGAAATGTGCCATTTTGGAGAATCGATCAACGACCACCCAAATAACAGTGTTGCCACGGGAAGGGGGTAAATCAGTAATAAAATCCATACCAATCAGAGACCAAGGCTGTTCGGGGACAGGCAGAGGATGAAGAAAACCAGCGGGCTTCTGGCGAGGAGTCTTATCCCGGGCACAGATAGTGCAGGCTCGCACAAAGTCCACAACATCCGTCTCCAGAGTCGGCCACCAATAGAAGCGGGAGATGAGTTGCACAGATTTCTTGATACCCGCATGACCTGCGAGATGGGAGGAGTGACCCCATTTGAGGATTCCGAGGCGTTGGCGAGGAGAAACAAAGGTCTTTCCTGGAGGAGTCTGCCTGATGGAGGCAGGAGAAGTGGAGATCAGGCAGTCAGGTGGAATGATGTGTTGCGGAGAGAGTTCAACTTCTGAGGCATCCGAGGAACGAGAGAGAGCATCGGCCCTAATGTTCTTATCGGCAGGACGAAAGTGAATCTCAAAATTAAATCGGGCAAAGAACAGAGACCACCGGGCCTGGCGAGGATTCAGCCGTTGGGCAGACTGGAGGTAGGAGAGGTTCTTGTGGTCGGTGTAGATAATAACAGGAGAACTTGATCCCTCCAATAGATGCCTCCATTCCTCAAGTGCTAATTTAATGGCTAGAAGCTCTCGATCCCCGATGGAGTAGTTCCTCTCCGCTGGAGAGAAGGTCCTAGAGAAAAAACCACAAGTGACAGCATGCCCGGAAGAATTTTTTTGTAGAAGAACAGCTCCAGCTCCCACTGAGGAGGCATCAACCTCCAATAGGAAGGGTTTGGAAGGGTCAGGTCTGGAGAGGACGGGAGCCGAAGAAAAGGCAGACTTGAGTCGTTTAAAGGCGTCTTCTGCTTGAGGAGGCCAGGACTTGGGATCAGCATTTTTTTTGGTTAAAGCCACGATAGGAGCCACAATGGTAGAAAAATGTGGAATAAATTGCCTGTAATAATTGGCGAACCCCAAAAAGCGTTGGATAGCACGGAGTCCGGAGGGGCGTGGCCAATCTAAGACGGCAGAGAGTTTGTCTGGATCCATCTGTAGTCCCTGGCCAGAGACCAAATATCCTAGAAAAGGAAGAGATTGGCATTCAAACAGACATTTCTCAATTTTGGCATAGAGTTGGTTGTCACGAAGTCTCTGAAGAACCATACGGACATGCTGGCGGTGTTCTTCTAGATTGGCAGAAAAAATTAGGATATCGTCCAGATATACAACAACACAGGAGTATAACAGATCACGAAAAATTTCATTGACAAAGTCTTGGAAGACGGCAGGGGCGTTGCACAGTCCAAAGGGCATGACCAGATACTCAAAGTGTCCATCTCTGGTGTTAAATGCCGTTTTCCACTCGTCCCCCTCTCTGATGCGGATGAGGTTATAGGCGCCTCTTAAGTCCAATTTAGTGAAGATGTGGGCACCTTGGAGGCGATCAAAGAGTTCAGAGATGAGGGGTAAGGGGTAGCGGTTCTTAACCGTGATTTTATTAAGACCGCGGTAGTCAATGCAAGGACGTAGGGAGCCATCTCTTTTGGACACAAAGAAAAATCCGGCTCCGGCAGGAGAGGAGGATTTACGGATAAAGCCCTTTTTTAGATTCTCCTGGACGTATTCGGACATGGCAAGAGTCTCTGGGGCAGAGAGAGGATAAATTCTGCCCCGGGGTGGAGTAGTGCCCGGGAGGAGGTCGATAGGGCAATCATAAGGCCTGTGAGGAGGTAGAGTCTCAGCTTGTTTTTTGCAGAAAACATCCGCGAAGTCCATATAGGCCTTAGGGAGACCGGTTACTGGAGGAACCACAGAGTTACGGCAAGGGTTACTGGGAACCGGTTTTAGACAGTTCTTGGAACAAGAGGACCCCCAACTCTTGATCTCCCCAGTGGACCAATCCAGGGTAGGGGAATGAAGTTGAAGCCAGGGAAGTCCAAGGAGAATTTCTGAGGTGCAATTGGGGAGGACCAAAAGTTCAATCCTCTCATGATGAGATCCGATGCTCATAAGAAGGGGCTCCGTGCGGAAACGTATGGTACAGTCCAATCTTTCATTATTTACACAATTGATGTAGAGGGGTCTGGCGAGACTGGTCACCGGGATGTTGAACCTGTTGACGAGAGAGGCCAAAATAAAATTTCCTGCAGATCCAGAGTCCAAGAAGGCCACTGTAGAGAAGGAGAAGGCAGAGGCAGACATCCGCACAGGCACAGTAAGACGTGGAGAAGCAGAGTAGACATCAAGGACTGTCTCACTTTTGTGCGGAGTCAGCGTACGTCTTTCCAGGCGGGGAGGACGGATAGGACAATCTCTCAGGAAGTGTTCGGTACTAGCACAGTACAGGCAGAGGTTCTCCATACGGCGTCGTGTCCTCTCTTGAGGTGTCAGGCGAGACCGGTCGACCTGCATAGCCTCCACGGCGGGAGGCACAGGAACAGATTGCAGGGGACCAGAGGAGAGAGGAGCCGAGGAGAAGAAACGCCTCGTGCGAACAGAGTCCATATCTTGGCGGAGTTCCTGACGCCTTTCGGAAAAACGCATGTCAATGCGAGTGGCTAGGTGAATAAGTTCATGTAGATTAGCAGGAATTTCTCGTGCGGCCAGAACATCTTTAATGTTGCTGGATAGGCCTTTTTTGAAGGTCGCGCAGAGGGCCTCATTATTCCAGGACAATTCTGAAGCAAGAGTACGGAATTGTACGGCATACTCGCCAACGGAAGAATTACCCTGGACCAGGTTCAACAGGGCAGTCTCAGCAGAAGAGGCTCGGGCAGGTTCCTCAAAGACACTTCGGATTTCCGAGAAGAAGGAGTGTACAGAGGCAGTGACGGGGTCATTGCGGTCCCAGAGCGGTGTGGCCCATGACAGGGCTTTTCCGGACAGAAGGCTGACTACGAAAGCCACCTTAGACCTTTCAGTGGGAAACAGGTCCGACATCATCTCCAGATGCAGGGAACATTGGGAAAGAAAGCCACGGCAAAACTTAGAGTCCCCATCAAATTTGTCCGGCAAGGATAAGCGTATCCCAGGAGCGGCCACTCGCTGCGGAGGAGGTGCAGGAGCTGGCGGAGGAGATGACTGCTGAAGCTGTGGTAGTAACTGTTGTAGCATAACGGTCAGTTGAGACAGCTGTTGGCCTTGTTGCGCTATCTGTTGTGACTGCTGGGCGACCACCGTGGTGAGGTCAGCGACAACTGGCAGAGGAACTTCAGCGGGATCCATGGCCGGATCTACTGTCACGATGCCGGCTGGCAGGTAGTGGATCCTCTGTGCCAGAGAGGGATTGGCGTGGACCGTGCTAGTGGACCGGTTCTAAGCCACTACTGGTTTTCACCAGAGCCCGCCGCAAAGCGGGATGGTCTTGCTGCGGCGGTAGTGACCAGGTCGTATCCACTAGCAACGGCTCACCTCTCTGGCTGCTGAAGATAGGCGCGGTACAAGGGAGTAGGCAAAAGCAAGGTCGGACGTAGCAGAAGGTCGGGGCAGGCAGCAAGGATCGTAGTCAGGGGCAACGGCAGAAGGTCTGGAAACACAGGCAAGGAACACACAAGGAACGCTTTCACTGGCACTAAGGCAACAAGATCCGGCAAGGGAGTGCAGGGGAAGTGAAGTGATATAGGGAAGTGCACAGGTGAACACACTAATTGGGACCACTGCGCCAATCAGCGGCGCAGTGGCCCTTTAAATCGCAGAGACCCGGCGCGCGCGCGCCCTAGGGAGCGGGGCCGCGCGCGCCGGGACAGAACAGACGGAGAGCGAGTCAGGTAGGGGAGCCGGGGTGCGCATCGCGAGCGGGCGCTACCCGCATCGCGAATCGCATCCCGGCTGGCAGCGGAATCGCAGCGCCCCGGGTCAGAGGACGTGACCGGAGCGCTGCCGCGGGGAGAGTGAAGCGAGCGCTCCGGGGAGGAGCGGGGACCCGGAGCGCTCGGCGTAACAGTAATGGATTCCGTCAATAAGACAGCGTCCACTACTAACCTTGAAAATTCAATAAAAAAAAAAAAACACAACACATTGGAAAAACTATTTTATTTAAAAAAACACTCCCCCACAGCCCTCGTTAACCATTTTATTAAAGGAAAAAATAAATAATCCGCCGTAATCCATCGAATCCGCAGTAATCCTCTGCATACACGGATCTGAAACGAGAAGAAAAAAACACAAAAAATTGGTTATGACATTTTTGGCGCTGTCCGCTGGGGAGAGCACCCATGATGCAATGTCTACCCAAACAGGGAGCCACCAATTGGTGCAAAACTATAACTCCCAGCATGCCCAGACAGCCTTTGGCTGTCTGGGCATGCTGGGAGTTGTAGTTTAGCAACAGCTGGAGTCTCCCTGTCTGGGTGGACACTGCCAGAAGGGTCTGTTCACATTATACAAAACGTACAATGTGAACAGAGCTTCAGATTAATTAGCCTTGTTCCCTTCTGTAGCTCCGCCCCCTAATGACGTCATCACTAGGGGGCGGAGCTACACGAACCCCGCCCGGGACTCGAGGGAAGTAAGCTGGACTTCGTCTTCTGTATACACTGTATACAGCTATCTATAGATAGCTGTATATAGTGTGTACCTCCCAAAGGGTTAACCTACACTGTCCAGCAGTGTAAGTTAACTCTTCCCTTGCTGGGCTTGCGCATATCGCACAGCTCAGCAAGGGGTTAAGTGAGCCAGCAATGTGTATACTGTATACACATTGCAAGCTCACTGTAAGTTCTTGCTGGGCAGTAGATATACGATGTATACCTACGGCTCAGCGTCAGCTGTTCTCCTGGCTCTGTAGCCCTGAGAACAGCTGATCCCGACATTCACATAAGGACGATCGCAGCGGTGTCAGGAGGAGTGACATCCGCTGGGATCTGTCCCTTACTGCAGGTACTAATACTCTCAACATGGAGCACACTCTGCTCCATGCTGGGAGCTGTAGTACCTGCATTTATAGACATATGGCAGCGAGTGTAACCGCTGCGATCTGTCTATTAACACAGGTACTACAGTTCCCAGCATGGAGCAGAGTGTGCTCCATGTTGGGAGTATTAGTACTTGTAGTAAAGGAAAGATCACTGCAGGTATCACTCCTGACAGCCGCTGCGATCCTCCAGTATAATGTATGAATGCGGAGGCCGCTCTCCTATGGTCCCCTGCACGGCCGTATATATACACATATTCCTATTTCTCACAGAGAGCTGTGATTGGCTGGAACCATCTGGCCAATCACAGCTCTGCGGGAAATATGAATATGTGTACATATACGTGAGTGCAGGGGACCATAGAAGAGCCGCCGGCGCATCTATACATTATACAAGATGATCGCAAGGGACCCCTGCAATCTGTCAATTAGTACAGGTAACTACTACTCCCATGATGGAAAAGTGTGTTCCATGCTGGGAGTAGTAGTACTACCTAAAAAATGTTTTTAAAAAAAGTGAAAAACAAGCACACACTACATTTTCATTATTGTCGGCTACATTTTTAGTGCTTTACCCGCTCACATAAATTGATCCCTGTTTAAAAATGAATAAACATTTCATAATAAAAATGATACATTTCATTAGATACAATTTTTTCCATCACCACTGTATCTTTTTTATTATGATTTTTTTATGATACCCTACGAAATTTTTATAAAAAAGGTATCTCCATAATTTTTTAGGATCGCTAAAGTCCAAAAAAAGAATAAAAAGATTTACTGAATGTACCCGAATACCGAATGTATCCGAAAAATCAAACTATCTATATCCTTTTTATTATATTTGTTATCAGAACGAATTCTTCACGTTCGTTTACAGATAACGAATGCATTCGTTATTTACAGCATTATGGTTGGGAAATAATGAATGAATTTGTTACTTTGCTATTCGTATTATCGTGGCTATTCGGGAATGTTCAAAATATGTTTTTGTGCATTCGGTTCGGTCCGAATGCACGAAAACGGTAAAATTCGTTAATTTAGACATTCGTGCCGAACCGAATTGCACATGTCTACTCCTAACCTCTGCTTGTCCCTGCCGGACAAATATGATGGGGACTCTAAACTCTGCCGTGGTTTCCTGTCTCAATGTTCCCTACATTTGGAGATGTTGTCGGACCAATTTCCCACAGAACGGTCAAAGGTGGCTTTCGTGGTTAGTCTCCTGTCTGGGAAGGCCTTGTCATGGGCCACACCGCTCTGGGACCGCAACGATCCTCTCACTGCCACTGTTCAGTCCTTCTTCGCTGAAGTTCGTAGTGTCTTCGAGGAACCAGCCCGAGCCTCTTCTGCCGAAACTGCCTTGTTGAACCTTGTCCAAGGAGATTCTTCTGTGGGCGAATATGCCATCCAATTTTGTACCCTCGCCTCTGAGTTATCTGGGAACAATGAGGCCCTCTGCGCGACCTTCAAAAAAGGCCTATCCAGTAACATCAAGGATGTGCTGGCCGCCCGAGAAATTCCTCCCAACCTGCATGAACTTATCCATTTGGCCACCCGCATTGACATGCGTTTTTCTGAAAGACACCAGGAGCTCCGCCAGGAAAAGGACCTTGATCTCTGGGCACCTCTCTCCAAGTATCCTTTGCAATCTACCCCTGTGCCCGTGCGGATTTCTCCTTCTGCCATCTCCTCCTTCTCAGCTGTGGCCTTCTTGGACTCTGGTTCTCCGGGAAATTTTATTTTGGCCTCTTTTGTTAATAGGTTCAACATCCCTGTGACCCGTCTCGTCAAGCTGCTCTACATTTCTTCTGTCAACGGAGTAAAATTGGACTGCACTGTGCGTTACCGCACAGAACCCCTACTTATGAGCATTGGACTGCATCACGAAAAAATAGATTTTTTTGTTCTGCCCAACTGCACCTCTGAAGTCCTCCTCGGTCTGCCATGGCTCCAACGTCATTCTCCTACCCTTGACTGGACCACCGGGGGGAGATCAAGAATTGGGGTTCATCTTGCCACAAACGATGCCTCACATCTGCTCCCACTTGTCTAACTCCTGAGGTGCCACCCATACCGGCTCCCCCCAAGGTTTACCAGGATATTTTCAGCAAAAAGCAAGCTGGAATTTCGCCTCCTCATAGTCCCCTTCCTGGTAACACTCAGCTTTACAGGGATGCAGACGGGGATGCGATTCGCATAGCGGGACACGCCCGCTTGCGGATCGCATCCCAATCCACTTACCTATCCCGGTCCCCGGCTGTCATGTCCTGGCGCGCTCGGCTCCACTCCCTAGGGCGCGCGCGCCAGCTCTCTAAGCTTTAAAGGGCCAGTGCACCACTAATTGGTGCCTGGCCCAATCAGTGTAATTAGCTTCCACCTGCTCCTTGCTCTATATTACCTCACTTCCCCTTCCCTGTATTGCCGGATCTTGTTGCCCTTGTGCCTAGAGAAAGCGTTTCCTGTGATTGCCATACCATTGTTTCCAGACCTTCTGCTATTACCATTGACTACGAACCTTGCCGCCTGCCCTGACCTTCTACTACGTCTGACCTCGCCTCTGTCTAGTCCTTCTGTCCCTCGCCTTCTCAGCAGTCAGCGAGGTTGAGCCGTTACCGGTGGATACGACCTGGTTGCTACTGCCGCAGCAAGACCATCCCGCTTTGTGGCGGGCTCTGGTGAACACCAGTAGCAGCTTAGAACTGGTCCACCGGTACGGTCCACGCCAATCCCTCGCTGACACAGAGGATCCACATCCAGCCTGCCGAATCCTAAAACATAGGGATGTCTGAAGTGCAGTACCTCGGGCCATTGGGTGGGCAGTGGATGACAAAAGCCGGAGACGGCTAAGGTAGAGGCAGTCGCAAATTGGCCAACCCCCCCGTACCAAGACTCAGGTTTTAGCTTTCCTTGGTTCGGCAGGTTATTATCGCAGATTTGTACCTAACTATAGCACCATCGCAAAGCCCCTGACTGACTTGACAAAGAAGAACCCTACCCGACAGGTCCTGTGGTCCCCAGAGTGTGAGTCTGCATTCAAACAATTAAAAGCTGCATCGATTTCTGCACCGGTACTAGCGGCTCCGGATTCAAATAAACGTTTCTGTGTCCATACAGACGCCTCTACTTTTGGATTGGGAGCAGTAGACCACACCCGGTGGTCTACATCAGCCGCAAATTGCTGCCCAGGGAGGTAGGGTGTGCTGCTATTGAAAAAGAGTGCCTGTGGTGTGGGCCCTCAAAAATCTACAAGCCTACTTGTATGGACGCTCATTTACTGTACTCACGGACCACAACCCCTTGGTTTAGCTCAACCGGGTGTCTGGGGACAATGGACGACTACTGCAGTGGAGCCTGGCCCTACAGCCATTTAATTTTACAATACAATATCGGCCAGGTAAACAGAATGGAAATGCTGATGGGTTGTCTCGGCAATCGGAGTTAACTACCTAGCCAGCAAGACAGCCCCAAGTCGACCCGTGTGGATCTAGCTGGGTGTGTCACTGGAAACAAAAAGGGGGAGCACTGTGACGGATCCTAGAGTCACCCTACCTACTTGGATGGACTTTAGGACATCACTATTTGTACCCCTCAGTTGATGTTGTCCAGTGACATAAAGCTCAAAGTTAAAATACTTTTATTTACTGTTTCATACACTTTCTGCACACGGTCCACTTTCATGTGTCATTAGATGGGGGAAACGTCGGAACAGTATTTTACTGAATACCATATTGATATTATATCTGGGTATTGTACCCTATTGAGACCCTAATTGAGCACTGTATACTTTTGTACCCAGCTGTGTGTAGAGCCGCGAGGGTTCCTGGGCTCGTTATATAGTTTTCTGACATCGACTCTGCTTCATTCTACATTTAGTTTGTTGTTTTTTCCCTCACTCTAGACTTGGTGAGGGAATGGCACCGTGGTGGAGGCCATCCTGTTAAGGAGGTGGGTCCCTCAAAAGGCAGGGACAGCTGGTGAGGGTGAGCTAGAGGGCACTATACCCTTCTTACTACAGTTATATCAACATCTATATACCATCTATTGAAAAGGGATATCTGCAATATCATCAATGCTATTTTCCCCCCTCTGTCCCCCCTCCATTGTACCTCATTTGTCACCTAATATCTGTTATGCTAATTGCCTATTGCCCTGGTGCCCTCGCGCCACACACTTTTGATCAATAATTTTTGTATCTTTGTTATTTATGAACACCAGCTAATTTTTTTTTATATTTCAGGAATATTAAAAGGTAAGTGTTAGCCCTTATCTACTGAGACCAGAGGTCTGTTCTTGTCGGTGATTTCTGTTTACATATTCACCTCTGAGCTTTCATCTAGTGTTTAGACTACACAACATCTGTATTTGTCCTATTCGGTGATAGCATTTATTCTGTGGGTCTAATATATTACTGCTTAACACCTTAAGGACACAGCCCATTTTGGCCTTAAGGACACAGCCAATTTTATTTTAGCATTTTTGTTCTTTCCTCCTCGCCTTCTAAAAATCATAACTCCTTTATATTTCCATCCACAGACTGGTATAAGGGCTTGTTTTAGGCACGACCAGTTGTCCTTTGCAATGAAATCACTCACTTTACCATAAAATGTATGGCGAAAAAATACTACCACAATTTTGCTAATTTTGGAAGGTTTCGTTTTCACGCTGTACAATTTACGGTAAAAATCACATGATTTCTTTATTCTGTGGCTCAATACGATTAAAATGATACCAATTATTACATGCATTTCCATTATTTTTCCGCTTTAAAAAAAAATCTCAAACTTTTTAACCAAATTAGTGCATGAAAAATCCCTCTATTTTGACGGCCTATAACTTTTTCATTTTTCCGTATAAGCAGCGGTATGAGGGCAAATAATTTGCACCATGATCTGTACTTTTTTTTATACCCCATTTGCATACATGAAACTTTTAATAATTTTTTTAAAATTTTTTGGGAATATTATCTGACAAAAAAGCAGCAATTTTGGATTTTTTTTTAATGTTTACGCCGTTCACCTTACGGGATAATTAACAACATATTTTGATAGTTCAGACTTTTATGCACGCGGCGATACCAAACATGTTTATTAATTATATTTTCTACGCTTTTTGGGGGGTAAAATGGGAAAAACGGATGATTTACATTTTTATTGGGGGAGGGGATTTTTCAAATTTTTGTACTTGTTTTTTTTACAGTTTAATAGTCCCCATAGGGGACTATTTATAGCAATCATTTGATTTCTAATACTGTTCAGTGCTATGCATAGGGCATAGCACTGATCAGTGTTATTGGCTATCTTCTGCTCTGGTCTACTTGATCTCAGTCCAAAGCAGAAGACCCCAGGAGACGAACGGAGGCAGGTGAGGGGACCTTCGTCCTCCATTATGGATGATCGGATTCCCGCGGCGATGCCGCAGGTGATCCGATCATCCATTTTAGCGACCGCACTGCCACAGATGCCGTGATCTGTATTGATCACAGCATCTGAGGGGTTAATGGCACACATCAGCATGATCGCTGATGTGCGCCTTTACCAGCGGGTCCCTGGCTGCTAATAGCAGCCGGGACCTGCCGCGCATGAAACGAGCACCACTTCGGTGCTCACAGTCATGTACAGGACATAAAAGTACATCCTGGTGTGTTAAGTACCAGGGCATCAGGGTGTACATTTACATCCTGTGTCATTAAGGGGTTAAACAGCTTTCTGCTCATATTTCATTTTAATTTTTGTGTTTTTTCTTTACCAGTTATTTCTAATTTAATGAATTCTATTATTTTATTTATACCCCTAGCAGGCTGTATGTATTGCATTTAAATTGTAGAATCCCTTTAAGGTCAGCGGAGTACATGCTATATAGTACATACTATATTCATAAGTAAAAAGTAAAAATTTGAAATAAGAAAAATAATGAAACATATAATGTTACAATTAAGCAAGAAAGAAGCCCAAGTAAAAATTGAATAGTTGCTGCAAAAAAAATTATAAATAAAATACAATAAAGCCCATGGAATATTTGTCTTTTTTTTTCTTAAATGGTCATAGTTTACCTGGATCTAACATACTCCACAGTGCTTTACAATCAGAAAATTACATAAAACTTATATTCATTTTTATATAATGATTAGCCAAAATAAAAAGAGAATATTGAAGCATATAGAAAATGTGCTTGTACAATCTAGCAGCCTATTTGAATGCTTATGGAATTATAAATAGTGCAGAATGAGGCAGTAATCAAGCTGAGCCATCCAGGCAGGCAAGGTTTTAAAAGCAAGAAGACTGCTTAGAATTGCTTTGTCCTCAGCTTTTTGTGACAATCCTCATTCCTTGTGGCTTTATTGGCTTGTTTATTCCTGATCGTTTTCTGCTTTTTAATAATGATTTCTTATTGCCAAACATGTCAACTACAATACCTCACATTGGTTATTCCATTGTTGCTAACATGACCTTTTTGGATAACTCAATTGTCCTTGTTTGGATATAATTCAAATAAAACTTATTGTATGAAACAGCACATAACAAGGTTTTGTTTAGACACTGCACTTGTCTATGCACTGCTATTCCTATAGATGCTTGATGAGTTTATAATCACCCAGTAGAGAGTCCTTGTCTATTTTGCTTGACAATGGCTAGATAAAGTTGGAAGAGCTAGGAGATCAAAATTTTTTTTCCCGCTTGATTTAACCCCTTCATGACCCAGCCCATTTTCATCTTCAGCCAAATCCCAAGAAGGTCGGCACTGCAACCAATAGTTGGTGCCCGAGGACCAATGTAACAAGAATCCAGTAGAAAGAAGGGTCCCGGCACTCAGAAGCTTTTTGAAATCTCAAAGGTTTTTATTTATGCAACATGCATAGCATACAGGGTAGGTACGCGTTACGGCTCAATAGCCTTTGTCAACCAGTACAGGTAACTGTTAGAATGCACCTTATATAATTACATCCGGTTCACAGGTACCACGTCATTAATTACTATCATTCAAAGCACATGATGTACTGTGAAGATGTATACATATTGAAAACAATATAAAATGAAAAAAGTAAAAAGACAAATCATTAATAGAAAATTTTCATAGCGGAGATTTCCGTAGAGTGCAGATTCATTTCCCGCTCTGTAAAGAAATTAGCAAATATATACATTAACTAATGCCATTCAGGTCAACATATATCTATAATAATCGTGAAAGTTCATAATCGCGGTTCATACCGCGCGGCTCCAGAGTCCCTAAACGGTGTATCCAAAAGCTTCCTTCTGGATGAGTAATTTTTTAATATCACCACCTCTCCGTGGTTGCACGACCTCATCAATCACCTGATACTGTAATTGTGATATGGAATGGTTTTTATTGCTGAAATGTGCAGGGATGGGGAGAAGAAGATTTTGGCATCTGATACTCGATTTATGGCGATTAATGCGGTCTCCCACACGCTGGGTGGTCTCCCCCACGTATAGGAGACCACACGGGCATTTTATTATGTATATGACATTACGAGATTGGCATGTGAAAAATTTGGTAATGGGGAATTTTTTTCCGGAATATGGATGTGTAATTTGATTGCCTTTGATCACATTGCTACATTGAGCGCAGTTCAAACACGGATAAGTACCGGTGCGTTGTGTTCCTAAAAAACTTTGGCGACTTTTTTGTTTACCCCCGATGTCTGCTCTTATTAAAGTATCTTTAATATTTTTAGATCGTTTATTGCAGATCAATGGTGGGGTTTTAAATTCTTCTATTTGGGGGTAAGATTTCTGAAGTATGTTCCAATAATTTTTTACAATCTTGTCTATTTTGAATGTAAGGGGATGGTATGTTCGAATAAATGGAATAATTTTGGTTTGCTTGTTACATTTTTCTACATTATGAGGGTAAGAGGTAACGGTGGGTTGGAAAACTTTACTGGGGTAGCCCCTTCTGTTAAATTTGTCCTCCAATTCTTTACATCTCACAGCACGTAATTCGGGGTCCGTCACTATCCTTTCTATTCTTTTTTTCTGGGAAATGGGGATAGATTTTTTCATGGAAGGGGGGTGGGCACTGGTGTAATGAAGTAAGCTATTTTTATCAGTGGGCTTACGGTATAGGTCTGTACAAAGGCCTCCTTTTCCATCTTTCTGAATGAGTGTATCCAAAAAACTGACCTGTCGTTGGTCAGCCATCATGGTAAATTTTAATTCTGCTCTTATGTTGTTAATAAAAGAAAAAAACTCATCCAGTGTCGCAGGTGGCCCCTCCCAAATGCATACAATGTCGTCAATAAATCGTCGCCAAATAATGGCATGTTTTTTAAAAAGGTCATGTGAGTACACATATTGATATTCAAAATGCGACATGTATGCATTTGCATATAGAGGGGCCACGTTCGCTCCCATCGCCGAACCCCTGCATTGCAAATAGTATGTATCTTCAAACAAA
This sequence comes from Hyla sarda, assembly GCF_029499605.1. NCBI lineage: Eukaryota > Metazoa > Chordata > Amphibia > Anura > Hylidae > Hyla > Hyla sarda. Next base: position 338,321,990 of record NC_079189.1, on the reverse strand, counting down.
AAGTAATTCTCTCTCAGAACAATATTCAACAGGTCAAGAAAAAAGTTTTTTTGTAACTCATCATAATCACTTTGATCAAGAATCCACTTAGTGGCCTCACAACCCCTATCATGTTCAATTGCAGTGTACAAACCAACTACATCAATGGTAACTAGCCATGTTTCACCTGTTATGTTTGTTACCCCTGACAACACATTCAAAAAATCACCGGTATCCAATAAAAATGCAGGAGTTTTCTGGATCAAAGGAGTTAACATCTTCTCCAATAAAACAGAAAGTGGGGAAAGTACAGAATCCATGGAGGAGACAATGGGGCGTCCCGGGGGATCGACCAAACTTTTATGAACCTTGGGCAAGATATAAAATACAGGTGTTATTGGATTCTGTATTTGTAAATAAGTGCACATCTTTTCATCGATCACCCCAAGGTCCCTATGTCTCTCTACCATGGACCTGATCTTTTTCTGAGTTTTACCCAGAGGGTTATTTTCAAGTGGTAAATAAGTACCTGTGTCTGACAGCTGCCGCATCACCTCTTTTTTATATGAAATGGTATCCATAATGACAATGGAACCTCCCTTGTCACCGGGTTTTATAGTAATGCTGCGGTCAGCTGCCAGATCAGATAAAGCTCGTCTCTCTAACACAGAAATGTTACCGTGGACTCTGTAGTCCCCTCTTTTTATTTCTTTTACCAAATTATCAATGTCAGTTTTCACCAACTTACAATAGGTCTCCACAGGATGATAATATTTAGGAGGCATATAATGACTTTTTTGTTTAAGATTGAAATCCTCCAATTTGAGGATTCCTGGCGATGGCACCGACTCCTCAAGTCTAGCCGAGGAATCCTGTTGAGGTCTATCTGTGGAGAAATGGGCTTTTAAACGGATCATGCGAAAAAATCGCTCCAAGTCAATGTCCAGTTGAAAAGTATCTAATTTGTCCGTAGGACAAAATGAAAGCCCCTTTTGTAACACCCCTATCTCCACAGATGACAAGCATTTAGATGAAATGTTAATAACAATATTTTCAGAGGTTAAAGTCTCGGTATTACCTGTGACCTCGTTATCACCGGTCCGGTTGGTGCGCCGATGATGGCGGCCTCCCCGCCTCCCTGGCGTCCTCGCCTTCGCTGAAAAAAAGGGGGGCGTCGGTCTCGGCGTGCCTGGAACTCGCTTCCCGAGCTGGAGGAGGAGTATCCTCCCCTGCCTTGAGAGGAGGGTCCCCGTTGTGCATACCCGGAGGTATCCCGCCATCGGTAGACTCGCTTGGCTAAATAATCTTCTGTATCCCGTAAGAATTTCTTTCTTTTTCTTTCCTCTATATCTTTCCTGAAGGTAGTCAGTTGTGCATCAAGGTTTTCTTTAAGTTTCAGAAATTCCTCGCTGTTCAAGGTGTCCCGCAATTGTTGTTCAGTCGCCTCAACTTCTTTTTTAATCTCTGTAATCGCTTTTTGCAGGCGATCGACTGTTAGTACAATTATGTCCATTGAACATTTGTTCAGAATTCTCTCAAAATCTTTACAATAAAACTCATCGTCAGCAAATAAAGTTGGTCGTAAATTTACTCTTAAGCCGCGCGGAATCCGTTCCGTGCGAAAGTATTCTGTAAGAGTCGTATTATGTAATTCATAGGAGAGTAGACGGCGTGTCTCTTTTTCCCAGGCTCGTCTCCTCAATTCATGGGAAGGTGTCTGCAGGAAATCCGCTGAAGTGGTTGTCTGTGCAATTATCCTGGAGGCTTCATCCTCATTGTAAGATAACATAGACATTCCTCAGGTGCGTGCTCGTACCAAGTAACGAAAGCCAAATCCCAAGAAGGTCGGCACTGCAACCAATAGTTTGTGCCCGAGGACCAATGTAACAAGAATCCAGTAGAAAGAAGGGTCCCGGCACTCAGAAGCTTTTTGAAATCTCAAAGGTTTTTATTTATGCAACATGCATAGCATACAGGGTAGGTACGCGTTACGGCTCAATAGCCTTTGTCAACCAGTACAGGTAACTGTTAGAATGCACCTTATATAATTACATCCGGTTCACAGGTACCACGTCATTAATTACTATCATTCAAAGCACATGATGTACTGTGAAGATGTATACATATTGAAAACAATATAAAATGAAAAAAGTAAAAAGACAAATCATTAATAGAAAATTTTCATAGCGGAGATTTCCGTAGAGTGCAGATTCATTTCCCGCTCTGTAAAGAAATTAGCAAATATATACATTAACTAATGCCATTCAGGTCAACATATATCTATAATAATCGTGAAAGTTCATAATCGCGGTTCATACCGCGCGGCTCCAGAGTCCCTAAACGGTGTATCCAAAACGCTTCCTTCTGGATGAGTAATCAGTTGCCAAAATCTTCTTCTCCCCATCCCTGCACATTTCAGCAATAAAAACCATTCCATATCACAATTACAGTATCAGGTGATTGATGAGGTCGTGCAACCACGGAGAGGTGGTGATATTAAAAAATTACTCATCCAGAAGGAAGCGTTTTGGATACACCGTTTAGGGACTCTGGAGCCGCGCGGTATGAACCGCGATTATGAACTTTCACGATTATTATAGATATATGTTGACCTGAATGGCATTAGTTAATGTATATATTTGCTAATTTCTTTACAGAGCGGGAAATGAATCTGCACTCTACGGAAATCTCCGCTATGAAAATTTTCTATTAATGATTTGTCTTTTTACTTTTTTCATTTTATATTGTTTTCAATATGTATACATCTTCACAGTACATCATGTGCTATTGAGCCGTAACGCGTACCTACCCTGTATGCTATGCATGTTGCATAAATAAAAACCTTTGAGATTTCAAAAAGCTTCTGAGTGCCGGGACCATTTTCATCTTCAGGACCTGGGCATTTTTTGAACGTCTGACCACTGTTACTTTAAACATTAATTACTCTGGGATGCTTTTACTTATCATTCTGATTCCGAGATAGTTTTTTCGTGACATATTCTACTTTATGTTATTGGTAAAATTTCACTGATATTTGCATCCTTTCTTGGTAAAAAATCTAAAAATGTCATGAAAAATTTGAACATTTTGCATTTTTCTAACTTTGAAACTCTCTGCTTGTAAGGAAAATGAATATTCCAAATAAATTACATATTGATTCAAATATACAATATGTCTACTTTATGTTTGCATAAAAAAATTGGCAAGTTTTTACTTTTGGAAGACATCAGAGGACTTCAAAGTTCCGCAGCAATTTTCCAATTTTTCTCAAGATTTTCAAAATCGTACTTTTTCAGGGACCAGTTCAGGTTGGAAGTGGATTTTAAGGGTCTTCATATTAGAAATACCCCATAAATTACCCCATTATAAAAACTGCACCCCCAAAGTAATCAAAATGACATTCAGTAAGTGTTTTAACCCTTTAGTTGTTTCACAGGAAAATTCTAAATCTTCATTTTTTACACTTGCATGTTCTTGTAGACCCAATTTTTGAATTTTTACAAGGGGTAAAAGGAGAGAAATCACCCTAAAATTTGTAACCCAATTTCTCTCGAGTAAGAAAATACCTCATATGTATATGTAAAGTGTTCGGCGGGCGCAGTAGAGGGCTCAGAAGGGAAGAAGCAACAATGGGATTTTGGAGAGTGAGTTTTTCTGAAAGGGTTTTTGGGGGGCATGTCCCATTTAGGAAGCCCCTATGGTGCCAGAACAGTGGACCCCCCCACATGTGACCCCATTTGGGAAACTACACCCCTCATGGAATTTAATAAGGCGTTTGACAGATACTGGCGTTTGACAGATATTTGAAACAGTGGACTGTGCAAATGAAAAATTGTATCTTTCATTTTCACAGACCACTGTTCCAAAAATTTGTCATACACCAGTGGGGTGTAATTGCTTACTGCACCCCTTATTAAATTCCATGAGGGGTGTAGTTTCCAAAATGGGGTCACATATGGATATTTATTGTTTTGCGTTTATGTCAGAACTGCTGTAACAATCAGCCACCCCTGTGCAAATCGCCTCAAATGATGTACATGGTGCACTCTCCCTTCTGGGCCTTGTTGTGCACCCCCAGAGCACTTTTCGCCCACATATGGTGTATCTCCGTACTCGGAAGAAATTGCATTACAAATTTTGAGGGTCTTTTTTCCCTTTTACCTCTTGTGAAAATGAAAAGTATAGGGCAACACCAGCATGTCAGTGTAAAAATTTAATTTTTATACACTAACATGCTGGTGTAGACCCCAACTTCACCTTTTCATAGGGGTTAAAGAAGAAAAAGCCCCCCAAAATTTGTAAGGCAATTTCTCCCGAGTACGGAGATACCCCATATGTGTCCCAAAACTGTTGCTCTGAAATACGACAGGGTTCCAAAGTGAGAGAGCGCCATGCGCATTTGAGGCCTAAATTAGTGATTTGCATAGGGGTGGACATGGGGGTATTCTATGCCAATGATTCCCAAACAGGGTGCCTCCAGCTGTTGCAATACTCCCAGCATGCCTGGACAGTCAATGGCTGTCCGGCAATACTGGGAGTTGTTGTTTTGCAACAGCTGGAGGCTCCGTTTTGAAAACAGTAGCGTACCAGCCGTTTTTCATTTTTATTGGGGAGGGGGGCTGTGTAGGGGTATGTGTATATGTAGTGTTTTTTACTTTTTATTTTAGGTTAGTGTAAGTGTAGTGTGGTGTTTTTAGGGTACAGTCACATGGGCAGAGGTTCACAGCAAGTTTGCCGCTTTGAGTTTGAGCTGCAGCGCAAAATTTGCGCCATCTCAAACTTGCAACACTCACTGTAAACCTCCGCCCATGTGAGTGTACCCTGTATGTTCACATTGGGGGGAGGGGGCAAACATCCAGCTGTTGCAAACTCCGAGCATGCCCTTTGGCTGTCCGTGCATGCTGGGAGTTGTCGTTTTGCAACAGCTGGAGGCACACTGGTTTGGAAACACTAAGTTAAGTAATACACTTTCAAGTGTTTTGCAACCAAACTTAGTGTTTCCAAACCAGTGTGCCTCCAGCTGTTGCAAAACTACAACTCCCAGCATGCATGGTCTGTCAGTGCATGCTGGGAGTTATAGTTTTGCAACAATTGCAACAGCTGGAGGCACTGAGGTAGGAAACGGACAATGTTTCCCAACTAGTCTGCCTCCAGTTGTTGCAAAACCACAACTCCCAGCATGCCCTGACTGCCCAGGCATGCTGGAAGTTGTAGTTTGGCAATATCTGAAGGATTAGATGTTGCCGAACTACAACTTCCAGCATGCTTGGGCAGTCTGGTATGCTGGGAGTTGTTTTGCAACATCTGGAGGTCCACAGTTTGGAGACCACTGTATAATGGTCTCCAATCTGTGCTCTTCCAGATGTTACAGAACTACAACTCCCAGCATGCCTGGACAGACTGAGCATTATACAGTGGTCTCCAAACTGTGGACCTCCAGATGTTGCAAAACTGCAACTCCCAGCATGCACAGAAAGCCAAAGGCTGTCCGGGCATGCTGGGAGTTGCAGTTTTGAAACTCCCGCTCGGGACACCGCATGGCCGTGTAAGTGACGCCGGGGGACGGGTAAGGGACATTTAGCAGAGCAGTGTGTGTCCCGATCCCCGTGATCGGGACTCACACACCACGCTACTAAATATTCTGATAGCAAAACGCTGCTATCCGCTAGTCAGATTTGACTAGCTGATAACAGCGATCGCTGGGGGGGGGGATGAAACCCCCCCGTGGTCGCATGGTAAGATGGTTGGCTATCGGTGATCGCCACCTTCTTACCGGGCGCTGCAGGATGCCACAAGTAGCTGCAAAAATGTTCATGACGTACCTGGTACGTTATGGGTCGGTAATACCTTCCCACTCATGACGTACAGGTATGTCATAGGTCGGGAAGGAGTTAAGCTAGTTTGGATTTTTGACTTGCAGTGGTCACGAATGTATTAACTGCGACAGTCACAAAAAAGTCGCAAAGGCTAAAAAGCTTGAGTAAATGTACCCCACCAAAGTTTTGGATTACTAAACGGAACTATGTAGGCAAAGAATAGGCCATTAGTCGTTATGCATGTTTTTAAACAAAAATGTTGTTTATTTTTCAAATTTAAACACATATGTATAGTTTGAAATAATCTGCTATCAGAAACTCTTACATAAAACACAAGTGATTTTACCTTTTTTCTCTCCTTTTTGGTTCATTGCTTTTTTTGGTTTAAGGAAAACTTAAAACAGCAGGGTCTATACTTTTTGAATCCAACATCCTCTTTGGGTATGCTTTTTTAAAATTACAGCAGTTTCCCTTAGAGGGAATGAGCATTGAAATCTTATGTGCTTCAAAAATTGAAAAATTGGAATATCTGCAAATTGGTGGGCTATAAAGTAACAAAACTCAGAAGATCCGGTGATGGTTAACATCGCCACCTTTTTTTTTTTATAGGTAAAAGCTCTATGCACAAACCACAGCAATCCAGGTTGTTGCTCAGGTGTGCGCTTAGTTGTTTTAAATGCATACGCTGCATTGCGGGCGCCACTGATCCTTCACCATCCGAAACTTCAGAGGAAGGGTGAAGCGAAGAGCCAGCATCAAAATCCTGATTAACAGTTGTGCCAGACATGTTTTCCAATAATACCTCAATACGCTTCCCACTAATATGAGCCATTTAATTAAGCCTGTAGTAGATTGAGTAAAATGGGTTAAAAAAAAAACAGAGATCTACACCAAAAAAGAAAGTCCAGAGAGAGAACAGACTGCCTGACCAAGTCAGACAGTAGAAACTAGTAAATGACTATTTTTTCAACTACATGAAGTAAATTTACCGCTTTTGCCTACATGCGACAAATTTATTAACGCTGTGCGACAATTTAGTAAATTTGCCGCACGTAAGCAAAAATGAAGTAGAAAAAAAAAGGGTAAAAACCAGACTACATAGTCAAAAAATACTAAATGTCCCTCTATAAGACTAGGTTTCTGCCTGTTTTTTACACTAGAAAAAAAACACTAGAAAAACTGCCACAGCTTTTTCCTGCATTTTGGCAGTTTTTCTGGTGTTTTTTTTAATGGCAATTTTGCTGATGTGTGGAAACAAATGAGTTTGATTTTTACACTATACACTTTATGGTAAAATGACATGTACTTTTTAAATTGTGGGTTATTACGTTTTAAAACAATACCCAATTTATGTAGTTTTTTTAAATTATTGTACTACTTAAAAAATGATTAAAAAGCACACTTTTTTTTTTAACAAAATTGGTATGCATTAAAAATCTTCCTTTTCTGACCCCTATAACTTTTTTATTTTTCTCTAGACAGGGATGTATGAGGGTTCATTTTCTGTGGCATGATCTGTGGCTTTTATCAGTACAATTTTTGTTTTCAGAGACAAATAACTTGAAAAAAGTAGGTGGCACTTAAATCTAAAAGCCAAATAAAGTCTTATTGTGTAAAGGTGGTACTCACCCGGTGTATGTGGGGGTCACCAGAGTTATACTGATGTAACCCTCCACTAAGACCTATGGGCCCAGATAGCACGTAGAAAAAAGCAATACTTCTCCATCTGTTCAGATATCCACTTCAGTGGAGAGCGCAAGGTGATCCGGAGTCATATGTATAATGATCCGTATAGTGTAAGCAAGCAGAGGAAAAATAAGAAAAAGACCAAAGCTCAGAGAAGCATAACATTAATACTCTTGTATATAGAAAGGATTTGTAAGACTAGAAAGACATGGAGGTGAACTTACTTCACTGGGGGGGGGGGGGGGGGGGGAGGGGAGGGGATGTATAGACACAACCACAAACTTCCCCCCTCCGGAACTTCCAACAATCTTAAACACATCAGTTCCGGGATATTGAAAATGCAAAAACTTTAATTTCAACACGTTTCGAAGGTTATAAATAAACCTCCTTCCTCAGGCATAAGAAATTACACTAAAAACATCCCTTATTCTCATAAGTCTCATAGGTTGAATGAACGTCTTCCCTTCTGGCATGCGGAAATCGTTGGTATTGCTTCTGGGGTTGTGCCCGGTCATGTGATTGCATCCATAAGTCATAACTCAGTGATGCTATAATACTGGGACACATAGTTAGAGCCACCACATGATCGTCGGTCACGTAAATTCCCCATGTGCTCCACAATGGAATGCATAAAGGAATTTAGATTAGGCTAACTTTATAGACAATTACAATGAACAACCCAAGCAATCAGCCCCATTGGCTCATAACATGGGGCGCACAGGTAAAATATATATATTTTTTTAAAATATATACTTCATTAGTACTAGGTAATCTCAATTATCTCCATTAACCCCTTAAGGACCAAGGATGTACAGGTACGCCCTGACGTCCTGTGACGGCCCGTGGGAATTCTGTTCACCGCCACGCACGGGGTGGTGATCAGAATGGGATGACTGCTGATATCTATCAGCAGCCATCCCAGGAAATCGCCTAGGGGGGTCCTGAGACCTCAAGCGAATCACAGTTTTTCCAGGCTGATCGGGTCTCTGGTGACCCGTTCGGCCAGAAAATAGGGATGATCGGAACTGTCAGCGACAGCCCTGATCATTCTAAAGAATAGGAGTGAGGTGGCAGCGGTGCCACTTCCTCCTATCCCCTGCGATTGGCCGGTGAGGACTGACTGGTGAATCGCAGGGGGGGCTGTAAGTTGAGATCCCCCGCTCTGCCCACCCCTGTAAGTCTGGGCAGAGTGGGAAAAGATGGTGCTGACAGTTGCGGGGGCCAGAGTGGTGGGGGGGATTGGCGGCAGATACCTGAGGATCTGAGGCAGGCAGCGGGTGACCGGTGTAAGGCAAGTGGAGGCGGCGGCTTCAGAGGCGTCAGAGGCAGCAGTGAAGATCCCCGGCCAGGCAGCCCAAGATGGCGCCCGCAGCTTCTCTACAGCAGGCATTTGAGGACGCAGCTAACTCAAACGGTGAGGAGGAGGGGGTGTCTCCCGTGGTTGTTACCCAACAATTTCTAAAGTCTTTTATGAAGAAGGTACTATCGGACTCTCTGCGACCAGTCCTTGCCGACTTAACTGAAATTAAGTCCGAGGTGCACGCCATAGGGCACTGGACTGAAACTCTGGAGTCAGTGTGCTTGGGTATGGCGGCGCACGCAGAAGTCATGGCTTCACGCCAGACTAAGCTGGTCTCCCATGTGAATAATTAGTTATCTCTCATTGAAGACCAGGAGAATCGGAGCCACCGGAAGAATATTAGGTTTAAAGGGGTCCCTGAAGCCTGGGCGCCGGAAGCCCTTCATAAAATTGCTATGGACATGTTCACAAAGCACCTGGGCCTGGAAAGGGCAGTACAGATCCACAGCCCTAAACCCAGACCCCTGGAACCACTGAGGGACGTTATGCGGCTTACTTTCCTCTGTGGACACTGCTGCTGTGCTGCTGTGCTGCAGGCTGCGAGGGATAACAGACCCCTTCTGCTAGGTGAAGATGAAATCGCTGTGTTTCAAGATATCTCACCTACAACGCTGGCTAAGAGGCATCTTCTAAGACCCCTGCTGGAGAGATTGAGAGAGGGGAACCCCACTTCAGGAGAATATTAGTCAGTACTCCAGAGGACCTGGGGACTGTGTGGTCTGCATTGGACATAGCTCCTATCGAGATTCCCACATGGCTTTCTGTTGCGGATTTACCTTCTTTGCCATCACTCCCACGTCAGGATAGCTGGAAGCTGGTCTCCAAGCAAAAGAACAGCAACAAGACAAAGAAAACGCCGGTCAAGGATCAGCCACCTCCAAACCGAGAGAATTGAGACTTCGCTGATGTTCCCAGGATTTGAAACTTATAGAGGGACTCTCTCTACATGACTGTTAGCTGCCTCTGTGCTTCCGTAAGGAAGGTCAGCATGTTTGTGTTACCTGCTCCGCCGTTGTGCAGTGTGTGGTGCCTCTAGAACTCTGCCCTGACTTTCACGGACCTAGGCTCGCCTCGCTGACCACTGAGGTGTTATGTTTTCACATGGCCATAATACTGGAGGTGCGACATACTCGTACCCCTCTAAGGTTATATTTCTTTTACCTTGCATTGGAATGATCACTGTTTCCTTTATGTTGCTATGCCTTCTCACCACAGTTGTGTAGTTAGTGAAGTACCTCTACTGGGTAGCATATTCCTGCTGTTATTATGTGTGTCTTTACCATGATTACTTCCTCTACATTGCTATCTTGGACATTCTTGCCTCTTTTCTTACTGTATTGCCTTTCCACCTGGACTCTAGCCGTTTTTTCTCTATATCGTTCTGTTCCCTTTCCCACTTACAACCGCTGGTATTGATTCTATCACTGTCTCCGACCATGCTCCTGTTTCTATTTCTTTCTCTTTTACCCCCCCCCCCCCCACTCCCTCTCCATTACGGTGGAGATTGAATGAGAGCATTTTAGAAAATCAGATACCAAGGGAAGACATTGCCTCACAGCTTCAGTCATTTTTTGAGAGTAATGAGAATTCTGGTCCAATCATATGGGAGGCGCATAAGTCTTTCATCAGGGGTATCTTTATCATGTGGGGGACTAGATTGAAAATGGAAAGACAGCGTGATATTAATTAACTCCTGTCTGAAATCTCTAGCTTGGAGATAGTGCATAAGAGGACCAAGGCACTGGAAGTACAGGGGGAGTTACGCATACTTAGAGAGAGGCTGCTTTCCCTTCTGCAGTTGAAATCATCTAAAGCATACCTCCATGTTAGGCATAGAATATATGCCCATGGAAATAAAGGGGGGAAATTGATGTCCACCTTGCTTAAAAAGGCAAAGGCCAAGAGTCAAATCCATGCAATTCGGGATCCCCAGGGAGTGGTTCATGAGACTTCTACTGAAATGTCTGCTTCCTTTAGGGACTATTATCACTCTCTATACAATCTAGGAAAGGAGGAGACTGACACACAAAGGACTGAGAGATTGCATCTCACTGCTGAATTTCTGGGTGCCTACACCTTCCTATGCTCACCCAACCTATGGTCCAAGAACTCACCTCTCCTGTCACTGTAGAAGAGGTGAGGAGGGTTATGTCCTCGTTCCCTCCTGGGAAGAGTCCAGGCCCCTTTGGTCTCCCCCTCTCTTACTACAAAAAATTTGATGGGATTTTACTCCCTCATCTTACCCACATGTGTTGTGCCCTATTTACATGGGAGCTCCTGCCCAGACAGACACAGGAGGCTCACATCACTTTACTAGCGAAGGAAGGGAAGGACCCAGTTGAATGTAGTAGCTATAGGCCAATATCTCTTTTGAACCTGGACCTTAAAATCTGGGCAAAACTGCTCTCCCTCCGATTGAAAAAGTTATTACCCTATCTTGTGGGGAGTGAACAGTCCGGATTTGTACCGGGCAGGGAGGGACGCATAAATACTTGGAAGCTGCTAACGGCATCCAGGATGCCAAGGCAAGTTAGACACCATTAGTCCTTCTCGGTGTCGACGCCGAGAAGGCTTTTGATAGGGTTAGTTGGCATTTTATGAGGGATGCGTTACTGAAATATCAAATCCCGGTGCAATTTATAGATGCTATTTTTTCCCTGTACTCCGGCCCCACGGCCTTGCTGTTTGTCAAGGAAGTTATTTCCTCTTCCTTTCCCATAGGAAATGGGACCAGGCAGGGCTGTCCCCTGTCGCCAACTCTTTTTATTCTGGTGATAGAGGCCTTGCTACAAAAGGTACGCCAGGAGACAGAAATTAACGGGATACTTACCCCGGGAGGTGAGCTGAAGGTCCTCACATTTGCTGACGACCTCCTTTTTCTCATCAGTGACTCCATGAGGGGGCTGCCCTGCCTGGCTGGCCTATTTGATTCATTTGGCATAATTTCCAATTTTGAAGTTAATGTAAAGAAATCTGAATTACTGAATGTCTCGCTGGCTAAAGCCTTGGCAGACAGACTGTCTATCATGCTTCCTTTCCTGTGAGCCTTTTCCTCCATAAAATATTTAGGAGTTCACATTAGTGATGTCCCGAATATGGAATGAACAGAGTGTCTGTGTAGTGATGCCCCGAATAGTTCACCGGCGAATAGTTCCCGGCGAACATAGCTTGTTCGCTTTCGCCGCGGTGGGCGAACATATGCGATGTTCGGTCCGCCCCCTATTCATCATCATTGAGTAAACTTTGTCCCTGTACCTCACAGTCAGCAGACACATTCCAGCCAATCAGCAGCAGACCCTCCCTCCCAGACCCTCCCACCTCTTGGACAGCATCCATTTTAGATTAATTCGGAAGATGCATTCTTAGTGAGAGGAGAGACAGTGTAGCTGCTGCTGATTTAATAGGGAAATCAATAGCTAGGCTAGTGTATTCAGTGTCCACTACAGTCCTGAAGGACTCATCTGATCTCTGCTGTAAGGACAGCACCCCAAAAAGCCCTTTTTAGGGCTAGAACATCAGTCTTCTTTTTTTTTTCCCCTGTGTAATCTAATTGCAGTTGCCTGCCTGCCAGCGTGTGTGTCAGGCTCACACCGTATACTGTGCCCACTGGCCCAGTGCCACCACTCATATCTGGTGTCACAATAGCTTGCATTTAAAAAAAACTAAAACTTTTTTGACTGTAATATAATAGCAGTCAGTTTCCTTCACGTGTGTGCATTTCAGGGCCTGTCAGGACACAGTGTCACACCAGTGCAACTCATATCTGGTGTAACAGTAGTGTATATTTAAAAAAAAAAAAAAAAAAACACTTTTTTGACTGTGAAATAATAGCAGTCAGTTTCCTTCACATGTGTGCGTTTCAGGGCCTGCCAGGGCACAGTGTCATACCAGTGCAACTCATATCTGGTGTAACAGTAGTGTACATTTAAAAAAATATATATAATAATTTTTGACTGTGAAATAATAGCAGTCAGTTTCCTTCACACGTGTGCGTTTCAGGGCCTGCCAGGGCACAGTGTCACACCAGTGCAACTCATATCTGGTGTAACAGTAGTGTACATTTAAAAAAAAAAAAATTTGACTTTAATAGATTGAATAGCAGTTAGTTGTCTGCAAGCATGTGTCAGGCCTACAGCGTCTACTCTGCCAACTTCTGCCAGTGCCCAGTGCCACTCATATCTGTTGTCACAGTAGCTTGCACGCATAGTACCACTAATCAAAAAAAAAATGACAGGCAGAGGCAGGCCACCCCACAGGGGCCATCGAGGTCGTGGTACTGTGATTCCCTTTGGCCCTAGAATAATGCCCAGTGTTCAGAGACCACGTACCTTGAACTCCAAAAGTTCTGAGGACATAGTTGACTGGCTAATACAGGACACCCAATCTTCTACAGCTTCCACTCGGAACCTTGACGCACCATCCTCCTCCAAATTAGCTTCGGGCACCTCTCAAGTTACCACTCGCCTGCCTGCCTCCAACACCAACACTAGCACCACAGCCGCTACACTTGATCTGTCAGAGGAGTTAGTTACACATGAGTTGGAAGAAATGAGTGATGTGAAACCATTATTGCCAGTAGATGTAGATTACAGGGATATGTCTCAGTCAGGCAGCATTACATACATGGACATACGGTGGGATGATGATGATTTTGTACCAGCTGCTGCTTCCTTTGCAGAGTTGTCATATACAAGTGAAGCGGTTGATGATGATGATGCGTCCGTGGATGTCACGTGGGTGCCCGCTAGAAGAGAAGAAGAACAGGGGGAAAGTTCAGATGGGGAGACAGAGAGGAGGAGGAGACAAGTTGGAATCAGGGGGAGGTCGTCGCAAGGAACTAGTGGCACAGTCAGACAGCATGCATCAGGGTCAGCCAGACAGCAAGCCAATCAATGCATGCTGTCGCCACCACCAGAATGCCGTCATTGCAAAGCTCAGCAGTGTGGCATTTTTTTTGTGTCTGCCTCTGACAACAGCGATGCCATTTGCAACCTCTGCCAAAAGAAACTGAGTCGTGGGAAGTCCAACACTCACCTAGGTACAACTGCTTTGCAAAGGCACATGATGGCACATCACAAACGCCTATGGGATCAACACATGAGTACAAGCAGCACACAAACTCAAAGCCGCCATCCTCCTCCTGGTCCAGAATCTTCAGCCACGTCAACCACTGCTGTTCTCCTTTCCCCCTCTCAACCATCCGCCACTCCGTCTCTCGCCTTGAGCAGTTCCTGCTCATTTGCCCACAGTCAGGTGTCTGTCAAGGACATGTTTGAGCGTAAGAAGCCAATGTCACAAATTCACCCCCTTGCCTGGTATCTGACAGCTGGCTTGCCTGAACTCTTAGCTCGCCAGCTTTTACCATACAAGCTGGTGGAGTCTGAGGCGTTCAAAAAATTTGTAGCTATTGGGACACCGCAGTGGAAGGTACCCAGCCGAAATTTCTTTGCAAAAAAGGCAATCCCCAACCTGTACTCGCAAAAGGAAGTAATGGCATGTCTGGCAGACAGTGTTGGGGCAAGGGTCCATCTGACCACTGATACCTGGTCTGCAAAGCATGGTCAGGGCAGGTATATCACCTACACTGCGCTTTGGGTAAGCCTGTTGACGGCTGCCAAGCATGGAATGCGTGCCTCTGCAGAGGAGTTGGTGACACCGCCACGACTTGCAGGCAGGCCTGCTGCCACCCCCTCTACTCCTCCTACTCCATTTTCTTCCATAACCTCCTCGGCTGAGTCCTCTTCTTCGGCTGCGTCTTGCTCCACATTAACGGCACCCCCACAGCTCCCCAGGTATTATTCCACATCCTGGATACAGCAGTGTCATGCTGTCTTGGGGTTGACTTGCCTGAAAGCAGAGAGTCACACCGCACCAGCACTCCTGTCCGCCCTGAACGAACAAGTGGATCAGTGGCTGACTCCGCACCAACTGGAGATCGGCAAAGTGGTTTGTGACAACGGAAGAAATTTGTTGGCAGCATTGAATTTGGGCAAGTTGACACATGTACCGTGCATAGCACATGTGTGTAATCTGATCGTACAACGCCTTGTGCATAAGTACCCAGGCTTACAGGATGTCCTGAAGCAGGCCAGTAAGGTGTGTGGCCATTTCAGGCATTCCTACACGGCCATGGTGCACTTTTTAGATATCCAGCAGCAAAACAACATGCCAGTGAGGTGCTTGATTTGTGACAGCCCAACACGTTGGAATTCAACACTCCTAATGTTCGACCACCTGCTTCAACAAGAAAAAGCCGTTAATGATTATTTGTATGACCGGGGTGCTAGGACAGCCTCTGCGGAGCTGGGAATTATTTTGCCACGTTACTGGACACTCATGCACAATGCCTGTAGGCCCGAATGCACCATCAGTGACATCATACCATTTGTTTTCTTCCTGGAGTGTGCCCTGCGAAGAGTGCTGGATCAGGCCGTAGATGAGCGTGAAGAGGAAGAGTTGTGGTCACTAACCCCACCAGAAACAGCCTTATCAGCATCGCTTGCTGGACCTGCGGCAACGTTGGAAGAGGATTGTGAGGAAGAGGAGTCAGAGGAGTAATGTGGCTTTGAGGAGGAGGAGGAAGACCAACCACAACAGGCATCCCAGGGTTCTCGTTGTCACCTATCTGGTACCCATGGTGTTGTACGTGGCTGGGGGGAAGAACATACATTCAGTGAGAGCACGGAGGACGAGGAACGGGACATGAGTAGCTCGGCATTCAACCTTGTGCAAATGGGGTCTTTCATGCTGTAGTGCCTGTTGAGGGACCCTCGTATAAAAAGGCTGAAGGAGAACGACCTGTACTGGGTGTCCACACTACTAGACCCCCGGTATAAGTAGAATGTGCCTGAAATGTTAACGAATTACCGCAAGTCGGAAAGGATGCAGCAGTTCCAAAATAAATTAAAAAGTATACTTTACACAGCGTATAATGGTGATGTCACAGCACAACGGGAATCTAACAGGGGAAGAGGTGAAAGTAATCCTCCTCCTCCCACGACCACGCCGGCAAGGACAGGATGCTTTACAGACGTTGTTGATGGAGGATATGCAGAGCTTTTTAAGTCCTATGCATTGCCGCAGCCCTTCGGGGTCCACCCTCAGAGAACGACTCGATCGACAGGTAGCAGACTACCTCGCCTTAACTGCAGATATCGACACTATGAGGAGCGATGAACCCCTTGACTACTGGGTGTGCAGGCTTGACCTGTGGCCTGAGCTATCCTAATTTGCGATAGAACTTCTGGCCTGCCCCGCTTCAAGTGTCCTGTCAGAAAGGAGCTTCTGTGAAGCAGGAGGTATTGTCCCTGAGAAGAGAAGTCGCCTAGGTAAAAAAAAGTCTAGATTACCTCACCTTTATTAAGATGAATGAGGGATGGATGCCGAAGGGACTGACAGTGGGCAATACATTCGACTAAAAAAGGCCTGATGAGATGAGCTGCCTTGGGCTAAAAATGGTCCACACGCTGCTGTATTTTATCTCTGAATGCCGGATGACTTGCGTGACTTATCCGTCACCAACTAGGGTTCAAGCCGCAATGTTTTAGGGCACTTTCTGCCTAAGAAACAAACATCAGCGGCGTCAACAATACCTCATTTTTCAGGCATGTGTACATGCCTAATTTTTCTGGCCACTGGTGCTGCCTTGTGGCTTCAAAAACAAAAAATGGCACATAACAGGAATTAAACTGATAGGAATAGTACTACTTAACACACCACTCCTATCTGGTGGCACATTAGATTGCACGCGCAGTGCCCCAAATTTGAAGTAGGAGGACCTACCAAGCATCTTTTTCCTTACCTTGTGCAAATGGGGAGTTTGCGGTTGTGCAAATGGACTGTTTGCGGTGCGTTAAACGGGGAGTTTGGTCTGTCACTGTGAAGCAGGTGTAACCCTTACGCTACCTGATCGAAGCACGTTATTCCAAACAATTTAGGAATGTCGGGCGATTTATGCCCTTTGTGGATTAAAACCAGACTCTGCATCAACTATGTAATTTTCCATGGGAGTTTTGCCATGGATCCCCCTCCGGCATGCCACAGTCCAGGTGTTAGTCCCCTTGAAACAACTTTTCCATCACTATTGTGGCCAGAAAGAGTCCCTGTGGGTTTTAAAATTCGCCTGCCTATTGAAGTCTATGGCGGTTCACCCGTTTGCGAACATTTGCAGAAATTCACGTTCGCGAACGGAAAATGTTATGTTCGCGACATCACTAGTTCACATACCTAGGACCATCTCAGAACTTTATGACCTTAATTACAAACCATTTCAGAAGGAAGCAGAGAGGTTACTGGCTAGTTACGACCTCCCCATGATCTCATGGTTTGGCCGGAAAAATGTTATTAAATGTTATGTGCTCCCTAAAATCCTATATGTAATAAGGATGCTTCCTATGGCCCTGCCCCACTCCTTTTATCAGCAGATCAAGTCACTCTTTTCCAGATATGTCTGGAAGAAAACCAGACCTCATTTGGCACATAGATTGTTAATTAGGCCATCACAAGAGGGGGGAAGAAGTGGATGGAGCTAGTCGTTCCCTCGCCAGAATCTCCCGTATCTGATTGTTTACACGCTAGATCTGGAGTCCGTCTTTTGCAAGACTTGTGGTTCCCCTCAAGAGTAAGATTTCGAGCTGACTCACCCCATCTTCTCTATTTAGGTATACTTGCTACATGGTCGGATTTCTCTTCCTCTCTTGCCCCCTCTATATCACCTCTTCTGCCTGCCAGTCTAATACCTGCGGCTGTGGATAAGCAATCTGCCACATTTCAACCAATGTGGGATAAACGCAGCAATATTCGTGTGTCTCAGCTTCTGCGGGATGGGGTGACGCCAACCCCTGGAACTTTGGTTTCACTGCTTCCAACACAGAGGTACTCTTTTGTGCACATACACCATTTTGTTAACTGTTGCTCAGAGTTCCTGAAAAAACATGGCCCTCTGAGAAAGGTCACCAAATTTGAAGAAATGGTCTTATCCTATAACCCTAAACATAGAAGTATATCGAGATGCCTCCCTTTAGTTCTGTCTTCACACCAGGCCTCCACCCCACACTACATCACCTCTTGGGCACAAGAATTAGGCTTAAACCTCTCTGACACGGATGTGGCACTTATCCTGAGACACTCACATAACTTTTCTCAATGTGTGCGGATGCAGGAGTCACACTACAAAGTAGTGTCCAGATTTTACAAGACACCAGAATTCCTCCACACTCATGTCTGCTTGTAACTTAATGGAAATCACTAGAATGTACTGTTGGTGACCCCCCCTTCTTAATTGCACCCTACTCCCCCAAACCCCTCCCCCCCCATTTTCCCTCCCTTCCCTCCTTTATGCCACTCCATTCACTCGTCTTTCCTCCCATTATCCTCCACTTTGAAATTATGGAGATGTTTTAACTCGTGTGATATGCGGAGATTTGGCCTAGTTCACTGTTATTTTTCTGTTACCTGTTCTGTGCTTCATGTTGTATGTCTGTTTATGTGAAAACCCAATAAAAATATATATAAAAAAAAAAAAACTACAGCTCCCAGCATGCCCAGACAGCCTTTGGATGTCTGGGCATGCTGAGGGTTGTAGTACTGCATCATCTGGAGGGCCACAGTTTGGAAACCACTGTGCAGTGGTCTCCAAACTGTGCCCTTCCAGATGTTGCAAAACTACAACTCTCAGCATACCCAGACAGTCCAGGAATGCTGGGAGTTGTAGTTCTGTAACATCTGGCCCTTCAAATGTTGCAGAACTACAATGCCCAGGATGCCTGGACAGTCTTGGCATGCTGGGAATTGTAGTTTTGCAACATCTGGAAGGGCACAGTTTGGAGTCCACTATACAGTGGTGTCCAAACTGTAGCGCTCCAGAGGTTGCAAAACTACAATTCAAAGCATGCCGACACTGTCCAGGCATGCTGGGAATTGTAGTTCTTCAACATTTGGCCCTTCAGATGTTGCTGAACTACAACTCCCAGCATGCCTGGGCAGTCTGGGCATGCTTGGAGTTGAAGTTTTGCAACATCTGGAGGGCTACAGTTTGGGCACCACTACACAGTGGTCTCCAAACGGTTCTCCTCCAGTTGTTGCATAACTACAACTCCCAAAATGCCCCTCGGCTGTCTGGGCATGCTGGGAGTTGTAGTTTTGCAACAACTGGAGGCATACTGATTGGGAACATGTTCTGTTTCCTAACTCAGTGTTTCCCAACCCATGTGCCTCCAGCTGATGCAAAACTATCACTCCCAGAATGCACTGACAGACAATACATGTTGGGAGTTGTATCTTTGCAACATCTGGAGGTACACATTTTGGGAAACACAGAGTTAGGAAACAGACAGTGGTGCGGAAACACTGCGGTAGTCTGTTACCTAACCCAACCAGTGTGCCTCTAGCTGTTGCATAACTACAACTCCCAGCATGCATGATCTATCAGTGCATGATGGGAGTTGTAGTTTTGCAACAGCTGAAGGTTAGCGCCCCCCCATGTGAATGTACAGGGTACATTCACACGGGCGAGGGTTCATAGCAAGTTTCCCACTTCAGGTTTAAGATGCGGCAAATTTTCCACTGCAGCTCAAACTCCCAGCGAGAAACTCGCTGTGAACCTCCGCCCATGTGAATGTACCCTAAAAACACTATGTCCCCTTACACTGTGTCCCCCCCCAATGAAAATTTTAAACATCTTGTACAGCAGTGTTTTCAAAATGGAGCCTCCAGCTGTTGCAAAATGACAACTCCCAGTATTGCCGGACAGCCATTGACTGTCCAGGCATGTTGGGAGTTTTGCAACAGCTGGAGACACCCTGTTTGGGGAAAACTGACGTACAGTATTTTTGGTGGAGGAGGTAAGTGTAACGCTTGCATCCGGGTCCACCCCTATGAAAATCCCAAATTTAGGCCCCAAATGCACATGGCGCTCTCTCACTTCAGAGCCCTGTCGTATTTGTAGGCAACCATTTAGGGCCACACATGGGGTATTTCCGTACTTGAGAGAAATTGTGTTACAAATTTTGGGGGACTTTTTTTCTTTTACCCCTTATGAAAAGGTAAAGTTGAGGTCTATACCAGCATGTTACTAACATGCTGGTTTTACCCCATACTGTTCATTTTCATAAGAGGTAAAAGGAAAAAAAATACCGCCCAAAAAAAGACTCCCAAGCTTGAAAATACCCCATATGTGGACATAAAGTGTTCTGCGGGCGCACAACATGGCTCAAGAGTGAGAGCACACTATGTAAATTTGAGGCCTAAACTGGCTTTTTGCACAGGGGTGGCTGCTGGTTACAGCGGTTCTGACATAAACGCAAAAAAAAACACTTGACCCCATTTCGGAAACTACACCCCTCACGGAATGTAACAAGGGGTGCAGTGAGCATGTACACCACACAGGTGTCTGACAGATTTTTGAAACAGTGCTCCATGAAAATGAAAAATGCCCAAGACAGCCTCATTCACCCTACCCAGCAGGAGTGAGGTGGCACGGGTGCCGCCTCACGATCACTTGATTGATCGGTCGGAAAGACTGACCAATCACGACCCTGCTGGACGGTGATCGGGATGGCAATCATGGTGGCGATCGGGGCCGGCGGGGTCTTCTACCTCCCCCTGGTCCTGTGGGGGTCACCTCTGGTGCGGTGGCGGCGACAGGAGCAGCAGGATTGGTGGCAGCAGCGGCAGTGGTCCCAGCAGCAGGATACAGCAGGAGGTGAGGCCTGTTTACCTCCAGCTGTTGCTCAGCTACAATTCTAAGCATGCAAAGCCAAAGGGCATGCTTGGAGTTGTAGTTTTGCAACAGCTGGAGTTCCAATGACAACTCCCAGCATGCCTTTTGGTAGTCTGTGCATGCTGGGGGTTGTAGTTATGCAAAAGCTGGAGGCACATTTTTTCTATGAAAAGGGTATTTTTGTGGCGGATTCAAATCCCCCAATTTAGGCCTCAAATGCGCATGGTGCTCTCTTGCTATGGAGCCCTGTCGTATTTCAAGGAAATGTGAAAGTTACGTTTTTCATTTGCACAGCCCACTGTTCCAAAGATCTGTCAAACGCCAGTGGGGTGTAAATGTTGTAAGGGGTGTAGTTTCCAAAATGGGGTGACATGTTCTGGCACCACTGGGGCTTTTTTAAACGCACATGGCCTCCCACTTCTATTTCAACCAAATTATCTCACCAAAAGCTCAATGGCGCTCCTTCTCTTCTGAGCATTGTAGTTCGCCCGCAGAGCACTTTACATCCACATATGGGGTATTTCCATACTCAGAAGAAATGGGGTTACAAATTTTGGGAGGCTTTTTCTCCATTTACCCCTTGTGAAAATGATAAATTTGGGGTAACACCAGCATTTTAATGAAAAAAATCAAATTTTTCATTTTCACGTCCAACTTTAGCTGAAATTTGTCAAGCACCTGTGGGGTGTTAAGGCTCACTGTACCCCTTGTTACATTCCTTGAGGGGTGTAGTTTCCAAAATAGTATGCCATGTGTTTTTTTTTTTGCTGTTCTGGCACCATAGGGGCTTCCTAAATGCAACATGCCCCCCAAAAACCATTTTAGCAAAATTTGGTTTCCAAAAGCCAAATATGACTAAGCATTGTAGTGCACTTGATGCCCACACATGGGGTATTTCCATACTCAGAAGAGCTGGGGTTACAAATTTGGGGGGGGGGGCATTTTCTCCTATAACCCCTTGTAAAAATGTAAAATTTGGGGGAAAACCAGCATTTTAGTGGAAATTTTTTTTATTTACACATCCGACTTTAAAGAAAAGTCGTCAAACACCTGTGGGGTGTTAAGGTTCACTGGACCCCTTGTTAAATTTCTTGAGGGGTGTAGTTTCCAAAATAGTATGCCATGTTTTTTTTTTTTTTTTTGCTGTTCTGGCACCATAGGGGCTTCCTAAATGTGACATGCCCCCCAAAAACCATTTCAGAAAAACTCACTCTCCAAAATCCCATTGTTGCTCCTGCCCTTCTGAGCCTTGTAGTGCATCCACAGAGCACTTGACATCCACATATGAGGTATGTCCTTACTCGAGATAAATTGGGTTACAAATGTACGGGGGCTTTTTCTCCTTTTACCCTTGTAAAATTTAAAAAACTGGGTCTACAAGAACATGCGAGTGTAAAAAATTAAGATTTTGAATTTTCTCCTTCACTTTGCTGCTATTCCTGTGAAACACCTACCTTTGGGGGGTGCAGTTTTTTTTATAATGGGGAATTTATGGGGTATTTCTAATATGAAGACCCCTCAATCAAAACTGAACTGGTCCCTGAAAATTTCTGATTTTGAAATTTGTTGTGAAAATTTGGAAAATTGCTGCTGAATTTTGAAGCCCTCTGATGTCTTCCAAAAGTAAAAACATATAAACTTTATAATGCAAAAATAAAGTAGACATATTGTATATGTGAATCAATATATAATTTATTTGGAATATCCATTTTCCTTACAAGCAGAGAGTTTCAAAGTTAGAAAAATGCAAAATTTTCATGAAATTTGGGGATTTTTCACCAAGAAAGGATGCAAGTAATGACTAAAATTTACCACTGTGTTAAAGTAGAATATGTAAAAAACAAAAACAAAACTGTCTCAGAATCAGAATAATCGGTAAAAGCATCCCAGAGTTGTTAATGCCTAAAGTGACAGTGGTCAGAATTGCAAAAAAGGGCTCAGTCCTTAAAGGTAAAAAAGGGCTCAGTTCTTAAGGGGTTAAAGAACACCTGAATAGTAATCTATAAAAAAAATAATAATAGATAAAAATAGATAGGCCTCAAGATAGAAATCAATAGCCTTCATTTTCGCCATTGAAAGGAAGAGCTAAATTCCTCGTAAAAGACGTAAAAATGTGTTAAAATATACAAGTTAATTTGAAAAAATAATAATAATAAATATAAAATTTAATTTTAATAAATATTGAAAATTTTTTAGTTATATACATAAACAATTTCATATAATTATTAAAATCACTAATTAATATACCTGTTCTAAAACTTCATTAAGGCCATGTGGTTGGAGAGTATTCAATCAAAAGATCCAATAAATCTCCTTATTACATAGTAATTTATAGTTATTATTATGAATTTTCTCCAGTGGAATAACCTTTCTTAAAGGAAGTATAATGTCCGTTTTTGTGTTTTTGCATTTTTCCGTTTTAGACCCTGTTCAGACTTTGTTTAATGTATTTTCTGTTTTCTGTGCTATTCTCTCTGACTAGGGAATAGTTAATGGTATTAGCCAATGAGAACTCGGGTGTGGCTATTTAAACTCAAGCTCTGCTTGGTTTTTAGTACATCTGTCATTTTTTAGGATTATGTATGTCCGATCTGCTTTAACCTTGTTATATTAGTCTGTGTTTACACAGTGAGTCTTGCTTGTTTTGTATTATTCCTGTTTGGTATCCTAAGCCATGTTCCTCCATGTTTGGAGTTTGGTTTTGTGTTATTCCTGTTTGGTATCCTGACCCGTATTACTCCATGTTTGGAGTTTGGTTTTGTAATATTCCTGTTTGTTATCCTGATCTGTATTCCTCCATGTTCTGGAGCTTGGTTTTGTTGAGTCTGTTCATTCTTATCCGTTTTTCAGTTCTGTGTTCCGTATATTATATTTCTGTTTCCTACTAGGCCAGTATCCTGATCACAAGGTGGAGTGTGCCCACTGGCTAGAAGTCTATTTGGCTTTAGTATTAATTTACCTCCATGTTTGGAGTGGGGAGTTTAGAGAGTTCATGATTTCAGATCTTAAGTGTTTTTAGTACATGCACTGATCATAGTGTGCAAGATTACTAATCTAGAGTGTCCTCTGCATTATCATTGGTCTTTAGTGTCCTTTGTGCTTTCTCACTGATCTGTATCCTTTGAACTTTATCTGTTTGTGTTGAGTGTTCTGTGTCCAGTGTGAACTGTGTTCTATGTTTCCTGACCTGTTTAGTGTTGACATTAAGTTAATCTGTTCATCGCCTGCATCTCCTGGTTTCTGCTGTATACTTATTCCATATCTAGTCTTGTTCATTTATTCATATTTGCCACTAATCTTGTTTCAAGTGTCTGAACTGCATGTTAGTACGATATTTTCATATAAAAAGGTTTATCTTCTCCCAAAATAGCTAGCTGTCCACAACATTTGTACCTCCTAATGCCACACTTATAAACACATTTTATCTCTCCTCCCCCAAAGCATGTTCCTATCTTGTTTTTATTTGTTTGTTTTTCTTTTTTGTTATGTAGGTATGGAGGGAGCTATCATATTTTTTAGAGTTTTTCTAAAAATACATTTAGGCTTTTTAGGAGCATGTGACCCAAGAATAGGGTCTCCCGTAATTAAATTCAAACTTTCTCCCAGAATCTTCTTTATTTTAGCATGTGAAGTATTATACAGTCATGGCCGTAAATGTTGGCACTCCTGAAATGTTTTTAGAAAATGAAGTATTTCTCACAGAAAAGGATTGCAGCAACACATGTTTTGTATACACATGTTTATTCCCTTTTGTGTGTATTGAAACTAAACCAAAAAAGGGAGGAGAAAAAGCAAATTGGACATAATGACACACCAAACTCCAAAAATGGGCTGGACAAAATTATTGGCACCCGTAACTTAATATTTGGTTGCACAACCTTTGGTAACAATAACTGAAATCAGTCGTTTCCTATAATAATCAATACGTTTCTTACACCTCTCAGCCGGAATGTTGGACCACTCTTCCTTTGCAAACTGCTCCAGGTCTCTCTCTTTTCCCAACAGCAATTTTAAATTATCTCCACAGGTGTTCAATGGGATTTAGATCTGGATTCATTGCTGGCCACTTCGGAACTCTCCAGTGCATTGCTGCCATCCATTTCTGGGTGCTTTATGACGTATGTTTAGGGTCATTGTCCTGCTGGAAGACCCAAGATCACACAAACCCAGGTTTCTGACACTGGGCTGTACAGTGCGACCCAAAATCCATTGGTAATCCTCAGATTTCATGATGCCTTGCACACATTCAAGGAACCCAGTGCCAGAGGCAGCGAAACAACCCCAAAACATCATTGAACCTCAACAATATTTCACTGCAGGTACTCTGTTCTTTTCTTTGTAGGCCTCATTCCATTTTCGGAAAACAGTAGAATGAAGTGCTTTACCATAAGCTCTGTCTTGCTATGTGTCCCGACATTACAGCATCAATAAATTGTGACATATGGGCGCTAATACATGACCAGTTGCAAACCCGGAAGCAATACAAACGATTGCTGCACACCAGAAGGGAAGACGTTCATGCCACCTATGAAACTTGTGAGTATCAAAGGGATGTTTTTATTGGATGTCAGCGCAAGCTGGGAGTTGTAGTGGTGAAACAGCTGGAGGCACCCTGTGTAGATGAACTAAGGGCGGAAGTCCCCCCCCCCAGCAGGCATCAGTGACGTGGTGCCTGCTGGGGAAGTCTGCCTGGTAGTGAGCACACTGCCAGGCAGACAAAAGGCATTTTTAATATAGTAAAAATTAGAAGCAGGGAGGGGGTTAGGGATAGATTGGCAATATGCAGGGACAGAAAAAAAAACAGGATGGTGGGAGCTACCCTTTAAGCCTTTCACACATGTTCTAGGTGGGTGTGGCTATATAACTCCAGCTCAATCTGTATTCTAGTTGTTAGTTATTTTAGTTTAATGAGTATGTCTGTTTGTGCAATACACTTCCAAGTTTGCTTGAGCATGCACCTTGTATTTATCCTATGATATCATCTGAGTTTTAGTCATGGTTAAACAGTCTTGTTTATTCTTGATTTTAGTCTGTGTTATATTAGTCGGTTTTAGTATTATGTCTGTTCAGCTTTGTCGGTGTTCACACTATGTCTGAGTCTTGCTTGTTACCTGTGCTCTGTATTTTATATTCCTGTTTGGTATCCTGGTTCTGTTTCCCAGTGTGAACAGTGTCTTATATTTATATCCTGTTTGGTTGATCTGATCCTTTGTACTTGTTCCTACTTGTGATAGTTCTTAGTAACTTACCTGTTGAGTTTAGTGTCTTGGCTCTCAGTTCTTCCGCTATCTCCTTCTTCTCCTGGATTCTGCTGTATACTCCTATCATGCCTAGTCTTGTTCATTTTATCATGTCTGCCGTTTATCTGATATCTGGTTTAGTGAACTGTTTGTTAATTCACTATATTCTGTTCTGTTTGTGAGTTTATATTCTGCCCAGTTAGTATTTGTATTGTCTGGAAGGTTTCTGTTTCTGGCCTGTGACTGACTATGTTTATTATTTTTACGCCACTGCACTTTAACGCTGGAAGGGACCGTCTCCCAGTTGTCTACTCACCGTTTAGGGTGAGTGGGCAAGTAGGCAGGGAGAGATGTTTTAGGGTCAGTTTAGGGCTCACTCTCCCTGTCCCCCCAGTCAGTCCCTGACAGGTAGCCCCGAGGGAGCAAGGTAGGTAAGTATGTGTTATTTTTCATTTTGATATCATCCCAGCGACATTTGAAGAAATGTTAGTATACAAAATGCGTAATTCAATTGAAGGAAATGTGTTAGTATTTACCAGTGTCGCAGCTTGACATTGGTAAGCAAACCTTACCTTTTAATGTGTAGGCCAATAAAGAAGATGCAATTAAGTTTGAGAGTTTTTCACACAATGAGAAAATAATTAAAGGGGTACTCCTGTGGAAAACAATTTTTTTAATATCAACTGGCTTCAGGTAGTTAAAACTATCTGTAAATTACCAGTCTAATCCTTGCAGTACTTTTCAGTTGCTTATACAACAGAGGAAGTTGAGTTGTTCTTTTTTGTCTGACCAACCACAGTGCTCTCTGCTGCCACCTCTGTCCATGTCAGGAACTGTCCAGAGCAGGAGCAAATCCCCATAGCAAACCTCTCCTTCCCTGGACAGTTCCTGACATGGACCGAGGTGTCAGCAGAGAGCACTGATCAGACTAAAAAGAACTACTGCACTTCCTCTGAAGCATACAGCAGCTGATAAGTACTGGAAGCATTAAGATTTTTAAATAGAAGTAATTTAAAGATCTATTTAACTTTTGCACCAGTTGATTTGAAAAACATTTCCCCACCAGAGTACCCCATTAACCTCTTAAGGACTCAGGGCATACCTGTACACCCTGAGCCTGGTCCCGGTGTGAAAAACGTGCATCACACCAGGTCGGTCTCGGCTGCTAACGATAGCCGGGACCCTGGGCTAACAGCGTGCGGCACCGATCGTTGTGCCGCGCACTGTTAACCCTTCAGATGCGGCGATCAATGTTGATCACCGCATCTGAAAACGAAAGTTTAGAAGCAAATCCCCATAGCAAACCTCTTCTAAACTGGGCGTTTCCCGAGACAGGTGTTATTAGAGAGCATTTAGACAGAAAAGAACAACCTTAACTTCAGAAGCTCCTAAGCACTGAAAGGATTAAGATTTTTTAATAGAATACCCCTTTAAGGGGTTAAATATTGTTATAGTTGGCACAGATTATAACTGTACATTAAGAAAGAAAAGCAGAGAACAGGGAAGGTTCTGGTATTGTGTATTACCTGGAATTTTTCTGTACCAATGTCATACAATGCATTTGGACATTCTTCAGACCCTTTCACTTTTTTCACATAATTTTTGTTGAGGCCTACTAAAATCACAAAAAAAAAAATCAAGTTTTTCTCCCTTTAATCTGCAATCAGTACTAAATAGAATAAGAAAACAGAATTTATTAAATTAGCAAATTTATTAAAAATAAAAAGTTGGGCCTCCCATTTCTCTTGATCATCTCTGAGATGTTTTTACACCTTGATGGGAGTAACCTGTGGTAAATTCAGTTGATTGGACAGGATTTGGGAAGACACAGACCTGTCTATATAAGGTTTCACTGCTGACAATACATATCAGAGCAAAAACTAAGCCATGATGTGGAAAGGATTATCTGTAGAGCTCAGAATTGTGTGGATGCATAGATCTGGAGAAGGGTAGAAACATTTTCTGCTGTACTGAAAGTCCAAATCACCAGAAAGAAAAAAACACTAAGACTTAACCTTTAATAAACCACTTAAAAAAGATCCAACATGGGTCCTATACCATCAAGGAAAGAAAATAATAATATATATGAACACTCGGTATGTAAACCAAACCCAGAACCCACAATAAGAGTCTGGGCCACAATATTACTGAGAATAAAAAAATTTAGATACAATCGCTGGGCCGGTCTACGTCACATAGAGAGGAATACAATACGATAATAATAATAGTGTTACCGCCTGACTAAAGGTGGGGTACAGGTAGAGGTAAGAGGGGAAAGGGGACTACCTGGGGTCGTAATTGCCAATGAGATGTGATTGGCTAGTACCTCACAGTTTCCTTAGTTCACCCTCACACTGCACCAAACCCTAGGCGGAGTTGACACCCTGATAGGGCGGCCCCGCTCCGGAACCTAGTCTTATACTGTTCCTATAGACCCTACAATAAGGGAAGAGAAAGAAAAAGGCTCTCTGTTTCACTGGGGTACCCTGAATATCTGTTTGGGCAGGGAAGGATAACCCTAAGATACAGATGATATGTTTATTGTCAATTATATCAAATGTCAGAGAGTACTCACAATGTGGAGGTGAGTCTGCTACCATATACTGAAAGAGTATCCTATGTGTAAACTCTAAGATGATGATAAGTATGACTAATACAGTTACAATGCGCAAGGAGATAACTTGATAAAATAATGCTGTTGTGCCATAGGAATGATAAAGATGTTATAGCCCCATGGTTATAAATAAACAAGTAATAATAATAGATGTTATTGCATTACATCTACCATGTGCTCTAGAGAAATAGTTTTATACCCACAAAGATATATATATCCAATAAGTCAAAATGACAGAGATATACCAACTTGGAGACTGCAGTACTGCAACTAGTAAAATGCAGTGTGGATTATCAACCCTATATGTACCGGATTGATCCAGATCCAAAAAAGATACCATGACTCCACATGGGTGAAATGTCACTCAGATATCATAAATGGACAAGAAAACTATAGATAACATGGTTACAATGTGAAGTAATTTGTCCACTTGGTATATTGTTAACTTATCCTTGTGCATAGGTAGCAAAAAAAAATAAAAAATAAATACTTTTCAGTGAGTTTGACCGGTGAGCAATTGAAAACTAAAGGTACCCAATGCATTGATCACCCCCATGTTCATCAGAGGACGATCTGGGGGCTGTATGGTAGTCAAAGACAATCCTTGTGATGGGGGTGGCCATGTTAAAACTGCCTGACTTCCCAGTTAAAATACAGGAACAAGTCCCTCCCTTACAAACATCCCACCCAATGAGATACATACCTGCACTGATGCGCATAGATCATTGGGAGGACATGCTCAGATGTACGGGTGGTTGCCAAATTGATGATAGACCGGAAACTATGACAGACGCCAACCCGGCGCGTCATTTCCAGTCTCAGAGAGGGTCCTTTATCTGAAGGTATCCTAGTTACAATGTGAACTTCCGTGCCGGACTGTGGTTGCAATCACATGACAATGTCACGTGCGCAATCAGGTGAAGTGAATACAAGTCACATGCTTGAAGCTGTCATCATAGTATGTGACATGCTTCCCCGCTTCCATAGCAACGCTGGACGCGCCTCATAGGGTATGCCATACAATAGAAATGTTCTTAAAGCAGCAGTAGCCTGGTAAATGGCACTGTTAGAGAAATTGGTAGAAAAATAGAAACAAAAGCCAGGTATGCATGTAAGTAGCAAGGCCAGATGGAGAGTACAGTACTTAAGAGTGATAACAAATACAATTGGTAGAAATTGGAGGGCTGTAAAGAAAAAGCGGAAACGGCATTTTAGGCACAAAAAACAACAAACAGCATAAATAGCTTAATTGCATATATCATTCACCCATGCTCCAGTTTTCAGTTTAATAAATAGATAAGGCACTGAGCCGGAAATAACGGAGTCAGGCTGGTCCTGGGAATATAAGTGAAGTGCAATAAAGAAGGGAAGGGAAAGGAAAAATCAGAGAAGAGACCAACTGTATATTATATGAAGTGAGTGAATGACAGGACCTCATTAAGGCCCTGTGGAGCTACTGATCTGAATCTTTAGATCCATGAATGATGATGATCTCTTTCCGCATCAGTTGTTTATCCAAATCCCCCCTCTTGGGGATGGACGGATAACTTCTAAGGCTGCAAAAGAACATGTTTTGGGATTTTCCCCATGAATAAGGTGTACGTGTCTTGCTATAGGTGTGTCCCGCTGATGCAAAATGTCATCCACGTGTTCACATATTTGACGGCGGAACTCTGTAATGGTCTTGCCAATGTAATCTTTTGGAAAACCACATTGACATAAGTAGACTAGACCCTTGGTATGACAATTGACAAAATCTCTTAAGACAAAGACCTCGCCCGTGGTGGAACTGATGTTTGTCTTGGTTTTGTGCATGTAAGCACAAGCTTTGCATCCACTACAACTGTGGTTTCCTATGACATGACGGTCAAGCCAGGTACCCGGTGGGACAACTCGGTTATAATGGCTATGGGTGAGTCGATCCCCCAGATTGCGTCCCCTCCTGTAAGTGACCAATGGATGGTCAAAAATGGCTCCACCTAGGAGGGGATCTGCCTGTAAAATGGACCAGTTCTTTTGGAGGATATTGAGAATTTCCCTTTTGCTAGTATCATAGGTGCCTATGATCCTCATAGGGCCATCCGAGGGTTTAGATGGAGTGGGGGTCAACAGGTGCACACAATTTTTGTCACAAGCAAAGTGAAAGGCTTCCCGGAGTATATTACGGGGATGCCCCGGACGATGGAATCTGTCCTGAAGTTTACCAGCTTCGTGATAAGACTTGTGATCTGTAGAGCAATTCCTCCGGATCCATAGGTATTGGCCCTTCAGAATACCCCTTTTAAGAGCAGGGGGGTGAAAACTGGACCAGTGTAGCAAGCTGTTAGCTACAGTGGATTTCCGAAATAAAGTAGAAGATAGACCCCCCCCCCCTCCCTCTGGATTTTTGGAAACAGTACATCCAAAAAGGCCAGAGCGTGTGCATTGATCTCATGAGTGAAGCGCAGTCCCAGAACATTGTCATTCAGGTGTTTCATGAAGCCAAGAAAAAGCTCATGCGTGCTAGCCCATAACCAAAAAATATCATCAATGTATCTGGCCCACAGGGTATTATGATGGGTCCAGGTACAATCGTCTGGTGGGAAGACTGTGGTGTCTTCCCACCAGCCCAGGAGGAGATTTGCGTATGTGGGGGCACAAGGGAGATTATTAATCTTTCCGACAAATCTCTCACTAGTGATCAAATTAGTGTACTCAAGAAGGGCCTATCATTTGTTCCAGTTAATAAATTTGATAGATTTTCTTGGATTAAAGATTTTCATCTGTTCTGCAGGAAATTAAAGTGGCACCGATTCTTTCGCCTACATGACAAAAGACAGTGTCTCGAACTAGGAGTCCCGGAAGACGTCCTACCAGGGATTCGCATCCTGGAGGAACTCCAGAAGTCCAATATGCGTGATCCAGGCACTGGTCCATTCATGGACCTAAGGCTTAAAGAGGCACTGTTATTGTTAAAAACTTTTCATATATTGCAGGACTCATTATAATATGACATTTCACAATATACACCTGTTTTACATTTTAACCTGAAATTCAAGCTCAAAATAGCCACCACTAGGGGTCACCTGTCTTTTAGCCAGACAGACTAGTCTAGATTTTACAGAATACTGGATATCGGCTGTAAAGCATACCGGTATCCAGTATAGGAGATTTCTATTGTGTATGCAAAACTACAGATAAAAGATGTGTGGACATGCTGGGAGCTGTAGTTTTAAAACAGCTGGAGGCAACACTGCTCTAACACAGTTATTTACAAACATTGCAGCTTCAGTTGTTACTAAACTACAACTCCCAGCATGCTGAAATAGTCAAAGCTTTCTCGGAATCCTGAATGACAAAGAAGTTGATCAGACATTTATCT
Source organism: Hyla sarda (assembly GCF_029499605.1). Classification (NCBI taxonomy): domain Eukaryota; kingdom Metazoa; phylum Chordata; class Amphibia; order Anura; family Hylidae; genus Hyla; species Hyla sarda. Next base: position 338,290,215 of record NC_079189.1, on the reverse strand, counting down.
AAAAAAACCCTTGCACTAATTTTGTAAAGATCTATTCTTATATTTATACATTTTATCCTGTTATGAATTCACCATAATGTCTTCTGATTACTGCAGGCAAGCTCCAAGTATCTTCCTCTGACACATGACACAGCATAAAACCAGAGAGGAAAGGGTTACAGAGTAGAGAGTACTGATTGGCTGACTGCCCAGGCTTGCTCCTGTGAGGGAGACAGACTGACATGCCCCCTCCAGCCTGCACAATGAAAAAGTAACTCATCAGCAGATAAATACTTATATCTCTGGATATATAGGTCCGAGACACATACAAATTATATGCACATGATCAGGATTGGGTCCTTAGTAACATATCACTTTTTTTTCTTTTTTTTGCACTATGACAGGTACGCTTTAAGATTACCCTAATGCCACCAATGTCAGATCTTAAAAGCATAGACATCTTTTTACAGGTGGTCACCAGGGAAATAGAATCAGTTCAGGATAGACAGCATTTCCCACACAATATGAAAAGGATGATGAATTAATTTTAAAACCGGCAATTTGGTTGTTCTGAACCATCAGAACTATAAATGTATGTGTCTTGATTTACATTCCTGCAGTGAAAATTATGCCATTCTTTCATCTGATCCGACCCCACAATTTGTGGAGGAGCTGAGGCATATTCTTACTGAAGCTAAGCTTTGTCGTTTGATTGACGAGAAGGAGTTTAATTACTTATGCACTGACAAACTGTTAGTTGCAACTTTCTACTGCTTACCTAAAGTCCACAAGGGCACCTGCCCATTGAAAGGCCGCCCCATTGTTTCGGGGAATGGTTCAGTAACAGAGGCTACGGGTGTCTATGTTGATCAAATTCTGAGGAAATTTGTCACAGCATTGCCATCGTATGTTCGTGACACTACTGATTTCCTGCAGATAATTGAGGGTATCGATTTGGGCCAAGACATCCTACTGGCGAGTATCGATGTTGAAGCCCTTCACAGCTCGATACCCCATAATTACGGTCTTTCGTCAGTCGAATATTTTCTTAAATCTCGAGGCAATTTTCTCCAGTCTCATAACCGGTTCATCATCTCACTCATGCGCTATATACTTAATCATAATTATTTCTGGTTTGACAGGAAGCTCTACCACCAGCTCAGGTGGACAGCTATGGGGAGCCCTTGTTACCCCACATACGCGAATCTCCTCCTGGGCTGGTGGGAAGACACCATAGTCTTCCCACCAGACGAATGTACCTGGACCCATCATATTACCATGTGGGCCAGATAAATTGATGATATTTTTGTGTTATGGGCTGGCACACATGAGCTTTTTCTTGGCTTCATGAAGCACCTGAATGACAATGTTCTGGGACTGCGCTTCACTCATAAGATCAATGCACACACTCTGACCTTTTTGGATGGTAGTGTTTCCAAAAATCCAGAGGGAGGTCTATCTTCTACTTTATTTCAGAAATCCACTGCAACTAACAGCTTGCTACACTGGTCCAGTTTTCACCCCCCTGCTCTTAAAAAGGGTATTTCGAAGGGCCAATACCTATGGGTCCAGAAGAATTGCTCTACAGATCCCGAGTCTTATCACGAAGCAGGTAAACTTCAGGACAGATTCCATCAACGGGGGTATCCCGATAATATACTCCGGGAAGCCTTTCACTTTGCTTGTGACAAAAATCATGTAGACCTGTTGACCCCCACTCCATCTAAACCCTCGGATGACCCTATGAGGATCATAGGCACCTATGATACTAGCAAAAGGGAAATTCTCAATATCCTCCAAAAGAACTGATCCATCTTACAGGCGGATCCCCTCCTAGATGGAGCCATTTCTGACCGCCCATTTTCACTTACAGGAGGGAACGCAATCTGGGGGATCGACTCACCCATAGCCATTATACCCAACTTGTCCCACCAGGTACCTAGCTTGACCATCGGGTCATAGGAAACCACAGGTGTAGTGGATGCAAAGCTTGTGCTTACATGCGCAAAACCAAGACAAGCATCAGTTCTTTGTCTTAAGAGATTTTATCAATTGTCATACCAAGAGTCTAGTCTACTTATGCCAATGTGGTTGTCCAAAAGATTACACCGGCAAGACCATTATGGAGTTCCGCCGATGAATACGTGAACACGTGAACAACATTTTGCATCAGTTGGACACACCTATAGCAAGACACGTACACCTTATTCATGGGGGAGATCCCAAAATGTGTTCTTTTGCAGCCTTGGAAGTTATCCGTCCATCCCCAAGAGGGGGGATTTGGATAAACGACTGATGCAGAAAGAGACTTCATGGATCTATAGATTCAGATCAGTAGCTCCACAGGGCCTCAATGAGGTCCTGTCATTCTCCCCCCCCCCCCCCTTCATATAATGTACAGTTGGCCTCTTCTCTGATTTTTCCTTTCCCTTCCCTTTGGATATGTTGACTTTGAAGTTGGAAAGCAGACCAAACTTTTCAAACAGAGACACCAGACTGGGCATGTCCGACTCAGGCTTGGTGAGAAGGAAAAACACACCAAGTGGGGTGTTAATCCCATTAATTGAAGAGTGCTGTCTTACCCTCTTGAGCAAATACTCCATTACGAGGACAAATAGAGTCAGGGAGAGTGGACAACCCTGCCTGGTGCCGTTAGTGATGTGGAATGATGGAGAGACAGAGTTAGTGACTAGCAAGGATGCATATGGTTGTGCGTAGAGGGAAAATATAGCATTGATGAATGGAGTTGGGAAACCAAATTTGTGGAGGACTGCCTTCATAAAGGACCACTGTACTCTATTGAAGGCCTTCTCGTCGTCAACACCGAGAAGGACCAGCGGAGAGCGAGTTGAGTGGGCTTGATGAATGGAGGCCAGAAGCTTAAATGTGTTGGCTCTTCCTTCTCTTCCCGGCACAAAGCTTGATTGTTCCATGGCAATCAGATGAGGGAGAAACCTGTTGATTCTTTTGGAAAGAAGTTTGGCCCAGATCTTCAGGTCCAGGTTCAACAATGAAAGGAAGGGAGCGATGTATGGCTATAGACACCTCCTTCGATGCCAAGGAGCCATGACATTAGTGGAACCAATGGGTGTAATGCTTAGTGGGGAGTTTGGATATCTTATCTTGGGGTGGGGAGTTAAAGAGAGGAGAGTGTAGGGAGGGGTACTGGGAGACAAAAGCAAAGAGGGAAGGGGGAGGGGAACTGGGCAAATTTAGGAGAGTCAACCACACTCAATATCAGAGGGGCACCACTCAGCTCGTAGTCAAGGGCAGGATATTCCATGTAACATCAAGGGACTTCAACAAGGTGGGGGTCCCTCTTTTTTCGGCATAGTCTTCTTTTTAGTGGATTTGGTGCGGGACACCCCCTTCCATTCATACGGCTTCGGCAATGGGAGAAGCGACTTCAGGTCAGTCACCGGCAGCCAGGAGGGTATCTCCACCGGAGGTATACCCAATGCGGGCCAAATGAGCTCTAGATCAGCCGGCGTCCTGACCGTGATGCGTCGGTTGTTGTGGGAGATAGACAGGCCGAAAGGGAAGAGCCATTCATACTGGAGCCCCATACCATTCAGCTGTTCTAGCAACGGCCGCAGGATCCGTCGCTTGGCAAGGGTGGAGGGCACAATGTCCTGATATAGGGTGACCTCATCTTCTCTGTAAGTGATAGGTCTCTTTTCTCTGGCAGCCTGCAGAATTGCTGCAGTATCGACATAGGAGAGAAGACCACAGATAATGTCCCTTGGAGGGTCAGAGGGCCTCGGCTTCGGTCTTAGTGTTCTATGGATCCTCTCAATCACGCTCGAGAAGGCCCGAAAAGATGTCCCGAGTGATTTTCAGGAGAGCATCCACAGCCCACGATTCAGGTAAGCCTTTAAGTCGTACATTCTTTCCTCGGCTCCTATTTTCCTGGTCTTCAATGAGGGAGTATGTGGCATTTAGATGAGTTTCCATAAGTTCTGTGTGGTCTGAAACTGCTGCAGAATGAGAGGAGAGGGCAGCACAGGTCGCCTCCAAGGCCTCCGTTCTGGCGCCAACTGCCTGTACCTCTGCTTTAATTTTGGCTAGCTCCAGTAAAACCGGTTTAACTGCTTGTGCAAGAGCCTTCTTCATAAAGGATTTCAGAAAGTTCTGCGTAACCACCGCTTGGGAGAACTATCTGGCTCACCCTCCTCATGGGAGTCGTGTTGAGAGGGAACATCCCATGCCATCTTGAGCAGTCGAGACGGCGAGACACCACCTTTTTAAAGAATTTGGACATGTCCACCTGATTTTTGCCCGATCTAGAGGATTCTCTGGGTTCACCAGGTGTTCCACAACCAATCTTGACCATCATGTGAGAATAAGGAAGTAGTTAGAGGTGTTAGATCAAGAGGCAGACGGAAGAGCAGCAGGCTCACACGTCCATACCAGTCCGCAGCTAGGCTCCTCCCCCAAGTGTCCAAAACTTGTCCATTATTGGCACACCATAGTGCCTTGGTTGTCTATGCTCATGGGTAATGGTAACCCATGGAACATCTAAGTAGGGAAAGTGCATGTGAGTCATATTTATGTTAATATTGCACTTCACTTATATGCACAGGACCAGCCTGACTCCATTATGTCCGGCTCAGGGCCTTATCTATTTATTAATTTGAAAAATGGAGGATGGGTGAATGATATATGCAATGAAGCTGTTTATGCTGTTGGTTGTTTTTTGTGCCTAAAATGCAGTTTCCATTTTTTTCTTTATAGCACTCCCTTTTCTACCAATTTTATTTTTTTGTCACTCTTAAGTACTGTGCTCTTCATCTGGCCTTGCTACTTATATGCACACCTAGCTTTTGTAAAATTTTCCCACCAATTTCTCTACCAGTGCCCTTTACCAGGCTACTGCAGCTTTAAAAACATTTCGATTGTATGGCATACCCTATGAGGCATCCAGTCTTGATATGGACACGGGAAGCACAACACAGACTATGATAACGGCTTCAAGCATGTGAATTGTATTCACGTCACATGATTGCACACGTGACATTGTCATGTGATTGCAACCACAGTCTGGACCGGAAGTTTGCATTGTAGCCAGGATATCTTCACATACAGGGCACTCTTTGAGACCGGAAATTACGTGCCGGGTTGGCATCTTTCATAGTTTACGGTCTATCATCAATTTGGCAACCACCCATACATCAGAGCATGCCCTCCCAATGATCTATGTGCATCAGTGCAGGTATGTATCTCATTGGGTGGGATGTTTGTAAGGGAGGGACTTGTTCAGGCATTTAAACCAGGAATTCAGGCAGTTTCAACATGGCCACCAGCAGTTTTTATCTATCCTGCTCCACATCTGGCCATCACAAAGATTGTCTTTAACTACCATACAGCCCCAGATCATCCCCTGATGAACATGGGGGTGTGAAACATTAGACACCTTTAGTTTTCAATTGTCTATTTTCTTTTTTGCACAAGGATAAGATTACTATATAAAAAGTGGACAAGTTACTTCACATTGTAACTATGTTCTCTATTGTTTTCTTGTCCATTTATGATATCTGAGTGACATTTGACCCGTGTGGAGTCATTGTATCTTTTTTGTATCTGGATGAATCCGGTACATATAGGGTTGACAATCCACACTGCATTTTACTAGTTGCTCTACTGTGGTCTCCAAGCTGTTATATCTGTGTCAATTTGACTTATTGGATATGTGTTAAGGCTAATGCAGTTAGCCTTATTTTGTGGGAGGGGTGGGATGACTATAAGAACCTGCGGCTTCCTGCTGTTAGACGCCGTGGGTTCTTCACGTCATTACTGATCAGCTGACTGGAATGTCAGCTGACCGGAAGTTGTCCAGGCAGCGTCAGCGTGGGTAAGTGGCTTGGACTGACTGGCATCAGCGTCCTCCCTCCTCCAGAGGTAAGCCGCAGCATTGGGGAGTCCCAGTCAGTCCAGCTCTGTACATATGCTGGGGGCACGGTTTGTTCAGTACTACGGATTAGGATGGGGGACCTGTTGCTTACATGCGTGTGCATCATATAAGAGTTCACTCACTGCGCATGAACCGCGACAGCGTTCATGGAGTCACCCACTTGCCACCATTATCGGGATCTTTCTCTTTCAGCCAGTATGTGATACAAGCAGGGGGGTTCTGGAGGGCCACAATGCAGCATACAATGGTATAAGTTCATGCGTGAGATGCTGTCTATTGCACAGCTCCGCCACATTACGGTGTCACAAATAAGGCTCACAGTCAGATTCTGGAAATCAGCTGGATAATACTTAAAAAAATAGTATAGAGGGGTGAAAATGGGGTTCTGGGACAAAGCTGTGTATATGAAGGTATATGCACATGCAAGTATTTCCCTAAGCGCAGGGTTTATCATACCACATCATGCAGTTCACATATAAATTGCACATATTGTATATTCATTCTGGTTTAAAATCACAGTCATAACACGATCACATGTCCCCGCTGATATTAGCTCACCTGGGGCTTATAGTCATATTTATTTGTTGGGTATTAGTTAATGTAATACTATGATCAAGGTTAGAATCAAGTAATTCACAGGTTCAGTTCGGTCAAATCCATGGGGAAAAAAAAGTGTTTTGTAAGCCATTTCGCATAATTCTCAGTGAAATTTACGGTTTTGCAGTTTAACTATAATTATGTATAGATGGTTAATACATTTTTCCTGTTTAGGTACCACAGTCCTTTAGGCAAGCTGTCTGATCTCATATTTCTGATAACAGTCCTACAAGCAAGGTTTGTTGATGATAGTTAGGGTGTGTTACTCAGGGTTAGATTCTTGCTTGACAATAGATAATTTCATTGTTATAGGTGGTTTCAGTTCCAGGATAACTGTTTGGTACTTATTCAGGAAGCGTGCATGGTCATTCTTCATGTAGTTCAACTAGGTGTTGACATAGTCATTCCACTTACAGAATTCATAACGGCTTCTCTTGAGGAATAGTAGGGTACGGATTGACTACAGCGCAATCGCCTCGCACGTGTCTATGGTTAATTTTCAACTTTCATTACGGTTTCGCAGCTCACTCATACTCACGAGAAGGTTGTTAATTAATTGTTTCTGTTTAGGTACCACAGTCCTTTTAGGTCAGTCGACTGGTCCTGGGTGTCAAATAACAGTTTCATCAGCAAGGTTGGTTGATGGTAGTTAGGGTGTGCTACTCAGGGGTAGATAGGTTCATGCTTTGACTATAGATCATATGATTGTTATAGGTGATTTCAGTTCCAGGATAGGCATTCAGCATTATTCAGGTAAGCGTTCATGGTTGCATGTAGTCGGCTAGGTGTTGACTTAGTTATTTTATTTTCAGAATTCATACCAGATTTTCAAAGGAATTAGTCGGGTACAAATTAATTTCAGCACAGATGCCTTGCATGTATCCATGGTACATCTTCATTGCTAGTCAGTAGCACGAATTGACCCTTGGACGCTTATTCTGTGCCATTCTATAGCCAATCTTCTGAATTGATAGGTGCATTGAAGCCAATGTAGTTTTAATTAAGAAGTCAGAGATAATTATTTGTCTCTATTGTAGTGAGAAAACTCTTGGGGTTGCTGGTATTCCTTTTTCCGAACTCAGACGTCAGTTAGATTTCGTGTTGATCATAGGTAGGCATGGCACACGTCGATAGATAACCAGTATTAGTGTTGCTGCATGGTATTAATGCTGTGTTACTATTTGGTTCCAGATAGACCTGAAGTCTTCAAATATTCGGGTAAGATAGGTGAATATTCGTTAAGTAAATATGTTTCATTGCACCCCTTTCCACATTTAGGTAACTCACGTACTCAGTAAGTGGTACAGGGTGTAACATTGTTTTTGGTCACGTATTGCACAGTTAAATCACTGTCACATTATTAGCCAGTCAGGGCCCGTCACGTCTACAGGTCGCTTCAAATTCACGGGTACATTCCGACATGCCTTCAGATGTACATTATAAATATAGAACGTTATTTTCAGGTTGTTCAGGTAAGTTGGTCAAGGTAAGCCACTGTACCACGTGGTGGTTAGTAACAGTAGGGGTTGCGGTGTTGGTTAATAAATTATGATTTGGTAGGTTAATACTGTATTGGTTTTGGATGTTTTCTAGAATGTCGCATGCATCTGATATAGAGGAATCTGATTCGGTATTGGAGAATGTGGCCAGGACTTCAGAACAAGCTAGTGTCCCCTCGCTGAGGAGTTGGACTGTACCTAAACTGACAGCAGAGTTGGTCAGGAGAGGCAGTCCCTTTCTGGCCTCTGCCCACAAGGCAGAATTGTATACACTATTGATGGCTTATTCTGCTGATCATAGTAGCGGGGAAGTGTCGATGAATATGCTCCATACATCATTGACACGACTCATCATTGACACAAATTGATCAACAATATGTCATCTAATATGTCTAACATGCAGTCAAGGGTTGAAGCCCTTGAAAATAGGAATGCTACGGTTGCTAGTTGCTAACCACCTCCGCAAGTCAGTGTACCAGGTATTTCCTCTGTAATTCCTAACATAGCACCGGCACACTTTATTTCGGAACACATCAAAAAGGATATCCTGAATGGCAAGGACGTGAACTTAGCCTTCTTGCTCCTAGCAACCCATGATCCCGTGAAAACAAAACAATAGCTTGTGGTGATGTATCGGTCATCCTTAAGTCAAAACATGTCAGGCTGAGCAGGAAATTATCATTGTCCGAATTCATCATGGCAATCAGCATTTACTGAGATATAATCTGTACCGCAAGACCAGACAGAAGGGAAGAATTTGACCTTTACCTCTATAAAGTCATGGAACTATGTCACAAATTTGGTGCACACACGTTTTATGAGTACCACAAATCCATCTCCGCCAAAGCAGCGGCAGCCTTGAACCAATTTAACTACACTATTAGTTGGGCCACCTGGTTGGGCCACGCTGGTGTGCATTGCTTCATATTGTCCGCAAGACATACTAATATAGATACATTTTCATTAAATAATTTAGCGGACTGTAGCCTTCCACACTAGCATGTATTTTTAAATGTCCGCATGATGTGCTGAAATAACGATCCAGCTGCCCTGTGCCCACACGGTGCGACTTCACAAGCAGATCTCCAACATTGCGCATCACATAGAGAAGGCTCAGGTGAGGTGAAGATCTGAGATTAATTATCACTCACCTGGCTGCCTTTGAAACCAGTACAATGTTCCGTCATATCCTTTCTGTGGGTTTCCGGTGGGCGGTACGGTAAGGAAATGCATTTAAATTCATTGCTATATAAACCTCCGTACCGTATGGACTGTATGCCATGATTAAGAGCTCAGTCTCGAAATGCGTCGGCGTTCCCCCACATTTTTAAATGTGACATGTCACATAATTTTGTACCCCCGTACAAATTTTTTAATGGACCGATTAAAGGCTAAGTTTTAAACTCCATTTTTCATACACACCTGGGAGCTGGATTTCTACAATGCCAGCAAGGCCCTATCTACAATGCCGGCAATCTACAAGTGGGGAGCTGATTTCTACCTTCCTCTCACAGAGATCTACAGTAATCATTTTGCTGGTCTCAAGGCTCCTGTCTGTGGCAATTGTCAATCTTCTTCCCACACTATGAAATGGTGTGCCTCGGTCTATGCTGATGCTGCAGACAATACACCCAGCACTTCAGGGGTTAGTCAGGCTAGAGGGCCCAAAGTTTCAGGCATGACAGATAAGTTGGGCAGACCAATCCGCTATCTGGGGAAATCCCAGATATGCAATAATTACAATTTCTCATCTTGTAATTATAATCAGTGCAGATTGTTGCATGTATGTACCATTTGTTTTAGAACCCACCCCAAAATGGCTTGCACCCAGAAAACAGAAAAATCCTGACTAGGAGTAGTACATAATTGCATTTCTGGGTCTGTTCTTGCAGAACCATTCTGGATCAGCATTTTATACAACTCCTGATTTCTGGATTCAAGTGAGGTTTCCACGTTGGTTTGGTGGCCCTCCCTGACGAGACATATGAATGCAGGAACTTGTTGTCAGCATCAGCTGACCATGTTACGGTTACATCCCTCATTCAAGCAGAGGTAGAAAAGGGTTTTATTATAGGCCCTTTTGCAGAATCTCCATTTAAGTTATGGAGAGTTAACCCCACCGGACTGTTAACAGGGAAATTCAATAATAAAAAAACGTTTGATCTATGATTTGTCTGCCCCATATTCTTCTCCGGTTGCTAGCTTAAATTCTTTAATTCTAGCAGAAGAATTTGCATTAAAATATTCTTCCATTGACGAGGCCATCGCCATCATCCTGAGTATGGGGCAGACATATCTGACGCATTCAAGCTCCTTCCCAACATGCCCCAACTTTGGAGATGGCATGGTATCAGATGGCAGAATTTATATTATTTTGCCATAAAGCTAACATTCGGAGCCCGTAGTAGCCTGTGGCTGTTTAATTGTTTTGCCCAGGCTTTGCATTGGATCTTGGAGAACAGATTTTCGTGTTCACTACCTTGATGGTTTTCTGCTTATCGAGCCGGCTCACTAATTCCCCAGAGATTTAGACTCCAACAAAAGTTGAGGGTCCTATGAAAGTCATAACTTTTCTCGGAGTCGTGCTTGATATGCAAAAAATGGAGGCAAGGCTTTCTGAGGTCAAATTAAAGAGAATCAGAGCAGCAATACACAAAATCAGGGGTAATCCTCATGTTTCAAAAGTAGAATTACAGTCCATACTGGGCATGTTAAATTTCGCTTTGTGCATTATCTCACAAGGTTGCACTTTAATATATCGCCTTCTTGGCTTGTTACCATCAGCCTTCGAACAAAACAGCATCATACATTTAGATCAACAGGCAATGGCGGATTTAGCTATGTGAGAATCTTTTCTAGACAACTGGAATAGGATTTCATTCTTAATCCATAAAGTCTGTGATCAATCCCCCCATGATTTTCTCCGATGCTGCTTCTACTTTGGGATTTGCTGCAGTTTGGGTTACCCATTGGTTTGCGGGTCACTGGCCTTCTGAGATCAGACAACTAGAAGGGTACAAGCGCAATTCCGCGCTATTCGAGCTCTACCCTATTGTTGCCGTAGCCCAGGTGTGGGGACATGCATGGCTACCGTAGATATTTTGCTGAAGGAAAGTCTAAAAGGTTATCATGTCTCTAGCTAGACGTTTGGTTGTCTCTTTGTCACATCTTCAATTTCACATGTGCACACATTAACGGGATTCAGAATACGGTTGCTGATGCACTATCCAGACACAATTTTTCACTTTTCTTTCAGTTAATGCCAGAGGCCGATGTCACAGGGGTTCAGATTCCACCTCACCATTTACTGATCCTGAATTAAATCAGCATTTTCATGTAGCTCAACATCTGATTACCGCAATACACAAAAAGTGTATAATGTTGCCTGGAGCTCATTTAGAAAATTCTTGTCTAAACATTCAGAGGGAAACGTTCATTTTGTTTCTTCCATTTTAGCATATATTGGGTTTTGCCATTCTTCATTGCATCTCACCCACAATATCATTAAGATTTACATAGCAAGTATTCAACACCATTTATCTCTAACCAATCCGAACAGTCATTCTTTGTTTTCTTCCAGGTTGGTTAAAGCTGCTTTAAAGGGTATCCAGAAAGGTGAGGTTCCGCAAAATCCTAAGAATTGTTCAGGAAATTATCTGATGTTTTCGACGCCTCTCCCTTTGGTGCAGACAATAGCTTGATTTTAAAAGCAGCTATGTATTTAGGATATTACATGTGTCTAAGGTCAGGGGACCTTCCTTCTAGGATGGTTCTTGAACTACACCTGAAGGTAAACCAACTAAAACATGCTACTGTGCATTACGAATTGTCCTTAGTTGATACCAAGATGACTTATTTCGCCACCACACACAAATGGTGTCTAGTTAAAGTTCTTGATGTCTTATTTGAATAGGTCCTCTGATATTAACCCAGAAGCTCCTTTATTATTGTTTAATGGTAATGCTTTAACCACGTCTCAATTTATAAAACATCTACACACTTATCAGGGCGTCAGCTCCGCCTAGGGTTGGGTAAAGTTTGAGGGTAAACTAGGGAAACTGTGAGGTAGTAGCCAATCACATCTCATTGGCAGTTACGACCCCGGTAGTCCCCTTTCCTATCTTACCTCTACCTGTACCCCACCTTTAGTCAGGAGGTAACACTATCATCATTATTGTACTGTACGCCTCTCTATGTGATGTAGACTGACCCAGCAATTGTATCTACAATTTTTTATTCTCAGTAATATTGTGTCCCAGACCCTTATTCTGGGTTCTGGGTTTGGTTTACATACCAAGTGTTCATATATATTATTATTTTGTTTTCTTGATGGTATAGGACCCGTGTTGGATCCTTTTTAAGTGGTTTATTAAAGGTTAAGTCTTAGTGTTTTTTTTCGGTGATTTGTTCTCATGACGCAATAATATCTAATCTTGTTGCGGTGATACTCTGTACTGAAAGTCCCCAAGAGCACAGTGGTCTCCATAAGTCTTAAATGGATGCATTTTTGAACAATCAGGACTTAGAGCTGGATGCTTCACTAAACTAAGCAATCGGGAGAGTAGGGCCTTCATAAGAGAAGTGATTAAGAACCCAATGGTCACTCTGGCTAAGCTCCAAAGATCATTTGTGCAGATGGGACAAACTTCTAGAATGTTAACTCATTGCATCACACCAGCAATTTCAGCTTCATGGCAAAATGGTCAAAAAGAAGCCTCTCTTTAGTAAAAGAAACATACACCATCCCCCCCCCCCCCCCCCCCGCCCCTGGAGTTTGCAAAAAAAAGAAAAATGCACCCAAAGCATTTTAAGATTGATAGAAACAAGATTCTCTAGTCTGATAAAATTGAGATTGACATTTTTGGCTTCAATTCTTGCATCATGTTTGGATCAAATCAGAGACTGCTCATCATCTGCCTAATACAATCCCTACTGTAAAGTATGGTGGTGGCAGCATCATGTTGTGGCAATGTTTTTTTAGTTGTTGGGACTGAAAAACTGGTCAGAGTTGAGGGAAAGCTAAATGGAACACCTACAGAGCCCTAAATAGAAACAATAGAAAACCCAATTAAACATCTCTGTAAAGACCTGAAAATGGTTATCCACCGATGGTCCCCATCCAATCTGACAGAGCTTGAGAGCTTGAGAGGATCTGCAAAGACAAATGGCAAAAAAAAAAAAAAAAAACAGAAAACCTCCAGGTGTGCACATCATACCTAAGGCTGGAGGCTGTAAGCGCTGCCAAAGGTGCTTTAAAGGACATGTATCATGTAAAAAAACTCCCCTATCCGAAGAATAGGGGATACGTTTTACATAATGGGGTCAGAGCGCTGCGGCCCCCTGTAATCTCCTGTCTGGATCTCCTTTACAGCGGTGTGTCACGACCCCCGCCCCCTCCATATAGCTCTATGGGAATGCAGTCCGGCTATCTTAGGCTGTGCCATAGAACTATATAGAGGGGGGCATGGCGGCCCCCATTTTGGGCTGGGTTTGTGATGCTCCACTGTGAAGGAGAGATGGGGCTCTAAACAGAAGATCACAGGGGGCCGAGCGCTGGGACATCTCTGGAATAGGGGATATGTTTTTTTTCATGATACTAGGTACAGAGTAAAGGGTCTTAAAACTTTGGTCGCTGCAATATTTCAGTTTTACCATTTTTATTAAATTAAAAATTATTTCTAATATTCTGTTTTCACTGTATCTAACATTCTTTTTGCACTCATTATGGGTTAGTGAGTGCAGAATAGGGGAAAACTAGAATTTTCTTTTATTTTTGCAAAGGCTAGAACATCACAAAATGTGTCTTTCCAAGAGCATTGTATAACCCTTACCACTTGATAATTAAAAATTATATATACATTGATTCAATAGTACAGTACATTTTCAATATATTAAGTACAAACTAAATCTACTACTGTTATTTTTAGGATTATTATAAGCAGAAGTAATTAAAAACAATTAATATTAGTTAACAGTACACACTTCAATAATGTTTAAATTATTTATTTATTTTTTGAGATGAAGGGAGAAGATATTTTTGCATTTTTTTATTTGGGAAGATCTAGTTTAATGCTCTGGGAAAAAGACGTTATTGTTACTTAAGAAACAGCACAGTTGCTCTTTCATGTCAGCTACAACTTAGCAGTGATGGCTTTCATTGCTGTGAAGGTTCCAGTAAAGAAGAAAGATTTATTTCCTGCTTCGGTAACTGCCTTGCCTGGTTGTTATGGTAACTCATCGGCTGTTACCCATTGAGTCTGTCTCTACTTTCTATACTAACTAATGCCATCTGCTGTGTTTCTCTCTACATTGAAGACTATCCCTGCTCTCTCTATTTCTCAAATGATAGTCTTGATTTATTTTGTTGTAGTCAAACCTTTTTACAGCATTAGAGAGCACTCAATAATAATCAATGGAAACAATGTTCAGTCATATTCTCCAAAGGGACTTTCTTAGACCCCTCATACCTTTCCATAATTGTGATCTATCTTCTAAATGTAGGTGCCTTAGCAGGAGGAAAGTCCAAAGTGAGACCATTAGTAAGCACATGCATCCATATTCACTACTGTACTAGACAGTTTAGACTAAGATATTCCTGTAGGGTGTTTGTAGAGCAGTTCATGAGATGTATAACAATAATGAATGTGTTAGTATTTATAAAAATTCTATTGAGCTTCTAGATGAATTATAGCTTTCTTATTATCTGTATTAGTGTGCATTCACACCATGTTTTACAGTTCAAGTATCAGGTTTTTGATGAAAAATGGATTTCTCAAAACCGGACTAAACTGTATCAAAACGTATGTACAAATTTTAACCCGTATACGTTTAACAATGGTTTGAAAAATGATGTCCGATTGCATCCGTTTTTTAAGTAAAAAACTGCATACGTTTTTAACTTTTAAATCCATTATAAATAAAGTTTCACTTGTTTGATTGTAATTCCAAGAAAAAAACTTTCGGCGTGCACTGCGCATGTGCAAAGTCAAAAAACATATGGTACAAACCCGATGGAACCATACGCACATACGGTTCTCTGCGGTTCCTATTGACTCCTATGTTAGAAAAAAAAAACATATACGGTTTCAATATGGTTTTTCACCTGGACCAAAAACCGTTGTAGGCTAATGTTTTGGATATGGGGAAAAAACTTACAAAACTGTACAACATGCAAAACGGATGCAACCGGATGCATCGTTTGGCATACGGTTTTCAATGGAGAGTCAATGCATACAGTTTTCAATATGGTTCCATACAGTTTCAAATTGGAAACATATACGGGAACTGTATTGAAAAAAGTAGTGTGAATGCACCCTAACGCAACAATATTATGTAAAACTGTAAGATTTATTATGTGTTGCTGGTCATGTATTTTTAGCTAATTAGAAGATGTAATTCAAATCTGTTTTATGGCAGTTAAAATAGTGCTCTGAGAACATAAAAGACTTGTCACTGCCAAGACATCTTTAATATAAATGAGAAAGAGCATAAATATTGTGCCATTCACTGGTGCTATGGATTATCCATTCTAAGAGAAAATTCTATGTTCAACATAATCAGGAAAAACTCGAACATGAGGCTCTCACTGAATCTCATAATTAAAAAAAGGATATGTACTGTATAATAATATAACTGCATAAATTACTTTATTCTCCAAGGAAGACACAGCACTGAGCATGAGGTCCAGTTGTGCAAAAGGGCTAGAAGTTTATTGCACCAAACATTAGTACATGCAACATTTTGTCTTAAAGCAGCCTTTCTCAAGCATGCTCAGTGCTGTGTCTTCCTTGGAGAATCTTGTATGTTAATCTGGCCATGGCAAGCTGGCCAGGCACCTGCACACCATTTGAGGTGGTCCCTTGCTGACTCCATCTGCTTTTTTTTTTAAAATAAATTACTTATTTTAAGACAAGACTTAAAAAAGGCAGCACCCAGGTTGGCAGCACCCAGAGAAAAGGCAAAGTATTGTGCTCCCTCCCCCACTCCATGGACATTAGCGAATGGAGATGCACATAGTGTATGCATAGCTGCTCACAAGGGGTACATCAGGGGTTGGGTCCGCGTCATAACCGGGAGATGTCCGCTGCTATTAGCAGCTGACATCAACTGGTAATGACGGACATCAGAGATTGCTCCAATGCCCGTCATTTAACTGGTTAAATACTGTGGTCTATACGTATTACAGCATTTAAACATTAAATACCACTATTCCCTAGTGTCGGGTGGTCCCATAGCCCCAGGGATATGCACAGACATTATGGAGGGCAAGGGCTCAAGTAAAAACAAGGGCACTTTCCATTATTGGAATTTTTTTTAATTAAAAACCTTATGTTAAAGGAAAACTGTCATCAGTGTCACCGCACCAACCTCCTGCTATAGACAGGTAGAGTGGGTGACACTGATGACAACTATACTCCCATGTCCGCCATCCATGCCCCTGTGATCCGGGTATCTTCATCTGTTCCCTACGTTCGGAGGACAGGCTTGGGGCATGGCGGAGCTTTGTGATGTCACCGTTGCTGTTTCCCTAGGCCTGCTTGCAGCAAGACCAAGCAGATTAACAGCAGCAATGATGTTATGAAGCTCCGCCCATGCCCCAAGCATGCTGGCCGAACGTAGTGAACAGATTAAGATACCCGGACAACAGGAGCGAGGATCGCACACACGGGAGTATGGTTGTCATCAGTGTCACCCACTCTACCTGTCTAGAGCAGGAGGTTAGTGCAGTGACACTGATGACAGTGGCGGTTAAGGAAGGCAGCAGAGATGCAGAGCTGTGTAGAGAACAAATCCCATCAGAGATAATAGTCTATTATGTTCTCTATACAGGCACTGCTGCTCCTCACCCGAGTATATTATTAATAGGTGAGAAGCAGCAGAGCTGTATAGAGAACATCCAGAGCTCCGCACATCACTTTGTACAGTAACAGCTCATTCACTCGGAAAGGATGGCGTCATGTTAACCAGACTTCTAATAAATGAGGCACAAGTCATTTAACCCGTTAAGGACACAGGGTGTACAGGTACTCCATGTCGTCCTGGTACTTAAAGGGGTACTCCGGTGGAATTTTTTTTTTAAATCAACTGGTGCCAGAAAGTTAAACAGCTTTGTAAATTACTTCTATTAAAAAATCTTTACCCTTCCAGTACTTTTTAGCATCTGTATGCAGCAGAGGAAATTCTTTTCTTTTTGAATTTCTTTTTTGTCTTGTCCACAGTGCTCTCTGCTGACACCTGATGCCTGTATCGGGAACTGTCCAGAGAAGGAGAAAATCCCCATAGCAAACCTATGCTACTCTGGACAGTTTAAAAAAAAAATCAAATGTGCAGCACTCTCTCTCCACCTGAGCGGTGTGCGCATTTGAGGCAACAGGTTAGGGACAGCCACACAAATCACATTTCCAGAATTATGATTTAGAGCATAGGGTTTGGGGCGGGCATATTTATTTACTTTTGGCTATACTCTGGTTCATCATTCTGGGAACATAATTGGCATATCAGTAGTAAATTAGCAATTTTCATTTCCCCCCCCATAGTACACTTCATCCATTACTGCAAAATAAATTTAGGGAACACCCGTCCTTTCAAAATGTCCAGTTCCCCCCTATAAACCTTCCCCAGGGGGTGTACTGTCTGTAACAGGGTCACATGTAGGTGTTCCTTTCTTTTATTTTCCGCTGAATGTATGTAGCCGTCAGCTACTGATATGCCATAGGCCTCAAATGCAGACATAGCTCTCTGACTCTTGAGCCCTGTAGTGCGCCAGTGCAGCATTTTATGTCCACACAGGGGGTATTTCCATACTCAGAAGCAATGGGGTTGCAAAATTTGGGGGGAATTTTTTCATATTACCCCTTGTGCAAATGAAAAATTTGGGGTAACACCGGAATTTTAGTGAAAAAAACACTATTTTGTAATTTTACATCCCAATGTTCAAAACACCAGTGAAGTGTAAATACTCACTGTACCCCTTATTACGTTCCTTGAGGGGTGTAGTTTCCAAAATGATCGCACTTGAGGTGGGATCCCGCTATTCTGGCTCCATGGTAGCTCTGTAAACGCTCAAGGCCCCTGACAAAGTTCTCCAAAAGCTGAATGGCGCTCCTGCTCTTCTGAGACAAGGTGTGCATCCGCAGAGCTGTTTACGTCGAAATATGAGGTATGTCCTTACTCCGAAGAAATGTATTTACAAATTTACATTGACATTTTCTCCTATTACCACTTGTGAAAATGAAAAATTTGGGGTAACCCCAGCATTTTAGTGTTAAAAAGTTTCCTTTTGACATCCCATTTTAAAGAACATTTATCAAATACCTGTGGGGTATTAAGGCTCACTGTACTGCTTGTTACGTTCCTTGAGGGGTGTAGTTTCCAAAATGGTATGCCATGTGTTTTTTTGTTTTGTTTTTTGCTGTTCTGGAACCATAGGGGCTTCCTAAATGTGACATGCCCCCAAAAACCATTTCAGCAAAATTTGCATTCCAAAAGCCAAATGTGGCTCATTCTCTCCTGAGCATTGTAGTGCACCCGCAGAGCAATTTAAGTCCACACATGGGGTATTTCCCCCATAATGGGGTTACAAATTTTGGGGGGCATTACCCCTTGTAAAAATGTTAAATATGGGGAAGACCAGCATTTTAGTGGCAAAAAAATTCATTTACACATCCAACTTTAATGAAAAGTCATCAAACACCTGTGGGGTGTTAAGGCTCACTGTACCGTTTATTACGTTCCTTGAGAAGTGTAGTTTCCAAAATAGTGGGTTTTTATTGCTGTCCTGGCACCATAAGGGCTTCATAAATGCGACATGCCCCCCAAAAACCATTTCAGCTAAATTTGCTTTCCAAAAGCCAAATTTGACTCCTTCTTTTCTGAGCATTGGACGTCTACACATAGGGTATATCCATACTCAGAAGAGATGGGGTTACACATTTTTGGGGGCATTTTCTCCTATTAAATGTAACATTTGGGGAAAAAACAGCATTTTAGTGAAAAAAAAATGTCATTTACACATCCGACTTTAACGAAAATTCGGCAAACACCTGTAGGGTTTTAAGGCTCACTGTACCCCTTGTTACGTTCCTTGAGGGGGGTAGTTTCCAAAATAGTATGCTATGTGTTTTTTTTTTGTTCTGGCACCATAGTGGCTTCCTAATTGCGACATGCCCCCCAAAAACCATTTCAGCAAAATTCACTCTCCAAAATCCCATTGTCGCTCCTTTCCTTCTGAGCCCTTTACTGCGCCCGCAGAACACTTTACATCCACACATGAGGTATTTCCTTACTCGAGAGAAATCGGGTTACACATTTTGGGGGGATTTATCTTCTTTTACCCCTTGTAAAAATTCAAAAACTGGGTCTACAAGAACATGGGAGTGTAAAAAATGAAGATTTTGAATTTTCTCCTTTACTTTCCTGCTATTCTGTGAAACACCTAAAGGGTTAACACACTTTCTGAATGTTATTTTGAATACTTTGCAGGGGGGAAGTTTTTATAATGGGATCATTTATGGGGTATTTCTAATATGAAGGCCCTTCAAAACCACTTAAAACCTGAACTGTTCCCTGAAAAATTCAGATTTAAAAATTTTTGTAAAAAATTGGAAAATTGCTGCTGAACTTTGAACCCCCTGATGTCTTCCAAAAGTAAAAACATGTAAACTTTATGATGCAAACATAAAGTAGACATATTGTATATGTGAATCAATATATATTTTATTTGGGATGTCCATTTTCCTTATACGCAGAGAGTTTCAAAGTTCATTTTTCATCAAATTTTGGAATTTTTCAGCAAGAAATTATGCAAATATCGAAAAAAATTTACCACTTACATAAAGTGGAATATGTGATGAAAAAACTGTCTCGGAATCAGAATGAAAAGTAAAAGCATTCCAGAGTTATTAATGCTTAACCCCTTAAGGACCGGGGTTTTTTCCGTTTTTGCATTTTCGTTTTTTGCTCCTTGCCTTTAAAAAATCGTAACTCTTTCAATTTTGCACCTAAAGATCCATATTATGGCTTATTTTTCGCGCCACCAATTCTACTTTGTAATGATGTCAGTCATTTTGCCCAAAAATCTACGGTGAAACGGAAAAAAAAATCATTGCGTGACAAAATTGAAAAAGAAACGCCATTTTGTAACTTTTGGGGGCTTCCGTTACTACGTAGTACATTTTTCGGTAAAAATGACACCTTATCTTTATTCTGTAGGTCCATACAATTAAAATGATACCCTACTTATATAGGTTTGATTTTGTCGGACTTCTGGAAAAAATCCTAACTACATGCAGGAAAATGTATACGTTTAAAATTGTCATCTTCTTACCCCTATAGCTTTTTTATTTTTCCGTGTATGGGGCAGTATGGGGGCTCATTTTTTGCGCTGTGATCTGAAGTTTTTAACGATACCATTTTTGCATTGATAGGACTTATTGATAGGACTTATTGTACTATTTTGGACTTTTGAATTTTTTCGCGCGCACGCCATTGACCGAGCGGTTTAATTAATGATATATTTTTATAATTCGCACATTTCCGCACGCGGTGATACCATATATGTTTATTTTTATTTTTATTTACACTGTGTTTTTTTTTTATTGGAAAAGGGGGGGTGATTCAAACTTTTAATAGGGGAGGAGTTAAATGATATTCATTCACTTTTTTTTTTCACTTTTTTTTTGCAGTGTTATAGGTCCCATAGGGACCTATAACACTGCACACACTGATCTTCATCATTGATCACTGGTTTCTCATAAGAAACCAGTGATCAACGATTCTGCCGCATGACTGCTCATGCCTGGATCTCAGGCACTGAGCAGTCATTCGGCGATCGGACAGCGAGGAGGCATGTAGGGGCACTCCCGCTGTCCTGTCAGCTATTCGGGATGCCGCGATTAGCCGCGGCTATCCCGAACAGCCCGACTGAGCTAGCCTGCAACTTTCACTTTCACTTTTAGCCGTGCGGCTCAGCTCTGAGCGCGCGGCTAAAGGGTTAATAGCGTGTGGCGCCGCGATCGGCACTGCGCGCTATTAGAGGCGGGTCCCGGCTTCACTATGACGCCGGGCCCGCCGTGATATGACGCGGGGTTACTGTGTAACCCCGCGTTATATCAGAAGAGCAGGACCAAGGACGTACCGGTACATCCTTGGTCCTTAAGGGGTTAAAGTGACAGTGGTCAGATTTGCAAAAAATGCTCTGGTCCTTAAAGCACAACTGTCACAAATTTGTACCCCCATAAATTAATCCTTTAGAATTAGTCTCCAGGTATACCTTATACTGACCAGCCATCGTTTCCAACATGTGTTGCAGGATATGAAGCAGTGGAATGACGTAGTTCATCCCGTAATCCTAACGACTGACTAATAATGTGGCTTCCTCAAAAGGCCTGAGCAAACGGCAGGTGTCACATATGAGCTGCCACTGGTTGGCATTGAAGTTACACAAGGGAGTCTCCCTATCTGATTAAATCATCAAAAAATCGGTGATGGCTTTTCTCTGTTCGTATAGTCGGTCGAACATATGGAAGGTGGAATTCCAACGTGTGGAAGCGTCGCAAATCAGACTATGTTGGGGATGCCGTTCTGACGCTGCAGCTCAAGGAGGGTGTGCTTTGCGGTGTACAAGTGGCTGACGTGCATGCAAAGTTTCCTTCTCATTGTTAGGATGTCTTGCAGATGGAGGAAACACTTCAGGAACCGCTTGACAACCAGATTGAACATGTGTGCCATGCAGTGTTCATGGTTCAGGCTTCCTTGTCGCAGCACAGACAAGATGTTCTTCCCATTGTCGGTCACCATGGTTCCCATTTCCAGTTAACCCTGGGCACGTTTGGCTCCAGACTTTCCACTTCTTCCACCATGCTGACTGACAACCATGCTACCACCTTGCTGGCTCAGCTGCTGCCTCACAGGCAACCTGCAACCCTCTTCTCCTGATGATGATGAAGCCCCTTCTGCACCCGGCTCCCAAGTGCGATCGGCTTCATCATCATCATCGAGTTGTGTCTGCACGTCACTGAGGTCCTCCTCAGGTTCCTCAACAGTGTCTGCTTCTGGAGCCTAAACGTTCGCAACACCACCTCCCACGCCACTCTCCTCATCACTACTTGTCCGCCTAGCAGAGGAAGCGCCAGATGTCTCCTCCATTTCTTGGCTGGACAGTAGCTGCTGACTGTCCTCTAGATCATCCTCACTAAATAGTGGAGCTGAACCCACAGCATAAGATACTTCTATGGGGGAAGGAACCACATAGGACAAAGGCAATAAGAGGACAGCGACTGCTACCAGGCCATGCCAACTGAGGGTTGTGTCTAAGGAACCCACCGACTGTTGACTGGGGTGTCAGATTTCACTTGTGATAAATTGGATTACCGTGTTAACCAATCGATGACAGCAGATGGGTTGCTGGTCGAGACACGACCGCTAGCTGATACCGGGAGCTCAGACCTCTCGCTGCAACTCCTGCTGACATTTGCCCCTATTCTACTGCAACCTCTGCCTGATGAATTTAGGCCTCTGCCACTCCTCTGTGCATGTCCTGGCACTTCTCTGCCTGACATACTTAGTGCAAATATGAGGGGAGTACAATACGCTCCACTGCGCTTAAAAAGGTATTTGTGTACAACACCAGCCGGTGAGTACTTTTGCCTGGCCTTTCACAGTATTTAGGCCCTTGAGACTTTAACAGGGACAAAATAGTACACCACTTAGATGTATGTATGTGGTATGCACTTATGAGGGGAGGACAATGTGCTCCAGTATGCTTAAAAAAGTATTTGTGTACAACACCAGCCGGTGTGTACTTTTGCCTAGCCTTTCACAGTATTTAGGCCCTTGAGACTTTAATAGGAACAAAATAGAACACCACTTAGATGTATGTATTTGGTATGCACTTATGAGGGGAGGACAATGGGCTCCAGTACGCTTAAAAAAGTATTTGTGTACAACACCGGCCGGTGAGTACTTTAGCCTAGCCTTTCACAGTATCTAGGCCCTTGAGACTTTAACAGCAGTACACACCAGTGCTGCAGCACACAGTCACTGTGTACTACACCCAAAATTGCACTTTCTTTCTCAATCTCACTCCCTTCCCTATCAGTGTTTCTAGGCAGGATTTGTGCTTGAGCTGAATGCTGCTGTTCTGTGCAACACACTGCTCTCTGTCCCTCTCTGTAATAGAACGCTGTAGTGACTGGAAGGTGAAGCTCTGTCTGTCCCTATCTATCTGTCCCTATCTATCTCTCTGCAATGAAAAGCTGAAGTGACTGGCCGCAATATGGCTGCCGATTATACAGGGCTGTGACATCACAGGGGTGACTGGTTGCTGATGGGCTGCATGCTGCATGTAACTCAGGGTCACCCCGCCTACTCTTGTTGCCGCCTTCCCAGGATTCCTTGACCCATGACTTCATATGTGGATCCGCCATTTTAGATGCCCTCGAGTCTGGACCGCACTAAATGGAGTTTAATAATTAAGCGATTCGTACAATCTAATCGCACCGATATTTGCATTTGTTGGGAATTGAATTCTTCCTGAAATTCGTAAGGAATTTGGATTCATCAGATTCGATTCTCTCATCCCTAAAAATAATGTCTGGTTGCATCCATTTAAAAAAAAAAAGTATACGCTTTTAATTTTTCATTCCCAAACCGCTCCCAGAAAGAAAGTTCTAGAAGGTGGGCGGAACTTCCGGTGTGCACTGCACATGCGCAAACTCAAAAACTGTATTGTGCAAACCGGATGAAACCGCACGCACATACGGTTCTCTCTATGCTTCTCATTTACTCCCATGTTAAAGGAACCGTGTACGGTTTCAATAGGGTTTTTCACCCGGACAAAAAACCGTGGTAGGCTATGGTTTTGGGTACGGGAAAAAAACGGACACAAAATGTACACAAAGGACACAAAAAGTACACAACCGGATGCATCGTTTGGCATGCGGTTTTTAATGGAGAGTCAATGCATATGGTTTTCAATATATTTCCATACGGTCTTAAATTGAAAACGTATACCGGAACTGTATTGCAAAAACGTGGTGTGAACCCAGCCTAACATGGGTACGCTGAATGTATCCAGGTACTGTCTGAACAAGAGGCAGTAAAAAGTAGCCATGCTACTGACATAACCTTTCCTTTTAAGAGTCATGGGCCTCATTGTTGGTGGCCTGCCTGCCTTGTGTATTTCAGCTAAAGCATGCCTTATTGGTGAAACTGGAACACATGTAAATCTGCCTGTTTTAGCAACAACTCTCCTAAAACTTTGCTTTCTTTTATAAACAATAATAACTTTTCTTGAAACACAGAAGCATTTTGTAAACCAGAAAAGTTTTCCCATATGTTAATACCTGAAGTTCTTTATCTACCTTTTATTACCAGTAACGGTCCTAGAGAGTGACGGGGGGACTACCGCATCGGGTGACACACTGAATGGCCTGAATGGCTCTAAATAGCTGCACTCCAACTATCCCACAACAATTTAGGGGGAGTGGCACCCCTCTCTAGCCATGCACTCCTCCCCTTTTTCACAGGAGGTTTTTAAATTGATAGTGGATCCACCATATCACCCAGTCAGAGGCCATATGCCCAGCAGAGGTGAGTGAAATGAGTGTTAGGGTCCCATCCGAAATAAGGCCACCTCCGTGTGGTGGATGCGGGACACGTTTTGATCAAAAAGTGCGCTAAGAGCCTCAATTTTTTGACCAAGAGTTCTGCTGCAACCTTCTTTTTTGTATACAATTATTTTGTGCCTTATTCTATTTTACAACATTAATTTTAAAATTTTGTGGGTACGCCAGCATGTACATGTCCTAAAATTAACAAGGTATGCAGTGTGTATTTTCAACCTTAAAATTAATAGTTATTAGTTATTTAATACATTTTTTGTATAATTAACATTAATGTAGTAGCTTTGTTTCATAATGCAGAACAAGAACAGTTGATAAAGTGGGTGTTAATTTCCTTTTCTGCGGATGTATGCACTTTCTGTAAGCCAGGTTGGACCTGGAATACATATGCGACTTTTAAATGGACATGCAACTTTTTTCTTCATAAAAAGCGACTATCGCATTTGATAAATACATGACCACTGCAAAGTAAAAAAAAAAAATTACTAGCAGATTTCAGAAATGGGCTTTGAAATCAGCAAAAATCAAAAAGTCGCAGCATGTAGGTATTTTTTTACGCAAAAAAAAACCCGACTACGGAGCTTGATAAATCTCCTTCTAAATGAATTAAGTTATTTAACCCCTTAAGAACACAGGGTGTACGGGTACGCTCCCGTTCCCGAGTCCTTAAGGACTAAGGGCGTACCTGTACGCCCTTATCCTGCTGACAGGGTTTAAACCGTTCTCACGAGTAGAGAATGGCTTAAACTCAATGGGTCCCGGTTAAATAAAATAATGTAATAAAAAAAAAATCATATGTGGTACCGCCGCGTGCGTAAATGTCCAAACTATTGAAATATAAGGTTAGCTAAACCGCACGATTGATGGCGTACACGTAAAAAAAATACCAAAGTCCAAAATTGTGAACTTTTGGTAATTTCATATACCATAAAAATATTAATAAAAAGTGATCAAAAAGTCCCATCAAAAAGTACCGATAAAAACTACAGACCACAGTGCAAAAAATAAGCCCTCATATAGCCCCATATGTGGAAAAATAAAAAAGTTATAGGGGTCAGAAGATGACAATTTAAACATATTAATTTTGGTGCATGTAGTTATAATTTTTTAAAAGTAGTAAAATAAATAAAATCTACATAAATTGGGTATCTCTGTAACTATATGGGCCTATAGAATAAAGATCATGTGTAATTTTTACTGAAAAGTGCATTGCGTAGAAATAGAAGCCCTAAATATTTGCAAAATGGCGTTTTTTCTTTTCATTTCACGCCACAAAATTATTATTTTTTTCGCTGCAGGTTATGCTATAAAATAAGTAATGTCATTACAGAGTAATGCAGGCAGAAGACCCCGGGTGCTGAGGACCCCGATCCCCGGCCTCCCTGTTGGGATCGAGGCCCCAGGAGCGACGGCCGCGGCGAGGGACTGTCCTGCGACGGAGCAGCAGCAGGAGGTGAGTGACAGCCTCCTGATGTTGCTTAGCAACAGCTCCCAGCTTGCAAAAAGGGCATGCTGGGAGCTGTAGTTATGCAACAGCAGGAGGCAGACAACCACAACTCCCAGCATTCCCTTATGGGCATGCTGGGACTTATGGTTTTGCAACAGCTGGAGGCCCATTTTTTCTATGGAAAAGTGTACCTTCAGCTGTTGTATAACTACAACTCCCAGCTTGCACAAACAGCTAAAGTGCATGCTGGGAGTTGTAGTGATGCATCTGCTGGTTGCATAACTACAACTCCCAGCATGCCCATTGGCTGTCGGTGACTGCTGAGAGTTGTAGTTTTGCAACAGCTGAAGGCACACTGGTTGTGAAACTCAGTTTTTTTTTACCTAAATCAGTGTTTCACGACCGGCGTGCCTCCAGCTGTTGCAAACTACAACTCCCAGCAGTCACCTTACACCATGCACCGTACATGCTGGGAGTTGTAGTTTTGCAACAGCTGGAGGCACACTGGTTTTGAAACACTGAGTAAGGTCACAAACTCAGTGATACATAACCAGTGTGCCTACAGCTGTTGCAACACTAAAACTCACAGCATGTACAGTCTGTCAGCGCATGCTGGGAGTTGTAGTTTTGAAATTGCTGGATGTCCCCCCCCCCCCCCCCATGTGAATGTACAGGGTACACTCACACGGGCGGAGGTTTACACTAAGTATCGGGCTGCAAGTTTGAGCTGCGGCAAATTTTCTGCCGCAGCTCAAACTGCCAACGAGAAACTACTGTGAACCCTGCCCGTGCGACTGCACCCTAAAAACACTACACTACACTAACAAAAAAATAAATAAAAAGTTAAAAACACTACATATACACATACCCCTCCCCAGCCCCCCTCCCCTCCCCAATAAAAATGAAAAACGTCTGGTACGCCACGGTTTCCAAAACGGAGCCTCCAGCTGTTGCAAAACTACTACTCCCAGTATTACCAGACAGCCACTGACTGTCCAGGCATGCTGGGAGTTTTACAACAGCTGGAGGCACCCTGTTTGGGAATCACTGGCGTAGAATACCCCTATGTCCACCCCTATGGAATTCCTAATTTAGTCCTCAAATGCGCATGGCGCTCTCACTTTGGAGCCCTGTGGTATTTCAAGGCAACAGTTTAGGGTCACATATGGGGTATCGCCGTACTCGGGATTAATTGTGTTCCAAATTTTGGGGGGTATTTTCTGCTTTCACCCTTTTAAAAATGTAAAATTTTTGGGAAAAGAAGCATTTTAGGTAAAAAAAAAATTCTTTTTTTTTACATATGCAAGAGTCGTGAAACGCCTGTGGGGTATTAAGGTTCACTTAACCCCTTGTTACGTTCCCCGAGGGGGTCTAGTTTCCAAAATAGTATGCCATGTGTTTTTTTTTTTGGGCTGTTCTGGCACTAAAGGGGCTTCCTAAATGCGGCATGCGCCCAGAGCAAAATTTGCTTTAAAAAAGCCAAATGTGACTCCTTCTCTTCTGAGACCTGTAGTGCGCCAGCAGAGCACTTTTCACCCCCATATGGGGTGTTTTCTGAATCAGGAGAAATTGGGCTTCAAATTTTGGGGGGTATTTTCTGCTTTAACCCTTTGTAAAAATGTAATTTTTTTGGGAAACCAAGCATTTTAGGTAAAATGTTTTATTTTTTTTTACATATGCAAAAGTCGTGAATCACCTGTGGGGTATTAAGGTTCACTTTACCCCTTGTTACGTTCCCCGAGGGGTCTAGTTTCCAAAATGGTATGCCATGTGTTTTTTTTGCTGTCCTGGCACCATAGGGGCTTCCTAAATGCGGCATGCCCCCAGAGCAAAATTTCCTTCAAAAACGCCAAATGTGACTCCTTCTCTTCTGAGACCTGTAGTGCGCCAGCAGAGCACTTTTCACCCCCATATGGGGTGTTTTCTGAATCGGGAGAAATTGGGCTTCAAATTTTGGGGGGGTAGTTTCTGCTATTACCCTTTTTAAAAATGTAAAACCTTTGGGGAAGCCAAGCATTTTAGGTAAAAAATTTTTTTTTTTTTTACATATGCAAAAGTCGTGAATTACCTGTGGGGTATTAAGGTTTACTTTACCCCTTGTTATGTTCCCCGAGGGGTCTAGTTTCCAAAATGGTATGCCATGTGTTTTTTTTTTGCTGTTCTGGCACCATAGGGGCTTCCTAAAGGTGACATGCCCCCCATAAACCATTTGTCGCTCCTTCCCTTCTGAGCCCTCTACTGCGCCCGCCGAACAATTAACAAAGACATATGAGGTATGTCCTTACTCAAGAGAAATTAGGTTTCAAATAAAAGTAAAAATTTTCTCCTCTTTACCCCTTGCAAAAATTCAAAAATTGGGTCTACAAGAACATGCGAGGGTAAAAAATGAAGATTGTGAATTTTCTCCTTCACTTTGCTGCTATTCCTGTGAAACCCCTAAAGGATTAAAACGCTTACTGAATGTCATTTTGAATACTTTGGGGGGTGCAGTTTTTATAATGGGGTAATTTATGGGATATTTCTGATATGAAGACCCTTCAAATCCACTTCAAACCTGAACTGGTCCCTGAAAAAAAGCGAGTTTCAAAATTTTTACAAAAATTGGAAAATTGCTGCTGAACTTTGAAGCCCTCTGGTGTCTTCCAAAAGTAAAAACACCTCAATTTTATGATGCAAACATAAAGTAGACATATTGTATATGTGAATTAAAAATTTTTTGGGGGAATATCCATTTTCCTTACAAGCATAGAGCTTCAAAGTTAGAAAAATGCAAAATTTGCAAATTTTTCATCAAATTTGGGGATTTTTCACCAAGCAAGGATGCAAGTTACCACAAAATTTTACCACTATGTTAAAGTAGAATATGTCAGGAAAAACAATCTCGGAATCAGAACGATAACTAAAAGCATTCCAGAGTTATTAATGTTTAAAGTGACAGTGGTCAGATTTGCAAAAAATGGCCGCGTCCTTAAGGTGAAAAAGGGCTCAGTCTTTAAGGGGTTAAGGTTTGCTTTTAAGGCTGTGATTTCACTTACTCCCTGTATGGAGTTTTGTTTTACCAGAAATGCTTCTGCTAGATGTTAACTGGAAGTTAATAGGGAAGTATGAAATGCCAAACTTACAGGGCATTTGTTCTTTTGCTATTTTTTTGTCACCCTTTTGTGGTGTTTATAGGCTCAGGGTTAGTTTTTTAAGATCCAATGAGGATGTCAAATTACAATTTTTTCTGGCATTTCCCCTCCCCCCCCCCCCAATTCTTCAATATAAATTTTTTAGAGTTATATGATAAGTCACATTAATAAATCACATGAATCACATGCAATGAATAAAAGGGATAAAATGCAAAAAAAAGATATACTAAAACCCACTAATTAAAAAACAACAACAACAACAAAAAAAAAACTCCACAAAAACTGCCTCTTGGGAATGCAAAATGAAGGGGAAGGGTTTTTTGTTTTTTCTCCCCAAAGAAATGTTATACGAAAGTTATGTGGAATTGCAACCTTAAAGAAGACTCATGTACAAAATGTTTTACTATTCGGCCTGGGCTTCCTGCAATTTAAACAATAAACAGTACTCACCTGCCTCTGCACCCCTGTCCAGGTATCTTGCTCCACTCCTCTGGTGTTGTCATCTTCCTAGTCATGCTGTAGTCAGTGCGTTACAGTGCATGTCAGCAAATTGTTGGCCACAACGCTGTCCTGCCTTGGGCCAGAGATAAGCTGAGCAGCATTGTGATGTATTGAGCTTAGTCGATCAATGTAGTGGCTCAATGGATCACACTGCTGCTCAGCCTATTGCCGGATCAAGAAGAAGACGCTGGTGGAGAAGCAGAGGAATGTATCAAGACACTGGGCACCTGGGGAGCGGAGGCAGGTGAGTCCTGTTTATTGTGTTATTTGCAGGCAGTCTGGGCATTATAGTAAAAAAAAAATGTACATGAGATATCTCCTTTAAGGGGAACCTTATTCTAATGGACAGTTCTACTAACTTCATACCATTTTTCAACAGTTGTCTAAAAGGTGTTCATGGCCTCAGTTCTGGATTGAGGCAGATAGAAGTAAAGATTTATTGTTGTGGAGTCAACAACCATGATTTATAGTTCAATCCATAGCAGCATATCCAGAGCCACCTTTAATATTTCATGTTCCAGATGTTTTATTCTGAGTTTCATCTGGTGTCCAGAAATGACTCTTTATTGTTACTCCTTTGACAAATGTATTTTTTGCACTGTCTTGTTGAAAACATGTTAAAGTTTGATGGTGGGACAAAATTAAGTCTCAACTTTCACTTGATCTGTAGACAACTTTCTTAGAGATAAATTCAGGACATGAACATTGTTGCCATTACTTGTTTCCCTGTCTCAGTGTCAGTATGCAGGGAGGCCAATCTGTGTTTCCTCTTTTTTTTCCCCATGACATTTGCTTCACATATTGACTGTGTGATGAACTTTCTTCTAAGCTTTCATTGCCAACATCTGAGGATTCTAGGCCTGAAGAAGTATGGCTGACATGTTGCTTTTATTGTAACTTATTGAAGGATTTATTTCTTAGCTTTGGAATAGATTTTGGTTTGCATGGCATATGTTCTCTTTTCCTAATTTTTTATGTCTGGTCATGAAAGTAGCCATAAAAGTCTTTGAAATTTGCTGTATTTTACTGAAGTTGCAGATTCCTCTGTTTTTAAGGGTTGCAGGTGTACAATGACATCAGAACTGTGTTTTGCTATCAACATTTTCTTGTACTTTACGTTGTCCCTATGAGATGACAGCCCAGAGTTTTTCTGCAGTATAGTTTTGGTGATCTCAATCTGTAATTCCTTTAATTTCTTAACTTAGCCATACAAAAATCTTCTTTGTATGACTTTCTGTGCAGTACTGGTCAGTAGATGACTTTGTTGTCAAGTACAGTTGTTTACATTGTTGTTTCCGCTTCTCTTGGAATCCATCTACACTGTTTTTTATATGTCTGTTAGAAATCAATAAAAAAAAGACATTTTAAAACAAAACATAATCGATAAGAAGAGTCTTAATTTCAAAGTGTACCCCTTTCTGTAACTTTTCAGGGTAAGCCATCTTCTGTATGTACATAAGGAGTGGTGTATATTTCTGGCCATTATATAGCTTGTATAAGTCATTTTTTCACCAGATTTTTGTCTTCATCTTCATCTCTAATTTTTACTTGTCCTTGAGATAATGGGTGTAGCCTTTTGTCTATGGTGTCTACCAAATACTACACACACACACATATATACACACATACATACCCACACACTTGGAAGCAGCAGTATGGAGGGCAATATAAAGCAGTATTGAACAGCCTAAGCTGTGACTGAAGGTCTGTGGTGAGATCCATGATTTATTGTTGATATACTCACTACAGTCTCTAAATCTGCTCTCTGAATCTCATAAGTGTGCCCTAACTCTTACCTTCTCCATGGAGTTATAACCAGGTGACCAGAAGGCTGCCTACTATGTGCTCCATAGACTGTAATGTTGGATCGTGCAGCCCGCAGTAGAGCAGCCACTCAGCAGGGCTCAGGAGTTAGAGAGCATGTCAAAAGTTTTAGAAAATGAAAGTTTTAAGGTCCGATTTGAATCAGAGACAACCAGACTTAACCAGGTTAAACCAAAAGTACAAACAAGGAAATTGAGCTGCTCAATAACTGATGAAGATCTAGGTCCTTGCAGTCACATTGGGACTTCAGGCATTGGACAGTTACATTGAAACTCTGACAAAAAGGCACACTGCTTGAATGACTATAGCATCTAGGGCCTGGATTTCTATTATTTGTTTTGAAATTCAATAATGAGTCTATATAACTTTTACTCACTAATGTTTTTATATTTTTCCTCTACCTGATTTGAAATATTATTGATGGATTAATTAAAACTATTTATTTTCATTTGTCTAAGGTATTATTATGAAGACAGAATGTTCTGTTATTTGTTTGTGTCATATCTGGGATTTGTTTTTTTTACTGCAAAATAAAAAATCTGAATTAACATCTTCTAAGTGTTGTGAGTCCATGTTTGTTTGCAGTGGTTAGAAGACTACACATAGCACTAAATATATTTTTAGTTTTAGTTTAAAACAAAGTTAAAAACTCTATTATACATGACACAAGCAAATGTTATATCAATAGGAACAGCCATTAAGTTGTTTAATACAAAAATTATTTATAAACTGAAAATGCTTTTTATTTATACTAGCCTATATGGGAGGAATATTGATGGCTGCCAATCAGTGCACAAATAGAATTAGATGACAAAGCAAAAAAAAAAAAAAAAAAAAAATTTACTTTGAATATGTTGATAACCCTTTGAGAAATTAGCTTAAAATTTCAAATAAGTAATTTTAAAGTCAGTTTAAATATTCTACAGCCTAAAATGTGTCATATATATATATATATATATATATATATATATATATATATATAAAGAAAAAAAATTAGGAGACTGTTTTTAATTCTAGGAACTAATCTTAAAGGGGTATTCCACTGGAAAACATTTTCTTTTAAATAAACTGGTGCCAGGAAGTTAAACAGATTTGTAAATTATTTCAATTTAAAAATCTTAATCCTTCCAGTACTTATCAGATGCTGTATACTACAGAGGAAGTTCCTTTCCTTTTGAATTTCCTTTCTGTCTGACCACAGTGCTCTCTGCTGACACCTCTGTCTATTTTAGGAACTTTCCACAGTAGGAGCAAATCCCCATAGGAACTGTCCAGAGCAGGAGAGTTTTGCACACATAGACAGAGGTGTCAGCAGAGAACACTTGTGGTCAGGCAGAAAGGAAATTCAAAAAGAAAATAACTTCCTCTGGAGCATTCAGCAGCTGATAAGTACTGGAAGGATTAAGATTTTTTAATAGAAGTAATTTACAAATCTGTTTAACTTTCTGACACCAATTAATAAAAAAAAAAAATGTTTTCCAGTGGAGTACCCCTTTAAGCAGATGTCAAAGTACCCAAAGAACCTTACCTAATACAGGTATGTACCTAACCTTATCTAATACAGTGCTAATGTCGACAGTCCTAAATTTCATCAGATTTTTGAAAGTAGTTATATATATGGTCTAAGTTTGTACTGTTGTTTCAAGTTTAGACTAACTTATTTTTGCTTTCTGTTGACAAACTTAGTGTGCCAAGGTTTTGTAACATGGCAATGCCAATTAGACCATGCCAACTTTCTCTATACTCCATACCCCTTACGACTTTTTGAAGCGGGTTTGCTAATTTTTTTTGCTTACGTGCGATATTCACACTTCATAAATCCTGACCACTGAAAACTGATCCTACGTACCTACAAAAGTTGCAAAAAAAATTGCTTAGGTGCAAGTATGACTTTTGGTGCGACTTTTGTAAGCAAAAAAGAGCTGTTGATAAATTTTATAAGCAAAATAACAGCCCTTTCTAAATCTCCCACATAATGTTATATACAATGTTCTACAATATATAAAACATTTTTGTTAAAGACAGGTACACTTTAAATTTGCATGGTTTAGGAATTAGACCGCATTTGTAAATTCTCCCCATCGTCTTCTAGGCAAGATCATTAATAGTCATAGTCATGTAAATTAGACAGTAAGACACTATATGTCAAACATAACCTAAAATGTTTCATATATTGTGTGCCAAATGTCACTAGTATTTTGTGTATTAGTGGAAACAATAGCATAGAGCTTTATGTCATTATTTTTGCTAAAAAAAAAAAAAAATTACAGTCCTGGCCAGTTATGCATACTGAGAGGCTTTTCATCTACGGGAGTGGGTTAACTGTCAATTGTATCTAAGAACACTGCCATGAATAAAGAATGGAATCTTAACATCTTTCAAAAGGCTGCTTCTCCAAATTATTCAGGGAGCAAATTGGTGATAAACAATGAATTTTCCAGCATGATGGAACAACTAAGTGGCTTAGTGAACAAAACATTGACATTTTGGGTCCAAGGCTGGGAAACTCCCCAGATCCCTTGTCCCAAACAGGTTGAAGAGGGCTTTATTAGAGAAAATACCTTTACCCCAGTCCTCTGCAGTCTAATCCCTGTACTTCCTGCAGAATCTCAGTGTGTCTTTTATTTTTTTATTACACTTTTAATTTAGCTCACTAGTCTGAATTCCTCTCAAATGGAGGGGGCGTGGCCTCACTGTGCAGGTCTCCGCCGCCTCCCTCAGTATGCTTGTCCTCACTGACAGTAGCGGGACACAAGCTGACAGTGGGAGGATTTTTCCTCCAGCTGTGAGCCCTGCGCTCACAGCTGTCAATCAAGGAAGTGTGTCCATGACGCATGGACACAGCAGGACTAGTATGTGTCCAAGCGGGCAGGGGGGGGGGGGGCAAATTTTTGACTGGCTTTTTCAGTATGAAATACATTTAGTTTTTTTGCTTATTTATTTGCTAGAGTATTACTCCATAAGCTGTTACATTGGTCTTGGAGAACATCTACATTCTTAAAAGGAAATTCTGGAAAAAAAATGTTTGTGAATCAACTGTTGCCAGAAAGTTATACTGATAAATTAATGTATGCCTTCCAGAAGAATGAAACCACTCCAGCTTTGAATAATTCCTGTCATGGCAGCAGGGAGCTGGTTCTAAAAAAACATTTCTATCAGAGCTCAATATACAAATTAAGGATAGGGTAACATGGGAGCGCATTTGTAGCATATATGATTCTACAAATGTGCTGCTGACAGTCACAAAGCCATGGCAGAGCGAGCTTAATGCTGCTGCTTCTGCCATAGCTCTGCTTGTTTGGCAGCAGCAGTGAGCTCACTCTGCGTGGCTCTGTGACTACCGGCAGTGCATCTGCAGCATCAAATATGCTGCAGATGCACTTATGTGTGACCCTACTCTAAAGGAGTAAAAGATAATACTCCAATATTCTTTTTTTTTTTTTTATAATCTTGTAAACCCCCAACCAGTCTTCTTGAAACCAACATCAGCTCCATATAACATTCTGACCAGAATAAAAAGCATTTAGGATAAAAGGGTTTTAGTTTCACTCACAAATTAATGTGCTCTTATAAGTAAACCCCTTATAATAACTTGATTGTGTAAGCTTGTAGAACTTGGGGTTTCTTTCTATTGATACACCTAAACATTTGCTCAAATATTTATGCAGATTCATGTTTAAACAAAGCATAATTTACTTATTACAAGTAGAGAGAATTAAAAACTTTTAGTGCATTGTATCCCAAGAGAAAGAGGGAATCCCAATTACAAAATCTAAGATATGTGATAAATAGAATTAAGATTAAGAGTTTTTTTTCCTGTGAGGGGTAGGTTGGGGGGGGAGGGCAGGGGGTAAAAATGTAATAAAATGTTTATAAGTGTTATGATTCGGCTAGGTGGATGTGGATCCTCTGTGTCAGCGAGGGACGTGGCGTGGACCGTGTCGGTGGACCGGTTCTAGGGTTGCTACTGGTTTTCACCAGAGCCCGCCGCAAAGTGGGATGGTCTTGCTGCGGCGGTAGCAACCAGGTCGTATACACCGGCAACGGCTCAACCTCGCTGACTGCTGAGAAGGCGTGGTACAGAAGGACTAGGCAGAAGCAAGGTCAGACGTAGCAGAAGGTCGGGGCAGGCGGCAAGGTTTGTAGTCAATAGTAATAGCAGGAGGTCAGGAACACAGTAATGGTAAACATAGTAGTAGCTTTCTCTAGGCACAAAGGCAACAAGATCCGGCAAGGAAGTGCAGGGGAAGTGAGGTTATATGGACATGGAGCAGGTGGAAGCTAATCAGACTGATTGGGCCAGGCACCAATCACTGGTGCACTGGCCCTTTAAATCTTAGAGAGCTGGCTCGCGCGCCCTAGAGAGCAGACCCGCGCGTGCCAGAACATGATAGCGGGTCGGGTAAGTGGCTTGGGATGCGATTCGCGAGCGGGTCCGCAGGGACCCGGAGCGCTCGGCGTAACAGTACCCCCCCCTTAGGTCTCCCCCTCTTTTTGTCTACTTGTCCCTTCAAAAGAGACGAGAACCTAATGGACGCCTCTTGAGTCTCCTTCTGGAAAAAGAAGTCCTGGTTAGCTACACCAGCGCCAGGTAGTTCAGAAGGAATGGGGAGGGGGGCAGAGGGAGAAGCATGTCGCAGGGCAGAGTGTCACCAGGACGGGGGCTATGAGGAGGCACGGCACAGTCCTGATAGGCCTTGGGGAGACCAGGCACAGGAGGAGACACTGAGGCCCGACAGACGGGGCTGGGAGCAGACGTGAGGCATTTCTTGCGGCAAGCAGGACCCCAATTCTTGATCTCCCCGGTGGTCCAGTCAAGGGTGGGAGAATGATGCTGGAGCCATGGCAGACCGAGGAGGACTTCAGAGGTGAAGTTGGGCAGGACCAAAAATTTTATTTTCTCGTGATGCAGTCCAATGCTCATAAGCAGGGGCTCTGTGCGGTAACGCACAGTGCAGTGCAACTTCACTCCGTTGACCGAAGAAATGTAGAGTGGCTTGACGAGACGGGTCACCGGGATGCAGTACCTATCAAGCAAAGAGGCCAGAATAAAATTCCAGAAGAACCAGAGTCCAAGACGGCCACGGCTGAGAAGGAGGAGTTGGCAGAAGGAGAAATCCGCACGGGCACAGTGAGACATGGAGAAGCAGACTTTGTACCAAGAGACTCCACACCCACGTGAGCTGGGTGCGTGCATTTCCCATACGTGGAGGACGAATAGGGCAATCCACCAAGAAATGTTCGGTACTAGCACAGTACAGACATAAATTTTTATCCCTACGGCGAGACCTCTCTTCAAAGGTCAGGCGAGACCTATCCACTTGCATAACCTCCTCGGCGGGAGGCACAGGGGTAGATTGCAAAGGATACTGTGAGAGAGGTGCCCAGGGATCAAGGTCTTTTTCCTGGAGGAGCTCCTGGTGTCTTTGGGAAAAACGCACGTCAATGCGGGTGGCCAAATGGATAAGTTCATGCAGGTTGGCAGGAATTTCTCGTGCGGCCAGCACATCTTTGATGTTACTGGATAGGCCTTTTTTAGAGCCTCGTTGTTCCAAGATAATTCAGAGGCGAGTGTACGAAATTGGATGGCGTATTCGCCTACAGAAGAACTACCCTGGACCAGGTTTAGCAAGGCAGTTTTGGCAGAAGAAGCTCGGGCTGGTTCCTCGAAGACACTGCGAACCTCAGTGAAGAAGGACTGTACAGTGGCGATGACAGGATCATCGCAGTCCCAGAGCGGTGTGGCCCATGACAGAGCCTTCCCAGACAGGAGACTAACCACGAAACCACCTTCGACCGTTCTGTAGGAAATTGGTCCGACAACATCTCCAAATGTAGGGAACATTGTGACAGGAAACCACGGCAGAGTCTAGAGTCCCCATCAAATTTGTCCGGCAGGGACAAGCGGAGGTTAGGAGCGGCTGCTCGCTGCGGAGGAGGTGCAGGAGCCGGCGGAGGAGATGGTTGCTGCTGTAGCTGTGACTGAAGTTGCTGTAACATGGTGGTCAAGTGCGACAGTTGGTGACCTTGTTGGGCGATCAGTCGGGATTGCTGGGCGACCACCGTGGATATGTCAGCGATACTTGGCAGCGGCACGTCAGCGGGATCCATGGCCGGATCTACTGTTATGATTCGGCTAGCTGGATGTGGATCCTCTGTGTCAGCGAGGGATTGGCGTGGACCGTGTCGGTGGACCGGTTCTAGGGTTGCTACTGGTTTTCACCAGAGCCTGCCGCAAAGCGGGATGGTCTTGCTGCGGCGGTAGCAACCAGGTCGTATCCACCGGCAACGGCTCAACCTCGCTGACTGCTGAGAAGGCGTGGGACAGAAGGACTAGGCAGAAGCAAGGTCAGACGTAGCAGAAGGTCGGGGCAGGCGGCAAGGTTCGCAGTCAATAGTAATAGCAGGAGGTCAGGAACACAGTAATGGTAAACACAATAGTAGCTTTCTCTAGGCACAAAGGCAACAAGATCCGGCAAGGAAGTGCAGGGGAAGTGAGGTTATATGGACAAGGAGCAGGTGGAAGCTAATCAGACTGATTGGGCCAGGCACCAATCACTGGTGCACTGGCCCTTTAAATCTTAGAGAGCTGGCGCGCGCGCACCCTAGAGAGCGGAGCCGCGCGCGCCAGAACATGATAGCCGGGGACCGGGACGGGTAAGTGGCTTGGGATGCGATTCGCGAGGGGGCGCGTCCCGCTATGCGAATCACATCCCCATCGTGAATGTCAGTGCAGCGCTCCCAGTCAGCGGGTCCGACTGGGGCGCTGCATAGAGGAGAACGCCGCGAGCGCTCCGGGGAGGAGCAGGGACCCGGAGCGCTCTGCGTAACAATAAGACATTTGTGATGTCTGTATATTCATGTATACATGTTATATTGGAACACAGATGTATATGTATTATTCTTGAAAGATTTCAGTTCCCTTTAGAACAAATATTACAAAGATAGTTTCTACGTCTATAAAATGTCCATGTTATGTCTATGTTTTTACAGTTAGTCCTTTGATATTACTGAGCTAGAAAGGCTGACCTACTAATAAAAAGCACACATCCTAGATACAAAAAGTCTCAAAATAATCACTGAACTGCAATCAGATTAAAACATAACTTTTATGTATATATATATATATATATATATATATATATATATATATAGTGTTGAGCGGCATAGGCCATATTCGAATTCGCGAATATTCGCGAATATATGGACGAATATTCGTCATATATTCGCGAATATTCGCATATTCGTTATATTCTCGTTTTATTTCCGCATACGCGAAATTTCGCGTATGCGAAAATTCACATGTGAATATTAGAATATACAAAATTAGCATATGCGTAAATTCGCATATGCGAAAATTCGCATATGCTAATTTTCGCATATGTGAATGTTTGCACGCCAGTCTCACACAATTGTATTACAGCCTTCTTTACACCACACAAGCTGGAAGCAGAGAGGGGTGATCACTGTGATGTGTACTGTGAAAAAAATAAATAAATAAATAAAAAAAACGACGAATATTCGTAATTACGAATATATAGCGCTATATTCGCAAAATTCGCGAATTCGCGAATATGCGATATTCGCGAATAATATTCGAATTGCGAATATTCGTGAGCAACACTATATATATATATATATATATATATATATATATATATAACTTAATGGCCCTCATTTACTATTGCAAACTTGACATGTTTTGTCGGGTTGTACGCCAGATTCTGTCACATTGCGCACTTCTGTCTGCGCTAGATTTTGCGCCCGAATTTGTGCCAGAATTGAAAAAACCCCGACTAACTCTCCATTTTGCTAAGAAAATCCGAAAAAGGTGCATGACCGCCGGGGAAAGTGGGCGTGGTCTCCGAAAAGGGGCGTGTTCCCGACTTTTTCACAAAAACCCAACATATTTACTAAGGTTTCCACATAAAATGTGGTGGATTTGAGCTGAGGAAAACCCGACAGATCAGAGCAGGTGTAAAAAAAAGCAAAGTGTAGGGAAAGTGTGGAAAATGTAGGGAAACCTTAATAAATACTGTGGAAAATAAATTGTAGGGAATTAAAACCCACAAAGAAACCTACACAACACTCTTAGTAAATTAGAGCCAATGGCCCTTATTTACTAAGAGTGGAGTGTAGGTTTCTTTGTGGGTTTTAATTCCCTACAATTTTTTTTCCATGGTATTTACTAAGGTTTCCCTACATTTTCCACTTTTCCCTACACTTAGCTTTTTTTTTTACACATGCTCTGATCTTTGGTTTTTCCTTTACCCTTACTCACCCCCATTTTCCAGGGTCGGGGTTTTTGTTTATACAAGTCTATGGTAAATATATGTTACTGCATAACTTCCAAGGACGAGATAGGAGGACAGGATAGGAGATCGGGATAGGAGGTCAGGATAGGAGGTCAAGATAGGAGGTCAAGATAGGAGGTCAAGACAGTAGGATGGGACAGGAGGACGGGATAGGAGATAGGGATAGAAGGTGAAGATAGGAGGATGGGATAGGAGGTCGGGGTAGGAGGATGGGATAGGAGGACGGGATAGGAGGTCGGGATAGGAGTTCGGGATAGGAGGTCGGGATAGGAAGACGGGATAGGAGGTCGGGATAGGAGGTCGGGATAGGAGGTTGGGATAGGAAGACGGGATATGAGGATGGGATAGGAGGTCGGGATAGGAGGAAGGGATAGGAGGATGGGATAGGAGGTCGAGATAGGAGGACGGGATAGGAGGACGAGATAGGAGGTCCGGATAGGAGGTCGGGATAGGAGGTTTAGATAGGAGGACGGGATGGGAGGTCGGAATAGGAGGTCGGGATAGGAGGACGAGATAGGAGGACGGGATATGGGGTTGGGATATGACAACAATTTATGAGGATGGGATATGAAGTCAAAAGCTTCATCTGTTGATTTTCCTCCACAACAAGGATTAGGAAGGAAAAACCGGGCAACGCCGGGTACTCAGCTAGTTAATATATAAAATAAAAAATACATACAAAGGTCACAAATCCAAAATACCATGAGGTATGGTATACACAAAATCGAGATCTGACAGAGACAAGGGGACTGATGCCGTGTGTAAAATTTGCCCTGTCCAGGCAAGGGTATGTTCACATGGGGAAAAATCACCCCAATAAATGCATGTTTTCCATTACCCTTAGACTTGAATGGGAAATGCTCAAACAACCATGTATAAAAAAAAAAAGAAAAAAAGAGGCACAGTCCGCTTCACTTGGAAACTCACATTGAAATTAACTGAAGTGTTACGCCGAGCGCTCCGGGTCCCCGCTCCTCCCCGGAGCGCTCACAGCGTTCTCCCATTCGCAGCGCCCCGGTCAGACCTGCTGACCGGGTGCGCTGCGATAATGTTCCCAGCCGGGATGCGATTCGCGATACGGGACGCGCCCGCTCGCGATGCGCATCCCGACCCGCTTACCAGACTCGTTCCCCGTCTGTGCTGTCCCGGCGCGCGCGGCCCCGCTCCCTAGTCTTTGCGTTTTAAAGGCCCGCTGCGCCACTGATTGGCTCATGGGTTTTAATCAGAACCTTCACCTGTGCACTTCCCTATTTATACCTCACTTCCCCTGCACTCCCTTGCCGGATCTTGTTGCCATTGTGCCAGTGAAAGCGTTTCCTTGTGTGTTCCTAGCCTGTGTTCCAGACCTCCTGCCGTTGCCCCTGACTACGATCCTTGCTGCCTGCCCTGACCTTCTGCTACGTCCGACCTTGCTTTTGTCTACTCCCTTGTAACGCGCTTATCTCAGCAGTCAGAGAGGTTGAGCCGTTGCCGGTGGATATGACCTGGTTGCTACCGCCGCTGCAAGACCATCCCGCTTTGAGGCGGGCTCTGGTGAAAACCAGTAGCAACTTAGAACCGGTCCACCGACACGGTCCACGCCAATCCCTCTCTGGCACAGAGGATCCACTTCCAGCCAGCCGAATCGTGACATGAAGCTTGGAGAAAAAAAACATAAAAAGCAACACTAAAAACTGCTTTAAAATAAGCACTAAAATTAGAGGTTGCTTTATAAGCAGTTTTTGCAGGAAGATTTTTGTAAAGCTTCTTTTAACCATATGTATATACCCTAAGAGGATAAATGAAGCACAACCCTAAAAATCTACATAATTCTGTAATCTACTACTAAAGCACCCTTATTAATTCTGTACACTAATGTCCCAATCCTATAATAAATTAGTTAAAAATAGGCAATAGGAATGATAACCAGCCTCACTGTAGAGCCATTTGCTGCGCCCACATGCCTGTGGTAATGATAAGTGCTAAGGC
The DNA here is from genome assembly GCF_029499605.1 of Hyla sarda. NCBI lineage: Eukaryota > Metazoa > Chordata > Amphibia > Anura > Hylidae > Hyla > Hyla sarda. The sequence continues at coordinate 338,248,421 of NC_079189.1, read as the reverse complement.
GGCAAGTAAGGAAAAGCTATATTATAAGACAGAAAACAAAGCAGACGGATCAACATTGGAAAATAACAGGTTGATCTGGATGGACTGGGCTTGTTTTCAGCCATGCAAATGAGATTTCTCAAGATGAAAAATTCTTAGTTGCCCACAGCAACCAATCCCAGCTCAGCTTTCATTTTCCATATTGCTCTGGTAAAATTAAAGCTGAGCTCTAGTTGGTTGCTATGGGCAACAAAAAGAATCATAATATAAAACAGCACAATAAATCCCCTTATATATGACAAAGTTATTATGGTGCAACAGGAAAGAGGACCAGGTACATTAATTTCAAACTGGCATGCAAGGTAAGAATCCTTGCATCTACTTAAGTTATAGTACAAGTTGGGTCAATTGTACATTTTGGAATGCTCAAATTGCTCGATTCCAGAATGTTAAAGAAGTTAGGGAAATATTTAAGGTTGTTTTTAAATTAAATGGGCACTGTCACTCTTTTCCTGGCTTGTTCTTGCGACCAATCAAAACCAGATTCCGACCAAACAAAACATTTTTTAACAAATCTAAGACATGTGAAAAGTTTTTTCAAGTGACAGGTATACTTTAAACACCTCATGGAAATCCCGTCCCAATCAAATTGAGAGAATATTTGAGAGGATAAGTCATATGTCACCCTGTCAAAGGCCTAAATAGTGTCATGTGGTATTACCTATTCTGATCGTAGTGAATCAGAGATTTGATAACGCTACCAGTTTTTCCTATATTATATAATACTATACAACACTACAAAGTCAATATTAAAAAAGTAGTTGGTGAGCACTGATGATATATATATATATATATATATATATATATATGTATATATACATGTATGAACAAATGCTGATATTTCCCTAAATAAATACATTTTGCAGTTAAAATAACACATCTTCCATTAGAATCTATTTTTTTTATAAGCACATTGCATGAGATGAAAAAAATTGTCCATCTTTTATGAATTAAATGTTGCTTGTCCAAGGATTTCTGTTTGCTCTGTCCTTGGAGGAATTTGCTATTGAAATGCTTGACTTGGCATTTTTCCTAGTATTTGGTATGATGGAATCTTCTCTTAGGGTTCTTGTAGAAGAATAATTAAAAACTCCAGGCCTTATTTGGTGGAGAAATGCAGGTCAAAGCTTTTGAAGTACGGATATCATAGTTCATCTTGGCAAATATACAGTACAGTTAAATGGCATGTTACCAACCAGGAGGCTACCATAAGAAACATAGCATTATTAGCCATTTGTATAATTTTACTCCATTATTATTCATCTACTAACAAATCAAATTCTTATTTTCTTTTCTTGACTTTGGATTTATAAAATATGTTACCTTCATGTTTTAGCATGGGAATTTATTGTTAAAATATAGTTAATATTAGAAAAGTTAGTCATATAAAGTTAGTTTAAAACATTGTTTTATCGCACCATCATATTACATATGAGAAAAGTTTGAACCATTCATTTCATTCTCCTCCTATCTGCCTATCATTATCAAAAAGCCTATCAAAATGCCACACAAAAAAAAAATGTGGAAAAAAAGGACATGTGGCACAATTCAGGCAAAAACCTACAAATCTTAGTACAGGTCTGAGTTGCTCAGACAGCTATAAAAGTCCTCCATAGGGGGAGATTTATCAAAACCTGTCCAATGGAAATGTTGCAGTGTTGCTCATATCAACCAATCAGATTGATTCTTTCATTTTTTAGAGGCCTTTTCAAATATGAAAGAAGCGATCTGATTGGTTGCTATGGTCAACTCAGCAACTTTTCCTCTGGACAGGTTTTGATGAGCCCATATTATAGCTCTGTATGTTTGTTCCTTTGAACTGATGTAAAGGTACATCATAATTATGCTATGGGAACAGGAGCTGTGCTTGGGCTATCACATGCGGTTGCTAAATAATACAGAATACAGCCATGCTTCAATGGGCAGGATTTATGTACTCTGGCTGTTAAATCTTGGCTGTTTAACCCCTTAGATGCCTCCGTCAATGTTGACCATACCGTCTGAGTGGTTAGACAGAAGACAATTTGAAATATAAAAATAAAATGTTATTTGTTCCATACGTAAACTCCATAAAATGATAAAGAAAAATCTTTGTCATTATTACTATCATCTTGCCTCATAAAAGCAATATCAAGTAATCAAAAAGTCCTAGAGTATGCATCCCAGAAAGTCAGGATTTGGAACTACATCACTTGCCACAAATGATAAATGTACAGCGCCATTGAAAAAATTAAATGTTAAAAAAGTTTTAAAAAGTGTTTTATTTTACATAGTAAAACATCTACATTCAATATCACTGTAATTGTAACAACCCACAAAATCAAGTTATTATTGCTGAAAATAATAAGTGAAAATTATAAAATAATTTGTGCAATAGATTGTATGTGTCCCCAGAATGTACTGTTATTAAAAAAGTTATGTTTTTTTTAATGCATCAATGAAAAAAAATCTTTGTCCTTAAAGGGAATATGTGATTAGAAAATGACCTATTGTTTGAATCAGGTGTATATGTTAACCAAATTTTTTAATGATTTTTGGTAATGTTTTTCAAATTTTCCATTTTGCTATGTATATTTTATGAAAATTTAAGTTTTCAGTTCTGGCTATTAGGTCTAAAACTAAGCCGAGGCTTCCTGGTCTGTAGAGATTTTTTCCAAGTACTGCCTTTCTTCTCAGCACAGGAGTACAGCAAATTGATTGATAAGACACTATTAACAATAGCTGAAGTTCAGCATCTTTCTGTACAATCATCTCTAAATAAGGGTCACAAAAAGTATGCTCAGGCCACATGGCATAATAACAAAATAAAAAATGAAATAAACAAAATTACAATCAGAAAATAGAAAGAGATTAGAAAAAAATAACATGTTTCAGCATCTGGCTCTAATCAGGAAAAAAAATCCAGGTGATACATTCCCTTGAACCCGTAGAGGACGCAGGGCATACAGGTACGCCTGGTACCTAGCACACCAGAACATACCTTTATGTCTTGATTCCCATTGCAGCTATGAAGCAAGCATAACATTGCACAGTATGGTTGGCGATCAACTGATATAGCCTGGCTAAGTCCTAAATCGGCGATTGGTGGCAGGTAAAGTTACCCTCCTCCACCATTTTAGCTCATAGAACCCCCGTGATCACGTCAAGCAACTGGCAGGTTCCACTTTTACTTTAGACACCGTAATCGGCATTGATCACGGCATCTAAAGGGTTAAATTCCAGGAAGCGGTAGCATCGTTGTTGCCTGGCATTAGCACTGATAATAGCCAACACTCACTACTCTGAAGCGAATGCAGCTCCTGCCCTTGCTTCAAACCCGCTTAAGGATTCAGGGCATACAGGTCAAGGTCCTTAAGTACCAGGACACAAGGATGTGCCTCTACTCCCGATATCCTGAATGGGTTAAAGCAGTACAATAATAGAAAAGTGTGTAATCATGGGTATCAATTTGTCCGTATTGACTGATAAAATTAAGAAAACATGTCACTTTTATCATAAAGTACAATGTGTAAAAACAAAAACCCTAAACATTTGCAAAATTGCAGGTTTCTAATTAATTTCCCACAATAAATAATAATTTTTGGTTCCGGCGTAGATTTTATGGTAAAATAAAAAGTGTCATTAAAAAGAACAATTGGATGCGCAAAAAACAAGTCCTCTTATGGGTCAGTAGCTGATAAAATAAAAGCGTTATGGCTCTTAGAAGGTGAGGAGGGAAAAACGAAAACACCAAAATGAAAATTTTCTGTGTCCTCAAGGCCAAAATGAGCTGTGTCCCTAAGGGGTTAAGGGCTGAGTACCCAAAGATTTAAGATCTGTTAGCAACATGGTCATAACTGGTTCATACATATCTGTTACGGCTGTGACACCAGTGTGAACACGGCCTAAAGTATAAGATTAGGTCTAAATACTGATATTGGGAACCACTGGAACCACGCTCTGGAGAAATACAGAGCGTGGTCATTTGTAATCCCCATTGTTGTCTCTTTTGTACTATAAAAAATAATATAAAAATCTTAGTCTGATTGTTTCAGTGTTCCATAATATATTTTCTGATATTTTTAAATAACTCAAAAACTTTGAGATTCCAGGAGCTGTTTTATTTTTACTTTTCACAGTGTTCAATTTTTTTTTATCAAACATATTTTTTAAACTATTGCACATGAAAAAAAAATCAATATTGAAGAAATGAGATATGCATATTTCTCAGCTGATGGAATCCAACATTTTGAAATTCAAATATCCTTTTACCTGCTGGGTTCTTGTAAATCAGTATAAAAATGACTGGATTTATTTACATTTTATCTAGGGCAGCTCAAGAAAATGATTAGCTATGTGTATTATGGTGTACAGCAAAAGTGAAATATAACGTTGTTAAATAAAATGTTGAGTGACTGCACCAATTTTGAGTACTGCTAGATATTGGGAATTTTCAGTGCAAATAAAAAAGACTATAACTAGTATAGTTTAGAAGCTTGGTAGTTGTGTTATATATAATTTTAAAGCTTTTAAAACATTAGAGACAATCAAATTTAAGATATTCTTTGAAAGTTGCATGGTGAAGGGATAAAGTAATGTAATTGGTTGTTATACATAGCTGCTCTAGCTTTCTTTTACCAGTATTTATACATGGTCTCTTTACATGAGAATATATAGATAAAAAGGATGTATCGTCCTGCCTATTGCTTCTGAGAAAAATGCAATTAATTACAGTAGATGAAAGTATGAGATGTTTCTCGAATACATACAATTAGAAAATCTGATGATTTCCCTCAGTATTACAGGGAAACACGTTTTATTTTCACTTTGGCAGAGAGGTCACAAACAATCTGGTAGTTTTCTTCTTTGGGAAGTACCAACTGCGAAGGGGAGGGGAACTGATTTTGTAATGGGTTACTTGCCAAGCTACGAAATAACTAGCTGTTTGTAAAGGGGGCATGTGCTACACCTGCTAGAAACATTGCTTGTAAGGGGTTAATCTGAGTCTCTCTCACACCCAGCCAGCCTGCAATAGGCACAGCACACTTAGGAAAGCTAAGGAGAAAGACTAAAGGTAAAGATTTTGCAAGTCCACCAGATAGCAATAGAGTAAAAAAGTGGCGCACACCCCAATTCACAAATCAGATGCTTGTTCACACAAACATCATGTAACAAAAGTGCAGGACAATGTAAGGCTAACACCCAATGAAGGTTACAGCAATTTCACGCGTCGTCACACACACTTCATCAAACCACACCTGTCATTAGAAATAAATACCCTCCTACCCAGTGATATGAAACAAGCAGTAACAATCACCACATGAAAAACAAGAAAATTACAAAAAATAATATAACAAACCACCCAATGAGATTATAGAAACATACTTATGTAAATTCTCTCATTAAGGCCTACATTACCCTGAGCCTGGGTATACAGAATCTACCGAGCCTCAGCTTCTCAGTTCTTTATGTCTATCTACACCTCTCCTTGCATTAACTTTTGGATTGCTGTTATGTATTTACCTAATATGCTGTATGAGATGGGGAGCTCTGTTCCCAGTAGTCACAGTGTATAAATGCTTGAAATATGATGAACAAAGAGCGTATGGTTTTACCTATATAGACCCACCCACAAACAAATTATAAACAACAAGACTAGTTGTACAGTTGATATGTTGATATTTGGGGCATTGGATACCATTAACATGTAATTCTTTCCTTTGAATAGAATAGACACTCCACTTGCAAATACCACATTTGTGATTTCCTCTCGGAGCACCGCTCTGTAACTAATTACAGGATGTATCAGACTTTTTATAACTACTTCGGACGAGACATTTTAAGTTTTTACTCCTCCTAAAAGTAACAAAAGTCTTTCTTGCTGCAAGTTTGGAAAGGTCAGGGTCACTTTAAATGAAGTACCAATACAAATTGTGCATCATGATTGCTTTTATTTGTGTGATTTTTGCCTCTAAAATGAGTTTACCTATTTTGAGACTGAGTTTTTAAAAAGGTTTCATTAAAAAGTTTTATCAGGGTACCCTCTCAGCAAAATATGTCTTGTTCCTGCTGTTAAAATGTATCATTGTTACTATTAATGTTCTTTAGTCATCCCTCAGAGTCCCAAGATAAAGCCATTCCAGCAGAATCTTGGGGTTTTACCCAAAGAAACCACCCCTTAGTTTCATGTGTTCTGTTTGATATTGCAACCCAGTCCCGGACTTGAATATCAGACACAACCCAGACAGGTGTAGCATATATATATATATATATATATATATATATATATATATATATATATAGATATATATATAGATATATATGTACATATATACATTTTTTTTTCAAAAGGACAACATTGAGCTGCTGGAGTTTACTAAGAGACGTGCACCTCTTGGTAAACCCAGCAGACAAAAATTTGGCTGAGTTTTGTTAATGTGTAATGCATCAAAATGGTGGAGATAGTAAATATCTCCCATTGTAGTCAGTGAGAGTGTGCTGCATAGTGGAATTCACACATAACTCCTCATGGATATCCTTCATGGGTTCCATCTTAAAAATCCATAGGGTAAACCTACCATTATATGTCTGTTAGGAGAATATCAAGAAAACACTGCCACCAAGTAGATGCCAAGTACTAACAGGTATACATATTCTTTAAGAATTTTTGGTGATTTGTTTTTCCATTTTCCTGTCACTACATGTTTCATCTATATAAAAAGAATCCTAAAATGATACAGTTTCATAACAGACTGAACCTTCCAGTCCTGTAGAGATAACTTTTCAGTAGTCATTTCATTGTCATTAAAGGCAAGGTTACAACTAACAGTAACATCTCCCTACAGTAGATAACACAGGATCCACCCCTACCTGAACAGTGATCTCTGCGTGGGTCACAGAGCAAGCCTAGAACACTCTCCCATAGTCAATGGAACTAGTGTTGGGCGCGAATATCGCAAATTTGCGAATATTGCGAATATATTCGCTATATATTTGAAATTGCCAATATTCGTTTTTCTTTCCACATATGCGCATATGTGAATATTCGCATATGTGGATATTCGTATATGCGCATATTGGCACATGTGAATATTTGCATATTCCTTCTTTTCACTTTTGGGCCAATTAGAATGATGCAAATACACTTGTCAGAGGTTATCAACAACATCCCTAGCAACCAATAGTAAAGTTGCCCACCCCTCAATATTCAAACATGCGAATATGCAAATATTCACATATGCGAATATGCGTATATAAAGAATACGCGAAATTCGCGAATATAGGACGAATATTCGTCTATATATTTGCAAAATCGTGAATTCGAATATGGGCAATGCCGCTCATCACTAAATGGAACATCTCCAGACTACAGGTCTCTATGACTCATATGGCTGCTGTAAAGCATATCTCTGAATCCTGATAACAGCTGCTAGGATAGAATGGCTGCCCACATAATCATTTACAGAAATAGAATAAAAAAAATGTAAATAAAAAATATACTATAACTATATATCACTATATAAGTAATATTACTTTTCAAAGTTTATTGTTTGTCAAAAAAACCTCTTGAATGTTTCACAAGCCTGTTAGGATGCGTTTTAGTATTCGGATAAATCAAAAGCAGGACAATAGATGACAATTTAGCATATACAATGGACCTTCACGACAAAGATACAATAAGAATGATGATAACGTTATAGTGAACCATAAAGGAAACATATATGTAATGCATTGGGCTTTTATTATCTATAGATGGTGTTGTGCAGCTGAACACAAGAGAAGAAACCATGCTAAATTCCGTAAGTGACAATATTTAAATAATGTCAATAAGAAGAAAAATGTTAAGTCCCTTGAGAGTAACTGGGCTTTCAGGCTCAGCTGTGCTAATTCTCCAAGTATCAATTACTTGTGTGAAATGTATACTCCAGAGGAGCAATTCCTTCTTGAAGACGTAGCTGTAAACACAAAGGTATTATTCTTGAGGATACAGATGTGTTCTTGGAGCCTCCCCTTAAAACTGATCAGTGCAACTAACTCAATAAAAGCTTCATATGGTATTAATTTCAATTATTTTGTTATTGAAACAAATACATGAAGGGTAATTTGCCAATAGAATTACGCTAGATTTCTAGCGTAGCTACATTAAAAATATTCGCAACACAAACACCATATTTGTGAAGCCCCATTCACTTGTTTTGAACAATGATAATTTGAGTTTGCATTAGGAAAAGTGGAATTTGACCTCCCTAGTCGTGTAAAGTGTAACTGATTTACATAGCTTTTGTACCAGCTTTGTGAAGATTGTACCAGGCCCTTAGAGGGTATAACAGATGTTCAGCATACCACCACTTATTGGAAATGTGAAATGTGGTATTGTACTAGATTTGAAGTAACATTGTCTCGAATGTTCAAGTTGCGATGCTGAAAATCACTTCCTTGAGTTGTAGATGAGTAAAACTGAAATGGAAAGTATATAGCATATGAACACATGTAGGGGAACATAGATGGTATCAATGGTTGCTGTGAAAGCAACAGAGGGCTAGGCAATAAAAGTGCCCCTTATCACTAAAGCAAGAGTTGCTCCTGATGCTGGAGTTTAGGTAACAGCGGTCCTGGCAAACACTCTGCTACCCTGCTACTGCGATTATATACCAACATTCTGTGCCCGAAATAACCCAAACACCACAAGGTTCTCAAATAGGTAAGCATGAGGAAATAGTGGGAAGAGAAAATTGTTTTTTTCTGTCTTGTTGCAGAGACAAAGACTGTGGTTCTTTCTAGGAGCTAGCAATTGACACAACCAAAACTCAAGTCCCGTGGGGAGTGAGAGCACCATAAACTGCACCCAGTTCATAACATGGTAAAAGCATTGTGGGTCCTGCAATGGAGCAACCAAAGCATTAATCCTGTTCTTGTTCACAGTAAAGCACATCCCACCATGTATTGAGTTTTCTTAAAGCAAATCTGTCAAAAGTTTTGTGGTAGCAAAACTAGTCACAGCCCTATTAAGTCAATGGGAAGGGGAAGCGCACATTTGTTCTTGGTAATGCATTTTGCATGACTGAGAAAACAACGTTTTATTATTCCAGTCGCAGCTGCTGAACAGTCAGACAGGTGGGCTCTTCTTCTTTTCTCCTTGAGAATTGACAGCTCTATGGGTTTTCTGACTGCACCCTAGAGCTGTTAATCATTGCTGAGTGGTGGGCCATTAATGCTTCCATGACAGAGGGCTCTGTTAGAAAACACACCTCCAATTGTTTAATAGTTGTGGCCAGAACTTTAACCCATTAAGGACCAAGCCCATTTTGACCTTAAAGGGGTACTCCGGCGCTTAGACATCTTATCCCCTATCCAAAGGATAGGGGATAAGATGCCTGATTACGGGGGTCCCACCGCTGGGGACCCCCGTGATCTTGCACGTAGTTAAAATCAGTCCCCGGAGCATCACGCCTCCGCCCCTGTGTGATGTCACGCTCCACCCCTCAATGCAAGCCTATGGGAGGGGGCGTGACAGCCAGAGTACCCCTTTAAGGACAAGGACAATTTTATTTTTGTGTTTTTTCCTCCTCGCCTTCTAAAATCCATCACTCTTTTATGTTTCCATCTACAGACCCATATAAGAGCTTGTTTTTTGCGTGACCAATTGTACTTTGTAATGAAACCTCTCATTTTACCCAAAAAATGTATGGCGAACCCCAAAAAAATTTTAAGGGAGGAGATTTAAATAAAGACAATTTTTGCACATTTTGGAGGGTTTCGTTTTCACACTGTACACTTTACAGTAAAAATTACATGTGTGCTCTCCCCTTCCCAGTAGCTATTTAGGGTGGCTGTGTTAAAAAAACTGGTGACAGATTCACTTAAATCCAGCACTCCGGAAAGTGGGATCATGAACTGTTTATCCAGAATGGCCAAGCGCCCTTCCCCATACAGAAATGTACATCAATGTCTATATAAATGAAGACAGAAACCATGTAAATTGGGACTTTGTTGCTTTATCAAGAAAGATTAGAGAAAGTGAGAATTACTGACCTCATGAAAATGACTTGTTGGAACAATACTATTTATCCAAGAGTTGCCAGAAATAACCATGTGATATGCATATAAATTAGATGTTATGTTAAAATTCTATATTTTTTGGGGGGATCATGCATGGAAGCATCACAAGGGTACTCACAGAGGTTTGCTTTTTAGACAATGCCTCCTAAAATTCCAAGGATGTAATGAATGCTTTCAAATAGATCGTTCAAATTGTGCTAGGCAAAAGCTGTGTAAAAAATATACCATTACTTATGTTTTGAATAATACATTCAGTTTATAATACTGTAGACCTTAGCAGCGCTGATTCACTCATTCATCTGACCTAGAAAAGGTACCAGTTGTCGAAAGTAGCCTGGAGGCTGAGAAATTGCTTTCTCAAAATATATTTTTTATTATTATTAACATCCTAATATGGTGTTTATTTATAGTGTTTATTTATATGTAAACTTGCAGTAACAAACTTCCTACAGTACCAGAAATTTTTTCAAAAGGCTTGCTCCTCGACATGCTTTTTTTTAATGCTGAAACCACTTAGATACTGGAAATTTATTTATTAATAAGTGAATAGAATAACATTAACCAGTTAAGGATGCAGGTCATCAAGGTACGCCCCCGTTCCCAAGTCCTTAAGGACTCAGGGCGTACCTGTACGTCCTGAGTCCTGTTACCAAGGTTTAAAGCGTTCTCATGAACGGAGAACACTTCAAACCCTGTGAGTCCCAACTGCTATCAGCAGCCAGCAGCCAGGGTTAATGCCGGGCACCGCCGATCGGCCCGATGCCCACCATTAACCCTTTAGATGCTGCAATCAAAGTTGATCGCAGCATCTAATGTGAAAGTAAAACTATCCTGCCAGCTCAGAGGAGCTTACTGGGCGACAGGCAGTAGCAGCAGAGCACCTAGAACACTGGAATAGCATTGATCAGTGTATGCAATGAAAAGATTGCATGTATAGCCCCCTATGGGGGCTAAAAAAAAAGTGAAAAGTGTAAAAAAAAAAAAAAAAGAGAATACATGTGAATAAGCTACCAACAATATGCCACTACACACATACAGAGATATCACAAGCAACAACAATTTAACCACTAGGGTTAACAAAGAACCTCATTCTAGTATGTGCGTACATAATACATAACTTTTATTAACTAAATGTAAAAAGGTGAGAGAAAACACATGATTAAAACCACTGACCCAATAGCATCACAATGATGTGAATGTGTGATACTCTCAGACCAGTCCCATATAACAAATAGTTAGTAAGTCTGACAGTACATATCTTGAGTTGATTTAGGTAATATTAATACCACTGGGACTTGATCTGCAAGCCTACAGGGTGCTCAGGCTCCTCCAGATAACTGTTATATACCACCACAGTGGCATGGAATCACTACAATAACTAATTGTACTGTCAGATGATAGATCCCTAAGTTCTTATAAGTCTCTCCTAATGGGACTGTCTGATTTGCTCTATTTAGATGTACCTAAACCTTTATTGTGACACACTGCCCAGTACTCTGCTGTGCACTGCAGGTCTGGATTAATACGGCTTATATACGCCAATCATTTAGTAAAAGTAGGTACATCATATGAAAATCCTAAAAAGATGCATTTGAAGAGCAATTAAAACTTAGAACTGCCCCCCCCCACAGGTTTCGCCACTCACGTGGCTTTATCAATGAGATAAACTGACAGCATTGAGTGTCAGTAACAAATGAGCCCTTTTTATATGTGCCTCTCTGTTGATGTCATCCACTCAATGACCAATGACTGTTGTTCAAATAGAAGCCAATCAGATATTAATTCATTCACGAAGTGTCCATACATAACTATTGATACTGTCAGCGTTCAGATGAAACCAATCTATGTGCCTCTTTTTACTTACATCAGACGCCACCACCAATATTAATTGGATAGTTGCAGCCAGACTTACCTACTTTCAGCCAGTCAGCTGTCAGAATCTTTTAAACATCCGCCAGGTCATAATGCTTAGGTGCCGGTTGCGCTGTCATCCACAATAAAGTTCCGATCATGAAACTGCCATTCATGTGTGTAAATATTCTATCCCTGCACATGCGTGGTGCGGCACCTTCTCTGTGTATTGACTGGGTTCCTATCATGTGATGTCCTATCACATGATCCCTCCCCTTACATCCGGGTACCGTGTTGTATAGTAACTCTGCGCATGTGCCGTATATTTCTCCCTTTACGCACAGATACTTTACTATTTTGTAAATCCGTGCATTCGCGGTACATCCATTCTGTCTCAATTCTGGTGGCACAAGGAAACTGAGGCATTATATAATAAGATATAAATGGATATAGATATAGGTATGTGATCTCATAGGGGCATGCACTTGGAAACATGATAGGTAGGTGGCAAATTGGGATTACAATTCTGCATTATGATTGTGTGTGATTAAGGGCAGAAACATACATATATGTACAGTGGGGATCAAAAGTTTGGGCACCCCAGGTCAAAATTTGTATTAATGTGCATAAAGAATGTGCCAAGGGAAGATGCAAAAATCTCCAAAAGGCATCAAATAACAGATTATACATTCTTATAATATGTCAACAAAAGTTAGATTTTATTTTCACCATTTACACTTTCAAAATGCGACACGCCTTCTTTTCCGTGAGGACTGTGAATTTATGGAACGGTCTACCTCAGGAACTGGTCACAGCAGGAACAATTAACAGCTTTAAAACAGGATTAGATACATTCATGGAACAAAATAACATTAATGCTTATGAAGAAATATAAAATCCCATCCCTTCCCCAATATCGTGCCACACCCCTACCCCTTAATTCCCTGGTTGAACTTGATGGACATATGTCTTTTTTCGACCATACTAACTATGTAACTATGTAAAATAACAGAAAACAAAAAAATGGCATCTGCAAAAGTGTGGGCACCCTGCAGAATTTATAGCATGCACTGCCCCCTTTGCAAAGCTGAGACCTGCCAGTGTCATGAATTGTTCTCAATCATCATCTGGGAAGACCAGGTGATGTCAATCTCAAAGGTTTTAAATGCCCAGACTTATCTGGCCTTGCCCCAACAATCAGCACCATGGGTTCTTCTAAACAGTTGTCTAGAAATCTGAAACTGAAAATAGTTGACGTTCACAAAGCTGGAGAAGGCTATAAGAAGATAGCAAAACGTTTTCAGATGTCAATATCCTCTGTTCGGAATGTAATTAAGAAATGGCAGTCATCAGGAACAGTGGAAGTTAAAGCAAGATCTGAAAGACCAAGAAAATATCAGACAGAACAGCTCGCAGGATTGTGAGGAAAACAATTCAAAACCCACGTTTGACTGCACAATCCCTCCAGAAAGATCTAGCAGACACTGGAGTTGTGGTACACTATTCCACTATAAAAAGATACTTGTACAAATATTGTCTTCATGGAAGAGTAATCAGAAGAAAACCTCTTCTACGTCCTCCCCACAAAAATCAGCGTTTGAATTTTGCAAATGAACATATAGACAAGCCTGATGCATTTTGGAAACAAGTTCTGTGGACCGATGAGGTTAAAATTGAACTTTTTGGCCGGAATGAGCAAAGGTACGTTTGGAGAAGAAGGTGAACAGAATTTAAATAAAATAACCTCTGTCCAACTGTTAAGCATGGGGGTGGATCAATCATGCTTTGGGGTTGTATTGCAGCCAGTGGCACAGGGAACATCTCACGAGTAAAAGGAAAAATGGATTCAATAAAATTTCAACACATTTTGGATGCTAACTTGATGCCATCTGTGAAAAAGCTGAAGTTAAAGAGAGGATGGCTTCTACAAATGGATAATGATCCTAAACACACCTCGAAATCCACGGGGATTATATCAAGAGGCGTAAACTGAAGGTTTTGGCATGGCCTTCACAATCTCCTGACCTCAATATAATTGAAAATCTATGGATAGCCCTTAAAAGATCAGTGCGCGACAAACAGCCCAGAAATCTCAAAGAACTGGAAGGAAGAATGGGCAAAGATACCTCAAACAAGAATTGAAAGACTCTTGGCTTGCAACAAAAAGTGTTTACAAGCTGTGATACTTGCCAAAGGGGGCAGTACAAGATATTGACTCTGCAGGGTGCCCAAACTTTTTTTTTGTTTTCTGTTATTTTGAAAGTGTCAATGATGGAAATAAAATCTAACTTTTGTTGACATTTAATAAGAATGTCTAATCTGTAATTTGATGCCTTTTAGAGATTTTTCCATTTTCCTTGGCTTCTTTATGCACATTAATACAAATTTTTTCCTGGGGTGCCCAAACTTTTTATCCCCACTGTACACACACACACACATTTTTTTATTTAATTTTGATCTAGGATTTATTTATGTTACATCCAGATTGTGTCAATCCACAGTCCTAATGGCAATCTATTTAAATAATGGTTATCTATAGTTTACTAGTTGTAATATATTTTTTTTTATTATTTTCATCATCTCAGACTGAGAGCTTTATATATTCATATCGAGGGTTGGGATTTGTTGATATGTGGCCAGACACAAATAAAGCACTTACCACACTTAAAAATTGGTGTGAAATTGTGGTTACACTCATCTAACACTTATGTCTTCACATTTACCTATCTTTGCACTTATTAATTCTATCACCACTTATCACATATATATATATATATATTTTTTTTTTTATCACTTTACTATACTCACCTTTGCACAGTTGGATTGTTTATTCACTTTATTTTCTTAAATTATTATTGTATTATTATTATTTATTTACTTTTGCACTTTGGGTATTTATATTATATTTTATTTTATTTTATTTTATATTTATTCTTATTTTATTTCACTTATTGACATATTCCCAACCTACTTTGGAATTTAATATATTAGCGCTGTACCTTTTATATTCCGCAAGATATGACCCATTATGGTTGTTAGGTATGATGTACTATGGTCATTATAATATTATTTAATATTACTATTAAGGTATTATTTTTATACATACTCCTATGAGAGGTTCCTTTACCTCGCTCCCCCTCTCCACATAAGCGCAGTTGCACTATAGATAGTAGACTGAAATCTAAGTGCAGGAGCATGTGCACTAGCCCCCCTGTAGGCGATACAGTGTCTGAGTGCGGGCGCATGCGCCGACTCATTCGCGGCCGACAGAGGACAAGGTAATACTGAAAAACAGACTGCGCGTGCGCGGCGCACTGTTATGATGCGGAAGAAACCGCTTACGTAGTCCCATCACATGACATATCGGAATGATGAGGGAAGATGAGGTAAGGAGCTCTCTAGGTTCTCCCATTGGTTCCCAAATGGAAGCATTCGGGAAGTGCATCATATCTATTGGATCTTGATTGGAGCAATACTAGAACACTTGTGATAGGCTAGATAGAGATGTCGCTGACTGATGATGATGGGGGAATGGTCTATAAATACCCCCTGCCGCCATTTTGGAGTGATGTTGCCACATATTGCCTCTTGAGAACGCCGTGTGATGGCGAAACATGTAGAGGCGGCAATTTTGTGTTTTAATTAGTGTCACAATTGGGAAGTTTGGGCTTCTGCAGAGCCCTGTACACTGGAAGCCATGTTGCTCCAATAACTATTATCCTCCCATGTGACATTGCATTTTTTAACTATCACTTTCTGGAATTGTTACTTTTTAGATATACACTATTAAAAGTTATGTTTTAGGGGGGAGAAAAATTGAGGTGTTTTGCACCCCAGGCTACGGCCTTGGGGTTTGGTTAATTACACACACACACACATATATATATATATATATATATATATATATATATATATATATATATATTCATGGGGTGAAATATATAAAAATAAAACAACAACACAATCATTTTTTTTGTGTGGTGGTGGTGGGGGTGTTTTTATGCAGTACACTTTAAGGTAAAAATTATATATTATCTTTATTCTGTAGGTCAATGCAATTACATTGATACACAATTGATATAGATTTTTATTTATTTTACTACTTAAAAACCATTATGAAGGAGATTTATCATTCTATTCAAATGTATAACAATTTTTTTAACTTATTTTTGCTTACGTGCGACCTATTTATCAAATAGTCGTATGACCTTGATAAATAAATCACACGTAAGCAAAACTGGAAGACCCGCTTACAAAAGCATTTTTTAAAGCATAAAAGTTTTCCCTTATGTTAATAGCCAAAGTTCTTTATCTACCCTTTATTACCAGTAGTGTTGCTAGAGGGTCATGGGGAGGGAGGGCGTACCGCATCCTGTGACAACCTGACTGGCCTGCCTGGCACTAAATAGCTGCACCAACCGCAATAACCCATATATTAAAAACATACAATGCCGCACCATGAAAATCCATACAAAACAATAGTGATGCCACAAAAAAAAAAAAAAAAACATCTCGGTACGTTACCCACCCCAAAATGTGCATGAAGCTGTATTACTATGGATGTTTCTTTTTTTCTAAGGACAAATTTTAGTGCCACATATGGGTTATTTACGTGGTCAGTAAAAATTCTTACACAATTTTTTTGTGCCTTATTCTGTTTTAACACAGCATTAATTTTAAAATGTAGTGGGTACGCCAGCATGTACGTGTCCTAAAATTAGTAAGGTGTGCAGTGTGTATTTTCAACCTTAAAATTAATAGATTAATTAGTTATATAATACATTTTTTCTATAATCAACATTAACATTAATGTAGTAGCTTTGTTTAATGATGCAGAACAAGAACAGTTGTTAAAGTGGGTGTTAATTTCCTTTTCTGCAGACATATGCACTTTCTGTAAGCCAGGTTGGACCTGGAATACATATGCAACTATCGCACTAAATCGCATTTGACAAATACATGACCACTGCAAAGTAAAAAAAAAAAATAATTGCTATGTGAGCAGATTTCAGAAATGTACTTTGGAATAAGCAAAAATCAAAAAGTCACAGCATATATGGAAAAGTCGCATGTGTGCAAGTACGTGCAATTTTTTTTTTTATCAACTGCGAAGCTTGATAAATCTCCTTCTATAACTTTTTGTGCGAAAATTTTCTTTTGACCCCTATAACACTTTTATTTTTCTGTATACATGGCTGTATAAGGGCACATTTTTTGTGAATCTGTAGTTTTTATCTGTACCATTTTTGTTTTAATGGGACTTTGTATACATTTTTCTTATGTGACCAAAAATAAGCAATTCTGGACTTTCTGGTATTTTTGTGTTTGTACAATTCATTATGCAGTATCATTTATGTTATATTTTAATAGTTCTGACATTAATGCACGCGGCAATACCACATATGTTTATTTTTGTTTACATAATTTATTTATTTTTTTATTTGGAAAAGGGAGTGATTCAAACTTTTATTAGGGATGAAACCTAATCACAATTATTACCATTTAAATATTTTATTCAATATTTAGGTAACAGGAAAATGGGGGTCAGTTAAACTTTTATTATGAAAGATATGAGTTAATTAGGCAGTTAACAATATTTGAACTTTTTTTTGTTTACACTTTATAAGAAATTATTATATTTCTCATACAGAACAGGGCAGCACATCTGTACTGCACAGATCCATGACATCTGCACTCTATTGCTAGAGCCTGCCACAGGCAAGCTCTATTAATAGAAGATGATTGGCAGCCAGGGAAAGCTAAGTAAGCCCTTAGGCTTCCATGTGTTCTACACATCATCAGGAGATACAGGTACGCTCTTTTATGTACTGAATCAGAAAAAGGCTGGCTGAGACTAGTAGGAAATGAGATAAGAAGAATTGAAAGGTATTCTGCAAGTCTGTGTATGCCTCTAAAAGAAAGTTTATTTCAAACTTCTGGTCAAGCAATATAACAATGTAATACAGGAAACAAAAAGCACTTCATAGCAGTAAGGAAGAAGCTGTTTTTCTCTGTTAAGATGAGGATAATGATTTCTTCTTTATTATACTGGTTGCAGGAGGTACATTGTACAATTGATAGCGATCCTTCTTTACCTGCTCGAAAACTATCGGGGAGATTTTACAAGAGATTTAGAGCTTTTTTTTGGCTTACAAAAGTGGCACAAAAAGTCATACATGCGCCCAAGCTATTTTTTGCTACTTTTGTGGGTATGCATAAAGTAGCAAACACCATTACCTAAGCAATTTTCAGTTTTCACTTTGCAGTGGTCAGGAATTTAAAAGTTGAAAACCCCCTTTAAAAAGTTGCAAGTCAAAGCCATGTCAGACCTGGCTTACAAAAATGACTTTTGACAGCAATTTTTAACCCCTTAAGGACTCAGGGTTTTTCAGTTTTTGCACTTTCGTTTTTTCCTCAACTTTTAAAAATCATAACCCTTTCAATTTTCCACCTAAAAATCCATATTATGGCTTATTTTTTGCATCACCAATTCTACTTTGCAGTGACATTAGTCATTTTACCCAAAAATTCACGGCGAAACGGAAAAAAAAATCATTGTGCGACAAAATCGAAGAAAAAAATGCCATTTTGTAACTTTTGGGGGCTTCCGTTTCTACGCAGTGCATTTTCGGTAAAAATGACACCTTATCATTATTCTGTAGGTCCATACGGTTAAAATGATACCCTACTTATATAGGATTGATTTTGTAGTACTTCTGGAAAAAATCATAACTACATGCAGGAAAATTTATATGTTTAAAAATGTCATCTTCTGACCCCTATAACTTTTTTATTTTTCCACGTACAGGGCAGTATGAGGACTCATTTTTTGCGCCGTGATCTGAAGTTTTTATCGGTATGATTTTTGTTTTGATCAGACTTTTTGATCACTTTTATTCATTTTTTAATGGTATAAAAAGTGACCAAAAATACGCTGTTTTTGACTTTGGAATTTTTTTGCGCGTACGCCATTGACCGTGCGGTTTAGTTAATGATATATTTTTATAGTTCAGACATTTACGCACGTGGCGATACGACATATGTTTATTAAAAAATTTTTTACACTGTTTTCTTTTTTTATGGGAAAAGGGGGGTGATTCAAACTTTTATTAGGGAAGGGTTAAATGACCTTTGTTAACATTTTTTTAAACTATTTTTTTGCAGTGTTATAGGTCCCATAGGGACCTATAACACTGCACACACTGATCTCTTGCACAGATCACTGGCGTGTATTAACACACCTGTGATCAATGTTATCGGCGCTTGACTGCTCCTGCCTGGATCTCAGGCACAGAGCAGTCATTCGTCGATTGGACACCGAGGAGGCAGGTAAGGGCCCTCCCGGTGTCCTGTAAGCTGTTCAGGACATCGCGATTTCACCGCGGCGGTCCCAAACAGCGCGACTGAGCAGCCGGGTCACTTTCACTTTCACTTTAGAAGCGGCGGTCAGCTTTGACCGCCGCTTCTAAAGGGTTAATAACGCACATCGGCGCAATCGGCAATGTGTGGTATTAGCCGCGGGTCCTGGCCGTTGATGCCGGGACCGACACGATATGATGCGGGATCGCGGCGCAATCCCGCTTCATATCACGGGAGCCGCCGCAGGATGTAAATATACATCCTGCCTCGTTAGGGGGTTAAAAGTCGCACAAAGCATCGCAACGGCAACTTTTTGTGCCACTTTTTGTAAAGCTCCACTCCCCGGCTAACCTTGCACATCTTCCACCTGCCCGGTAGCTGTTGCAAGACTACAACTCCCAGCATTTCCTCACTGTAAGGGTATGGTAGAAGTTGTTGTCTTCCAACAGCTAGCGGGCAGGTGGCCGAGAAGCGGAGTCGGCCAGCTCACAGTAATATGAAGTTATGGCACTGTAATTTCATATTTCCCGCGGGAAATGTGAATTTACAGTGCCGTAGTTTCAAATTTCTGTGAGCCGGCTGGCTCTGCTCCCCGGTAACCTGCCCACATCAACCATCTGCCCGCTATCTGTTTCAACTACAACTCCCAGCATGTTCTCATTGTAAGGACATGCTGGGAGTTGTAGTTGCAACAGCTAGCGGGCAGGTGGGAGATGCGGGCGGGTTTTAACACCAGAGTGCCTCCAGCTTTTGCTAAACTAAAGCTCCCATCACGTGAGTTGTAGTTTAGCAATAGGGTGCCTCCAGCTGTTGCTAAACTACAACTCCCATTAAGGGAGTAGTAGTTTAGGACCAGTGTGCCTCCAGCTGTTGCTTAAATGGAGGCTCGCTGTTGTTAAATTACAGCTCCCATTATTCCCAGACAGCCTTTGTCTGGAAATGATGTGGGGTGTAGTTTAGCAACAGCTGGAGGCTCCCTGTTTGGAAACCCTGCTGTATGGGTGTTCACCTAGGGGAGAGCGCCATAAATGTAGTAACCAATCTTTTGTGTTTTTTTTTCTTCTCATTTCAGAGCCGTGTATCCTGTGGACTACTTCTGATTCAGTGAATTACGTCAATGACCTGCATTTTGTTGTTTACTATTAGTACAATGGTTATCAAGGTCTTGTGGGGGAGTGTTTTCTGTAATCAAAGTTTTTATAACGTTTTATTTTAAATTACTTTACAGGTTTAGGCCCCTTTCACACTACTGTTGCTTACCGTCGAGAACGGCCATCAAAGTATTTTTTTTTCTGACTTTAATGGTCGTTCTCATCATGGGGAGCAATGGGCAACAACGGGTCCTGGCGGCTCCCATTTACTTTTATGGGGGCCGCCGGGCGCCGTTATGAGTAAAGAGAGAAAAAGAAGGCACAAGCAGTTATTATTCTCCCGGTAATCTGCCTGGCTTTCCCGATAGCCGTCACTCTGCCTTGTGCTAACAGCAGTGTGAAAGAAACCTTAGTGGTGGAAGTTTATTACAAAGGCACAGCCCCAATAACAGCTGGTGCTTACCCCAATTATTACCCCGGTACCCACCACCACAGGGGTACCGGGAAGAGCCGATAGCAGGCTTGCATTATTTAGGCTGGGAAGGGCCAGTAACAATGGTTCTTGCCCCCCCCCTGGTAAAGTCAGGCTGTTGCTGCTTGGTTGGTAACCCTATGTGTTTTTCTTCCATAAATAATTTTTAAAAAGTGTGTGTTTTCCATGATTTTTATTCTCAGCCAGATGCCTGACATTACCATGGTGCGCTGGGACCATTGTTACTGGCCCTCCCCAGCCTTAATAACTCCAGCCTGTTACCCCCTAGGCCCAGGAGCACCATTTTTGACACTCCGGGCCTGTTGGTACTGGCTCTTGCCGGCACCCAAGTTGCGGTGGGTACAGGGTTTAGAGATGAGTGAAATTACAGTAATCCGATTAGTCACAACCTCGCGGCTCGGTGATTGCGGACTTTAGCCTGCATAAATTAGTTCAGCTTTCACGTGCTCCGGTGGGCTGGAAAAGGTGGATACAGTCCTAGGAGAGTCTTCTAGGAATGTATCCACCTTTTCCAGGCCACCGGAGCACCTGAAAGCTGAACTAATTTATGCAGGCTAAAGTCAGCAACCGCCAAGCTGCGAAGTTCGTGACAAATCGATTCACTGTAACTTCGCTGATCTCTAACCAGGTTAATAATTGGGGTGAGGGCTAGCTGTTTTTGGGGTTAACGCTAAGCCCTGGCTTGGTAATGAATTCCGTCTATAAGACAGCTTCCACTACTAAACCTGTAAAGTAATTAAAATAAAAAAAAACACATGTTTAAAAAACTTTAATTCCAAAAAACACTCCCCAACAAGCTCTCATTAACCATTTTCTTAATTTTAACAAAAAAAAATTGCTGGTCATTGTAGTCCACCAAATCCTAAGTAGTCCTCTACTTACACAGATCTGAAATGAGAAGGAAAAAAAACACACAAAAATGGGTTAGTACATGGGTGAGGGGGAAAAAAAAGTGGTTAAAAAAAGTAATAAACACACATGCATATTTTTTGCTTATGTGTGCTAAAATGGTATTCCAAAGTGATTTATTGTCTTTTTGCTTATGTGCGCCAAAATTATCAACCACCTGTGATAGTATCATATGTCACACAATAGCAAAACCACATAACTCCAACATAATGCCAAAATTGATTCTCTTCAAAATCTCACACACCAACACAAAAACAAATTAAATGTAAAATATTTACTTTATTGAACATGTATCCAAAACAATATATATTTAAAATCACAGCATGCAATATTAAAACAAAGGCACTGGAGTGACAGGTGCAGAAGAGTAGAGATGGTACAGGTGGTAAGTATATATGGATTACAGGGTATACAGGTCCATACAAAAACAGGAACCAAGTCTCAGAGTGTGTATACAGAACACAATGGTATAGCCACAAATCTGGTATGACAAAGGACTACAGAAAAAAGGTGGAAATACCATAACTTCCTGCCATGCATGCTACCCCATACCTTACCAGCTCAAGCACCAACATATGTTTCTCTTGTGCTTTGAAAAAAATTGAGTACAGAACATGTTTACCAAAGCAACAATGATAAATGTCCCCCTATGTATTTAAAATTTTTAGTTAGACCAGATTTTAAAATTATCTTTTTCAAAAACCTTCTATAGTCAGCCATAAGTTAATGCCACTCAAAGTTAAAGTAAGTAACATTTATTATCTTACTAAAATAGCACCTGACAATGGATGAGATATACTGGATATGGCAGCAAGTTACCGCAACCATCAGTTTCTGATGTTGTTGTGCTGGCTGCAGGAAAAAAGATGTGAGCAACTTTCACAAGGGCCAAACTCTGATGGTTAGATAGCCGGGTTGTTCTTGGTATTTAGTGATTAGTACCTACCAAAAGGCATCCAAAGAAGGAGAACCATTAGGTGTGTCCAAAACTCATTGATTGGTATGGGGGACAAAGGCTAGTCTGACAGGTCCAATCCCACCAAGAGCTTTTGATTCTTTTTCCATCAATGTCCTCCAGGTGCATGAGTGTCGCTTACCTGTATTTATTCATTTATTTTTATTCAATTTTAATTGAGATATATTGGGGGTTTTGAACTGAATATAATAAAGCCACAGTGGAATAAAAACAGCAAGGTCTACAAGGTATTTTAGAAATTCAAAGTATTGCGTAACAGCAATAAAATCGGGACTTCATCCAGGCGCTTCCCCTCAGATGTAGAGATCACGGAACAACCGGTTGGTTCATTTATTGGGTGCAACATAAAATGTTTTGAGTCCTTGGATGAATTCTTCATCAGGCATAATACAAACAGTCACAGTGTGATTTTAAAAAGACCGGGAGGATAATACTACCGGGTAAAAGGTCACTAAACATAGTATATATATCGTATAATTATATAAATATACATATACACCAAACAAAAGCATACAACCTATATGCTGGTACTTTATAAAACATTTGTGAGGGTTACTAAAAGTTATAAAATAATAAAATTGCAAGAACCTATAAAATTCATCACACGCCACTTGCTGAAGAATGGGGAATCGCATACCTAGGAGGCTGAATACTTCAATGGTACCGAAACCACTGCATAATCGGTGTAAAAAGGAACTTTCAGCAGCGCTGGAGGTACTTGTTTTCAAGACCATGCCGCAGAAAACACAACCCGGGGAAGCGATCCAAAACGAGGCCATGACCGGTCTTGCCTCATGGGCAATATAAACGCATAAGGAAGAATTATACCTCAGACAGTACCTTTTATAGTCAAGCAAAAATTCTCTCTGATCTCTGAAGAGAAGAAGTATCCTGAGGCCATCATCAAGGATGCGTACATCAGGACAAAGAGTCTAAAACAAAGTGATTGCCTTAAAACTGCACCAGTCAAAGAAAAATATGGAAAACTGAAATTTAATTTTATTACAACTTTCTCTAGATCTGCAAATGACATCAAAGTTATACTTGACAAGCATTGACATATCTTGCAGAGTGACTCTACCTTGAAATCGAACCACCTGTCACTTATCGCAGAGCTTCCACTTTGAAAAATATTTTAGCACCTAGTGTAATAAAACAGCATAAATACACACAGAAGAATAATAAACTGCCCCCTGGTTCCTACAGCTGTAATATGAAGCGTTGCTTATGCTGTAAGGAGATACATAATAGAAAACTATATTTTTTGTCCAACAGTACAGGAGAAAAGTTTTTGCTCAAACATAGATTATCCTGCCAGTCCTCATATGTGATTTACCTGTTGGAATGTGTTTGTGGGCTGCAGTATGTTGGCAGGACCATCCAACCACTAAGGAACAGATTGAATAAACATAGACAAAACATTAGAAATAAATTCCTTCTAAATGGAGTCTTCAAACACTGCACACTGATGCATCCGGAACAGAGTAATATCTATAGGGTCACTCCTATAGACCATATTCCTGAGGAAGTTATCAACCGGTTTGATTTACTAAAGAAAAAAAGAAGTGTTTTGGATGTACAAGCTTTGTACCATCTCGCCCAGAGGTCTCAATGAGATGGTTGAAACTATTTTATAACATTATTCCCAACAGCATCAAGGTAACAGCATATAAAATCCTTGGTGGTCATTGTTATTACCAATATCAACCACTGTAGCAACATTACTTGCAGCCAATACCATTTAAAAATACAGAAAAAATACATACTATTGGTCCATTTCTCTATTAGTATGGTGAATGCTTAATTTTTCATTTTTTTCTTATATAGAATTTTCATCTACCCGTTAAGTTAATAAAAATTCCTAGGACCGGGAACGTATTTTCGTTAAAACACGAAAAATCACTTACCATACTCCCTATGAGGAGTTATACCGATCGCATTGGGATCTCCTCTAGAAATGACATCAGTATGTTGCCACAGTAACCAGGACAACAAGTTCACGGCCGGTCATAGCCTCGATTTGAGTCTATTCATTGTGATGATACGGTCACGACCGGTCATGGCCTCGTTTTGGATCGCTTCCCCGAGTTGTGTTTTCTGCGGCATGGTTTTGAAAACAAGTACCTCCAGCGCTGCTGAAAGTTCCTTTTTACACCGATTATGCAGCGGTTTTGGTACCATTGAAGTATTCAGCCTCCAAGGTATGCGATTCCCCATTCTTCAGCAAGTGGCGTGTGATGAATTTTATAGGTTCTTGCAATTTTATTATTTTATAACTTTTAGTAACCCTCACAAATGTTTTATAAAACACCTGCATATGGGTTGTATGTTTTTGTTTGGTGTATATATATATATATATATATATATAATTATGAATTTTTCTAATGTACGATGTTTAGTGACCTTTGACCCGGTAGTATTATCCTCCCGGTCTTTTTAAAATCACACTGTGACTGTTTGTATTATGCCTGCCAAGGACTCAAAACTTTTTATGTTGCACCCAATAAATGAACCACGTTATAACCAACCGGTTGTTCCGTGATCTCTACATCTGAGGGGAAGCGCCTGGATGAAGTAGAGATTACGCAATACTTTGATTCTCTACTACTATTTTTGGGTCCGACATCTGTCACCCAAAAGGGACTCTGGAGCAGCTGACCTCTTAAACTAAGCGAGTCTACATGCCTGCAGAGGTGTTGTGCTCTTAGCACAACCCTTTCTGGTAAGCCTGAATTTACCTTTTTGGGGCCAATTTAAGGTTAACAATACTGCACTAGGAGCGCACCTGTCTTTTTTCTTTCTCCTCTCTATACAAGTTATTTTAGACAACCAGATGGAATTGTATATTTAATGCACCATTCAATCATCAAAAAAATGTTTTCTCCTCAGGGTTTTGAGGATAAATATTCTTTAAATAGTTAAAACATTTTAATACAAATACACAAGTTAACAATTTGTTAATTATTTGCTTTAATGGTTTTAGTTTCAAATACATAGCTGTTTTTAATACTCATAGTCATAATTCTAATGATCTCTGTATGTCCAGACCGTGGTTCAGCTACATTACAATGTCTATCAAGACCTAACAGTTATCATTGCTTTGACATTATGATTTAACCCCTTAAGGATGCAGCCCTTTTTCACCTTAAGTAGTAGGTAGAAGAAATCCCGGCACTCACTAGGTATGCTGAATCATAATGGTTTTATTCATCCATATGCAAGATAATGTAGCGACTCGCAGGACGCGTTTCGGCCAGGTGGCCTTTGTCAACTGATCTACCAAATAGAGATCACAGGTGTACATATATAGGGAGAGGAAGCCCTCCCCTTCCGGCTCATAGGTGTAAACACCTGACGGCTGAGTCGAGAGGAGACTGCATCTTACAAAAAATACTTAAGCAAAGGAAAATAAATAAATGTAAATCAATAATGGTAAGGGAGCAGCATGAATTTCATTATATACAGTAGTCATCAAGGAAAAGCAAAATATCTGTACTTGGACTATATAGAGATTCGTTTGGAATCATTCTGACCGTGCTCTATGCTTGCAGTGATGAGTGACAAGAAGAAATATCAATGTGGTCTCTTGAAAAGAAGGAGACATAATCAATTAAAAAACAACAATATTAAATGCAATGACATTATTATAAAATTTGACTGATTTCATAGTCCCTATTAAGACCCCTAGGTTCAATAGTATTGAGGCGGTGTATCCAGTATGTTTCCTTTTTGAGTAGGAGTGGTTTTTCAACATGATCTATGACTTGGAATCTCAGTTGTGAGATATTATGACCCATTTTGTCAAAGTGGAAAGGGATGGGGAACAAGAGATTTTTGCAACGGATTGTGGACTTGTGTCTATTGATGCGGTCCCCTACACGCTGGGTGGTTTCCCCAACGTATAGGAGACTGCACGGACATTTAATGGAATAAATGACATTCTTGGACTCACATGTGTAGAAAGAACAAATTTTAATGTTTTCGCCGCTATGTGGATGTTGTACAGTATCACCCTTAATGATATGGCTGCATTGGGCACAATGCAGACATGGGTATGTGCCATTCTTTTTACTTTGTAAAAAGGTTTGTCGTGGCAACACTTTTGTTGACCCTATATCAGCCCTAACTAGTTTGTCACGTAAGTTAGGTGCTCTTTTGTTGCAGATAAGGGGAGGGTTTTTAAATTTGGCAATCTGAGGGTAGGATCTATTAAGAAGGTACCAATATTTTTTGATCACATTTTCCACTTTATAAGAGAGGGTATGAAAATTTCTTACAAAGGGGATCCTAGGGTTGGTTGAGGAAATCCTAGTGGAAGGTATTTTAGCTGCCTCCAGGACAGTTTCTGGGTAACCCCTCTCACGGAATTTGTCATCCAATTCCCGCAGTCTCACATCCCTCTTTTGTGGGTCACGTACAATCCTCTCTACTCTTTGTCGTTGTGCTCTCGGGAGGGATTTTTTTACCGAACTGGGGTGTGAGCTGGAGAAGTGGAGTAGACTATTCCGATCAATGGGCTTTCTATAGAGATCAGTCTCAAGATCGCCCCCTTTCCATTTTTAACAACCAGTGTGTCCACAAAGTTGATACTTTCCTGGCTGCATGACATGGTGAACTGTAATTCACTCCTAATACTATTCATGAAGTCCAAAAAGAGATCAAGGGTAGGACGTGGCCCCTCCCAAACGCAAAAAATATCATCAATATATCGTTTCCAACATCTAACGTGTTGGGGGAAAAATGTACTGGTATAGATAAAAAGATACTCAAAGTGAGCCATATAAGCTTTTGCATAGGGAGGGGCCACGTTCACGCCCATCACGGATCCACGTTGCTGTAAGAAAAAATTGTCACCGTACATGAAATAATTCTCAAACAGGACCAGCCTCAATAGTCCCAACAAAAAATCCTTCTGTTGTGGGCTGAAGTCACTAGATTCTAGTAGCCATCTGGTGGACTCCATTCCCTTTTCGTGCTCAATGGACGTGTAGAGGCTGACAACATCTATAGTTACCAACCATGTATTACCAGAGATATTATGTAGGCCTTTTATGACTTCCAAAAAATGTGAGGTGTCAAATAGGAAGGCAGTGGTATTTTTAATCAAAGGGGTAAGGCATTTTTCCAGTGTGATAGACAGGGATCAGAGGATGGAGTCCACTGAGGCCACAATGGGTCTACCAGGGGGATTCACTGGGTCTTTATGGACCTTGGGGAGTATGTAAAAAAACGGTGTGATAGGAAACTCATTACTCAAAAAGGTATGCATTTTAGAATCTATCAACCCCTCCTCCAATGATGTGTTGAGGAAGGAAGTGATTTTACTCCTAATTTCAGGTAACGGATCTCTGGTAAGTTTTTTATATGTAAGGTTATCCGCCAGCTGTCTTTCAATCTCACTTCTATAAGCTATAGTATCCATCACCACCAGCGAGCCCCCTTTATCGGCTGGTTTTATTGTAATATTTCTATCATTAGCTAGATTTCTCAGGGCCGAGGACTCGCTGGAGGTGAGGTTATGAAACACATTGAAGTGTCCCTGTTGAATTTCTTTACAGAGGGAATCTACTTCATTTTTTACCAATTTGATATATGTCTCTGCTGGATGACTAGACCTAGGAGGGTTAAATTTACTCTTAAGGCGCAAACCAAGAGAGTCTAAGGTAAAGACATTCTCCATATTGTCAAGCGTAGCAACATCAATAACATTAATATTCTGACTAGGCTGAGTATACTGTGTTAAATTTTCTTTTTCAGAAAAGAAAGTTTTCAGCCTAATAGATCGGAAGAAATGTTCTAAACCAATGTCCATGGTGTCAATGTCCAAGCCTTTCTGAAGCACACTCAGTTCGGCAGGAAAAAGGCATCGTGAGGATATGTTTACAACTATAGATTGTCCCGTACCTGCGACCGGGTGAGTAGTGTGCCCTCGGGATCTCTGATGATGTCGGCCCGCTCTCCTCCTCCGGCTCGGCGGCGTCCTCGCCTCTGTCCTTGAAAAGGGGGACGGCCTTGACGACGTGACGTCGACTGCTCGCTGCCGGAACTTGATGGGGAGAAGGTTCTGACGGTGTACCGCCTATAGCCGCGGCGCTGCTGAAATGAGGTATTTCGCCATCTATACACCCGGTTGTTAAGGTAATCCTCCGTATCGCGCAGGAATTTCTTTCTTTTCCTTATTTCAATATCCTCGTGGTAGCTTTTAAGTTGATTTTCCAGGGAAGATTTCAAAGTGGTAAAATCTTCAGACTTTAATGAGTCACGTAGTTGTATCTCAATGGTAGCGATTTCTTCTTGTAAGGCAGAGACTGCTTTATGTAATCTCTCAACTGTAAGTAGGATAATATCACGTGAGCATTTATTGATTATTTTTTCAAAGTCATTGCAATAGGTCTCATCATCTGCAAACAATGTGGGGCGCAAGTTAACCCTGAGTCCTCTCGGGAACTTTTCAGTCCTATGATACTCCACTAGAGTCGTAGCGTGGAGTGCATATGAGATTAGTTTTTTTGACTCACTTTCCAATGTGCGTTTCTTGAGCTCATCTCCTGGAATCTTCAGAAAGTCAGCGGCTCCCGTAGGTTGAGCTAAAATCCTGGAGGCTTCCTCGTCGCTGAAGGTTAATGTTGAAGATATCGGTATCGTACGGTGCACGTACTCATGTAAAGTACAATTCAAACAAAAGTAGTAGAGAGTCGGCACTCGTATAGGTGGTGGTGCACGTGGACCAAAGGTACAAATAGTAGGTAGAAGAAATCCCGGCACTCACTAGGTATGCTGAATCATAATGGTTTTATTAATCCATATGCAAGATAATGTAGCGACTCGCAGGACGTGTTTCGGCCAGGTGGCCTTTGTCAACTGATCTACCAAATAGAGATCACAGGTGTACATATATAGGGAGAGGAAGCCCTCCCCTTCCGGCTCATAGGTGTAAACACCTGATGGCTGAGTCAGGAGGAGACTGCATCTTACAAAAAATACATAAGCAAAGGAAAATAAATAAATGTAAATCAATAATGGTAAGGGAGCAGCATGAATTTCATTATATACAGTAGTCATCAAGGAAAAGCAAAATATCTGTACTTGGACTATATAGAGATTCGTTTGGAATCATTCTGACCGTGCTCTATGCTTGCAGTGATGAGTGACAAGAAGAAATATCAATGTGGTCTCTAGAAAAGAAGGAGACATAATCAATTAAAAAACAATAATATTAAATGCAATGACATTATTATAAAATTTGACTGATTTCATAGTCCCTATTAAGACCCCTAGGTTCAATAGTATTGAGGCGGTGTATCATGTTGAAAAACCACGAAGGGGAGGCAACATTAAACGACTCCTACTCAAAAAGGAAACATACTGGATACACCGCCTCATTACTATTGAACTTAGGGGTCTTAATAGGGACTATGAAATCAGTCAAATTTTATAATAATGTCATTGCATTTAATATTGTTGTTTTTTAATTGATTATGTCTCCTTCTTTTCTAGAGACCACATTGATATTTCTTCTTGTCACTCATCACTGCAAGCATAGAGCACGGTCAGAATGATTCCAAACAAATCTCTATATAGTCCAAGTACAGATATTTTGCTTTTCCTTGATGACTACTGTATATAATGAAATTCATGCTGCTCCCTTACCATTATTGGTTTACATTTATTTATTTTCCTTTGCTTATGTATTTTTTGTAAGATGCAGTCTCCTCCCGACTCAGCCGTCAGGTGTTTACACCTATGAGCCGGAAGGGGAGGGCTTCCTCTCCCTATATATGTACACCTGTGATCTCTATTTGGTAGATCAGTTGACAAAGGCCACCTGGCCGAAACGCGTCCTGCGAGTCGCTACATTATCTTGCATATGGATTAATAAAACCATTATGATTCAGCATACCTAGTGAGTGCCGGGATTTCTTCTACCTACTATTTGTACCTTTGGTCCACGTGCACCACCACCTATACGAGTGCCGACTCTCTACTACTTTTCTTTTTCACCTTAAGGACTGAGCCCTTTTTCGCAATTCTGACCACCGTCACTTTACGAATTCATACGCCCTGTGTCCTGAAGAGGTTAATAGTTTTTGGCTCAACTATTTAGTTGATAACGATTGTCTCAATCTTGTGAGCATATAATAGAATAAAAAGTGAATATGTAATAAAATAAATATTAACTGAACAGTTAAATTTTTATCTAAAAATAACATGTAAAACGTTCATTGAATAGTAGAATTTTTCTTTGCGGATAAAAGGCCATTCTTGTCAAAACATTTTAGTTTATGTTCAATATGGAACAAGTTGATAAAGAACAAAATGTAAATGCTGGACTTTAAATAAATAAGTTAAAAATTGACTAGTGAAAACTTAATCTAAACTTTAATAAGGTGAAATTATTTTATCTATATATCACTTTTAATCTTTTGTAAAAAAAATAAAAGTTTTGATACTGATAAATATCTGACTGAGTATGGAAAATGTTACCAAGCATGATTAACATCTAGTACTTTTATATATAGAACATTAACTAACCTGATAAATATCTTATTATAAAGTAGGAAGTCACAGTATGAAGCAAACTGCTCCGACTCAACTGAACAACCAGTATTGAACATGGAAGAATACAATTCTGCCTAATAACATAGCTGAAACCAGTACAGAAATTGGATCTTTGTGCACTTCAGGTTGGATATTGAACATTAAAGGACACTTTATTAATATTTGGGACTTTATTAAACTGAACATCTCATTGAACTTTTAGTGTGTAATTGACACTGATACATTTGGTGGATGAAATCATCAACTGAGCATAGAAGATCAAGGTGATTTCACTATTCAGTAGATTGCATTATACATCATCTGTACTCCATGAATAATTACTCTATCAACGTTTAAAGCTATTTGATACAATAGAACCAATTGCACTTTATTTCTCTTTACAGTTTATATGAAATCTCCAGCTGGTTATTTTATGTGTGCTGAAAAATCAATATGAAATAGACAGTATATTGTTAATATTCAGAATCAAATGAAAGTTAGAAGTAAACTCCCCCCACCTTTGGTAACTCTTGTAATTAAATGGTCAGTTCAGTTAATAATTTTTATCTATTATTAGTTTCCTCCTTCATAGTTTTTTATTTTTGCAATAAACATCCATAAAAAATTTACACTCCTTCCTTCCACCATTATTCCTATGGTGCAATGTCATCAAAACCCTTTTCTGCCTCCCTGTTCTGGCATATTCGTTTCGGCTGCTGTCCCTCCTCAACTGCTGAGATGACCACCTGACTCTCCATCTGCGAGGGAGAGCGGGAGACTTCTGCCTAGCAACACCTGTGAGGCAGTGCATCTGGTCCCTTACGCTCCTAATGACTGCCCTGGAGCGCAGAGGAGGGAGATGAGCGGCCGCAGAAGCTCGGGTGAGCTGCGGCAGTCACACTGACTGGAGCAGTAATAGTAGTGGTGAGTGTGACTTTCTGTTTTGTTTTTTCATTTTTTTTTTCATTGCAGCTCCAGCTCCTCTACTACAACTCCTGCTCCCCTGTTAGAGTTCAGGGTCCCCTGCTACAGCTCCCAGTCCCTTGCTACAGCTCCCGCTCCCCTGCTACAGCTCCCCTACTGTGCCACATTGCTCACCGTATCTGGACGTCAGGGACGTCAATCGTCATGCCTCTGCCGGAGAAAAGCGTGACGCAAGCCAGGTGAGTGTGTGTGTGTCTCTCTCTGTGTGTGTCTGTGTGTGTCTCTGTCTCTGTGTGTGTCTGTGTGTGTGTGTGTGTGTGTGTGGGGGGGGGGGGGGGGGGTTGAAATTATGCCAGTAATGTACAGAATCTATGCTACCTTAGGTGGGGAAACTATGCTCCTAATGGGGGGAAACTATGCTCCTAATGTGGGGAAACTATGCTACCTAATGTGGGGAAACTATGCTCCAAATGCGGGAAATCTATTCTCCTAATGTGGGGAATCTATGCTACCTAATGTAGGGAAATGTGGGGGAACTGCTGCCTACCTAATGTTTTTTTCTTTTTTTAAACTACAACTCCCAGCATGCTTTGACAGCTGAAGGGCATGCTGAGAGTTGTAGTTATGCAACAGCTGGAAGGGCTCATTTTAGAAACCACACTCTAGTGGTCTCCAAACTGTGCCCCTTCAGATCTTGCAAAACTGCAATTTCCAGCATGCCCACACTGTCCAGGCATGCTGAGACTTGTAGTTTGGCAACATGTGAAGGGCCAGATGTTGCTGAACTACAACTCCCAGCATGCCTGGACTGTCTTAGTATGATGGAAATTGTAGTTTTGCAACATCTTGAGGAATGCATTTTGTAGACCACTGCACAAAGGTCTCCAAACTGTTGCCCTCCAGATGTTGCAAAACTAAAACTCCCTGCATGCACTGACAGCTGAAGTGTATGCTGAGAGTTTTATTTATTCAACAGATGGAAGTGCACGGTTTTGAGACCACTGTGTAGTGGTAACCAAACTTTTGCCTTTTTGTTGCAAAACTACAATTGTAGTTGTAGTTGTGCAACATCTGCAGGGCATTGTAGACCATTGCACAGCGGTTTCCAAACTGTGGAAACTATTTTTAAAAAAACTATTTTTTTCAGGTAGTACTACTACTCCCAGCATGGAACACACCGTTCCATGATGGGAGTAGTAGTTCCTGTACTAATAGACATATCACCCCAGGTGTCATTCCTGACACCCTATGCGATCGTCTATAATATAGCAGAGATGCGGAGGGGCTCTATACAGTGCTCGCATCTCTGCACTATACTTCGGGCCGGCCAGTGATGTGAATAGAAATTCACATCACTCATTCATATTTTCCGCCCAGAGTGGGGATTGGCCGGATGGTGGCAGCCAATCCCCACTCTCAATGGGAAATATGAATGGTGAGTGGCAGGCCGGAGTACAGTACAGAGATGTGAGCGCAGGAGAAAGCCACTCCGCATCTCAGGGATGAAGGATGATCGAAGCGGGTGTCAGGAGTGATACCCGCTGTGATCTGTCCTTAACTGCAGGTACTACTGCTCCCAACATAGAGCACACTCTGCTCCAGGCTGGAAGCTGTAGTACCTACATTGACCCCTTAAGGACCAAGCCCATTTTCACCTTAAAGGGGAAATCCAGTGGCAAGCCCATGGGAAGGGGGCGTGTTGACCACCACATGAAGTGGCGGCCGACACGCCCCTTCAATACATCGCTATGGCAGAGCCGGAGATTGCCGAAGGCAGCGCTCCGGCTCTGCCATAGAGTTGTACTGAGGGGACATGTCATCAGCCGCTTCATGCGGTGGTCAACACGCCCCCTTCCCATGGGCTGCCGGGGGCCCTGTACAGGAGATCGCGGGGGGCCCAGCGGTCGGACCCCCCTGCCATCTGAAACTTAAGCCCTACCTTAGAATAGGGGATACATTTTTCACCACTGGACTACCCGTTTAAGGACCAGGGCGTTTTTTGCACAACTGACCACTGTCACTTTAAGCATTAATAACTTTGGGATGCTTTTACTTTTCATTCTGATTCAGAGATAGTTTTTTCGTGACATATTCTACTTTATGTTAGAAGCTCTCTGCTTGTATAGAAAATAGAGATTCCAAATAAATTATATATTGATTCACATATACAATATGTCTACTTTATGTTGGCATCATAAAGTTGACATGTTTTTACTTTTGGAAGACATCAGTGGGCTTCAAAATTCAGCAGCAATTTTCCAATTTTCACAATATTTTCAAAATCGGAATTTTTCATGGACCAGTTCATGTTCGAAGTGGATTTGAAGGGCCTTCTTATTAGAAATACCCCATATATGACCCCATTATAAAAATTGAACTCCTCAAAGTATTCAAAACAACATTCAATAAATGTATTAACCCTGTAGGTGTTTCACAGGAATAGCAGCAAAGTGAAGGAGCAAATTCAAAATCTTCATTTTTTACACTCGCATGTTCTTGTAGACCCAGTTTTTGACTTTTTACAAGGGGTAATAGGAGAAAAAGCCCCCCAAAATTTGTAAACCAATTTCTTTTGAGTAAGGAAATATCTCATATGTGTATGTTAAGTGTTTGGCGGGCGCAATAGAGGGCTCAGAAGGGAAGGAGCGACAATGGGATTTTGGAGAGTTGAGTTTTGCTGAAATGGGTTTTGGGGGGCATGTCGCATTTAGGAAGCCACTAGGGTGCCAGGACAGCAGAAAACCCCCCACATGGCATACCATTTTGGAAACTACACCCCTCAAGGCACGTAACAAGGGGCCAGTGAGCCTTAACACCCCACAGGTGTTTGATGACTTTTCGTTAAAGTCGGATGTGTAAATGAAAAAAAAAATTTTTCACTAAAGTGCAGTTTTTATACCAGATTTACCATTTTTACTAAGGGTAATAGGAGAAAATGCATGTTAGGATGTAAAATGCTCTGCGGGCGAACTACAATGCTCAGAAGAGAAGGAGTCACATTTGTCTTTTGGAAACCAAATTTTGCTGAAATGATTTTTTGGGGGGCATGCCACATTTAGGAAGCCCCTATGGTGCTAGAATAGCAAAAAAAACACATAGCATACTATTTTGGAAACTACACCCCTCAAGGAACGTAACAAGGGTTACAGTGAGCCTTAACACCCCACAGGTGTTTGATGACTTTTTGTTAAAGTTGGATGTGTAAACGTTAAAAGGGGTAATAGAAGAAATGGGGTTACAAATTTTGGGGGTCGTTTTCTCCTAAGTATGGAAATATCCCATGTGTGGGCATCAAGTGCTCTGCTGGTGTACTACAATGCTCAGAAGAGAAGGAGCGCAATTGAGCTTTTGGAGAGAGAATTTGTTTGGAATGGAAGTCAGGGGCCATGTGCGTTTACAAAGCCCCCCGTGGTGCCAAAACAGTGGACTCCCCCACATGTGACCCCATTTTGGAAACCATACCCCTCACAGAATTTAATAAGGGGTGCAGTGAGTGCTTACACCCCACTGGCGTTTGACAGACTTTTGGAACAGTGGGCTGTGCAAATGATAAATTACATTTTTTATTTTCACAGACTATTGTTCCAAAAATCTGTCAGACACCTGTGGGGCGTAAATGCTCACTGCACCCCTTATTATATTCCGTAAGGGGTGTAGTTTCCAAAATGAGCTCACATGTGGGGGGTGGGTCCATTGTTCTGGTACTATGGGGGATTTGTTAACACAAGTGGCATTTAGTTCCGGACATATTTCCTCTTGAAAAGCCCAATGGCATTCATTCTCTTCTGAGCATTGTAGTGCACCAGCAGAGCACTTTACATCCCTATATGGGGTATGTTCTTATTCAGAAGAAATGGGGTTACAAATTTTGGTGGGCTGTTTTCCTATTTTCCCTTGTGAAAAAAAAAAAATTTTGGGTAACACCAGCATTTTAGTGAAAAAAATTATTTTTTTTCATTTTCCCATCCAACTTTAAAGGGGTATTCCAGGCCAAAACTTTTTTTTATATATCAACTGGCTCCGGAAAGTTAAACAGATTTGTAAATTACTTCTATTAAAAAATCTTAATCCTTCCAATAGTTATTAGCTTCCGAAGTTGAGTTGTTGTTTTCTGTCTAACTGCTCTCTGATGACTCACGTCCCGGGAGCTGTGCAGTTCCTATGGGGATATTCTCCCATCATGCACAACTCCCGGGACGTGACATCATCATTGAGCAGTTAGACAGAAAACTTCAGAAGCTAATAACTATTGGAAGGATTAAGATTTTTTAATAGAAGTAATTTACAAATCTGTTTAACTTTCCGGAGCCAGTTGATATATATATATAAAAAAAGGTTTTGCCTGGAATACCCCTTTAATGAAAATTCGGCAAACACCTGTGGGGTATTCAGGCTCACTATACCCCTTGTTACATTCTTTGAGGGGTGTAGTTTCCAAAATGGGGTCACATGTGGGTATTTATTTTTTTCGTTTATATCAGAACCTCTGTAAAATCAGCAACCCCTGTGCAAATCACCAATTTAGGCCTCAAATGTAAATAGTGCGCTCTCACTCCTGAGCCTTATTGTGCGATCGTAGAGCATTTTACGCCCACATATGGGGTATTTCCGTACTCAGGAGAAATTGCGTTACAAATTTTGGGGTCTTTTTACCGCTTGTGAAAATAAAAAGTATGGGGTAACACCAGCATGTTAGTGCAAATTTTTTAATTTTTTTTACGCTAACAGGCTGGTGTAGACCCCTACTTTTCCTTTTCATAAAGGGTAAAAGGAGAAAAAGCCCCCCAAAATTTGTAGTGCAATTTCTCCCGAGTACGGAAATACCCCATATGTGGCCCTAAACTGTTTAATTGAAATACGACAGGGCTCTGAAGTGAGAGAGCTCCATGCGCATTTGAGGACTAAATTAGGGGTTGCATAGGGGTAGACATAGGGGTACTCTATGCCAGTGATTCCCAAACAGGGTGCCTCCAGCTGTTGCTAAACTCCCAGCATGCCTGGACAGTCAATGGCTGTCCGGAAATGCTGGGAGTTGTTGTTTTGCAACAGCTGGAAGCTCCATTTTGAAAACTCTGCCATACGATATGTTTTTCATTTTTATTAGGGGGGGCAGTGTAAGGTAGTGTATGTAGTTTTTACCCTTTATTATGTGTTAACCCCTTAAGGACGCAGGACGTAAATGTACATCCTGGTGAGGTGGTACTTAACGCACCAGGACGTACATTTACATCCTAAGCATAACCGCGGGCATCGGAGCGATGCCCGTGTCATGAGCGGCTGATCCCGGCTGCTGATCGCAGCCAGGGACCCGCCGGCAATGGCCGACGCCCGCGATCTCGCGGGCGTCCGCCATTAACCCCTCAGGTGCCGGCATCAATACAGATCCCGGCATCTGCGGCAGTTCGCGATTTAAATGAACGATCGGATCGCCCGCAGCACTGCTGCGGGGATCCGATCATTCATAACGCCGCACGGAGGTCCCCTCTCCTTCCTCCGTGCGGCTCCCGGCGTCTCCTGCTCTGGTCTGTGATCGAGCAGAGCAGGAGATGACCGATAATACTGATCTGTTCTATGTCCTATACATAGAACAGATCAGTATTAGCAATCATGGTATTGCTATGAATAGTCCCCTATGGGGACTATTCAAGTGTAAAAAAAAATGTAAAAAAATGTAAAAGTAAAAGTAAAAAAAAAGTGAAAAATCCCCTCCCCCAATAAAAAAGTAAAACGTCCGTTTTTTCCTATTTTACCCCCAAAAAGCGTAAAAAACATTTTTTATAGACATATTTGGTATCACCGCATGCGTAAATGTCCGAACTATTAAAATAAAATGTTAATGATCCCGTACGGTGAACGGCGTGAACGAAAAAAAAAAAAAAAGTCCAAAATTCCTACTTTTTTAATACATTTTATTAAAAAAAAATTATAAAAAATGTATTAAAAGTTTTTTATATGCAAATGTGGTATCAAAAAAAAGTACAGATCATGGCGCAAAAAATGAGCCCCCATACCGCCACTTATACGGAAAAATAAAAAAGTTAGAGGTCATCAAAATAAAGGGATTATAAACGTACTAATTTGGTTAAAAAGTTTGTGATTTTTTTTAAGCGCAACAATAATATAAAAGTATATAATAATGGGTATCATTTTAATCGTATTGACCCTCAGAATAAAGAACACATGTCATTTTTACCAGAAATTGTACGGCGTGAAAACAAAACCTTCCAAAATTAGCAAAATTGCGTTTTTCGTTTTAATTTCCCCACAAAAATAGTGTTTTTTGGTTGCATCATACATTTTATGATATAATGAGTGATGTCATTACAAAGGAAAACTGGTCGCGCAAAAAACAAGCCCTCATACTAGTCTGTGGATAAAAATATAAAAGAGTTATGATTTTTAGAAGGCGAGGAGGAAAAAATGAAAACGTAAAAATTAAATTGTCTGAGTCCTTAAGGCCAAAATGGGCTGAGTCCTTAAGGGGTTAATGTAGTGTAGTGTAGCGTTTTTAGGGTACATTCACACTGGCGGGGGGGGGAAGGGGTTATGGTGAGTTTCCCGCTATGAGTTTGCGCTGTGTCGAAAAATTTGCCGCAGCTCAAACTTGAAGCAGGAAACACA
The DNA here is from genome assembly GCF_029499605.1 of Hyla sarda. NCBI lineage: Eukaryota > Metazoa > Chordata > Amphibia > Anura > Hylidae > Hyla > Hyla sarda. Next base: position 338,209,582 of record NC_079189.1, on the reverse strand, counting down.
CTGTAAACCCGCGCGTGTGAATGTACCCTGCACATTCACATGGGGGGGGGGGGGGGGCAAACCTACAGCTGTTTCAAAACTACAACTCCCAGCATGTACTGACAGACCGTGCATTCTGGGAGTTGTACTTTTGCAACAGCTGGAGGCACACTGATTGGAAAACCTACAGTTAGGTTCTGTTACCGAACTCAGTATTTTCCAACCAGTGTGCCTCCAGCTGTTGCAAAACTACAACTCCCAGCATGTACTGATCTCCGAAGGGCATGCTGGGAGATGTAGTTATGCAACAGCTGGTGGTACGGAGCTACAACTCCCAGCATGCCAAGACAGCTGCTTGCTGTTTGGGCATGCTGGAATTTGCAGTTTTGCAACATCTGGAGGGCTACAGTTTAGAGACCACTGCACAGTGATCTCCAAACTGTAGCCCTCCAGCTGTTGCAAAACTGCAAATCCCAGCATGCCCAAATAGCAAACAGCTGTCTTGGCATGCTGGGAGTTGTAGTTTTGCAGCATCTGGAGGGCTACTATTTAGAGAACACTGTATAGTGGTCTCAGAACTGTAGCCCTCCAGATGTTGCTAGGCAACTCACTCCGTAGGATCCAGGGGGATGCATCACCGTCCTCTGCTGCCGCCAATCACCGCCCACTGTCACCGCCGATGGGTAAGTGGACCTTCGGTTCCCCCGTTCAGCCTGGACAACAGTGGGTGGGCATAGCGGGGGATCCGAACGTTAAACCCCCCGCCCCCGATCTGCTATTGGTTCTGAATGACCAATAGCAGGGATAGGAGGGGTGGCACCCCTGCCACCTCACTTCTATCCCTTCAGGGGTATCGTGGCTGTGTTGGGCAACCCTGATCCCCCTTATTTTCCGGGTCACCGTGCCATTGGAGACCCGTATGACCAGGAATCGCCGCAAATCGCCGGTGTGAATTGACCGGCGATTTGAGGCGATCGCTGGCATGGGGGCAGGGACTGAAATTCCCACGGGTGTACAGGTACGCCCTTAGTCCTTAAGTACCAGGGAGCAAAGGCGTATCTGTACTCCCTTGGTCCCTAAGTGGTTAATAGACAGATCGCAACGAGTTTCACTCCTGACACCCACTGTGATCCTCCTGTATAATGTATAGATGGCCGGCCGCTCTTCTATGGTCCCCTGCACTGACGTATATATATATATATATATATATATATATATATATACACCTATTCCTGGAACCATCTGGCCAATCACAGCTCTCTTCAGAAAATATGAATAGGTGTATATATACGTCAGTGGAGGGGACCATAGAAGAGCGGCCGGCCGCATCTATACATTATACAGGAGGATCGCAATGGGTGTCAGAAGTGAAACGGGCGATCTGTCAACTGGTACAGGTACTACTATTCCCATCATAGAACCGTGTATTCCATGCTGGGAGTAGTAGTACTACCTAAAAAATTAAAAAAATAAAGAAAAAAGTGAAAAACACACACATACTCACCTACACACTGCATTTTTTTTTAGTCGGCTACATTTTTAGGTCCCTTCCCGCCCACATAAATTGATCCCTGTTTTAAAAATGTATAAAAATGTCGTTATAAAAAAGAAATATTTCGTGAGATACAATAACTACTGTATCCTGTATCTTTATTTTTTTTTTAATGGAATCCTACGAAATTTTATAAAAATATATATTCATCCCTTTTTTGGATTGCTAAAAACGCCACCATTTCAGGGGAAAAAATTCCATAGGCTCAACATGCTGCAATTTTGCAAAACCGCCAAGGAGCTGAAAAAGAGTGAAAAAATGCCAAAAGGATAAAAAAAATAAACACAAAACTGGAAAACGCAAAGTGGAAAAATAATTTAGCGATTTCTCATTGATTTTCAGCTTACATCTGGCCGCAGTGTTTTTCCAATGAAAAAACGCCATGGGGGCCGTTTTGGCATTTTTTTTTGGAAAAATGCACACACAAAAAACAAGTTGAAACTTAGCCTTATGGTAAGGTCACATGTAGAGCATCCGCAGCATAGTTGACGCTACGGACATGCTACTGGCCGCTCCTAGAGTCAGCCTCCTACTTTGCCCTTGTGTCCTGTTTGTCTACTTGTAGCAGCAATAGGCCGGTACGAGCACACACAGACTGAGCTGGGGAGTCACGCGCGTATGCGCAGTGTACTCAGACATTTCGGTCGCTCCCTCTTCTAGGTCCACTGGTTGTGATGTCTGTGAGTATGTTGGGCATGGCGCAGAAGCTAATAGAATCTTAGAGATATGTAATTTAAAGTATAGATGTTGGAAGATATTTTCTGGACTACCTGTCACTAATCTCATTGAGGAGTACCATAGTCAGACTCCCATCAGCCCAACATAGAGCGAAAATAGCCTGACAGTTTACTGTTCTGGCCAAGTTGCCATTATGTCAGGTTTTTACTATTTATTTAATTTATAATTTTTAATAATTGAAAGTCAACAGGATACTTCAAAATCCATAGGGATGTGTTTTTAACATAGATTTATTATAGCTGCCATAGCTCCATAATGAACAGAAACCATGATGCAAATGAGACTGATCCAAATCATAAGTCTTCTTTGTTAGACACCTGGGAAAAGAAGATGCAAAGCAGCTCTTTATGGCCACCTTTTGGAGGTGGTTTACCCTACAAGTTATAATATTTGACTCCTTTAAGAAGTGCTTGAAAAGGAATTTAAATGTAAACATAGTTACCGTTAAAAAAAATATAGTTACCGTTAAAAATATAGTTACCGTTAAAAAAATACATTTGTCCGTCAAGTTCAACCAAGGAGGTAAAGAGAAGGGTTATGGGTGAATAAAGGGGAAGGAATTCTATATCTATGAGTAAGGATTAAAGGGGTACTTTGGTGGTCAACGTGTTTTTCCGTTTTTGACTTACCCTATTTGTTTTGTTTCATTTCTATTCTTGTTGTTTAGCCTACTCTATTTCCGTTCTTTGTTGTCTTTTTATCCCCCACTTTGTTTTCCTATCTTTGCTTCCATTTCCTGTTTCTTGCTGTGCTGAAAACTACAAATCCCAGCATGTCACATGCCTTGCTGGTTTGGGGCGGCTCCTTTTTTTTTGTTTGTTTGTTCCGCCCTTTACCCACCCTACTATTTTCCGGGGTCGGCCCCTTTATACACAGTACACTAATATGATCAGCCTTGGTTGGGATACGCTGTCATACACACACAAAAGGGACTAGAACTCCCAGCATGTGTCATTCAGGAGTCTTCAGTCTGTGGTATAAAACCAGCATGCTGCCTCTGTAGTCTCCTGGGGCTTGTAGTTCACCACACCTCTTTAGGGCATACACCAGTGTTTCCCAACCAGGGTGCCTCCAGGTGTTGCAAAACTACAACTCCCAGCATGCCCTGACAGCCTTTGGACATGCTAGGAATTGTAGTTGTGCACCAGCTGGAGTCACACTGTTTGGGAAACACTGGTGTAACATGATGTGTATGCTGAATAGGCTAGAACAGTGTTTCCCAACCAGTGTGCCTCCAGCTGTTACAAATCTACAACTCCCAGCATGCCCAAAGTCTGTCAGGGCATGCTGGGAGTTGTAGTTTTGCAACAGCTGGAGGCACACTGGTTTGTAAACAATAGCATACACACATAACAGGGACTACAACTCCCAGCATGTGTCATTCAGGAGTCCCCCCCTCCCCCTTCACATATAGAGATCATTCCCAGTATGAGATTTATTCCAGTCTGCAGTCCATACATCCCCAGCCCGTGCACCTTCTCATCCTCCCCTTCAGATAACACTTATCTTCTCTATGTTCTTTCTCCTGTGCAGACCTGCATCCTTAGAATGCAGAGCAGGGGGGAGGGGAGGTGAGGAGCTGTGTACTTAGCTGGATGAGATGAGGGGGCAGGGCTTATTTTTCTCTTGCAGACAGAGAAAAAAAATAAGCTGTGACATCTTGTCCACAACAGACTCAGAACTGTGGTTTCTTGAGTACCCATTCTGGTGAGCATCGAGCTGGTGGTCTGTCACGAGGTGAGCTCCCACCTGTTCCAGCCCCTGCCTCTCAGTGCCTCCACCCCCCCAACCCCCCCCCCCCCCCCCGACTGTCTTACTCTGTGTGGAACTGCAAATGTTTCATTTAATCAGTTATGGTTCATTGTTATCGCTCCAACCTGTTTCATTGGATTCTTGTGGTAATTCCAGAGGTAATATATGACGACGACTAGAGAGGAGTGAATGTTTAAAAAATGTAATTTGTCCGATTTGATTCGCTCATCTCTATTGAGGAACCATTGGAGGGCAAGTCTGGTGCCAGCAGCCGCGGTGATTCCAAATCCAATAGTGTAAAATTTGCTGCTGTGTGTACGTTGCTGCATTGAAAAAGCTCTTACTTGTATCTTAAAATCTAGCTGCCGGTCCGCCACGAGGCCAGCTACTGCCTGTCTCAGCCCCTGCCTCTCAGCGCACCCCCATTCTCATGACTAAGAGTCCACTTCAAATGGAGGGACTGCAGCCCCAGCAACTTGGACAGGAGCACATTCAGCTTCTGTGCCGTTGGATAAGTGGGCGCACAAAGATAGAAGTGGCTGCAGTGAAAAAGCTTGTACTTGTATCTTAAAATCGAGTTGGCGGTACTCAGCTAGGCGAGCTACCACCTGTTCCAGCCCCTGCCTCTCAGCGCCTCCGACTGTGAAAGTGTGAATGCTTCATTTAATCAGTTATGGTTCATTGTTATCGCTCCAACCATGTTCGATTTGATTCTCGTGGTAATTCCACAGGTAATATATGATGTCGACAACCATAGGACCTCAGTCTTGAAAAGATTACATCGATTTTTTTTAATTAAAATTTAAGGTTTTGATTAGATTCCCAAGTGTAATGTCTCGGGTGCTCGAAGCGTTTACTTTGAACAAATATTTCATGACCACAGAACCCAATATAACAAGGAATCACATGGCGGCACAATGACAGATCCTAGAGGTGGCAGCAACCCGACGAGACCATAGGGCCTCACAATAGAAAAGATTAAAGATATTTTTTAACATTTTTTTGGGAAGATTTTAGAGTTTAATTTAAGGTGCCAACAGCATAAGGAGACCATATGGTGGCACAATGACACAGCCTGGAGGTGGCAGCAGCATGAGGAGACCATAATCTGGCAGAATGACACAGCCTGGAATTGGCGGCAGCAAGAGTAGACCATATAGTGGCAGAACAACCCAGCCTGGAGGTGGCAACAGCCTGAAGAGACTATAGGGCCTCATAATTGAAAGGAGTAAAGATATTTTGGAAAATTTGAATTGAAAATTTCAAATAGGTTAAGATTAAGTTTTATTTAATATGCCTGCAGTATGAGGAGACCACATGGCCATGGTGTGTCTGGGTCCTCTTTCTCGTCTTCCTCATCATCCTGTAGCACCACAGCCTGCTTCTGCTCCTCCTCTCCTGTCAGATGACTATTAAAAAACACCCATTTTGCAAGACTTTGCTTGTGCTCCACTGTCCCCCTCCCCCTCCTCCTCCAGTTCAGCCCCCACATGGCATATGTGGCCTCGAGATGTAGGTGCCATGTCTCTAGTGCCCTGACCAGCCATTGTTTTCAACACGTGTTGTAGGATATGAAGCAGTGGAATGCCGTAGTTCATCCCGTAATCCTGGCAACTGACTAATAATGTGGCTTCCTCAAAGGGCGTGAGCAAATGCCAGGTGTCACATATGAGCTGCCACTGGTTGACATTGAAGTTACACAGGGGGGTCCTCCTATCCGCTTGGGTCATCAAGTAATTGGTGATGGCTTTTCTCTGTTCGTATAGTTGGTCCAACATATGGAGGGTGGAATTCCTACGTGTGGAAACATCGCAAATCAGACTATGTTGGGGGATGCCGTTCTAACGCTGCATCTCAAGGAGGGTGTGCTCTGCGGTGTACGAGTGGCTGCAGTTCATGCAAAGTTTTCTTCCCATTGTTAGAATGTCTTGCAGATGGGGGTAAAACTTCAGGAATCACTTGACAACCAGATTGAACATGTGTGCCATGCAGGGCGCATGGCTCAGGCTTCCTTGAAGCAGCCCAGACAAGATGTTATTTCCGTTGTCGGTCACCATGGTTCCCATTTCCAGTTTTCGTGGATTTCGTGGGGATTCGATTTCTTGATCAATGACTTATAGCAGTTCCTCCCCTGTGCCAAGGCAAACCATGTGAAGAACAGCGTGACACCGCTGTGCCCTGCAGACATGGAATGCTGGAGAGGCATTTTTAGTAACATTAGTTAAAATTAATTTATTAAAATTAAATAAAAAAATGTATTATTTAAAATTTTTACTGTATGTAGTGTGCCATCAGCATGAGGAGACCAAATGGCAGCATAATGACACAGCCTTGAGGTGGCAGGAGCATAAGGAGACCATATAGTAACAGAATGACCAAGCCTGTAGGTGGCAGCAGAAAGAGGAGACCATAGGGCCTCACAATTAAAAAGATTAAGGATATATTTTACAATTTAAATTGAAGATTTTAAATAGATAACCATAAATTTTTTAGGCAATGTCCCAGCAGCATGAGGAAATCATAGGGCCTCACAATTGAAAAGATTAAATATATATGGCACAATTTAAATTGAAGATTTTAAATAGATTACCATAACAAATTTTAGGTAATGTCCCAGCAACATGAGGAGACCACATGACAGGACAATGACACAGCCTGGAGGTGGCACCAGCATGAGGAGACCAAAATGTGGTAGACTGACCAAGCCTGGAGGTGGCAGCAGCAAGAGGAGACCATATGGTTATAGGATGACTGAATAGGCCAAAAAGCATCACAATTCAAAAGATTAAAGATATTTTTAAAAATTGCATGTGGCCATGTTAACATCCTCTGGATACTTCATGAAAAACTGCTACACCGCAAAGTAGCTGATTTCCCCCCCAACAGTCCGCACTGACTGGCTGCTACTGCCGCCGACTCCAGGGACCCCTGTTCCACTACCTCCTGGGCAGGCAGGCTGCTGCAAAGCAGGTGGTCCACCATGGGCACTTTTGGCTCAAGACTTCCCTCTGCATCCACCATCCAACCATGCTACCACCTTGCTGGCTCAACTGCTGCCTCTCGGGCAACCTGCCACCCTCTTTTCCTGTGGACTCGGCTTTCCTTTTGCACTCGGCTCCCAAGTGCGATCGGCTTCCTCATCATCGAGTTGTGTCAGCACATCACTGATGTCCTCTGGTTCCTCAACAGTGTCTGCTTCATGAGCCTGAACGCTCCAAACACCACCTACCATGCCACTCACCTCATCACTACTTGTCTGCCTAGCGAAGGAAGCAGGGGATGTCTCCTCCACTTCTTGGCTGGGCAGTATCGTCTGACTGTCCTCTAGTAGATTGTCCTGACTAAAAAGTGGAGCTGAACCCACAGCATAGGATACTTCTATGGGGGAGGGAACAGCATGGGACAGAGGCAATTGGAGGACTGTGACTGTGGGTTTCAGATGTCACTTGTGATGAAGTGGATGACCGAGTTAACCAGTCAATGACAGCAGATGGGTTGCTATTCGAAACACGACCGCTAGCGGATTTCTGCCTGAAGAAAGAGCACCACCATTCTTCAGGCGGAAATTTTCAAGCGGATTTTCCGTTCACAAATTCCGCTTCACAAATTCCGAAGTGTGAATTTGTGAACGGAAACCCATTCACTACACTATGCATTTTAGCAAGCGGAATTTCCGCCTGCAATTTCAAAGTAGACTTGCAGACGGAAATTCCGTAGTCTGAACCTAGCCTAACAGGAACAAAATGGTACACTACTTAGATGTACGCACAGGTTACACTTAAAGGGGTATTCCGGGCAAAACCTTTTTTTATATATATCAACTGGCTCCGGAAAGTTAAACAGATTTGTAAATTACTTTTATTAAAAAATCTTAATCCTTCCAATAGTTATTAGCTTCTGAAGTTTTCTGTCTAACTGCTCAATGATGATGTCACGTCCCGGGAGCTGTGCATGATGGGAGAATATCCCCATAGGAACTGCACAGCTCCCGGGACGTGAGTCATCAGAGAGCAGTTAGACAGAAAACAACAACTCAACTTCAGAAGCTAATAACTATTGGAAGGATTAAGATTTTTTAATAGAAGTAATTTACAAATCTGTTTAACTTTCCGGAGCCAGTTGATATATAAAAAAAAGTTTGGGCCTGGAATACCCCTTTAATAGAGGACAATACGCTTTTAGTGCTCTGCTCACCCTTATTGGCTGGCTACTGTTAGCTTTTCAGTTGTTCTACACACCAGTGCTTCAGCACACAGTCGCTAAAAATTGCACTTTCTGTCTCAATCTCACTCCCTTCCCTATCTGTGCTTCTAGGCTGGATTTGGGCTTGAGGTGAATCACTGCTGTAATACACCCAAAATTGCACTTTCTCTCTCAATCTCTTTCCCTTCCCTATCAATGCTTCTAGGCTGGATTTGGGCTTGAGGTGAATTGCTGCTGTAAAAAAGTTTTTCTGTGCAACACATTGCTCTCTGTCCCTCTCTTTCTGCAATCGAACACTGATGTGAGTGGCCGCAAGATGGCTGCCTATATATAGGGCTGTGACATCACAGGGGTGGCTTGCTGCTGATAGGCTGCATGCTACATGTGATTCAGGGTCATCCCACTGACCCTAGTCCCTGCCTTCCCAGGATTTCTTGCCCCATGTCCTCAAATGTGGATCCGCCATTTTAGATGCCCAGCCCCTGGAGCCTGGACCGCACTTAATGGAGTTTAATGAAGCGATTTGCGCAATCGAATGGAGGCAATATTCCCATTCATTACAAATTAAAATTTTCCCGAAATTCATAACACATTCGGATTCGTCAGATTCGATTTGCTCATCTCTACACTTAATGTATTTGCACCCTCCTAATAGGGGACATTCCCAATAGTGGACACGGACACACCCAATAGGGAACAATAGGGGATAAAACACTGGCAATAGGGGACAACCAGGCTTATGTGCCGACCCTACCTTGTACCAGCCATTCATAAACACTGTGCTAAAAATATCATGGTATGTTAGGTGAAATAAGAGCAGAACATTTTCCCCAGCCTGAAGCTCCGCAGCACCCTGCCCATGAACATGTGTGAAACATGATCAAAGGTAGCACTGTGTACCTAAAGAAGATGAGGCTGTCTGCAATCCTACGACCAGGAATGGTGCAGGTCTGATCTGGGTGTATGATCTGTCTGATGACGACCTTCAGCTGATCAGCTAGCACCTTGGCGAGGATCCAGGAGATGGAAGACCAGTTTTTGAAATCCTGTCTCTCTCCCTTCTTCTTATACAATATTGTGATCATCTCCTCCCTTTACGACAGAGGCATTCTGCCCTCCAACACCATCTCCCTCTACAGCTCCAACCAGTCCAGGCTAATGAGGTCCAGCTGTCAGGGACGTGTGGCGGGCATAGAGCTTCCTGATAGAGTTGCTTTTTTCACCCTATTGTGTCTTTTCAGACTCTTCTTGGTCTCCTCCAGCTTACCTCTGAAATCCCTTCCACACTCGTGGAGGGCCTAGAAGAATCCCTGTAGTCTTTCCTCCACTGACATGCCTGTTAACGATCTTTTGCCCGAAAGAAACTACACAATTAGATTTTTACATATTTCCACTATTCACAAGTGCTGTTAAAGAAACATTTGTTATTTCACCACACAATATAGGCATCTTTTAGTACCTCATTTGCATCCTTCCTTTGCAGCAGGACACAATTTAGCTCTCAAAAGCCAGAACCGGGAGGAAAACCAGAGCCCAGAGCTATTTTAAGCCTATTGGCCCTGGGGCCAGAGCAGAAGCTGGGGACTATGGAGTAGCCATACTGTTTTACTGTATGAGACATGAACACATATTTAATGTGAGAATGCTGCAAGCCATTGGGGTGAGTCCTACTGTAGTTAACGGAGCCAACCCCCTTGGAGCCCACAGCATCCCGCAAGAACACCTGTGTCAATATCTCAATGAGAAGTTTTGAGTAGGAGTCAAGAGCTGTTCTAGCTAAGGAGTGCCTGTTAATAGCCCGCAGGAGCTAGAAAAATTCCATACATTCGTCCAGGTGCCATCTACAAATAGCACCCTGCCACAGACAGGCTTCTGTACAAATTTAAGTGGGAAAGCACTAATCTTGATAAGAATGGCTACTCCTGCAGCACCCGTACTGCCCCCACCAGAGCAGTAGGAAGGTGTAATGTCCGTTTTCTTTATTTTGCATTTTTCTGCTTTGCATTATGTTTATGTCTGAACAGTTTCTGTGTTTATTCTCCCTGGTTTGGGAAGAGTTAACCTTCCAGCCCTTCAGCACTGGGAGTGTATTTAAGGCCTCTTCAGGTGCTGCTCTGGGCTGGTACTTATGCCTGTTACTCTGATCATGTTTGCATTATGTTCACTATGTCTGTTAGAGCACATGTATCCTGAGTTTTAACCATGGTTATCTGTCCTGTCTGATATCTAGAGTTTATCCTCTTTGTTTTAGTACCTTTGTCGGGTTTTAATATTCTTGTATTGTTCATTCTGCATATGCTTTGTGTTTCCTGAGTCCATATTTACACCTGTTTTGACCCTTGTTTGTTCCTGGAACTCCTAGGATAGAATCCTGTTCTGAGCCGGGTGCTAATCTGTCTATCTAGGAGTGAGTTAGTCTTGTGTCTGTATTTGTGTATCTTGGATTTTTGTTTCCTCCTAGGCTAGTATCCTGTTCACACTGGTGAGTGTGCATACTAGCTAGGAGCCTATTTGGCTTTAGTATTGTTGTCCCTCCATGTTTTGAGGGGGGTGTCTAGTGTGTTCCTTGTTCGGAGTCCAATGTGAACAGCGCTCTTGATTTCCCAACCCATTTAGCATTCTGACAATCAGTTAACCTGTTCATCCCCTACATCCCCTGGTTTTGTCTGTGAACTGTTTGTTGGTATGCTATATCCTGCCAGTATTCCCGTTATGTTTCTCACTTGTTTCCCAACATGTAGTTTTTTTTTTTTTTTTACTCTTACGCCCATGCACTTTAGCGCAGTATATGGTCTGTCCTCGTGGTTGTCGATCCGTCGTTTAGGGCGCATGGGCAATAGGAAGGGACAGCGGTTGTAGGGACAGTTAGGGCTCACTATCTTCCTGTTCCATGACCCCTTTCATGACAGAAGGGCTGTGATCCCACTGCCTTGCCAGATGGATTTTTGACCTGAAAGGAAGTAAAGTGCATTCCTTGGGACCAAAGGGGTAACATTTCTCATCGAGGAAAGCACCTTGTGGAGATTTATAGGTCAGCTCTCTGATGCCACCTTTTGACTTGGCTTATAAAATCCACAGTCATGTTCTAAGGTTTCTTAAAGGAGTCAAACATTGACTTGAAAGGAAACCCACCTGAAAATGAGGTGCTTTGCATATATTTCTTCCCAGAATACCCAGTTGAGCATGAATGGTCTGTATGTCTTTATGGCACTCTTCTTAAGGGAACACATTACCCACTGGGTCACATGTGTTAAAAATCTGCATGGGTAGGTACACACTACATTTTTTCTGTTTAAAATATATGTTTTATACACTTGAAAAGGAAAAAAAAAATAACCCCAACTTAAAAAGTTAAAGATTAAACATTTCTACATGTTTGCTGTGTGTAAAATTTACTGTAAACATTTGTATATTTACGTAATAATAATAATAATAATAATAATAATAATAATAATAATAATGTTTCTCTGCCTTTTGGCTAAGATCAAGTGTAGTACCTGCATTTGGTCTGGTCAGAAGGTGTCTGGGGTACCCTGCTCCTTGGCCTTGGGGGATCGTCCTTTTTTCAGAGGGACTTCACCCCCTTGCTGCTATCAGGGAGCAGGCTTAGTCCCCAGACAACGAGAGCGATCACCTGGCAGCCTTCGGGGTGTCTAGGTTGTGAAAGGGAGTACTGGAAGACACTTTGCTAATTGGTCATTATGGCAGACATCCCAGAGTACGCCCGGATTCAAAATGCTGTCCGATTCATAATGGACGAAGAGGTCAGACAGGAGAAGAATCTCGACTTTCTGATTATGAGATTTTGTTGGGAGTATTTCAAGTTCCAAGAACCGCAATTTTAGCGATAATGGATTATCCACAGTAAGGAGTGTATGATGTTACTATGGCGAGCAAGAGTTATTATGTGAAGCTTCTTGAAATTTTGGAAAAAAACGAAGAACCACCCGAAAAGAAGAGGTAAAAGGAAAAGTTTTTAATCATCAGAACTTTTGGACTGGGAAGTGAAAATTTCTTTGTAAGCTTAGGGAAGATGATAAAATCCCAGGGAAATTTTTGTATCCAACAGCCCATTTTAAAGTTGGAGGAGCAACAGGGGATCTTTTTTCCCCAGGAATGGGAGTGTTTTGTAAGAACTGAAAATAGTATGGTCACGAGATTTGTGAATAAAGGGTTTGCACTAAATGGTTAATGGAAGGCCACCTTTTCGCAGAGTGTGACCAAAACAAAAGATGTAATTATTGTAAAGAAAAAGGGCATTTTTCTCAGCAGTGTCAAAAAAAAATGATGGAAAAGGAGGTTGGAAGTTTAAAAAGGAAGGTGCTAACGGAGAGAAAGACAACCCCTGAAACTAAAAAAGCTTCTTTTGAGTCTGGTGAATGTCAAGAAATGGAAGAAGAAATTGAAGAGATGGAAGGAGAAGTTGAAGAGGAAGAAGGTAACTTAGAGGAAATTAAAGAAGGTGAGATTAAAGATAAATTTACTGCAAGTTTATTGAGTGTAGAAAGGAGGTTTCTGGCAAGACAACTAAATAATTTTAGGAAAACCCATAACTGGCAGGCAGTAAGAGAGAAGATGTTTAGATGGTTGAAAGAGAATATGGACAGATTTCTTTAGACTTTTAACCCCTTAAGGACACATGACGTATGCGTACGTCTCCACACCCTGGGCTTTAAGGACCCATGACATATGAGTACGGCAGAGATCGGAAGCGGATGCCTGCTGAAATGCTTCAGCAGGCATCCAGGGCAAACGCCGAGGGGGGCCATGTCGGCCCCCCATGTCGGCGATCGTCGCAAATCGCGAGGGAAATCGCCCCTGCAATCTGCGGCGTTACCGGGCTGATCGGGTCTCTGGGACCCGACCTCCCGGTAATTTTGCATGATCCCGGTTGTCACAGACAGCCAGGACAATGCTGAAGTATAGGAGCGAGGTGGCAAGCCTGCCACCTCCTCCTATCCCCTGTGATTCCTCGGTTAGCTAACCGACCAATCGCAGGGGGCGGGGGGGGGCTGTTACTTCCTCCCGCCCTGCCCAGCCCCTGGAAGTCCGGAGAGAACAGGAGGAAGACCGGAGGACGCGGCGGGGGAGGGGGGAGTGCTGGGGCCCAGCCCCGGTACTTACCTCGTCCCTGAAGACCCGGATCCCGGCGGCGGTGGGGACAGGTGAGTGGATCTTCGGCGGCGTCGCGGGACCTTTGCAGCAGTCCAGACCGCCGTAAAGCAATCTGGACTGCTCCATCTGGTCCCCTTACACTACAACTCCCAGCATGCCCAGACAGCCCTTTGTGTCCGGGCATGCTGAGAGTTGCAGTTTTGCAACATCTGGAGGTCCGCAGTTTTGGGACCACTGTACCCTTCCAGATGTTGCAAAACTACACATCCTCAGCATGCCCTTACTGTCCAGGCATGCTGGAAGTTGTAGTTCTGTAACATCTGGCTCTTAAGATGTTGCAGAACTACAACTCCCAGCATTCCTGGACAGTTTTGGCATACTGGGAGTTGTAGTTTTGCAACATCTGGAAGGGCACAGATTGGGAACCACTGTATTAGTGGTCTGCAAACTGTAGTCCTCCAGATGTTGCAAAACTACAACTCCAAGCATGCTGGGAGTTGTAGTTCGGCAACATCTGGCTCTAGAGATGTTGCCGAACTACTACTTCCAGCATGCTTGAGAATGTTTGGGAGTAGTGGTTTTGCAACAACTGGAGGCACACTGGTTGGAAAACATTGTCTGTTTCCTAACTCAGTGTTTCCCAACCCGTGTGCCTCCAGCTGTTGCAAAACTATAACTACCAGCATGCACTGATAGACTGTGCATGCTGGGAGTTGTAGTTTTGCAACAGCTGTAGGTCCCCCCCCCCCCCTGTGAATGTACAGGGTACATTCACATGGGCAGGGGGCTTACATTGAGTATCAGGACGCAAGTTTGCGATGCAGCAAATTTTGCGCGGAAGCTCAAACTCGCAGCAGGAAACTCGCTGTAATCCCCCGCCCGTGTGACTGTACCCTAAAAACACTACACTACACTAACACAAAATAAAAAGTAAAACACTGCATATACACATACCCTACACAGCCCCCTCCCCAATAAAAATGAAAAACATCTGGTACGCCACTGTTTCCAAAATGGAGCTTCCAGCTGTTGCAAAACAACAACTCCCAGTATTGCCGAACAGCTGTTGACTGTCCAAGCATGCTGGGAGTTTTGCAACAGCTGGAGGCACCCTGTTTGGGAATCACTGGTGTAGAATACCCCTATTTCCACCCCTATGCAAATCCCTAATTCAGGCCTCAAATGCACATGGCGCTCTCACTTTGGAGCCCTGTCATATTTCAAGGCAACAGTTCAGGGCCACATATGGGGTATCGCCGTACTCGGGAGAAATTGTCTAACAAATTTTGGGGGGCTTTTTCTCCTTTCACCCCATATGAAAAGGTGAAGTTGGGGTCTACACCAGCATGTTAGTGTAAAAAAAAAAATGTTTAAGCTAACATGCTGGTGTTGCCCTATACTTTTCATTTTGACAAGGGGTAAAAGGGAAAAAAGCCCCCCAAAATTTGTAATGCAATTTCTCCCGACTATGAAGATACCCCCATATGTGGGCGCAAAGTGCTCTGGGGGCGCACAACAAGGCCCAGAAGGGAGAGTGCACCATGTACATTTGAGGTGATTTGAACAGGGGTGGCTGATTGTTACAGCAGTTTTGACAAACGCAAAAAAACAAAACCCCACATGTGACCCCATTTCGGAAACTACACCCCTCACGGAATTTAATGAGGGGTGCAGTGAGAATTTACACCCCACTGGTGTCTGACAGATCTTTGGAACAGTGGGCTGTGCAAATTAAAAATTTTGTACAGCCCACTGTTCCAAAGATCTGACAGACACCAGTGGGGGGGTGGGGGGGGGGGGTAATGTGAAATTTGGGGGGGAAACACATTTTAGTGAATTTTTTTTTTTACGTATGCAAAAGTCGTGAAACCCCTGTGAGGTATTAAGGCTCACTTTATTTTTTGTTACATTCCTCAATGGGTCTAGTTTCCAAAATGGTATGCCATTTGTTTTTTTTTTTTGTTTTTTGCTGTCCTGGTACCATAGGGGCTTCCTAAATGCGACATGCCCCCGAGCAAAATTTGCTCTCAAAAAGCCAAATATGACTCCTTCTCTTCTGAGCATTGTAGTTCGCCTGTAGTGCACTTCAGGTCAACTTATGGGGTAGCTCCATACTCAGAAGAGATAGGGTTACAAATTTTGGGGGGGTATTTTCTGCTATTAACCCTTGCAAAAATGTGAAATTTGGGGGGAAACACACATTTTAGTGAATTTTTATTTAATTTTTTTTACTTATGCAAAAGTCGTGAAACACCTGTGGGGTATTAAGGCTCACTTTATTCCTTGTTACGTTCCTCAAGGGGTCTTGTTTCCAAAATGGTATGCCATGTGTTTTTTTCTTGCTGTTCTGGCAACATAGGGGCTTCCTAAATGCAACATGCCCCCCAAAAACCATTTCAGAAAAACGTTATCTCCAAAATCCCCTTGTCGCTCCTTTGCTTCTGAGCCCTCTACTGCGCCCGCCGAACATTTTACATAGACATATGAGGTATGTGCTTACTCGAGAAAAATTGGGTTACAAACATAAGTATAAATTTTCTCCTTTTACCCCTTTTAAAAATTCAAAAATTAGGTCTACAAGAACATGCGAGTGTAAAAAATGAAGATTGTGAATTTTCTCCTTCACTTTGCTGCTATTCCTGTGAAACACCTAAAGGGTTAAAACGCTGACTGAATGTCATTTTGAATACTTTGGGGGGTGCAGTTATTATAATGGGGTCATTTCTGGGGTATTTCTAAGATGAAGACCCTTCAAATCCACTTCAAACCTGAACTGGTCCCTGAAAAATAGTGAGTTTGGAAATTTTGTGAAAAATTGGAAAATTGCTGCTGAACTTTGAAGCCCTCTGATGTCTTCCAAAAGAAAAAACATGTCAATTTTATGATGCAAACATAAAGTGGACATATTGTATATGTGAATAAAAAAAAAAAAATATTTGGAATATCCATTTTCCTTACAAGCAGAGAGCTTCAAAGTTAGAAAAATGCTAAATTTTCTAATTTTTCATCAAATTTTGGGATTTTTCTCCAAGAAAGGATGCAAGTTACCACAAAATTTTACCACTGTGTTAAAGTAGAATATGTCACAAAAAAACAATCTCGGAATCAGAATGATAACTAAAAGCATTCCAGAGTTATTAATATTTAAAGTGGCCGGGTCCTAAGGTGTAAAATGGCTGGGTCCTTAAGGGGTTAAGATTCCAGCAGAACTGCCGTTAACTGTTAAAAAAGAGTGAAATGGAGATGAGATGCATCCAACATTAGTTGACTATGTGGCTATTTTTGCAGTAAGTAGTGGCTACCGTGCATTGTTTAATGTTGTTTGTTTGTTATTCTTTGTGTGTTTTTGTGGTTTTTATAGTTATTTCTGGTAAGGTGAGTTTATAAAAGAAAACCTGATGATGAGTTGAATTGAAGCTGAATTCAGTAATACTGAGTTATGGAAGTTTTAATTCAAACCTGATATGGTTTAAAATAATAATAATAATATTCATAATAAATATAATGCTACATAAATTGTACATGGTAAAACAAGTTCACCATATATGATTCTTAATTGCCAGGGAACAACTCAACACATTCTTAAATATGGAAAAACTGTGTGAAATAGAACCATAATATTATTCTACTGTATTAGACATGGTGTTTAGTAACTCAATGGCAATTTGTTTTACTATTCCAATAAATTAATTAATTATTTTATGAATACTGAAATCTTGTTTCAGTTGTAATAATAGTTCAGTATGTAAAAGCATTACAAATGTAAGGTACCATGCTGCATTGGTAGCAAGTGACTTGCTTTTGACAACAGAAGAAATTACTGGACCTTGATCTGCTCATGATTCAGCATGAACACGTTTTCCAAGTCTCCTATCTCTGTAACTTAGATTCACAAGGTCATACTGCCAACAGTCAGCAAAACATTTGTTCCAGCTCAAGGTTTTCTCTTCTTTTCCCTACAAAATGTATGTATTAACTGATTTGAATAGTCTGATTCTCTGATCGCAGCAGCATAAGTCCCTGGAGCAAACTTCATTATTTATTAAAGGACTGAATTATTTTCAGCATAATAAATCATATCTGAAAGTGTAATGCAGAAAGTGGTCCTTATTATAATGCATAGAAGACCTTCCAGTAGAAAAACAGTTGCAAACATATAAGGAAATTAATCAGTTAAAAGTAAATATAAACACTATAGGTCGTCTACTTGTGTGGTCTTCACCAGTCAGGGTAAATAGTCAAGTTTGGTTGGTCTTCCATTAACCATAAGTAAAGGTGATGATGATGTGCAATGAAAACCAAACTTTTAGGTAGTTGCCAAATAATATTTTGATATATATATATATATATATATATATATATATATATATATATATACTGATTAGGTTATGGTCTACATGGGAAATGGAATCATTTCTAGCCTTTGTAGATCTTCTATAGCCAGGAGTATTGTGTTGAGGCACCTGGAAATAAGACTAGACAATATCTTTAACATCCACTTCAGCTGCTGGCATGTGGATACATGCTTATCTTCTCCAAGCTCAACACCTGTGAGAGAGGCATCTTTTCTTTTAAACCCTCCACTAGGTCAATTAGCAGGTTTCTTTTCTCTATAGATTATTCCTTTGCAATGACCCGGCAAACTGGCTATCCAACAGCAAAAAAAAAAAACTTGGGAATGATGGAATGTTTTCTTTCATTTTATTTAGCAACATCAAAGAAAGCATCTGATCTAAAAATAAACACCAGTGGTATAATAGAGAGGTCACTGAATACAACCCATGATCATGACAGACATCACTAGTTAGTTGCTAATACATAGCAAGTATTACACAGCAAATAAGATGTCCTGCACTCCTTTGTACCTGGCGTGTGTATATCCTGTCAAATCAAATGTGTAGTTGGCGTGTGTATCTCCTGTCAAATCAAATGTGCAGCCCATTATAAACAGATAAAACAATTTTACCTTCAGAAATGCTACTACCTTGTAAAGATCATTCAGAATCACCTTAGCTCTCTGTGTCCAACATATCTTCCACTAATACCAAGCATCTCTTGGCTTTCCCTCTTGCTGGATACAGCACTACGTTCACACTCAGACATCTCCCTGCTGATGGATTTAGCACCATGAACTGAATATAGGATACTCATTCGTTCTTGTTGATAAATGTCACACAATATTACAGGATTAAAGAGCTTACCTTCTTCTCTGCTCAACCTTGGGTTTTGCCAAAGTTGCCTGAATTCCTGGTTATAGTGTACACATGAACAGAAAGTCAGTAACAGGATGTACATCAGGCTAAAAGTTGGGCTAACGAAGACAATTTGCATTAGAATCAGAAGGAATGTATGACCACATAAGACCTGAAAAGCAAGACCTCGTGAAGGTAATAAAGTAACATACCAATTTAGCAACATATTGGAAAGTTGAAAACAGGTTTCATCATCATAAGACAACGATTAATTGTTTATTATGTATTTAGGGGGATGAAGTATAGCCCACATACTGTTTTATGAGGTTCATATACCCGCATAAATTACATGAGAGATATCTTAACTTATGTTACAAATATTATATCTCATGTGACCACATCTATAGTTCCCTAGATGTGATAACCATGAACCTGTGCCTCCAGTATTTCTTGATTAAAACAAATTCAGAGAAAAAAGGAAACTCAAGGTTGATTCATTTTTAGGTATAATTCTAACACCTTCTGTCATAGTTGTATCCAGCACTTCATCTTGAGACAGTATAGGATACTTGAAGAGGTAACTGTTACTTTTATTGTTTACAGGAAGTACAGGAAGTATAGCTTGTGCTTGTTGAGCTTCCCCCCCCCCAATAATAAATCACTTCTAGTCAATGATTTGACACATATCTAACCACTTTTTTTTCTGTCTGACCACAGTGCTCTCTGCTGACACCTCTGTCCATGTCAGGAACTCTCCAGAGCAGGAGAGCTTTGCTATGGGGATTTTACTCCTGCCCTGGACAGTTCCTAATACAGACAGAGGTGTCAGGGTTTAAGGGATGACATGGTCAACTCATATAAACATATAAAACAGTTGGAATCTGCTTAGCTACTTACAATTCTTGACTATAGTATGAAAGAAATGAAGCATATATTCAATGTGCACAATACTCCAGTATCACTGTAATTATTGCTTTTTGTTGCTCAGTTTTAATAATACAAACACAGTCTTTATGTACTGTAAATGGTGTGTAAGGTAAGGTTGGAATGTTGTATTTCCAGTGTTAGCTTTAATGGTAATACCCTTTCATAATGCAATAAATCATTTTAACTTTTTTTGGGTAATTTGTTAAATCAAACAAAAGCAAATAGATACTGCAAAGCACTAAATATTTAGAAGGACAGTTTATCAGAAAATGTGGGATAGGCATCCTGCCATTCCATATTCCCTCCAACAGTCATTTGAATGTTCTTCGTAGATTTAGGCAAGTCTTATTGTAAAGTACCACCTAAGAAGTGATTTGCCCTATTGTTCTCTATGGTTTGCACGTTTGGTTGAAGAGTGATTCAGCTCAATAGTTTTCTGCCACATTGACTTGTTCATTTCTTCTTGCCATTACAATATGTATTTAAAGGACATCTGTAGTGCAATATAATTTATCCCCTATCTGAAGGATAGGGCATAAGTTATAGATCGTGGGGGGATGGGAGCTTTGGGGCCCCCCATGATCACCTGAGGGACGGCACAGAACATCATATTATATTTAGATAAGTAAGGTTTAATCAAATTGTAAGCTTTTTCTTCAGAAGCTAGTAGACCATAAAGAGTTTACAGGCATTCAAAAGAGATGACCTAGCCCCTTTCAATCTACTTCAGTTAATATCACTGTGAACTATATTCATATAGGTAAGACATATATAACCCATATGACTTACTTCTAATGTTTATTAGGCAAAACATAATACTAAATAAAATAGGACCAATATAAAATATAACTTTAGTTGAAAGAAAGAAGTTATGATGTTAAATTAGTATACCAAATGACAATTTGGTTTTTGATTATAGGGGATGAAGAGAATACCAAGTTAATATATATATATATATATAAATATATATATATATATATGTGTGTGTGTGTATATAAGGTGTCTTGGATGTTCCAGACCCTGCCATGCTTACTGAACTGCATATTCACAGTGTAGGGTCCGTCCCAATGAGGCCACCTTATCGCGGTGGGACGGTCCAAGCTATTTGACCGCCGGCGGAGATAAATTTGCGAGCTAAGTGCCTCACTATTTCATAGTTTCACATTTGCATCTATTACACCATAGCTGTAAAGCTCTCCATGTTTTAACTGCATATTCATGTTTCACCTATATCTTTGTGCTGGCAGTGTGCTGCTGCATTCTTCTGTTGCTGTATATCTAGCCTAGTAGCGTGCACCTGCAGGCCAGGTCCATATAATAGTTTGGTATCAACTAAAGTGCTGGCTGACTTATTCTTTGTCTGTATTGCACATACGGGGGAGTGGCTACCTCCATGTTGGCCTTGCACCCCACCCACCTCTATTAGGTGTGTATATAAGGTGTCTTGGATGTTCCAGACCCTGCCAAGCTTACTGAACTGTTCACACAGAGGCATATTCACAGTGTAGGGTCTGTCCCAATGAGGCCACCTTATCGCGGTGGGACGGTCCAAGCTATTTGACCGCCGGCGGAGACAAATTTGCGAGCTAAGTGCCTCACTATTTCATAGTTTCACATTTGCATCTATTACACCATAGCTGTATAGCTCTCCATGTTTTAACTGCATATTCATGTTTCACCTATACCTTTGTGCTGGCAGTGCGCTGCTGCATTCTTCTGTTGCTGTATATATATATATATATATATATATATATATACATACATATATATAGAGTAGTTAGGAGTAGCCGTATTAGTCCAGTGATGCTATATATATATATATATATATATATATATATATATATATATATATTAGCTGTATGTATGCAAATAACAACATAAGGCTAAGTTTCCACACAGGTTTTTTTCTGGCATGTTTTTTAAAAACTCCCACTGCAGTTTTTGAGCCGAAGCTAGAAATTTTAAAGGCATGGGAAATAAAAAGAAAGGACTTAATTTTTCTTTCTCATGGATCCACTTCTGACCCTGGCTCAAAAACAGATGGATTACACCAATTATTTCTCACAGAGTTACTGTAATTTACAGTTAATTTCTAAGCACTGTCTTATGAAAAGGATACAGATGAAAACAAAGGAGGGCAAAAAAATGTTGTGTTGAGAAGGGTTTAAGGGGTAACATGGTAAACTCATATAAACATATAAATGGTCCATATAAAAATACTGTGAACAGGCCTAGTCAGTAACATGCACAGCTAGAAAATGGTTCCATAAATAATAACGATGACTTACTAATACTGACTTACTTTACTGATTTGTTCACATGTATAATACCATAGTCATTATCGTTGTAAATGTTTGGTAAAGCTAGTGAGGGATCTTAAAATCAGTTACATTATGAAATTTCTTTCAGATACTGTTTTTTGGGGCAAAAGTTGGGGGGGGGGGAGTGCATAAAATGTAACTTTTAATAAAAAATCATGATAAAAGATCACATCATAACTGTGAAGTACATGAAGAGGTAGTCCCATGTAGGGATAACCTCTGACATCAAATAACCCTTCACCACCTGTTAAAAGATAGTTGGGTGTCACAGACAATTATAATCAGGTATCTCATATACAGTATTTGTATGTAGGTATGCCCATCTATGTTCCCTACGCGTTTCAGCTCAGGGGTATACGTGGCCTCATCAGGGGCAGTCACAGGGTATGCAAAATTCAGAATGCCTGAGATACAGTCAAATATTGACACCAAGGACAATAACAAACAATCCTGCTGTCCTAAAAAGAACCTGTATGAGGCATACAAAGGCAGTAGTCAAGCACAAATATGCCAACTAAGGATACAGGTATGAGTGAGTATCCCATCCAGCCTGTTCCACATGGACCTAGAAATGAGAAAAACAATTCAGTTCCTTCGAACGGTCTAATGGTGGACATTAAGAAACAATAGATCCAGGGGCATAGTGTACTCACTGTTATTCACGTCCGTTCCTGCATCTGTGCACCCGCAGTGGCGGGGAGCTGTGCAATGCAGTCGGCTTCCAAGGCACATGAGGACTGTGTGCCTGCATCTGACGTAATATCCAGTTCCAGGCAAGGTGGGCGGGGTCAGGGAACGCGTCACGGTCCCCACAGACGTGGTGATGCAGGGAGGTGTAGCGCAGCTCCGTAAAGCAGACGGGGCTGTCTCCTGCCTGTAGGTTAACCTTACCACTGCCAGGATGGATGCATTACATGGATCACACTAGGCGATCCAGAATAGAACAGTCATGGTATTGTAGGCTAGTTAGATACCACACTCCCAGATACATTTACTGACTAACAATAACAAGGGATCACATTAGAAAGCATTGACATCTAAATAAGTCACAGGATCTAGAATACTGGATAGATAAAATATTTATTAATTATGTTAAATATGTAATGTGCTCTGTGACGCACAGGGCCCTTGTGGGTCAGCGGGGACACAAAATACAATAAATTGTAATACAATAAATGTTTAGACAAATAAAAACTTTAAAAATGTCACATAAAAATGAGTATTTGGAAATAGTATATATGACATAGAATAAAATATACAATATATATAAAAAGCCACACGTCTGTGGATGATCCAGCCTATAAGGATATAATACTGTTAGTGCACTTGTCTTTTGAATGGAAAAATGCTGTACAATGCGCTACTTGAGAAATAAATGGTATCCGTTGGTGTCAATGTAGCAATTACTACATGGTAGCAATAGTAGCAATGTCTGGTATACTTGCAGTATTAGTAACAATAGTAGCAATGTTTAGTATACTTGCAGTATTGAAGAAAGATCGCCGCTAGAGACTCGGCCGTCTCACGGAGGTAACGGTGGTAGTGGGCTTTAATAGTGGGGACTGCAGCGCTTCAGTGGAAAGTGGAATTGGCATATAGCGTACAATGCACGGAGATGATGTTTGAAATTCTGGTCCTATTGTATGTTGCATATGCTGTTAGAGACTCGGCCGTCTCAAGAATTACAGCAGTGATGGTTGGTCCGGTCCTCGATGCGGTCAGAGGTTATGTGGCGTCCTCGTGGCCATGGCAGTGCGCACAAACTATTGGTGTTTGGCAGATGCCGTATATGTGCAATGTCTATAACTCCTATATAGAAGCTGGATACTGTGGCACCTGAAGTGGAGCTGGACGCGTTTCAAGTCCTCCTTAGGACTTTTCCTCAGCAGCTTTAAAGGGGTACTCCGCCCCTAGACATCTTATCCCCTATCCAAAGGATAGGGGATAAGATGTCAGATCGCCGCAGTGCCGCTGCTGGGGATCCCCGGGATCCCCGCTGCGGCACTGCACTATCATTAAAGCACAGTGACATCATTGACATCACGGCCCGTCCCCTTAATGCAAGTCTATGGCAGGGGGCGTGATGACCGCCGCGCCCCCTCCCATAGACTTGTATTGAAAGGGGCAGGCTGCGACGTCACGAGGGGCGGAGCCGTGACTTAGCGATGCTCCGGCCCCTGTATTGCGCGTCATTACGTGCAGAGCGAACTCGCTCTGTGCTGTAATGATAGCGCAGTGCTGCAGCGGGGATCCCGGGGATCCCCAGCAGCGGCACTGCGGCGATCTGACATCTTATCCCCTATCCTTTGGATAGGGGATAAGATGTCTAGGGGCGGAGTACCCCTTTAAGCTTTAAGTCCTAAGGAGGAGTCTTTAAGCTTTAAGTCCTAAGGAGGATGATTTGCAGATTATTTGGAACTCTGTTTTAGAAAAACATAAAAAAAAGTACTTAATCAACATAACAATTTGCATCTATATGTACAAAAAACTATTGGCATGTAAGTCTGGACATTCACTTTATAAACTATATTCAAAATAGTGATATGCGGAAAACAATAGCTAGTCTAAATCTAGCTCCTAAGCACTGTAAGTAGCATGATAATAATTTTAACATATCTTTTTTATAGCAGGGTTTGTCTGTTTCTGACTTCATGTACACATGCCAACATTGTTGAAGCTTGCTGTCCTGCTGCTTCACAGTAGGCCCAGACTCTAAACTGGTTCTTTGAATAAAAGTGGTAATAGAACAATTTGAACTGATATCCATATTTCTTCTCTTATTGCCAAATGTTAGCACATATACAACGATACAACAAGTATTTGTTCCCGGGTGCAAAAGAATAGAATATTAGCTATTTTCTGTCCAAAAAGCAAGCTAAGAACAAAGATACTGATGCATAACCAATATAATGTGCAATAATTTATAATAAGTGGAAGTCCAACAGAGCTATTTGGGAACAAGATGGAAGAGAATCCAACACAAATGCTTATGACTGAAAATGTATTAATTACCAATTCAGAACAGAGAGGTTTTAATGATTGTTTAGTCAGTGTTTTTCTATTTGTGCCTAGATAAAAGTGCACTCTTCTGGAAGTAGCATTGTCACTAAGACATCTACGGTATTTAGAATTCCATAAATTGTTGCACTCTCAAAGGCTTGTGCAGTTTTACTTTGATAGAAAACTGGAATTACTGTGAACAGAAGCTTTCTATTTACTTACCAATGACTGATTATTTCATGAACCATTTTCTTGCACCAGTAACCAAAAGTATGATGCCTTTGTGAGAATTATATTTCCTTCTCTGAAAGAATTAAGTATTATGTCAAAGTGGTTGTTAAGGTTTTTTTTTCCCCTGAATTGGCTGTACAAATCATTTAATCCATTGTCTTTTTAATAATACCGTTTTACCCTAATTTTATACAGTGCTATTTTGCATTATTCTAAAAGTCATATTGTTAATGACAGGTAAGATAGGCGGTGGCCCACAATGGTCTTCAAATAAGGTTATGGCAGTTTATTGTAACATAGCCATAAAAAGGCCAATCATTTTGATCTGTGTTCTTATAATTGAGTACCCAACCTGAAAAAAAAAACTACAGTGGGGCAAAAAAAGTATTTAGTCAGCCACCAACTGTGCAAGTTCTCCCACTTAAAAACATGAGAGAGGCCTGCAATTTTCATCTTAGGTATACCTTAACAATGAGAGACATAGTGAGAAAAAAAAATCCATAAAATCCCATTGTCTGATTTTTAAAGAATTTATTTGCAAATTATGGTGGGAAATAAGTATTTTGTCACCTACAGACAAGCAAGATTTCTGGCTCTCACAGACCTGTAACTTCTTCTTTAAGAGTCTCCTCTGTCCTCCACTTGTTACCTGTATTAATGGCACCTGCTTGAACTTGTTTTCAGTATAAAAGATACCTGTCCACAACCTCAAACAGTCACACTCCAAACTCCACTATGGCCAACACCAAGGAGCTGTCAAAGGACACCAGAAACAAAATTGTAGACCTGCACAAGGCTGGGAAGACTGAATCAGCAATAGGCAAGCAGCTTGGTGTGAAGAAATCAACTGTGGGAGCAATTATTAGAAAATGGAAGACATACAAGACCACTGATAATCTCCCTCGATCTGGGTCTCCACGCAAGCTCTCACCCTGTGGTGTCAAAAGGATCACAAGAACGGTGAGCGAAAATCCCAGAACCACATGTGGGGACCTAGTGAATAATCTGCAAAGAGCTGGGACCAAAGTAACAAAGGCTACCATCAGTAACACACTATGCCACCAGGGACTCAAATCATGCAGTGCCAGACGTGTCCCCCTGCTTAAGCCAGTACATGTCAAGGCCCATCTGAAGTTTGCTAGAGAGCATTTGGGTGATCCAGAAGAGTATTGGGAGAATGTCATATGGTCAGATGAAACCA
This sequence comes from Hyla sarda, assembly GCF_029499605.1. NCBI lineage: Eukaryota > Metazoa > Chordata > Amphibia > Anura > Hylidae > Hyla > Hyla sarda. The sequence continues at coordinate 338,183,371 of NC_079189.1, read as the reverse complement.
AACTAGAACTTTTAGGTAAAAACTCAACTCGTCATGTTTGGAGGAGAAAAAATGCTGAGTTGCATCCAAAGAACACAATACCTACTGTGTTGGGGTGGAAACATCATGCTTTAGGGCTGTTTTTCTGCTAAGGGACCAGAATGACTGATTCGTGTAAAGGTAAGAATGAATGGGGCCATGTATGGTGAGATTTTGAGTGAAAACCTCCTTCCATCAACAAGGGCATTGAAGATGAAACGTGGCTGGGTCTAAAAGCATGACAATGATCCCAAACACACTGCCCGGGCAACGGGTGACTTTGTAAGAAGCATTTCAAGGTCCTGGAGTGGCCTAGCCAGTCTCCAGATCTCAACCCCATAGAAAACCTTTGGAGGGAGTTGAAAGTCTGTGTTGCCCAGCAACAGCCCCAAAAGATCACTGCTCTAGAGGAGATCTGCATGGAGGAATGGGCCAAACTACCAGCAACAGTGTGTGAAAACCTTGTGAAGACTTACAGAAAACGTTTGACCTCTGTCATTGCCAACAAAGGGTATATAATAAAGTATTGAGATTAACTTTTGTTATTGACCGAATACTTATTTTCCACCTTAATTTGCAAATAAATTCTTTAAAAATCAAACAATGAGATTTTATGGATTTTTTTTCTAATTATGTCTCTCAAAGTTGAGGTATACCTATGATGAAAATTACAGGTCTCTCTCTTCTTTATAAGAGGGAGAACTTGCACAATTGGTGGCTGACTAAATACTTTTTTGCCCCACTGTATATACAGGAACATTTCTGTGACTTTCAGTGGGTATGTAGGGAAGAGATACAGTAGAACATGGTAGAACTTTCTAAGGTATTGACTGATATTTGATGATCATTCTAATCTCCTTCCTTCACCCTTCATGGTAAGACCAGACCATTCGATGATATTAATCATGTCCCATTGCAGTCTTCCAGTACCCATCTCTTACTTAGGTTGTTATATGGTTGAAATATCCCTCTCCAAATATATAAATCTTTTGTTTGGGTATTGTTCTATCGTGTTTATCCCACCATATTATTTCTTACATTGCTATGTCAACATACACTAAAGTATTAAGTTGTGCAGATTAAATATTTTTCTGTACTGCCACAAGGTGGGTGCATGGAACTTTGGTCCCATGACTTTCCCTCAGACTAGCTTCTACCAGAAGCTTATATAAAGTTAGTTGGGAGGAGTCTCCCAAGTCTAACTCTCTCTCCCTAGAGGGCTTAAATCAGTCTTAGCCTAGTTCATACTATTGAGCAGACAAGTTGTTCCTGTCTATTGCGAGGAGAGGAGGTTCAGGCCTAGTTTTGTTTACATATCCCTTCCTGCAGCCCTGGTTTGCACAGCTATTCCCTGGGTAGCATAGCATATATCTGTTATTTTAAAGTTTTAAAAAATACATACATATCAGTTCCCCAAAATATCTCCTTAAAGTAAAATAAGAAAGGTTTTTAGTTCGGTGCACCTAGAGGCAATATATGCCATTTTAAACCATAGAATAGACAACAATGATTAATTTTATTACCTGTGGAGAAAACTGCAATCAGTTATAAAGAGTGGAGCACGACTTTATCTTTGTAGTAAACAATCATAATGTAATTCCTGTAACGAAATAGTCTATATAGCATACTATGTCAGTAGATCGTGTGATGAAAGAAAGTTTTAGGTTCTATGCACCTCTCACCAATTTGACAATTTGAGATGATTCACTATGCAGGTGCTCTGTGTAACAGACAGTGCAAACATAGATTAGACAATTTAAAACTGCACCAGATATATCACAGTGGCTTACGATGTTTGATAAATCTGGTTGTAACACTCACGCTTCAGAAGACAGGAACCCTGTGGGATGTGGATCCGCTGGACCTGTGGGGCAGATGACTCGGACCGCACCAGGGAGTGGAGCCTAAGGTGCCGCTGGTTTCCACCAGAGCCCACCGCAAAGTGGAATGGACTTACTGCGGCAGGCGGCACCCAGGTCGCTACCCCTGGCACGGCTCAACCACACAGGCGGCTGAGGAAATGCAAGGCACAGGAAGAATAAGGCAGCTCGCAGTCAGGATAGCAGAAGGGCAGGCAGCACAGTAGCGTAGTCAGGACGTAGCAGGAGGTCAGTAGGCAGGCGGCAGAAGAACAAGGTCAGGTCACAGAGCAAAGGATCAGATACACGGCAAGACAACTCTCAGGTATGCTTTCTCTCAGGCACAAGGCTACAAACATCCGGCAGGGAAGTGTGGGAGGAGGAGGAATTTATCAATGAGCCACAGGTGTACTACACTAATGGGCACCCTGGCCCTTTAAATCTTAAAGCTCCGGCGCGCACGTCCTAGGGGGTGGGGACATGTGCGCCAGAGCAGAGAGGCCGAAGCCAGGGCAGGAGAAGCATCCGGTGAGTGATGGACTGGCATTCGCAGCAGCAGGTAACAGGACCATGTGCTCATGGCCAGCGTGTGTAGCCGGAGTGCATAACTAACAGTACCCCCCCTTTGATCTCCCCCTCCTTATGACTCTGAAAACTCCTGAGAAGGTTCAGGATATTTTCCTTAGGCTCCCAAGATCTCTCCTTAGGACCTTAACCCTCCCAGTTGACCAGAAAAAATTGTTAACCTCTCATGGTTTTAGTGGCAAGAATCTGTTTAACTTTGTAGACGTCAGAAGAGCCAGAGACAGGTGTGGGGACAAGATTCTTTTGAGAAAACCAGTTTATGACAAGAGGCTTCAAGAGGGAGACGTGGAAAGAATTGGGAATTCATAACGTTGCAGGTAGACGGAGTTTGTAGGAAATGGGATTCATTTTTTGTAGAATGTGGAAGGGACCAAGTTAGCGAGGACCAAGCTTGTAATAGGGTTAGAGTTGAGCCAACTTTAAAAAAAATAGATTTTTCGACTATTTTTAGAAAAAATTTGGTTTAATCCGAATTTATTTGCGGCAAATCTATATGAAAAACAGCTATTTCTGGACTACAGAGAGCCTCAATAGGGGTGTAGAACACTTTGCTTTGTTCTAACACACATATGGAGTGTGCTGGGGTAGTGAAATAATACTGTTATTGAGAATGACATGCAGATTACAGGCATCGCTTTTAGAATCACTGCCGCAGAGCGGAACAATAACAGCCTGGAGGTGGCATCAGTATGAGGAGACCATATAGTAGATAAATGACACAGTGTGGAGGTGTTGGCAGCATGAGGAGACCATAGAGTGGCTGAATGACACAGCTTGGATGTGGCTGAAACACCAGGAGACCATATAGTGGCTGAATGGCACAGCCTGTAGTTGGCAGCAGCATGCAGGGACACTAGGGCTTCATAATACCTAATATTAAAAGACAAATTTTGAAATTTAAATTGAAGATTTAGAGTAGCTAGTGCTACCATAAATTTTTTTTAGGCCCAGACCCAGGCCCAGCAGCATCAGTAAACTATGTATTGGCTGAATGACACAGCCTGGAGTTGGCTGAAGCATGAGGAGACACTAGGGCTTCACAATACCTAGGTTAAAAGTCGAATTTTGAAATTTAAATGTAAGATTTAGCCAGTGCTACTAAAAAAAATGTATAGGCCCAGACCCAGGCCCAGCAGCATCAGTAAACCATATATTGGCTGAATGGCACAGCCTGGAGTTGGCTGAAGCATCAAGAGACCATATAGTGCCTGAATGGCACAGCCTGGAGTTGGTAGGCCATTGAAATTTAAGATTTGAAATAAAAATTTAAGATTTTGAAATTAAGGATTTTGAAATTGAAATTTCACTACTCTGCCTGACATACTTATTGCGTATATGAGGGGAGTACAATACGCTTCACTGCGCTTAAAACAGTATGCTTAAAAATACTTATTTTTACTTGTGTCCCATATTCCAAAATTCCTTTATAATCAGAAAATGCCTGAATACCACCTGACATTCAAAATAGGAAAAGGATCCTTCATTAGATGACAATATGAGTATTGTGTGTTCCAATGACATTAGCTCATCGGAGGAACAGGAAAACATGATACAACTTAATTCTGCAACTGAAGAACCACAGCAAAGAATGAACAAAGTAAAGCCTACTGGAGCTGAGTAACTTCAAAATGGTAAATCTACCACCTGGGATAGTCAGTCAATTCCAAAAGCGGGTGGTCAGTATCCACAGTTCCCTGTTTCTGCTAGTCCTTGCCAATATTCCTTTTATTACTGGTATCAACATGGCAATAATGCTGGGAGAGTAATTAAAGGACATCCACATGTTTCCTACAATACACAGTCAATATATGGAGACCATATAGTGGCTGAGCGGTACAGTCTGGAGGTGGCTGAAGCATGAAGAGAGATCATATAGTGCCTAATGTTACAGCCTGGAGTTAGCTGAAGCATGAGGAGACCATATAGTTGCTGAATGACACAGCCTGGAGCTGGAAGAAGCATGAGTAGACACTAGGGCTTCACAATCCCTAAGATTAAAAGATGAAGTTTTAGCTAGTGCTACCATGAAATATTTTTTAGGCCCAGACCCAGCAGTATCAGTAAACCATATATTGGCTGAATGATACACCCTGGAGTTGGCAGAAGCATGAGGAGACCTTTAAAATTTAAGATTTTTAAATAGAAATTGAGGATTTTGAAATTGAAATTTTAACTCCCAAGATTTAGTGTCCTGGGCCCCGGCATGTGGGTACAAAGGACCAAATCTAACAAGGAATCACATGGTAGCAGAATGACAGAGCCTGCAGGTGGCATCAGTATGAGTAGAACATATAGTGGCTGAATGGCACAGCCTGGAGTTGGCCGAAGCATGAAAAGAGACCATATAGTGGCTGAATAAGACAGCCTGGAGGTGGCAGCATCAGTATCAGGAGTCCTGAAAGTGACCCGTTGACAGAGTGGTGCAGTGGGTGGCAATACCAGTACCTGGTGACGAAGATGGGTGAAAAAAGGTCTGATGCAGACGAATGTTTGTTAGTGGGGAGCAGTTTGGCACTATTTGGCACTATCCATATTTGTGAAGTGTTGGTGTGGCACCATGGTCAATCTACTCTCATGTATCAGGCATTGGTCGTTGGAAATCCTGGCTGATCCATGCCTGATTCTTCTTCACAAAGGTCAGTCTCTCCAAATTTTTCGTGGACAGACGAATTCTCCTTAGGGCGACTATGACCCCGCCGCACTAAACACCCGTTATAATGGCCCACTACTGGCCGGGCAGGACAGCTTTTCCAGGGCAAACTCTGCTAGTTCCGGCCACAAATCAAGTTTGGCTGCCCAGAAGTCCAGCGGATCTTCAAAGTGTGTTGGCATGGGCATGTCAAGGTATGCCACAACCTGCTGGTTCAGGTCCTGCTCCAGGTTTACCTGTTGCTGATGAGTTGCTTCACTATGCGGGTGAGGAAAGCTACTCATCAGCGACTGTAGACTCAGGCTGCTGCTGATGGAGCTGGTACTGCTCCTGTCACCCCGCTCCTCCCCAGCACCCATGGCAGTGGAAGGTGAGCGCAGAGGGATCCCGAGTCAGACCTGCGAGAGGATGGACAATGGTGTCGATAGGCATCGGCCAACTGACTACATAGGATGCCTTTGTAGTAGGTCACTTTGTCCTCCCTCTCAGTAGGTGTAAAAAAGGCGGTAGCGAGGGTCCAATAAGGTGGAGATCCAGAAGTCATCCCGCTGCCGAAAGGTGACAATTCGGCTGTCACTACGCAAGCAAGTAAGCATGCATCGTGCCATTTGTGCAAGTGACTTGGAGGGGCTCCCTGCCTCCATCTCCACTGCATACTGCCAAGGTGTGTCTGGATCCCCTGTCTCGCCTTCCTCATAACCCTCTAGCCCCTCTGGCTGCTTCTGCTCCTCCTCCTTCTCTCCTGTCAGATTACTAGAAAAACCGCCCATTTTACGAAACCTAAACTGTACTCCACTGTGCCCCTCCTCCTCCTCCTCTTCCAGTTCAGCCCCTACAGGGCACATGTGGCCGTGAGATGTAGGTGCCATGTCTCCAGTGGACCAGCCAGAACAAAGACACAGAATTGCACTGAAAAATTATTCCTGCCTCCTCTGCTAAGGTTTATGGAGTTGAGGCAGCTTGTTGAAATGTATGAGGCAACACACAGCTATCTGCCCCTCTCTGTAATACAATGCTGAAGAAAGTAACTGGGAGGTTTATGGCAGCAGTAAAAATCCTTTTCAGTGAAAAAACACACTGTTCTCTGTCCACCAGAACGCTGTTGTGACTAGGATGTGAAACACTGCTGGAATAAGCTTTCTGTGCAACATACACACACAGCAATGTCCGTCCTATATGTATGCAGTGTAATGAATGATATGACGAGCCGCAAAATGTCTGCCGAATATATAGGGCTGTGACATCACAGGGGTGACTGGCTGCTGATAGGCTGCATCCTGCATGTGATTCAGGGCATCCCGCCTACATTCCTTCCCGCCTTCCCAGCGTTCCTTGCCCCATGTACTGACATGTGGATCCGCCATTTTAGATGCCCTGGAGCTTGGACCGCAGTAAATGGAGTTTAATGAAGCGATTCACGCAACAGAATTGCGGCGATATTTGCATTCATTGCGAATCGAATGTATTAAATTCGTAACAAATTCGGGTTCATCAGTTTTGATTCGCTCATCTCTAAACAGGGTATCTTGAAGTGGATGTACTTGGACGAAAGCCACACCATGTCACCAGGAAAGAAGGACGGAGGAGGTCTTCTACTTTTATCAGCTTGCACCTTCATGCGTGAAAAAGCCTGGGATAGCGACTGTCGGGTCTGTTGCGAGATGTTGGAGAAGTCACGGACCAGCTCATGAACAGCATGCACACCGGAGGAAACTGGGAGAGGAAGAGGAGAACAGAGATGGAGTACGTAGACAACAAAAAAGAGAGAAATTGAAGATTTTGATTAGATTTACAAGTTTACAAGTAAAGGGGTATTCCAGGCCAAAACTTTTTTTTTTTATATATCAACTGACTCTGGAAAGATAAACAGATTTGTAAATTACTTCTATTAAAAAAATCTTAATCCTTCCAATAGTTATTAGCTTCTGAAGTTGAGTTGTTGTTTTCTGTCTAACTTCTCTCTAATGACTCACGTCCCGGGAGCTGTGCAGTTCCTATGGGGATATTCTCCCATCATGCACAGCTTCTGGGACGTGACATCATCATTGAGCAGTTAGACAGAAAACTTCAGAAGCTAATAACTATTGGAAGGTTTAAGATTTTTTAATAGAAGTAATTTACAAATCTGTTTAACTTTCCAGAGCCAGTTGATATATATATATATATATATATAAAAAGGTTTTGCCTGGAATACCCTTTAATGTCCCAAGTACCCGAAGCATTTACTTTGAACTATTGCTGTATGACCACTAAACCCAATATAATAAAGAGTCACATGCCAGCAAAATGACAGAGCCTAGATGTGGCAGCAGCCAAAGGAGACCATAGGGCCTCAAAATTAAAGATATTTTGTAAAATTTTAATTGAAGATTTTTAAATAGATTAAAATGTTAAAAGTTTAATTTAATGCGACAACAGGATGAGGTGACACAATGACACAGCATGGAGGCGGCAGCAGCATGAGGAGACCATAATGTGGCAGAATGACCCAGCCTGGAGGTGGCAACAGCCTGACGAGACCATAGGGCCTAACAATTGAAAAGATTAAAGATATTTTTTTTAATTTAAATTGAAGATTTTAAATAGATGAACCTAAACTGTTTCATTTAATGTTCCAGCAGTCTGAGGAGACCACATGGCGGCACATTGACACAGCCTGTAGGTGGCAGCAGCTTGAGAAGACCATATAGTGGCAGAATGACACAGCCTGGAGGTGGCAACAGCCTGATAGATAGAGACCATAGGGCATCACAATTGAAAAGATTAAAGATATTTTTATTTAATTTAAATTGAAGTTTTCGAATAGATGAACCTAAAAAGTTTAATTAACTGTGCCAGCAGCATGAGGAGACCACATGGTGGCACAATGACGCATCATGGAGGTGGCAGCAGCATAAGGAGACCATATAGTGGTAGAAAGACCAAGCCTGGAGTCAACAGTCTGACGAGACCATAGGGCCTTACAATTGAAAAAAATTAATATATTTTTTTAATTTAAATTGAAGATTTCAAATAGATGAACCAAAAAAATCAACCAAATTGAACACGTGTGCCATGCAGGGCGCATGGCTCAGGCTTCCTTGACGCAGTGCAGACAAGATGTTCTTCCCGGTGTCAGTCACCATGGATCCCATTTCCAGTTTTCGTGGAGTAAGCCATGATTCGATACCATGATTAATCACTTTTAGCAGTTCCTCCCCTGTTTGACTCAGTTCGCCAAGGCAAACCAAGTGAAGAACAGTGTGACACCGCCGCGCCCTGTACACATGGTATGCTGGAGGGGCACTGAGACTTGTCCATGCAGTGGAGGCTGAGGACATGGTAAAGATGAGGAGGCGGAGGCACACACTGTCGCTCGACCAACAGCCTGAGAGCGTGGAGGCGGAAGTGGTGTACCTGTCCAAGTTGCAGTTGTGGCTGTGCAGGAACCACATTCACCCAGCTGGTACTGCCTTTTTCGCAAAGAAATTATGGCTTTGGACTCTCCACCTTGGCTCGGCACAAGCCATCAGTTCTCTGAAAGGTGCGGAGCCCACCACTTGAAAAGGGAGGGACTGCAGCACCAGTAACTTAGACAGGAGCACATTCAGGTTCTGCGCCGTTGGATGAGTGGCCGCATACTGCTATACGTTGCAGCAGTGAAAATGCTCATATTTGTATATTAAAATCGAGCTGGTGGTGCACCGCTAGGCCAGCCACCGCCTGTCCCAGCCCCTGCCTTTAAACCCCCCTCCCCCCCCCGTGCTTATGACTGAGTGTCCCGGGTGCCCGAAGCATTCACAATGAAAAATACTGTCAAACTTGTAGATAGCTCCATATAGCAAGGATATCACATGGCAGAACAATGACAGAGCGCAGAGGCGGCAGCAGCATGACGAAACCATAGGGCTGCACTATTATAGAGCCTGGATATGGCAGCAGTATGAGGAGACCATATGGTGGCACAATAACACAGCCTGGAGGTGGCATCAGCATGAGGAGAACATATGGTGGCAGAATGACACAACCTGGAGGTGGGATCAGCAGCATCAGGAGTCCTGAAAGTGACCCGGTGACAGAGTGGGGTGGTGGGTGTTAATACCAGTAGCCGGTAATGAAGGTGAGTGAAAGAAGGAGGACTTGTCATCAGATGTGTGGCATCAGGCGGGTGGCAGGATCAGAATAGTAGCTGAGGAAGGTAGGCAGAAGAAAACGGTCTCTTTTGTCAAAGTGTTGTGTGCAAAAAGTAAGTATTGAGGCTGTGCATTGCATAAAACTTAACTTTTAATATTATTTTTAGGATAAAATATATGGAACCAAATTTTTTGTTTTATCTAACAAAAGAAAAGGTGTGCAAAAAACACCATGTGCCACCTACACCACCAAGTATTGAGGACGAGTAACACTTACAAAGAAGGGAATTAATAGTGCGTGAGTAGGGCTTTACAGGGGAAGTTTTTACCTCCACCTGTTACAATGGACCATACGTTGTTCCCTTCTACCTTTTAGAGGTCTTTGCATCGCATCAATACTTGGTGGTGTAGGTGGCACATGGTGTTTTTTGCACCTTTCCTTTTGTTAGATGTAAAAAAAACTTTTGGGTCCACATCCTAAGAAAAGTTAAGTTTTAGCTAATGCATATGCTCAATACTTACATGTGGTCTGATGCGGAAGAATTTCTGTAACTGGGGAGCAGCACCTTAGTTATGTTTGGCAGTATCCATGGCAGCACAATGAGAGAGCCTGGAGGTGGCAGCATTAGCATGAGGAGACCATGAGGCGGCACAATGAAAGAGCCTGGAGATGGCAGCATCAGCATCAGGAGACCAAATGGATGCACAATGATAGAGCCTGAAGGTGGCAGCATCAGCATGAGGAGACCATATGGTGGCACAATGAGAGAGCCTGGAGGTGGCAGCATTAGTATGAGGAGACCATATGGTGGAACAATGACAGAGCCTGGAGGTGGCAGCAGCAGCATGAGGAGACCATATGGAGGCACAATGACAGAGCCTGGAGTTGGCAGCAGCAGCATGAGGAGACCATATGGCGGCACAATGAGAGAGCCTGGAGGTGGCAGCATTAGTATGAGGAGACCATATGGCGGCACGATGACATAGCCTGGAGGTGGCAGCAGCAGCTGGGAGTGTCAGATGTCACTTGGGATGAAGTGGATGACCGAGTGAACCAATGAATCACGGCTTCCGGGGTTGCTGGTCGAGACACGACTGCTAGCTTACACCGGGAGCTCAGACCTCTTGCTGCGACTCCGGCTGCCACACGCCCCTACTATGCTGCGACCTCTTCGTGCGCCTGATGAATTTATGCCTCTGCCCCTCCTATGTGCATCTCCTGGCACTTCACTGCCTGACATACTTAAAAACCAGCTGAGTGCGTATATGTTACACTTATGAGAGGAGGACAATACGTTCCACTACGCTTAAAACTGTATTTGGCTATAAAGCAGGTGTGTCGTTTTGGCTGGCCTTTCAGAGTTACTATTCCCTTATGACTTTAACAGGAACAAAATTGTACACCACGTAGGTGTACGTACAGTATACACTTATGAGAGGAGGACTATGCGCTCTACTACGCTTAAAACAGTTTTAGACTACAGAAACTAGTGTGTAGCTTTGGCTAGCCTTCCACAGTAACTATGCCCAAATTATTTTAACAGAAAAAATATAAAGGACACCGCGTAGGTGTACTTACAGTTTACACTTATGAGAGGAGGACTATACGCTCCGCTACAAACTGTATAAGGCTACAAAAACAAGTGCGTAGCTTTGGCTTGCCTTTCATAGTAACTAGGCCCAAATTAGTTTAACAGGAAAATGTATAAAGGACACCCCATAGGTGTACCTATAGTTTACACTTATGAGAGCTGGACAATACGCTCCGCTTCAAACTGTATAAGGCTACAAAAACAAGTGTGTAGCTTTGGCTGGCCTTTCACAGTAACTATGCGCAAATTGTTTTAACAGGAAAATATAGAGACCATGCAAGTGTACATACAGTTTACACTTATGAGAGGAGGACTATGCACTGCACTATGCTTAAAACGGTATTAGACTACAGAAACAAGTGTGTAGCTTTGGCTGGCCTTTCACAGTAACTAGGCCCAAATTAGTTTAACAGGAAAAAAAACACACACCACGCACGTGTACGTACAATTTACACTTATGAGAGTTGGACAATGCGCTCCGCTTAAAACTGTATAAGGCTACAAAAACAGTAAGTAGGCCCAAATTAGTTTGACAGGGAAAAAACATTTACACCACCTATGTACGCACAGGTTACACTTATGAAAGGACAACACGCTCTGCTCCGCAACCTGTATTAGGCAGTGAAATCAGTTGACTATGGCTTTTCATGCTCACTCTATCTGGCCCCTGTTAGCTTTAGAGTTGTAGTACACACTAGTGCTGCAGCACAGAGTCTCTGTGTAGTACAGCCCAGTACAGTGTTATTATGCACTAATAGCAGGTGACAATTGCTTTTAGTGCTCAGCCTAACTGGACACTTTAAGCTTTAGGGTTGCTGTACACCCCACTGCAGCAGTACAGAGGCACTGTGCAGTACACCCAAGAGTGTACTCTCTCTCTCTCTCTCTCTCCCTTCCCTGTCAGTGTTTTTCTGCAGTCATTTGGGCTTGTGGTGAATCACTGCTGTGAAGCTGTTCTGTGCAACACACACACTGCTCTATCTCTCTCTGCAATAAAACGCTCTCTTTGACATAAAACGCTGGAATGGCTGGCCACAAGATGGCTGCCGACTATATAGGGCTGTGACATGACAGGGCTGGCTGGCTGCTGAAAGGCTGCAAGCTACATGTGATTCAGGGTCATCCCGCCTACCCGCCTTCCCAGAGTTCTTTGCCCCATGTCCTCACATGTGGATCCACTATTTTAGATGCCCTAGAGCCTGGACTGCACTTAATGGAGATTAAGGAAGTGATTTGTTTCATCGAATCACGGCATTATTCGGATTCGTTGCAAATCAAATTTTTCCTGAAATTCATAATGAATTTGGATTCGTCAGATTCAATTCGCTCATCCCTAGTTGGGAGTATTGGTTAGTGTAGTGCCAATAAACATATAGTGCCAATATATAATTTGATAGGCAATGCCATGTGAAAGGTAATTACTTCCCAATGACTGCTCTGATCGAGATGATCATTGGAAGCTCTGAATCATTCCCCAATCTCTGCTCCATGTTATATGGATGAAAAAAATGCCAACTGTAAACAAGACTTAAGCTACTTAAAATAAGTAGGAGTTATTCCCTTAAGTTGCAATGTTTACTACAGAAGGGGCTACTAGATGGAGTTATTCCCAAAAAACTAGCTGAAAACTTTTCCCCGCAACCCACAAAAACCTAGTTGGTACTATCTGCCCAAAAAATACATAAGACCCTGATAAAGCCGCCCGGGAGACCGATTGTGTTGGGCAGGGGCTCCCTTTCAGAGCCCTTGTCCCGTTACTTGGATTGGTTCCTAAGCCCGTTACTTAAGTCTGTTCCCTCTTACCTGGCCGATACGAAGGCTCTCCTTCAATTGGTGGAGGGACTTGAGTGGCGCTCGGGCTACAGGTTGGCCACTATTGATGTGGTCTCCTTGTATACCCGAATACACCACCAAGATGCAGTTAAAGCAATGCAGACTTTTTTGGAAAGGGCAGGGAAGGATCAGGTATGCATGAATTTTATATGTGAAGCGCTTATGTATCTATTGGAACTCGATGCCTTTCAGTTTGGTGACCACTGGTTTGCCCAGAGAACCGACACGGCGATGGGCACGCCAGTGTCATCAACTTATTCGATTCTATTTCTAGCTATGTGGGAAGAGCAGTTTATTTACTCCACTACTTACCCCTTTACAACCAATATAATACACTGGTCAAGATATATTGACGATTAGTGAATTTGGTTTAGTGAATTTGTCACCTATGTTAACACCAACAATTTAATCATGCAATTTACATCGAACCTCTCTGATACAGATTTACAATTTTTGGATGTCACATTACTTGCCTCCCCTCATGGCATCTCAGTGAAAGGTTATAGGAAAAAAACAGCCACCAACTCACTATTGCACTTCAATAGTTTTCACCCTGCTCCTGAATCAAAATCACTGCCTTGCAGTCAATTTCTTCGTTTACGCCTTAACAATTCAAAATATTCTTCTTTCTTACAACAATCATGTGAACTGATGCAGAGATTAAGAGACAGGGGCTATAATGAACAGGTTATACATGATGCTTTCTCCAGGGCAAGAATGAAAAATAAGGAAGCATTAGTATTCAACAGGGGGAAGGGCAAGAAAGGTGAAATGACCCGAGCCATTTTCTCATTTTAATATAGCCCTATGTCTAATATCATCAGACAGACAATTCTAAAAAATTGGCATATCATACAAGCTGACACTGACCTATGATCCCTCACAGTCGAACCACCGTTAGTATCTTTTTGTAGAACTAGGAACTTGAGGGATGAGCTAGTTAAGAGTCGTATGCCTCAGAGGCGCCATAACTGGATACAGCAGAGTCTTCCAAAGGGCAATTTTAAATGCAAACATTGCTCTTTTTGTAAGCAATTTTTGGACTCTGCTAATATCCAGTTGGGATGCATAAATCATACTGTATCAGACTTTGTTGTTTATGCAGTGCTATGTCCGTGCCACCTATTTTATATAGGTAGAACAATTTGCCCTCTATTAGGACAGGAAAATGATGCCCCTGTCTTATTTCTCATATTAATGAAATACATGATGATAATAGTAATCTGCTAAGGTTCATAGGTCTTCAAAGAATTATGCACACCGATGGGGGTCTTGATCACCATACAGGCGCTATTACAGGCCGAAGCTAAATGGATAATTCGGACCGGAGCAACGGGTACTCTGGGTCTGAATTACCAAAATGATCTATCTTCATTTCTCTGATTAACAATTTTTTCTTATTTATCTTTTTTCTGTTAATCTTCTTTTTTCTTTTTTTCTATTGTTAATAATGAGATATACAGTTTTGTAATTGAATTTGTAACAATGAATGGAATCTGATGCTGTGTTATTCTAAATTGGTTAGTGGGAGGATATAGAGGGGGCTCCGTCCACTCCCTATATGCCTTGACAAAGCATAATTGCACATGAAACCAGCACTTGTCGGCATCTTGGTCCAGCTCCTCTTTTACCTGCTATGCTGCAATAAAGAAGGCTTTTAATTGCAAATGTACCCAGTGCCGTGGTTCTATTTCTTCTAAGTAAAATAATAGCAATAATGTTGTAGTTATCTTCCCTCATATCATGCTTATTGATATGTTTTCTTATCCATCTACCACTAATATTTTTCAAACAGCTCTGATACTTACTAGCCTAAGCTCCATTTTGTTCTGCCTGGTCTACATCCCATTTTGTTTTCATTCCTTCTCACTCACCCTAAATCTTGGCAGTAATAACCTCTTTACTTCCTCCATCTATTTTGATGAGCCATCTGTTACATTCTTGGTCTCATCCAATGTCCCTGTACATGTCTTATCTCTTCCCTATATCTGTCTTCTGTATCATTTTAAATAATTCATCTTTTTTGACCCTGTTGTCTCTTGTACTACCTTGAATGATCTAAATACATTATGTTGCTTTGTATAAATATAAAGGAATAGCTTTAATTCACACATCTATTAATCTTTTTTTATACACAAGTTAAACCTGTACCAGTAAGAGAATGTGTCTTTTGAATAATGCACTATTATTTTCTGAGTCATATTTTCTATTGAGATTGCAGAGGGAGAGGTGAATTGCACCATTATATCTTCTGTTAAAGAGTTCTTTAACATCTACAGAACATTGGTAGTGAATCTAGGTCAAGCAAATAATCCTCTCAGTCATGTGGTCGTAATCTGCTTCTCATCTCTTGCATTAACTCTCTCACTGTTGAGATATATCTACTAAACATGGACAAGGTACACGATGGGGGTAGGGTAGTCTGAAAAGGTTAGCCAGATTATAGACTAGCTCCTTGTTTGTTAAATAGTGTACATCAGTGCTTGGTTGTTTTGACTCCAGTATTAAGATTGGGTCATGAAATTAGATTTTTTGGTCATATAGTATCTCTGTCTTGACATGCAGAAATATTGATATAACTTATAGGTTATAGTTTCCAGTTACAACTTTGTCCCTCATAGTTTTTGTGACATCTATTTTTCATTATTGAAAAGACTTTCATCTGTAGAGATCTTGAATATTGTCTCAATTCCAGTATATATATATATATATATATATATATATATATATATATATGCTATTATTATGTAAATATGTAAATGCAGAACCTTTAGTGCTGCACTTTACATTTTGGATGTGAATACTAAGTAAGATAAAATAGTAAAGACAGCATAGAATTAACTATTGATGAAAATATTGAGACCAAACATATTGGTGGAATGTTTGCAACACATGACCTCAACCATTCCAAAAATAACTATTACTAGGCCAGTTTAGTTGCATTGGACAAATGATAAAATAGATGGATTAAACAACCTATTTATAGGGGACAGTATCCTAGGGGGAGATGTATCAAAACCTGTCTAGAGGAAAAGTTGCTGAGTTTCCCATAGCAAACAATCAGATCGCTTCTTTCCTTTCTGAAAAGGCCTCTGAAAAATGAAAGAAGCAAAGTGAATGGTTGCTCAGCAATTTTCCTCTAGACAGGTTTTGATAAATCTCCCCCAATGTACTAAAATCATTAAAGAGATGTCGATGG
This sequence comes from Hyla sarda, assembly GCF_029499605.1. Lineage (NCBI taxonomy): Eukaryota > Metazoa > Chordata > Amphibia > Anura > Hylidae > Hyla > Hyla sarda. The sequence continues at coordinate 338,167,523 of NC_079189.1, read as the reverse complement.
AAAACATTTTTTTTAATCAACTGGTGCCAGAAAGTTAAACAGATCTGTAAATTACTATTAGACATGAGCGAACTTTTCAAAAATTCGATTCGGCCGATTCGCCAAATTTTCCCGAAAAGTTTGTTTCGATCCGAATTTATTTGCGGTGAATCGATGTTAAAAAAAGGCTATTTCTAGCCTACATACAGCCTCTATAGGGGTATAGAACACTTTGCTGTGTCCTAAAACGCATATGGAGTGTGCTGGGGTAGTGAAATAATACTGTTATTCAGAATAGCATGCAGATTACCGACATCGCTCTTAGAATCACTACCGCACAGCAGCACAATGACAGAGCCTGGTGGTGGCATCAGTGTCAGGAGACCATATAGTGACTGAATGACATAGCGTGGACATGTTGGCAGCAAGAGGAGACCATTTAGTGGCTGAATGGCACAGCGTGGAGTTGGCTGATGCACTAGTACACTACACACCAGGGCTTCACAATCCCCCCCAAAAAATCAACACAATGACAAAGATTTCTCATTGGTAGCACCCGCTATCCAAAAATTTTACATTTCCAGAACCAGGCCCCACCCCTGTGGCATCAGTAACCCATATATTGCCTGCATGACACAGCCTGGAGTTGGCTGATGCAAGAGTACACACCAGGGCTTCACAATCCCCCCCCAAAAACCAACACAATATATAACATTTTTGTCAAAGATTTCTCATTGGTAGCACCCGCTATCCAAAAATTTGAAATTTTAAGACCCAGGCCCCACCTCTGCGGCATCAGGAACCCATATATTGCCTGAAGGACACAGCCTGGAGTTGGCTGATGCACCAGTACACACCCGAGCTTCACAATCCCCTCCAAAAAACAACAACATTTTAGAAATGTTTTAAAGAAATACCTTTGCGTAAGAACAAGCACATATCCAACAGTTCACAAGACTCTATAATGCAGGACGGTGGACCACCCAAAGACATTCTTCTCAAAAATAATAAACCACACAATGTTTGAAATTTTTTTACAAAAATGAATTCAATATGTGTGTAAGCGCATCTGTCTCCAAAAGATCAGATCACCAAAGGACTTTTTTCACCCAAAATGATGAAGCAGAGTTAATCCCTGTCCGTATTTTTATTTATTTATTTATTTTTTTCATTAAAAAATCACACCAACAAGCGTTCCGTTGTGTAACGATTAGCATTCTGGAAAATTCAATTTTATTACTGATAAAATTATCAGTAAATTAAAAAAAAAACACTACCCAAGAGTGTTTAATTACCCCATACATTGCACCAGGAGCAGTCAAGAGTAGGCCTCAGCAGTACCCAAGAGGCTTTAATAACCCCCTACCTTTGCACGATCAATTGCGAGATCGAGCAATACCAGGTGTGTTATGCCCTCTGATTTCCGGGGCCTCAGGCGCACTCCACTGAACGGATTACCGTGTCTCTATCTTTCATCGACCGGTGTTGGTAAGCCGCTAACTCCCGGAAAGGTAAGCTGCCGCAAAGCAGATGGTCTCCCCCGGGCACGTTTGGCTCCAGAATTTCCACTAATGCCACACCACGCTGACTGCCAACCGTGCTACCGCCTTGCTGACTCAAGGGCAACCTGCAACTCTCTTCTCCTGATGATGAACTCCCTTCTCCTGAGATAGAGCAATAACAGGTGTGTTATGCCCTCAGATGTCCGGGGCCGCAGGTGCGCTCCACTGAACGGATTAGGGTGTGTCCATCTTTTTTTGTAGCACCCGCAATCCAAAAATTTTAAATTCCCAGACCCAGGCCCCACCTCTGCGGCATCAGGAACCCATTTATTGCCTGAAGGACAAAGACTGGAGTTGGCTGATGCACCAGTACACACAGGGCTTCGCAATCCGCCCCAAAATCAACAAAATTGTATAATTTTTTTTTTTAATTTACAACTTTGTGTGAGCACAAGCGCATATCCAACATTTCAGAAGACTCTATAAGGCAGGACGGTGGACCACCCAAAGACTTTCTTCTCAAAAATAATGAACCGCACAATTGTTAAATAAAAAAAAAAAAATTTGAAATTCCTAGACCCATAGATTGCCTGAAAGACACAGCCTTGAGTTGGCTGATGCACGAGTACACACCCAGGCTTCACAATCCACCCCCAAAAAACGCAATTTTTTTTAAAAATTGTCTGATAAAATACCTTTTTGTTAAAACAAGCACATATACAGCAGTTCAGAAGACTCTATAATGCAGGACAGTGGACCACCCAAAGACATTCTTCTATAATATAATAAACCACACAATATGTTCCATTTTTTTAAATAATTGAAATTCCAAGACCAAGGCCCCACCTGCTGCATCAGTAACCCATATATTGCCTAATGGACACAGACTGGAGTTGACTGATGCACGAGTACACACTACACACCCGTCACCCGGGCTTCACAATCCACCCCAAAAAAACGCAAAATTTTATCGAAATTGTCGGACAAAATACCTTTTTTTAAAAAAAAAAACAAGCGCATATACAGCAGTTCAGAAGACTCTATAATGCAGGATGGTGGACCACCCAAAGACATTCTTCTCAAAAGTAATAAACCACACAATGTTTGAAATTTGGTTAAAAAAATTATTACATGTGTGTAAGTGCATCTGTCTCCAAAAAATCAGATGGCAAAAGGATTCTATTCGCCAAAAATGATTAAGCAGAGTTAATCCCTCTCCATCTATTTTTTTTTTCATAAAAAAATCACACACAGCAAGCGTTCCGTTGTGTAACGGTTAGCATTCTGCAAAATTCAATTTTATTACTGATAAAATTACCAGTAAATTTAACAATAACACTACCCAAGAGTGATCAATTACCCCATACATTGCACCAGGAGCAGTCAGGAGTAGGCCTCAGCAGTACCCAAGAGGCTTTAATTACCCCTTACCTTGCCCGATCAATTGCGAGATCGAGCAATAACAGGTGTGTTATGGCCTCAGATGTCCTGGGCCGCACTAGCGCTCCACTGAACGGATTAGCGTCTCTCTATCTTTCAAGGACAGGTGCGTGTTGCACGCTGAAATCAGTTCGTGATAGGGATCTGTGATTGCAATTATTTAATCTTAATATGAGGAATTACCAGTAAGTGAGGGTCATAAGCGATTGTACACACCGCCCATCGCTATAAGCGATTGGATTAGTTAGTGAGTAGGTTAGTGAGGTCCTCGGATCGGCCCAGGCGGGGTAGGAGAAGGCCCTGGCAGAGCGCCGAGAATTTAACGATCATAGTTGAAATTTGCATTAAGCATGTATTTAGCTACTGCTAAACATCCAAAAATGTAAGGCCCAAGGCCAGAGGCACCAGGGAGGCAAGTAGTTCCTGAAAGACTCATAATGAGTCTGGAGCATGCATTTGCAGTACCCAAGAGGTTTTCATAACCCCTTACATTTAAAGATCAATGTTTACATTTGCATTAAGCATGTATTTAGCTACTGCTAAACTTCAAAAAATTATAGGCCCAAGGCCTGAGGCACCAGGGAGGCAAGTCGTTTGTGAAAGACACAGAATGAGTCTGAAGCAGTCATTCGCAGTACCCAAGAGGGTTTCATAACCCCTTACATTTAAAGATCAATGTTGACATTTGCATGAAGCATGTATTTAGCTACTGCTAAACTTCAAAAAATTATAGGCTCAAAGCCAGAAACTTCAGTTTTCCCCATATTAGGAGCATAGTTGTCCCCCAGATTAGGCAGCATAGATGTCCCCCAGATTAGGACCATAGTTGTCCCCCAGATTAGGCAGCATAGATGTCACCCAGATTAGGAGCATACTTGTCCCCCAGATTAGGCAGCATAGATGTCCCCCAGATTAGGTAGCATAGTTGTCCCCCAATCAGCGTGGGCTGGTCAGAGACAATCAAAGGGCCGTATGTGTCAAGCGGGCCGTACAATCCCCAGGTCTGCCCCAGAGGGTTTCATAACCAAACACAATAGAGAAAATGTTGTTGTAGGAGCATGGTCAATCTACCCAGACCCATCTGTCTTTGGTGGCTGGAAATCCTGGCTGATCCATCCCTGATTCATCTTGACAAATGTCAGTCTCTCCACATTTTTAGTGGACAGACGAGTTCGCCTTGGGGTGATTGTGGCCCCGGCCGCACTAAACACCCTCTCTGATGGCAGACTACTGGCCGGGCAGGACAGCTTTTCCAGGGCGAACTCCGCTAGTTGCGGCCATAAATCAAGTTTGGCTGCCCAGAAGTCCAGCGGATCTTCAACGGTTGTTGGCAGGGTCATGTCGAGGTAAGCCATCACCTGCTGGTTCAGGTCCTGCTCCATGTCCACATGCTGCTGATGAGTAGCTTCACTATGCGGCTTAAGGAAGCTACTCATCAGCGACTGTAGACTCAGGCTGCTGCTGATTGAGCCGGTACTGCTCCTGCCACCCCTCCCCTCCCCAGCAGCCATGGCAGTGGAAGGTGAGCGCAGAGGGCCCCCTGAGTCAGACCTGCAAGTGGATGGACCATGTGGCCATTGACTACGTAGAAGCTCCCTGAAGTAGGTCAGTTTGTCCTCCCTCTCAGTGGGTGTAAAAAAGGCCCCCATTCTGGGCCGGTAGTGAGGGTCTAATAAGGTGGAGATCCAGAAGTCATCGCGCTGACGAATTTTGACAATTCGGGGGTCACTACGCAAGCAACTCAGCATGCATTGTGCCATTTGTGACAGTGACTCGCTGGGACTACCTGCCTCCATCTCCACTGCATACTGCCACGGTGTGTCTGGGTCCTCTGTCTCGCCTCCCTTGTAATAACCCTCCAGCTCCTCCGGCTGCTCCTGCTCCTCCCCTCCTGTCCAATGACCAGAAAAAACGTCCATCTCATCCAACGTAAACTGTGCTCCGCTCTGCCCCTCATCGTCCTCCTCCAGTTCATCCCCCACAAGACTCATGTAGCCTTCTGATGTATGCGCAACATCTCCATGCGGAGTAGGAGTGGAATTATGTCGTTCATGGCGTAATTCGAGCAAAAAATGTGGCTTCCTCAAAGGGGCTCAGCAAACGGCAGGTGTCACGTATGAGCTGCCACTCGTTCACATTGAAGTTACACAGGGGAGTACTCCTATCTGCTTGTATCATCAAAAAATCCGTGATGGCTTTTCTTTGTTCGTATAGTCTGTCCAACATATGGAGGGTGGAATTCCAACGTGTGGCAACGTCACAAATAAGACTATGTTGTGGGATACCGTTCTGACGCTGCAGCTCAAGCAAAGTGTGCTTGGCAGTGTACGAGTGGCTGAAGTGCATGCACAGTTTCCTTGCCATTGTCAGGACATCTTGCAAATGGGGTGAAGACTTGATGAACTTCTTGACAACCAGATTCAACACGTGTGCCATGCAGGGCGAATGGTTCACAATTCCTTGTCGCAGCGCGGCCACAATGTTCTTCCCATTGTCGGTCACCATGGTTCCCATTTCCAGATTTTGTGGAGTAAGCCATACTCGGATTTCTTCCCTAATGAACTTCAGCAGTTCCTCCCCTGTGTGACTCCGTTCGCCAAGGCAAACCATGTGAAGGACGGCTTGACACCGCTGTGCCCTACACACGTGGTATGATGAAGGGCCACCGAGATTTGGATGTGCAGTGGAGGCCGAGGATACGGGGGAGGGGGAGGAGGAGGCGCACGCTGTAAAAGGATCAACTGCCTGGGAGCGAGAGCGTGGAGGAGGAAGCGGTGTGACCTGTCCAAGTTGCTGCTGTGGCTGTGCAGGAACAACATTTACCCAGTGGTCCGTAAAAGACATGTATTGTCCCTGCCCGTAGTTACAGCTCCACACGTCGGCGCTGCCGTGCATTTTTGAACACACCGACAGGCTCAAGGACTGGCTCACCTTCTCTTGTACAAACTTATACAGGGCTGGTACTGCCTTTTTCGCAAAGAAATGACGGCTTGGGACTCTCCACCTCGGCTCGGCACAAGCCATCAATTCCCTGTAAGCTGCAGAGTCCACCAGTTGGAAAGGGAGGGACTGCAACACCAGCAACTTGGACCGGAGCACATTCAACTTCTGTGCCGTTGGATGAGTGGGCGCATACTGTTGTCTCTTGGACATGGCTTTGCCGATCGATTGTTGGCGGAATGGCTGACTACAAGCGGAGGAAGCAGGAGCGCAAGAAGGATGGTTTGACTTCGGCTGAGGTGGTGGAGCCTTGGCTGGATGACGGAGGGAGCGGATGGCCACTGGGTGATGCGGCAGGCTGGACCACTACCTCGGAGCCACGGTTATCCCAGGCCGCTTTATGGTGGCGAATCATGTGTTGACGCAGGGCCGTGGTGCCGAGATTGGGACCCTGGCCACGCTTCACTTTCTGCCCACAGATTTTGCATGTGACTACGCTAAGGTCCTCCGGATTCTTTATGAAGAACAACCACACCGCAGAGTAGCTGATTTTCCCACCCGTAGATCGCACTATTTCACTGCTATTGGCGCCGTCTCCAGGAACCCCTGTTCCACTACCTCCCTGAATGGTACCTTGCCATGAAGCAGGTGGTCTCTCCCTGGCATGTTTGCCTCCTGAATTTCCAATACTGCCACCACCACGCTGATTGCAAACCATGCTACCGCCTTGCTGCCTCATAGACAAAGAGCAAATCTCTTCTCCTGATGATGATGAACCCCCGGCTTCTGCACCCGGCTCCCAATTGCAATCGGCTTCATCATCATCAAAAGATGTGTGCACGTCACTGATGTCCTCCTCGTGTTCCACAACAGTGTCTGCCTCAGGACCCTGAGCAATTGAAACACCGCCTTCCACATCACTCTCCGCATCAATACTTGCCCGCCTTGCGGAGCAAGCAACACATGTCTCCTCACATTCTTGGCTGCCCATTAGCTGCTGACTGTCCTCTATTACATCGTCCTCACTAAATAGTGGAGCTGAACCCAAAGCATGAGATACTTCTTTGGGAGAGGGAACAGCATAGGACAAAGGCAATGGGATTACGGGGACGGCTCCCGGGCCATGCCAACTGAGGGTTGTGTCTGAGGAACCCACCGACTCTTGACTGGGGTTGTCAGATGTCGCTTGTGATGATGGGGATGAGTGTGCAAACCAATTGACGAGGAGAGATGGGTCGACGACACGACCGCTGGGTGTTAACGGGAGCTCAGGCGTATTGCTTCGACTCCTGCTGCCACTCGCCCCAAGTCTGCTGCCAACTCTGCCTGACGTATGTAGGCCTCTGCCCCTTCTCTGTGCCCCTTCTCTGTGCACGTCCTGGCACTTCCCTGCCTGACATACTTAGTGCGTTTATGAGGGTTTTTATTTTTACAAGGGGTAAAAGGAGAAAAAGCCGCTCAAAATATGTAACTCAATTTCTCTCGAGTAAGGAAATAACTCATATGTGGATGTAAAGTGTGTGTGCACTAGAGGGCTCAGAAGAGAAGGAGCGACAATGGGATTTCGTAGAGCGAATTTTGCTGAAATGGTTTTTGCGGGGCATGTCGCATTTAGGGAGCCCCTATGGTGCCAGAACAGCAAAAAAAAACAAAAAAAAAACACATGGTATACTATTTGGGAAACTACACCCTTCAAGGAATATAAGAAGTGGTACAGTGAGCCTTAACATCCCACAGGTGTTTGACGAATTTTCAATAAAGTTGGACGTGAAAATGAAAAATTTTATTTTTTTTCACGAAAATGCTGATGTTACCCCAAATTTTTCATTTTCACAAGGGGTACTAGGTGAAACTGTCCCCCAATATTTGAAACACCATTTCTCTCCAGTAAGGAAATATATCATATGTGGATGTAAAGTGATCTGCAGGTGCACTAGAGGGCTCAAAAAGGGAAGGAGCGACATTGGGCTTTTGGAAAGCGAATTTTGCTGAAATGGTTTTTGCGGGGCATGTCTCATTTATGAAGCCCCGATGGTGCCAGAACAGCGAAAAACACCCCACATGGTATACTATTTGGGAAACTAATAAAATATGTGGATGTACAGTAATCTGCGGGTGCACTATCTGTAATTCAACTGTGGGGTGTTAAGGCTTTGCGTGACAGACAGCCCAGAAATCTCAAAGAACTGGAAGACTTTTGTAAGGAAGAATGGGCAAATATACCTCAAACAAGAATTAATAAACTCTTGGCTGGCTACAAAAAGCGTGTACAAGCTGTGATACTTGCCAAAGGGGGCAGTACAATATTAACTCTGCAGGGTGCCCAAACTTTTGCAGACACCATTTTTTTGTTTTCTGTTATTCTGAAAGTGTAAATGATGGAAATAAAATCTAACTTTTGTTGTCATATTATAAGAATGTCTAATCTGTAATTTGATGCCTTTTGGAGATTTTTCCATTATTCCTTGGCTTCTTTATGCACATTAATACAAATTTTTACCTGGGGTGCCCAAACTTTTGATCCCCACTGTAGATAGATAGATATGAGATAGATATGGGATAGATAGATAGATAGATAGATAGATATGTGATAGATAGATAGATATTAGATGAGATAGGGAAATAGATATGTGATAGATAGATATGAGAGATATAGATAGATAGATATGAGATATATAGATAGATATATAGATAAATAGAGATAGATTGGTAGATAGATATGAGATATATAGATAGAGAAATAGCTCGATAAATAGCGATAGATAGATAAAAAGAGATAGATGGGTAGATGGATAGATATGAGATCGATAGATATGTGATAAATAGATATGTGATAGATAGATAGAAAGAAAGAAAGATAGATAGATAGATAGATAGGTAGATGTCCATTGTCCAATAATGTATTGGGTTTGAAACATTTCCCTCTTTTACGCTATATGTAAGCTGTGAAAACAGATATAAAGGTTCACAATTGTGTTCTCTCTTCTTCTTTCACTTCCTTTCATGTAACTACAGTAATAAATGAAGAACAGAAAAATATAATCATTATTGAAATCTCAACTCTTGATCTATATTCTAGAAAATATCAATGTGACTAAGATGTTACAAAACCACACAGGAAACAGAGTTATTTTAAGGTAAATGAAACTCATCTCTTTTTCATCTTGTAAAGCATTTAGCAAACAAATATACACAGTAAAGATTGTGGAGAATATATTTTATACAATGCAGAGGATTTGGTGTTCTCTAAAAGTTTTATACTTGTATCTGTTACATTATCAATTCATTTAGTTACTTTAAATGAAATAAATCACATTTTGTAACAATTTTTCAAAAGAAAAGAGTTGTCTCCTTCAAATACATCTTGTATCAAATAAAAATGTGTATTTCTGTGATGTTATTTGATCAGAGATTTACAAGATCCATAACTACCAACAGAGATGTAAATTCCCGCTCCCGGTCACTAAAGCGAAACAGGACCTTCCAAGACTAGACTGGAGCAAAGCTGTGACTCTGGCATTTGAAATCACACAGGCCCACTTACTGCGTGGGGAATAAGAAATACAGTATATTTGGGCATCCCACACATTTACTAGAAAGCAGTGATGACAAAACTGAAAATGCAACCTATCAATTAACAAGAGCAGCGATGACATCACTGAAATTGCATTTTCATTCAGCAGTGACATCATTGACGATGTAGCCTGTCTATTTACTAGAGAGCAGTGGTGACATCACTAGGAGTGCCGCCTATCTACATACTAGAGAGCAGTGGTGACATCACGGGGAATGCAGCCTATCTATTTACAAGAGATCAGTGGTGACATCACAGAAAAGGCAGCCTATCAAATAACTAGAGCAATAACAACACTGAGAATGCCACCTATTGCATTCATTAGACAGCAGCGGTGATATCAAAGAGAAAGCATTCTATCCATTCACTAGAGAACAGTAGTGCCATCACTGAGAATACGGCCTTTCTATTTACGAGAGAGCAGCAGTGACATCACTGAAAATGCAGCCTATCTATTTCCTACAGAGTGGTGGTGACATCATTGGGAGTGCAGCCTATTTATTTACTAGATGGCAGTGGTGACATCACTAGGAGTGCAGCCTATCTATTTACTGGAGATCAATGGTGACATCACTGGGAGGACAGCCTATCTATTTACTAGAGAGCAACGTGACATCACTGGGAGCGCAGTCTATCTATTTACTGGAGAGCAGTGGTGACATCACTGGGAGTGTGGCCTATCCATTTACTGGAGAGCAGTGGTGACATCACTGAGAATGCAGCCTATCTATTTACTAGAGAGCAGTGGGGACATCACTGAGAATGCAGTCTGTCTATTTACTCTGACTGAAAGATCATTCTCTATGAGCCAAGGGCAATCCTGCTATAAGTTGTGCCAGCTTTGAAAACCATTAGCCTGGATTTTCCTATAGCAGCCGCAGAGGCGGCTCTCTAATTAGGTGATTTAGGCGGCCGCCTAAGGCCTTGCGCTAAAAAGGGCCTCGCGGCCGCCTAAATCATGTAATTAGCCCGTTCTCGCAGAATGACATATGTCATGATGTGCAGGTAGTTCGCGCATCATGACATTTATATATGTCATGCAGTTAACCCGGCGATGCGCGGCATCACACGGGTTAACTGGCAGAAGTCCCGCTGTTACCAGCGGGGGACAACTTCTGCAAGCCCCCCCAGGACCATCACTGTGATTGGTCCCTGTAGAACAATCACAGTGATCGCTGACTGGGGGGTTAAAGTTCACATCCCCTTGCTCGGCCCGCCCCTAGACGTCAGGCAGAGCGGGGGAAGAGGATCCCAGGATCTGCGGGGGGGGGGGGGGGGGGCACGGCACATACCTGTGGAGGGACCGGCAGGGACGGCGCGGCAGTAAGGACTGGGGACCGTCGCCAGGTACACGTGGATGCGGCGGCGGCAGGCAAGTGGAAGCAGCAGTGAACATCGCCGTAAAGTGATATTCACTGCTGCTTCTAGGAGTTTCAAAACTACAACTCCCAGCATGCCCAGACAGCATGCCCAGACTACAACTCCCAGCCTGCCTGGACTGTCTGGGCATGCTGAGAGTTGTAGTTTTGCAACATCTAGAGGGCCTCAGTTTGGAGACCACTGTGCAGTGGTCTCCAATCTGTGCTCTTCCATATATTGCAAAACTACAACTCTCAGCATGCCCAGACAGTCCAGGCAGGCTGGGAGTTGTAGTTCTGTAACATTTGGCCCTTCAGATATTGTCAAACTACAACTCCCAGCATGCCTGGGCAGTCTGGGCATGCTTGCAATTGAACTTTTGCAACAGCTGGAGGCACACGGGTTGGGAAACACTGAGTTAGGAAACAATGTTTCACAACCAGTGTTCCTCCAGTTGTTGCAAAACTACAACTCCCAGCATGCCCAGACAGCCTAAGGGCATGCTGGGAGTTGTAGTTCAGCAACATCTGAAGGGCCAAATGTTACAAAACTACAACTCACAGCATTCCTGAACTGTCTGGTCATGCTGGGAGTTGTAGTTTTGGAATAGCACAGATTGAAAACCACTGCACAGTGGTCCCCAAACTGCTGCGCTCCAGATGTTGCAAAACTACAACTCCCAGCATGCACGGACAGTCAAAGGGCATGCTGGGAGTTGTAGTTTTGAAACAGGTTTGTACAGGGTACATTCACATGGATGGGTTTACAGCGAGTATCACGCTCCAACTCGCTGTGAACCCGCCCATGTGAATGTACCATACAAACACTACACAAAATAAAAAGTAAGACACTACATATACACATACCCCTACACAGCCCCTCCCCCTCTCCCCAATAAAAATGAAAAACATCAGGTACGGCACTGTTTCCAAAACGGAGCCTCCAGCTGCTGCAAAACAACAACTCCCAGTATTGCCGGACAGCCATTGACTGTCCTGACATGCTGGGAGTTTTGCAACAGCTGGAGGCACCCTGTTTGGGAATCACTGGCGTAGAATACCCCTATGTCCATCCCTATGCAAATCCCTAATTTAGGCCTCAAATACGCATGGTGCTCTCTCACTTTGGAGCCCTGTCGTATTTCAAGGCAACAGTTTAGGACCACAAATGGGGTATTTCCTGTAAATTACCTAACAAATTTTGGGGGGCTTTTTATCCTTTTACCCTTTATGAAAAGGTAAAGTTGGGGTCTACTCCAGCATGTTATTGTAAAAAAAAAATATTTTTACACTAACATGCTGGTGTTGCCCCATACTTTTTATTTTCACAAAAGGGAAAAGGGAAAAAAGACCCCCAAAATTTGTAACGCAATTTCTCCTGAGTATGGAAATACCCCATATGTGGACGTAAAATGCTCTGCGGGCGCACATCAAGGCTCAGGAGTGAGAGCGCCATGTACATTTGAGGTGATTTGCACAGGGGTCGTTGACCGTTACAGCTGTTCTGACATAAACGCAAACAATTTTTGGGAAACTACACCCCTTAAGGAACATAACAAGGGGTATAATGAGGTGTGTTTGAAGAATTTTCGTTGAAAATAAAAAAATATTTTTTTTTTCACTAAAATGCTGGTGTTATCCCAAATTTTTCATTTTTACAAGGGGTAATAGGAAAAAAAGCCCTCCGAAATTTGTAACCCCATTTCTTCTGAGTATATAAATACCCCACATGTGGATGTTAAGTGCTCTGCGGGAGAACTACAATGCTCAGAAGAGAAGGAGCGCAATTGGGCTTTTGGAGAAAAAATTTGGATGGAATTGAAGGCAATGTATGTTTACAAAGACCCCATGGTGCCAGAACAGTGGACCCCTCTACATGTGACCCCATTTTGGAACTACACCCCTCACATAATTTAATAAGGGGTGCAGTGAGCATTTACACCCCACAGGTGTCTGACAGATTTTTGGAACAGTGGTCCATGAAAATGAAAAATAAAATTTTCCATTTGCACAGCCCACTGTTCCAAAGATCTGTCAAACACCAGTGGGGTGTAAATGTTCACTGCACCCCTTATTAAATTCTGTGAGGAGTGTAGTTTTTATTTTCTTCTTTTTATCGCGCTTGGGGGGCCTCAGATTTATTTTTGCCTAAGACCTCAAAAAGTCTAGAGCCGCCTCTGAGCAGCCGTGTGGCAACTCATATTTTATTGACATGCAAGTTAGGGTGGAATGAAACTGCTTGAGATGAAGTCAATTTTTTAAAATAAAATTTTAATTGTACGTTTTTTTAATCATGTTACAAAAACATCAAATAAAATAAAATTTTACACCCATTAATTCATAAAGAAAACCCCTCCACCCCACACCACCCCCCACTCCCTCACCCACCCTCACCCTGGCACTACTTACCTACTTTCTCGCAGCAAGGAGTTGAAAAAATATGACCACCCTTTACCAATTTTAAGCCCTCTTTTATTACCTATAGAATTTCCTCAAATGTACTCACTTTATTCACTAATTTACTCCATTCTCTTATAGATGGAACCTTCGGGGCAAACCAATTTCTTAATATAATGATTCTAGCTAATCCCATAATTTTGAGAATAGTTTCTTCCTTTCCTTTACATTTAACATTTTACCCTAAAATTGCACTTCTCCCATTATACTGCAACTTTTCCTGAAAATCTGACTCAATTTTCTTGTACACCAATTTCCAAAACTCTTGAACTTTTTCACATCCTCATACCATATGCACCAAATCCGCATTTTCTCTTTGACATTTTGGGAATGCAGAGTCTTGTCTACTTTGCATCTTATACAATAAAATAGAAGTGTAATATATGCCATATATCATCTAAAAATGAGAAATGTGATGGTTCATATTCACTGAAACACATTTAATATTCTGAAATATGATCTTCCATTCTTCCTCTGTGATCTCCCGAAAATCCTCACTCCATGTCCTTTTATATTTATATATTTGTAAGCCACTCTGATAAACATTTTATAAATTTTCCCCATTGATTTTTTTCTCCCCCTAACTACTTACTGCTGTGACTATATCTATACTATCATGTGATTCAATTTGCCATCTACAATTATCCTTATCTCCCATATACGCATTTCTAACTTGCCAATATCCAAAGATTTGGAGGAAAATTGAAATGAAGTCAATGTAAAGATACAGTACACTAAACCACTATAATGCAACATTAATATTAAACTGCTTTCTTCTATTATAGTGTCCAGGTGAAAAAACTGTGACCCTCCCAAATAGTCAGGAAAAGGCATAACTAGAAAATCTCAAATCCGCTACATTCCTGACCTTATCATCTACAGCAAATGCATTGGCGATGACCTAAGAGATATTTAGGACCTGACTTTAGGTAGGTTCAGGAATTGAGCCACTAGCATGAACCCACAGCAGAGTGTGAACTGAGTCCCTGCAGGCTACATGCAGGCCATACATACAACGAGAAACAATTTACTGGCAGTCTAAGGCTGGGTTCACACTACGTTTTTCAACTAAGGTTCCCGCATACGTTTTCTATCAAAAACCGTATGGGGAAAAAAACGGATGGAACAGTATGGGAAAAAGTAAACCGTATGGGTTTTTAAACAGTATACTGTTTTTAAAAGTGCATACTGTTCCGTCCGTTTTTGTAGAAAAAAACCCATACGTTTTTGAAAATTTTGTCCATTTTTAATGGGAGGGGTCTTGGGTGGGGACTTTAGGATTCAAATGCGCATGTGCAAAGTAAAAACGTATACGTTTTTCCCGTATGGAACCGTATACATGTGCGTTTCCCATTGACGTCCATGTTAAAAAAAACGTATGCATTTGCAGTACGGTTTTTAAACCGGAGTCAAAACCGTGGTTGACCACGATTTTGTCTCCGGTTTAAAAACCGTACTGCAACCGCATACGTTTTTTTTAACATGGACGTCAATAGGAAACGCACATGTATACGGTTCCATACGGGAAAAACGTATACGTTTTTACTTTGCACATGCGCATTTGAATCCTAAAGTCCCCACCCAAGACCCCTCCCATTAAAAATGGACAAAATTTTCAAAAACGTATGGGTTTTTTTCTACAAAAACGGACGGAACAGTATGCACTTTTAAAAACAGTATACTGTTTAAAAACCCATACGGTTTACTTTTTCCCATACTGTTCCATCCGTTTTTTTCCCCATACGGTTTTTGATAGAAAACGTATGCGGGAACCTTAGTTGAAAAACGTAGTGTGAACCCAGCCTTACCTAGATGCAGCTTTTACTCATGGGTCAAAGTAGATTGCTGTGTACAAGGATCCTCAGACAGAGAACTCTAGGAAGCCCCAGCAGAAGCCAATGAGATGCAAGCATCTTCTCTGAGACTCCAATAGAAAAGAACAACATTTTTCACTTACCTGCAAAAGTCAACCTATGTGTGTGCAACACAGGAGGATTTAGCAGAGTAATCTTCCTAGTATACTGTACTATATAGAGTGTAACCCCTTAATGACCCAGATCATGATGTATCTTCACAGTTTCTCACATGATAGTGAGTACACTCTTTACATTTGTTAAATATTTTATGATATAATTTCATGTGACAACACTAAAGAAATGACACTCTGCTACTATGTAAAGTAGTGAATGCACAGCCTGTATAACTGTGTTTAATGTTGTGTACCCTCAGAATAACTCTAAACACAGCCCTTGGCAACTAAAGTGAGTGCATCCCTAATTGCAAATGTCCAAAATGGGCCCAAAGTGTCAATATTTTGTGTGGCCACCAGTAAAGATTAAAAATTTTATTCGCCTGATTCGCTGAATTTATCAAAAAAATTTTTGGTCCGAATTTATTTGCGTTGATTCGCTATTAAAAATGGCTATTTCTGGCCTACAGAGAGCCTCAATAGGGGTGTAGAACACTTTGCCTTGCTGTAACACGCATAGAGTGTGTGCTGGGTTAGTAAAATAAGACTTATTCAGTATGACATGCAGATCAGAGGCGTCACTATTAGAATCACTGTCGCAGAGTGGCACAATGACAAACCTGGAGGTGGCATCAGTATAAGGAGACCATATAGTGGCTGAATGACACAGCGTGGAGGTGGCTGACGCAGGAGGAAAACAAATAGTGGCTGAATGATACAGCCTGGAGTTTGTGGCAGCATGAGGAGACCGCATTGTGGCTGAATTTCACAGCCTGGAGTTGGCTGCAGCATATAGTGGCTAAATGACACAGCCTAGAGTTTGCGACAGCATGAGGAGAACATATTGTGGCTGAATGACACAGCCTGGAGGTGGCAGAAGCATGAGAAGACCATATAGTGGCTGAATGACACAGCGTGGAGGTGTTACTCACCCTAAAAAGAGCGGCCCCACACAGGAAACTCTATTTCCACCTAAAAAACCCTGGGAAATGGCAGTGTTTGTAGAGGGAAATAGGGAGAGGTTCCTGTGTGGGGCTGCCCTTTTTAGGGCGAGTGACACTTGCCATGAAGGGAATTAATGTTGCGAGAGTAGGGCTTTACAGGGGAAGTTTTTACCCCCACCGGTTACAATGGACTTATGTTGTTCTCCTCCACCTTTTAGAGGTCTTTGCATCACATCAATACTTGGTGGTGTAGGTGGCACATGGTGTTTTTTGCACACCTTTCCTTTTGTTTGATTTAAAAAAAATTTGGGTACATATATTTTATTCTAAGAATATTATTAAAAGTTACGTTTTACGTAATGCATAGCCTCAATACTTACTTGTGGTCTGATGCGGAGGAATGTCTGTAACTGGGGAGCAGCACGTTAAATATGCTTTGCACAATCCATATTTGTGAAGTGTTGGTGTGGCACCATGGTCAATCTACTCTCATGTATCCAGCATTGGTGGGTGGAAATCCTGGCTGATCCATGCCCGATTCATTTTCACAAAGGTCAGTCTCTCCACATTTTTCGTGGACAAACAAGTTCTCCTTGGGGTTACTATGCCCTGCCGCACTAAACACCCTCTCTGATGGCCCACTACTGGCCAGGAAGGACAGCTTTTCCTGGGCAAACTCTGCTAGTTGCTGCCACTAATCAAGTTTGGCTGCCCAGAAGTCCAGCGGATCTTTAACCCCTTAAGGACTCAGCCCATTTGGGCCTTAAGGACTCAGACAATAAAATTTTAACGTTTTCGTTTTTTCCTCCTCGCCTTCAAAAAAATCATAACTCTTATATTTTCATCCAAAGACTAGCATGAGGGCTTGTTTTTTGCATGACCAGTTGTCCATTGTAATGCGATCACTCACTTTACCATAAAATGTATGGTGCAACCAAAAAAACACTATTTGTGTGGGGAAAGTAAAAAGAAAACCGCAATTTTGCGAATTTTGGAAGGTTTCGTTTTCTCGTCGTACAATTTACAGTAAAAATGACATGTGTTCTTTATTCTTTGGGTCAATACGATTAAAATGATACCCATGATAACATACTTTTCTGTTGCACCGGAGGAAGCACGGTGGTCCGTGCGAAACGGAGTCTGTTGCCAGTTTGTCCCCCCACTGCACGTCCTATCCCCCAAGTTTGTGAGTATCTGTCTATGCCTTGCTTACGCAAATAAAGAAGAAGAGAAACGTGGTGAGTCTGCCGGTCTGATTCGTTGTTTTTATTCTATCATTTCTACTTTTCTGTTGCGCTTAAAATAAATTGCAAACTTTTAAATCAAATTACTACGTTTAAAATCCCCTTATTTTGAAGACCTATAACTTTTTCATTTTTCCGTATAAGCGGCGGTATGAGGGCTCATTTCTTGTGTCGTGATATGTACTTTGTATTGATAACATATTTGCTTATATAAAACTTTTAATAGATTTTTTATTAATTTTTGGGGGAATAAAATGTTATAAAAAAAGCAGCTATTTTGGACTTTTTTTCTTTTTTTACGCTCACGACTTTCACCGTACGGTGTCATTAACATTATATTTTAATAGTTCAGATATTTACACATACGGTGATACCAAATATTTATATAAAATATTTTTTTTTACACTTTTTGGGGGTGAAATAGGGACAATTTATATTTTTATTGGGGGAAGGGGGTTTTTCAACTTTTTTTAACTTATTTTTTTACTTTAATTTTTACACTTTAATAGTCCCCATAGGGGACTATTGATAGCAATCATTCGATTGCTAATACTGTTCAGTGCTATGCATAGGACATAGCACTGATCAGTATTATCGGTCATCTTCTGCTCTGGTCTGCTCGATAGCAGACCAGAACAGAAGACCTGTGGAAGTCCGCGGAGGCAGGTGAGGGGACCACCGTCTGCTGTTCTGCGGGCGAGCCGATCATCCATTTTAGTTATCACGATGCTGCAGATGCCGTGATCTGTATTGATCACGGAATCTGAGGGGTTAAAGGTGGACATCCGCGCGATCACGGATGTCCGCCATTACGGGCGGGTCCCTGGCTGCTATCAGCAGCAGGGACCTGCCTCACATGACCCGAGCATCGCTTATCGGTTATGTATAGGACGTAAATGTACATCCTGGTGCATTAAGTACCAGCTCACCAGGACGTACATTTACATCCGGCGTCGTTAAGGGGTTAAGGTGTGTTGGCATGGGCATGTCAAGGTATGCCACCACCTGCTGGTTCAGGTCCTGCTCCAGGTCTACCTGCAGCTGATGAGTTGCTTCACTATGCGGGTGAAAAAAGGTACTTATCGGTGACTGTAGACTCAGGCTGCTGCTGATGGAGCTGGTACTGCTCCTTCCACCCCACCTCTCCCCAGCAGCCATGGCAGTGGAAGGTGAGTGCAGAGGGCCCTCCCAGTCAGACCTGGGAGTGGATGGAAGATGGCGCAGGTAGGCATCAGCCAACTGACTACATAAGATGTCTGTGTAGTAGGCCAGTTTATCCTCCCTCTCAGTGGGTGTAAAAAAAAGGCCCACATTTTTTGCCAGTAGCAAGGGTCCAATTAGGTGAGGAGCCAGAAGTCACCCCGTTGCCGAATGGTGACAATTCGGCGGTCACTTCGCAAGCAAGTGAGCATGCATCGGGCCATTTGTGCAAGTGACTCGGAGGGACTCCCTGCCTCCATCTCCACTTCATACTGCCACGGTGTGTCTTATCTGATTTGATTCCTTGATTAACCCCTTAACGACAGAGGACGTAAATGTACGTCCTGGTGAGGTGGTACTTAATGCACCAGGACGTACATTTACGTCCTGAGCATAACCGCGAGCATCGGAGCGATGCCGGTGTGAGGTGGTTTTTTGCGCCCTCGTAAATCCATGCGTCCGCTCCTCCCCCAGCTCTCCGAACATTTCCGAAGCTAGAGCTGGGGGAGGGCAGAGCAAGGGGAGGGAGGAGGTTCACGCCCCCTCCCTCATCTCCCCTCCCTGAGCTCGGCTGGACGCAGATTTCTACGGCACGCCCCCTCCCTGAGGACATAGATCTCCACGGCAGGTCCCCTCCCTCATCTCCCCTCCCTGAGGACATAAATCTCCACGGCAGGTCCCCACCCTCATCTCCCCTCCCTGAGGACGTAAATCTCAACGGCACGTCCCCTCCCTCATCTCCCCTCCCTGAGGACGTAAATCTCCACGGCAGGTCCCCTTCCTCATCTCCCCTCCCTGAGGACGTAAATCTCCACGGCAGGTCCCCTCCCTCATCTCCCCGAGCTGAGGACGTAGAGCAGTGCTCCCAATGAGCTCTATGTGTAAAGGGGGACATACTGTACGGGCTAAAGGGGGACATACTGTTCAGGCTAAATGTCCCCCTTTAGCCCGTGCAGTATGTCCCCCTTTACACATAGAGCTCATTGGGAGCACTGCTCTACGTCCTCAGCTCGGGGAGATGAGGGAGGGGACCTGCTTTGGCGATCTATGTCCTCAGGGAGGGGGCGTGCCGTAGAGATCTGCGTCCAGCCGAGCAGCCGAGCTCAGGGAGGGGGCGTGAACCTCCTCCCTCCCCTTTCTCTGCCCTCCCCCAGCTCTAGCTTCGGAAATGTTCGGAGAGCTGGGGGAGGAGCGGATGCATGGATCTACGGGGGCGCAAAAAAACACCTCACACCGGATCATGCGCGGCAGGTCCCGGCTGCTGATCGAAGCCAGGGACCCACCCATTATGGCGGACATCCGCGATCCCGCGGATGGCCGCCATTAACCCCTCAGATGCTGTGATCAATACAGATCACGGCATCTGCAGCATCGTGGTCACTAAAATGGATGATCGGATCGCCCGCAGCGCTGCCCTGGCGATCTGATAATCCAGCATGGCAGACAGAGGTCCCCTCACCTGACTCCGCTGCCTTCCCGGCGTCTTCTGCTCTGATCTGCCTTCCCGCAGACCAGAGCAGAAGATGACCGATAATGCTGATCAGTGCTGTATTAGCAATCGAGTGATTGCTATAAATAGTCCCCTATGGAGACATAGTCCCCTCTTTCCTTCTGAAGAGAGAGTTCTGGTTTGGCATTAATCCCGATTAGCTTTTTATATTCCGTAACAGGAGCTAAGCTGATACCAGGGAACATCGCCTGAGAAGGTGATGTAATGAGCTGATTTGCATATCCCCCTACCCAGAATGCCTGCGGAGTGCTTAGTGGCCCTTGAAAGCTCCGTCACACCAGGAGTGGTGAACTCGCCCTGAGTTAAATACTCCTCCCGTATATATACTTTTATTTTTTTTTTTTTTTTTATTTTTTTTTTTTTTTTATTGTTTTTTTTAAAACCCAACTATGATTGACATTTGGTCCCTCCCTTTTTGGCTCCACCTTCACATAGCCACACCCATTTTGCTTGGGGCACCCAAATTCCTTCAAATGGCCCTGAACTGCAGTTTACCCTATTCATGTATAAAAGAGAAAAAAATTTAGGCATGCACTGTGACCTATGCAAAGGTCACCATGCAGGAGTAGTGGATAATGCTGAGCTATGAGCATCAGCTCTTGTGAATGGCTATATACCCTGTGGCTATACTCGTTATTATTCATTGTAAGCCTTCCTGTAGGGAGACAGAAAAGAGATCTCTACAGAACAGGAAGTGTCAGGACTCTTCACCATAGAAAGTGTCTAAAATGGTTATGCGAATATCACACTGGACCATAGAGCAATAGAAAAATTATGTTGGCATGTATGCAATGTTTAGCTTGGAAAAAAATATAACTAGTATGCACCAGGGAAAGTAGTAGGCTGGGAATTCTTGGATCCTGGTCCTACCTAAATATTGATGCTTACCAAGTTTAGTCAAGGGATGGTTTAGGAAACATGACAAGGAGTTTAACCCCATAAGGACTCAGCGTTTTTCCGTTTTTGCATTTTCATTTTTTTCCTCATCACCTTCTAAAAATCATAGCGCTTTCAATTTTGCACATAAAATTCCATATGATGGCTTATTTTTTGCACCACCAATTCTACTTTGCAGTGACATTAGTCATTTTACCAAAAAATGTATGGCGAAACAGAAAACAAAATTCATTGGGCGACAAAATTGAAGAAAAAAATGTTGTTTTGTAACTTTTGGGGGGCTTCCATTTCTACGCAGTGCATTTTTCGGTAAAAATGACACCTTATCTTTATTCTGTAGGTCCATACAGTTAAAAATTATACCCTACCTATATAGGTTTGATTTTGTCGTACTTCTGAAAAAAATCACAACTTCATGCAGGAAAATTTATACATTTAAAATTGTCACATTCTGACCCCTATAACTCTTTTATTTTTCTGCATAAGGGCCGGTATGAGGGCAAATTGTTTTGTGCCGTGTTCTGAAGTTATTATCGGTACCATATCTGAATTGATCGGACTATTTGATCGCTTTTTATTCATTTTTTATGATATAAAAAGTGACCAAAAATACGCTATTTTGGACTTTGGAATTTTTTTGCACGTACGCCATTGATCATGCAGTTTAACCCCTTGGGGATGGAGCCCATTATGACCCTAAGGACGGGAGCATTTTTTGCAAATCTGACCACTGTCACTTTAAGCATCATTAACTCTGGGATGCTTTCACTTATAAATTTGATTCCGAGATTATTTTTTCTTGACATATTCCCCTTTATGTTAGTGGTTAATTTTCGTCGATACTTGCATCATTTCTTGGTGAAAACTTAAAAAATTTGATGAAAAATAAAATTATAAAATAAAAAATTTGAAGAAAAATAAATTATATCTTGATTCACATATACAATATGTCTACTTTATATTTGCATCATAATGTTAACATGTTTTTACTTTTGGAAGACATCAGAGGGCTTCAAAGTTCAGCAGCAATTTTCAAATTTTTCGCTAAATTTTCAAAATCGGAAATTTTCAGGGACCTGTTCAGGTTTGAAGTGGATTTGAAGGGTCTTCATATTAGAAATACCCCATAAATGACTCCATTATAAAAACTGCACCCCTCAAAGTATTCAAAATGACATTCAGTAAGTGTGTTAACCCTTTAGGTGTTTCACAGGAATAGCAGCAAAGTGAAGGAGAAAATTCAAAATAATCATTTTTTACACTCGCATGTTCTTGTAGACCCAGTTTTTGGAATTTTTGCATGGGGTAAAAGGAAAAAAATCCTAAAAAAATTTGTAAACCAATTTCTCTTGAGTAAGAAAATATCTCATATGTGTATGTCAAGTGTTCGGCGGGCGCAGTAGAGGGCTCAGAAGGGAAGGAGCGACAGTGGGATTTTGGAGAGTGAGTTTTTTTTAAATGGTTTTTGGGGGGGCATGTCACATTTAGGAAGCCCCTATGGTGCCAGGACAGACCCCCCCCCCCACACATCACACACTATTATGGAAAATACAGCCCTCAAGAAACGTAACAAGGGGTACGGTGTGCCTTAACAACCCACAGGTGTTTGACAACTTTTTGTTAAAGTTGGATGTGTAAATGAAAAAAGGATTTTTTCACTAAAATGCTGTTTTTTCCCCAAATTAATTTTTTTTACAAGGGGTAATAGGAGAAAATGCCCCCCAAAATTTGTAACCCCATTTCTTCTGAGTATGGAAATACCCCATTTTTGGACGTCAAGTGCACTGCGAGCTAACTACAATGCTCAGAAGAGAAGGAGCGCCAATGAGCTTTTAGAGAGATAATTTGTTTGGAATGGAAGTCGGGGGCCTTGTGCATTTACAAAGCCCCCGGTGGTGCCAGAACAGTGGACCCCCCCACATGTGAACCCATTTTGGAAACTACACCCCTCACGAAATGTAATAAGGGGTACAGTGAGCATTTACACCCTACTGGCGTTTGACAGATCTTTGGAACAGTGGGCTGTGCAAACAAAACAAAAAAAAATTTTTCATTTTCACTGACCACTGTTCCAAAAATATGTCAGACACCTGTGGGGGGCAAACGCTCACTGTACCCCTTGTTACATTCCGTGAGGGGTGTAGTTTCCAAAATGGGGTCACATGTCGGTATTTATTTTTTTGCATTTATGTCAGAACCGCTGTAAAATCGGCCACCCCTGTGCAAATCACCAATTTAGGCCTCAAATGTACATAGTGCGCTCTCACTCTTGAGCCTTGTTGTGCGCTCGCAGAGCATTTTACGCCCACATATGGGGTATTTCCGTACTCAGGAGAAATTGATTTACAAATTGTGGGGGTCTTTTTTTTCTTTTACCTCTTGTGAAAATAAAAAGTAAAGGGCAACACCAGCATGTTAGTGTAAAAAAATTGTAAATTGTACGGCGTGAAAACAAAACCTTCCAAAATTCGCAAAATTGCGGTTTTCTTTTTAATTTCACCACACAAATAGTATTTTTTTGGTTGCGCCATACATTTTATGGTAAAGTGAGTGATGGCATTACAATGGACAACTGGCCATGCAAAAAACAAGCCCTCATACTAGTCTATGGATGAAAATATAAAAAAGTTATGATTTTTTGAAGACGAGGAAGAAAAAACTAAAACGTAAAAATTTAATTGTCTTGGCCCTTAACCCCTTCAGGACGGAGCCCATTTTGGCCTTAAGGACCGGAGCGTTTTTTGCACATCTGACCACTGTCACTTTAAACATTAATAACTCTGGAATGCTTTTAGTTATCATTCGTGACATATTCGTGACATATTCTACTTTAACATAGTGGTAAATTTTTGTCAATACTTGCATCCTTTCTTGGTGAAAAATCCGTAAATTTGATGAAAAATTTGAAAATTTTGCATTTTTCTAACTTTGAAGCTCTCTGCTTGTAAGGAAAATGGATATTACGAATACATTTTTTTTGGTTCACATATACAATATGTCTACTTTATGTTTGCATCATAAAATTGACGTGTTTTTACTTTTGGAAGACCCCAGAGGGCTTCAACGGTCAGCAGCAATTTTCCGATTTTTCACAAAATTTTCAAACTCAGTATTTTTCAGGGACCAGTTCAGGTTTGAAGTGGATTTGAAGGGTCTTCATATTAGAAATACCCCATAAATGACCCCATTATAAAAACTACACCCCCCAAAGTATTCAAAATGACATTCAGTCAGCGTTTTAACCCTTTAGGTGTTTCACACGAATAGCAGCAAAGTAAAGGAGAAAATTCACAATCTTCATTTTTTACACTCACATGTTCTTGTAGACCCAATTTTTGAATTTTTACAAGGGGTAAAAGGACAAAATTTTTACTTGTATTTGTAGCCCAATTTCTCTCGAGTAAGGACATACCTCATATGTCTATGTAAAGTGTTCGACGGGCGCACTAGAGGGCTCAGAAGGGAAGGAGCGACAAGGGGATTTTGGAGAGTACGTTTTTCTGAAATGGTTTTTGGGGGGCATGTTACATTTAGGAAGCCCTTATGGTGCCAGAACAGCAAAAAAAAAACACATGGCATACCATTTTGGAAACTAGACCCCTCGGGGAATGTAACATGGGATAAAGTGAATACCCCACAGGTGTTTCACGACTTTTGCAAATGTAAAAAAATAAAATAAAATTTTACCTAAAATGCTTGTTTTCCCAAAAATTTTTTATTTTTAAAAAGGGTAATAGCAGAAAATACCCCTAAAAATTTGAAGCCCAATTTCTCTCGATTCAGAAAACACCCCATATGGGGGTGAGAAGTGCTCTGCTGGCGCACTACAGGTCTCGGAAGAGAAGGAGTCACATTTGGCTTTTTGAACGCAAATTTTTCTCTGGGGGCATGCCGCATTTAGGAAGCCCCTATGGTGCCAGGACAGCAAAAAAAAAAACACATGGCATACCATTTTGGAAACTAGACCCCTCGGGGAACGTAACAAGGGGTTAAGTGAACCTTTATACCCCACAGGTGTTTCACGACTTTTGCATATGTAAAAAAAAAAAATTTTTTTTTTACCTAAAATGCTTGTTTTCCCAAAGATTTTACTTTTTTAAGAAGGGTAAAAGCAGAAAATACCCCCCAAAATTTGTAACACAATTTCTCCCGAGTACGGCGATACCCCATATGTGACCCTAAACTGTTGCCTTGAAATACGACAGGGCTCCAAAGTGAGAGCGCCATGCGCATTTGAGGCCTAAATTAGGGATTGCATAGGGGTGGACATAGGGGCATTCTACGCCAGTGATTCCCAAACAGGGTGCCTCCAGCTGTTGCAAAACTCCCAGCATGCCTGGACAGTCAACGGCTGTCCGACAATACTGGGAGTTGTTTTGCAACAGCTGGAGGCTCCGTTCTGGAAACAGTGGCGTACCAGACGTTTTTCATTTTTATTGGGGAGGGGAGGGGGGCTGTGTAGGGGTTTGTGTATATGTAGTGTTTTTTACTTTTTATTTTATTTTTTGTGTTAGTGTAGTGTAGTGTTTTTAGGGTACAGTCGCACGGGCGGGGGTTCACAGTAGTTTCTCGCTGGCAATTTGAGCTGCAGCAGAAAGTTTGCGGCAGCTCAAATTTGCAGCCAGATACTTAATCCTCCGCCCATGTGAGTGTACCCTGTACGTTCACATTGGGGGGGACATCCAGCTGTTGCATAACTACAACTCCCAGCATGCCCGTTGGCTGTCGGTGACTGCTGAGAGTTGCAGTTTTGCAACAACTGTAGGCACACTGGTTATGTATCACTGAGTTTGTGACCTAACTCAGTGTTTCACAACCAGTGTGCCTCCAGCTGTTGCAAAACTACGACTCCCAGCATGTACGGTGCATGGTGTATGGTGACTGCTGAGAGTTGTAGTTTGCAGCAGCTGGAGGCACACCGGTCGTGAAACACTGAGTTAGGTAAAAAAAAACTGAGTTTCACAACCAGTGTGCCTTCAGCTGTTGCAAAACTACAACTCTCAGCAGTCACCGACAGCCAACGGGCATGCTGGGAGTTGTAGTTATGCAACCAGCAGATGCACCACTACAACTCCCAGCATGCACTTTAGCTGTTTGTGCAAGCTGGGAGTTGTAGTTATACAACAGCTGAAGGTACACTTTTCCATAGAAAGAATGTGCCTCCAGCTGTTGCAAAACCATAAGTCCCAGCATGCCCATAAGGGAATGCTGGGAGTTGTGGTGGTCTGCCTCCTGCTGTTGCATAACTACAGCTCCCAGCATGCCCTTTTTGCATGCTGGGAGCTGTTGCTAAGCAACAGCAGGAGGCTGTCACTCACCTCCAACGATCCAGACGCTGCAGGTCAGTCCCTCGTCGTCTCTGCCGCCGCAGCTGCTCCTGGGGCCCCGATCCCAACAGGGGCGCCGGGGATCGGGGTCCCCAGCACCCGGGGTGCATGTCCCGCACCCGCTCACGTCCTCCAGAAGAGGGGCGGAGCGGGTGCGGGAGTGACACCCGCAGCAGGCGCCCTGATTGGTCGGCCGGTAATCCGGCCGACGAATCAGGGCGATCGTGAGGTGGCACCAGTGCCACCTCACCCCTGCAGGCTCTGGCTGTTCGGGGCCGTCAGAGACGGCCCCGAACAGCCAGTAATTCCGGGTCATCGGGTCACTGGAGACCCGATTGACCCGGAATCGCCGCAGATTGCTGGACTGAATTGTCCAGCGATCTGCGGTGTTCGCCGACATGGGGGGGCATAATGACCCCCGTGGGCGATATGCCGGGATGCCTGCTGAACGATTTCAGCAGGCATCCGGCTCCGGTCCCCAACCGGCTAGCGGTGGGGGCCGGAATTCCCACGGGCGTATGGACTCGGGATGCAGGGTGTATCCATACGCCCTATGTCCTGAAGAGGTTAAGGCCCAAATAGGCTGCATCCTTAAGGGGTTAATTATTTTTAGCAGTTGTTCCTTTGTGTGATCTCGTTCACCAAGGCAAACCATGTGAAGGACAGCGTGACACCGCCATGCCCTGCAGACATGGAAGAGGATGAAGAGGCAGAGTCACACACTGTCGCAGGACCAATGGCCTGAGAGCGTGGAGGCAGAAGCGATGTGACCTTTCCAAGTTGCTGTTGTGGCTGTGCAGGAACCACATACACCCAGAGGGCCGTAAAGGACATGTATTGTCCCTTACAGTAGTTACAGCTCCAGATGTCGGCGCTGCCGTGCCATTTGGTACACATCGACAGGCTCAAGGACTGACCCACCTTCTGTTCCAGGGCAGGGCTGGTACTGCCTTCTTCGCAAAGAAATGATGGCTTGGCACTCTCCACCTTGGTTCAGCACAAGCCATCAGTTCTCTGAAAGGTGCAGAGTCCACCACTTGAAAAGGGAAGGACTGAAGCAACTTGGACAGGAGCACATTCAGCTTCTGCGCTGTTGGATGAGTGGGCACATAATTTTGTCTCTTGGACATGGCTTTGCCGATGGATTGTTGGCGGATTGACTGACTCAAAGTACTTGCCTGTCTAATGGAGGAAGCGGCGAATGTCTCCTCCACTTCTTGGCTTGGCAGTAGCTGCTGACTGTCCTCTAGTAGATTGTCCTCACTAAATAGTGAAGCGGAACCCACAGCATAAGATACTTCTCCGGGGGAGGGAACAGCATAGGACAGAGGCAATGGAAGTACAGGGACTGCTCCCGGGCCATGCCAACTGAGGGTTGTGGCTGAGGAACCCACCGACTGTTGACTGGGGGTGTCAGATGTCACTTGTGATGAAGTGGATGACTGTGTTAACCAATTGATGGCAGATGGGTTGCTGGTCGAGACATGATCGCTAGCTGATACCGGGAGCTCAGACCCCTCACTGTTGCCACTCACCCCTAGTCTGCTGCGACCTCTGCATGATGAATTTAGGCCTCTGTCACTCCTCTATGCACGTCCTGGCACTTCTCTGCTTGACATACATAGTGTGTTTATGAGGGGAGTAGAATACGCTCCACGATGCTTAAAACAGTATTTGTCTACAACACCAGCAGGTGTGTGCTTTTGGCTTGCCTTTCACAGTATCTTGGTCCTTAAGACTTTAACAGGAACAAAATGGTACAAAACTTAGATGTACGTATGTGGTATGCACATATGAGGGGAGGACGATACGATCCAATACACTTAAAACAGTGTTTATCTACAAAATTAGCAGGTGTGTACCTTTGGCTTGCCTTGCACAGTATGTAGGCCCTTAAGACTTTAACAGGAACAAAATAGTAAACCACTTAGATGTACATATGTGGTATGCACCTATGAAGGGAGGACAATGCGCTCCAGTACGTTTAAAAAAGTATTTGTCTACAACACCAGCAGGTGTGTACGTTTGGCTGGCCTTTCACAGTATCTAGGCCCTTAAGACTTTAACAGGAACAAAATAGTACACAACTTAGATGTACATATGTGGTATGCACTTATGAGGGGAGGACAATGCGCTCCACGACGCTTAAAACATTATTTGTCTACAACACCATCAAGTGTGTACTTTTGGCTTGCCTTTCCCAGTATCGAGGCCCTTAAGACTCTAAAGGGGTACTCTAGTGGAATTTTTCTTTTTAAATCAACTGGTTTATTTAAGTTAAACAGAAAGTTAAACAGATTTTGTAAATAACTGCTATTAAAAAATCTTAATCGTTCCAGTACTTATTAGCTGCTGAATACTACAGAGGAAATTATTTTCTTTTTGGAACACAGTGCTCTCTGCTGACATCAAGAGCACAGTGCTCTCTGCTGACATCTCTGTCCATCTTAGGAACTGTCCAGAGCAGCATATGTTTTTTATGGGGATTTTCTCCTTAAAATGTTCTTAAAATGGACAGAGATGTCAGAAGAGAGCTCTGTGTTCCAAAAAGAAAATAATTTCCTCTGTAGTATTCAGTAGCTAATAAGTACTGGAAGGATTAAGATTTTTTAATAGAAGTAATTTACAAATCAGTTTAACTTTCTGCCAGCAGTTGATTTAAAAAAAAAAAAAAAAGTGTTCCACCGGCATACCCCTTTAACCCCTTCCCGACCTATGACATACCTGTACGTCATGGGTGGCAAGGTGTTCCCGACCCATGACATACAGGTACGTCATAAACATTACTGCCGCTACTCGCGGCACCCCGCAGCGCCCAGAAAGATGGTGGCTATCACTGATAGCCAGCCATCTTACCGTGCGACCACGGGGGGTTTCATCCCCCACCCCCCCCCCCAGCGATCGCTGCTATCAGCTGGTCAAATCTGACTAGCTGATAGCAGCGTTTCGCTATGAAAATACTTAGCAGCTTGGTGTGTGAGTCCCGATCACGGGGATCAGGACACACACCGCTCTGCTAAGTGTCCCTTACCCGTCCCCCGGCGTCACTTACCCGTCCGAGCGGTGTCCCGAGCGGTCCCGGCGTCCTCCATGCGGTCCTGGCTGCGCTGCGTCCCGGAGGTGAGTTTCCGGCAGCAGTGCGGCATCTTCATTGGCAGCAGTGAGATCGCCGTAAAGCGATCATTACTGCTGCCTCTGAGAGTTTCAAAACTGCAACTCCCAGCATGCAGAGACAGCCTTTGGCTTTCTGGGCATGCTGGGAGTTGTAGTTTTGCAACATCTGGAGGTCCACAGTTTGGAGACCACTGTATAATGGTCTCCAATCTGTGCTCTTCCAGATGTTGCAAAACTACAAATCTCAGCATGCTCAGTCTGTCCAGGCATGCTGGGAGTTGTAGTTCTCTAACATCTGGAAGAGCACAGATTGGAGACCATTATACAGTGGTCTCCAAACTGTGGACCTCCAGATGTTGCAAAACTACAACTCCCAGCATGCCCAGACTGCCCAAGCATGCTGGAAGTTGTAGTTCAGCAACATCTGATCCTTCAGATATTGCCGAACTACAACTTCCAGCATGCCTGGGCAGTCTGGGCATGCTGGGAGTTGTAGTTTTGCAACAACTGGAGGCACACTAGTTGGGAAACATTGTCCGTTTCCTACCTCAGTGCCTCCAGCTGTTTCAATTGTTGCAAAACTATAACTCCCAGCATGCACTGGCAGACCATGCATGCTGGGAGTTGTAGTTTTGCAACAGCTGGAGGCACACTGGTTTGGAAACACTAAGTTTGGTTGCAAAACACTTGAAAGTTTATTACTTAACTTAGTGTTTCCAAACCAGCGTTCCTCCAGCTGTTGCAAAACTACAACTCCCAGCATGCACGGACAGCCAAAGGGCATGCTCGGAGTTTGCAACAGCTGGATGTTTGCCCCCCCCCCCCAATGTGAATGTACAGGGTACACTCACATGGGCGGAGGTTTACAGTGAGTGCTGCAAGTTTGAGATGGCGCAAATTTTGCGCTGCAGCTCAAACTTCCAGCGGCAAACTTGCTGTGAACCTCTGCCCATGTGACTGTACCCTAAAAACACTACACTACACTAACACTAACCTAAAATAAAAAGTAAAAAACACTACATATACACATACCCCTACACAGCCCCCCTCCCCCCAAAAAATGAAAAACGTCTGGTACGCTACTGTTTCCAAAACGGAGCCTCCAGCTATTGCAAAATAATAACTTCCAGTATTGCCAGACAGCCATTGACTGTCCAGGCATGCTGGGAGTTTTGCAACAGCTGGAGGCACCCTGTTTGGGAATCATTGGCATAGAATACCCCTATGCAAATCCCTAATTCAGGCCTCAAATGCGCATGGCACTCTCTCACTTTGGAGCCCTGTCGTATTTCAGGGCAACAGTTTTGGGACACATATGGGGTATCGCCGTACTCGGGAGAAATTGCCTTACAAATTTTGGGGGGCTTTTTCTTCTTTAACCCCTTATGAAAAGGTGAAGTTGGGGTCTACACCAGCATGTTAGTGTAAAAAAATAAATTTTTTACACTGACATGCTGGTATTGCCCTATACTTTTTATTTTCACAAGAGGTAAAAGGGAAAAAAAGACCCCCAAAATTTGTAACGCAATTTCTCCCGACTATGGAGATACCCCATATGTGGGCGCAAAGTGCTCTGGGGGCGCACAACAAGGCCCAGAAGGGAGAGTGCGCCATGTACATTTGAGGCGATTTGTACAGGGGTGGCTGATTGTTACAGCAGTTCTGACAAACGCAAAACAATAAATATCCATATGTGACCCCATTTTGGAAACTACACCCCTCACGGAATTTAATAAGGGGTGCAGTGAGCATTTACACCCCACTGGTGTATGACAGATTTTTGAAACAGTGGTCTGTGAAAATGAAAAATAAAATTTTTGATTTGCACAGTCCACTGTTTCAAATATCTGTCAAACGCCAGTGGGGTGTAAATGCTCACTGCACCCCTTATTAAATTCCATGAGGGGTATAGTTTCCAAAATGGGGTCACATGTGGGGGGGGGGGTCCACTGTTCTGGCACCATAGGGGTTTCCTAAATGGGACATGCCCCCCAAAAACCCTTTCAGAAAAACTCACTCTCCAAAATCCCATTGTCGCTCCTTCCCTTCTGAGCCCTCTACTGCGCCCGCCGAACACTTTACATACGCATATGAGGTATTTCCTTACTCGAGAGAAATTGGGTTACAAATTTTAGGGTGATTTCTCTCCTTTTACCCCTTGTAAAAATTCAAAAATTGGGTCTACAAGAAAATTGGAGTGTAAAAAATGAAGATTTAGAATTTTCTCCTTCACTTTGCTGCTATTCCTGTGAAACACCTAAAGGGTTAAAACACTTACTGAATGTAATTTTGAATACTTTGGGGGGTGCAGTTTTTATAATGGGGTCATTTATGGGGTATTTCTAATATGAAGACCCTTAAAATCCACTTCCAACCTGAACTGGGCCCTGAAAAATTACGATTTTGAAAATCTTGAGAAAAATTGGAAAATTGCTGCGGAACTTTGAAGCCCTCTGGTGTCTTCCAAAAGTAAAAACTTGTCAATTTTTTTATGCAAACACAAAGTAGACATATTGTATATGTGAATCAATATGTAATTTATTTGGAATATCCATTTTCCTTTCAAGCAGAGACTTTCAAAGTTAGAAAAATGCAAAATTTTCAAAATTTTCATTAAATTTTTAGATTTTTTACCAAGAAAGGATACAAATATCAGTGAAATTTTACCAATAACATAAAGTAGAATATGTCACGAAAAAACAATCTCGGAATCAGAATGATAAGTAAAAGCATTCCAAAGTTATTAATGTTTAAAGTGACAGTGGTCAGATTTTCAAAAAATGCCCAGGTCATGAAGGTGAAAATGGGCTGGGTCATGAAGGGGTTAACAGGAACAAATTAGTACACCACTTAGATGTATGTATGTGGTATGCACTTATGAGAGGAGGACAGTGCGCTCCATTAAGCTTAAAACTGTATTTGTGTACAAAACCAGCCGGTGTGTACTTTTGGCTGGCCTTTCACAGTATCTAGGCCCTTAAGACTTTAACAGGAACAATATAGTACACCACTAAGATGTACGTATGTGGTATGCACTTATGAGGGGAGGAAAATGCGCTCCAGTACGCTCAAAACAGTATTTGTCTACAACACCATCAGGTGTGTACAGAGGAAATTATTTTCTTTTTGGAACACAGTGCTCTCTGCTGACATCTTGAGCACAGTGCTCTCTGCTGACATCTTTGTCCATTTAAGGAACTGTCCAGAGCAGCAAATGTTTTTTATGGGGATTTTCTCCTACTCTGGACAGTTCTTAAAATGGACAGAGATGTCAGAAGAGAGCTCTGTGTTCCAAAAAGAAAATAATTTCCTCTGTAGTATTCAGTAGCTAATAAGTACTGGAAGGATTAAGATTTTTTAATAGAAGTAATTTACAAATCAGTTTAACTTTCTGCCAGCAGTTGATTTAAAAAAAAAAAAGTGTTCCACCGGCATACCCCTTTAACAGGCACAAAATAGTACACCACTGAGATGTACGTATGTTGTATGCACTTATGAGGGGAGGACAATGTGCTCCAGTATGCTTAAAACAGCATTTGTCTACAACACCAGCAGGTGTGTACTTTTGGCTGGCCTTTTACAGTATATAGGCCCTTAAAGGGGTACTCCGCCCCTAGACATCTTATCCCCTATCCAAAGGATAGGGGATAAGATGTCAGATTGCCGCGGTTCCGCTGCTGGGGAGCCCCTGGATCCCCAAACGCAAGTTCGCTCTGTGCGTCATGACAGGCGATACTGGGGACGGAGCATCATGGCTCTGCCCCTCGTGACACCACGGCCCGTCCCCTTAATGCAAGTCTATGGGAGGGGGTGTGATGACCGCCACGCCCCCTCCCATAGACTTGTATTGAAAGGGGCAGGCCGTGATGTCACGAGGGGCGGAGCCATGATGTAACAATGCTCCGGCCCCTGTATTGCCCGTCATTACGTGCAGAACGAACTCGCTCTGTGCTGTAATGATAGTGCTGTGCCGCAGCGGGGATCCCGGGGCTCCCCAGCAGCTGGACCGCGGCGATCTGACATCTTATCCCCTATCCTTTGGATAGGGAATAAGATGTCTAGGGGCGGAGTACCCCTTTAAGACTTTAACAGGAACAAAATTGTACACCACTTAGATGTTCGCACAGGCTACACTTAATAGAGGACAATATGCTTCTAGTGTTCTGCTCACGCTAACTGGCTGGCTGCTATTAGCTTTTCAGTTGTTGTACACACCAATGCTGCAGCACACAGTCGCAGTGTACTACACCCAAAATTGCACTTTCTCTCTTAATCTCACTCCCTTCCCTATCAGTACTTTTAGGCTGGATTTGTGCTTTGAGGGGAATCACTGCTGTAAAAAAGTTTTTCTGTGCAAACACACTGCTCTCTCCCTCTGCAATAAAAGGCTGAAGTGATTGGCCGCAAGTTGGCTGCCGATTATATAAGGCTGTGACATCGCAGGGGTGGCTGGCTGTTGATAGGTTGCATGCTGCATGTGATTAAGGGTCATTCCGCCTACCCGCCTTCCCGTTTTCTCAGGATTTCTTGCCCCATGTCCTCACATGTGGATCCGCCATTTTAGATGCCCTGGAGCCTGGACCGCACTAAATGGTGTTTAACCCCTTAAGGATGCAGGGCGTATCCATATGCCCCTGTTTCCAAGTCCTTAAGGGCATATGGGTACGCACTGCCTTCTTCTGGCCCCTGCCGCTCGCTGGGAAGGGACCGGACCGGGATACCTGTCACGACCTGCTGGGCGGTGATTGAGACGGCAATTGGAGTGAAGATCTGTGCCAGCGGGGGTCTCTTACCTTGCCCTGGTCCAGCGGGGGTCCCCTCAGGATCGGTGGTGGCGACAGGAGCAGCAGGATCGGTCCCACCGGGAGGATACAGCGGCAGCGGTCCTGGCGGCAGGATACAGCAGGAGGTGAGGCCTGTTCACCTTCTGCTGTTGCTTAGCAACATCTTTTGGCATGCAAAGCCAAAGGGCATGCTGGGACTTGTAGTTTTGCAACAACTGGAGTTCCAACTACAACTCCCAGTATGTCCTTTGGTAATCTGCGCATGCTGGGGATTGTAGTTATGCAACAGCTGGAGGCACATTTTTTCTATGAAAAAGTGTGCATCCAGCTGTTGCATAACTACAACTCCCAACATGCACAGTTTTGCAACAGCTGGAGACACATTGGTTGTGAAACAGAGTTTGTTACCTAACTCAGTGTTTTGCAACCAGTGTGCCTTCAGCTGTTGCAAAAATACAACTCCCTGCATGAACTGAGAGACTGTACATGCTGGGAGTTCTAGTTTTGAAACAGCTGGAGGCACACTGGTTGTGAAACACTGAGTTAAGTAACAAACTCTCAGTGTTTCACAACCAATGTGCCTCCAGCTGTTGCATAACTACAACTCCCAGCATGTATGGTCTGTCATTGCATGCTGGGAGTTGTAGTTTTGCAACAGCTGGAGGTGGTTTGCCCCTCCCCCCCCATGTGAATGTACAGGGTACATTCACACGGGCAGGTTTACAGCGAGTTCTGCTGCAAGTTTGAGATGCAGCAAATTTTCTGCTGCAGCTCAAACTCCCAGCGAGAAACTCACTGTAAACCTCCACCCGTGTGAATGTACCCTAAAAACACTACACTACACTACTCAAAATAAAAAGTAAAACACTACATACCCCTACACAGTGTGTCACCCCCCCCCCCCCCCACAAAAAAAAGGTTTGTACGGCACTGCTTCCAAAACGGAGCCTCCAGCTGTTGAAAAACAACAACTCACAGTATTGCCGGACAGCCACTGACTGTCAAGGCATGCTGGGAGTTTTACAACAGCTGGAGATACCCTGTTTTGAAACACTGCCGTAGGGTATTTTTGTGGCGGATTCAAATCCCCAATTTATGCCTCAAATGCGCATCTTGCTTTCTCGCTTCGGAGCCCTGTAGTATTTCAAGGAAACAGTTTAGGGCCACATATGGGGTATCTCCGTACTCGGGAGAAATTGTGTTACAAATTTTGGGGGGCTTTTTCTCCTTTTACCACTTAAGCAAAGGTAAAGTTGGGGCCTACACCAGCATGTTAGTGTAAAAAAATATATATATATTTTACACTAACATGCTGGTGTTGCCCCATACTTTTAATTTTCACAAGCGGTAAAAGGAAAAAAAGACCGTCAAAATTTGTAACACAATTTCTACTGAGTACGGAAATACCCCATATGTGGGCGTAAAGTGCTCTGTGGGCGCACAACATGGCTCAGAAGTGAGAGCACCATGTACATTTGAGGTCTAAATTGGGGATTTGCACAGGGGTGGCTAATTTTACAGCGGTTCTGACATAAACGCAAAACAATAAATACCACATGTGACCCCATTTTTTAAACTACACCCCTCAAGGAATGTAACAAGGGGTATAGTGAGCCTTAACACCCCACAGGTGTTTGATACATTTTCGTTAAAGTTGGATGATAAAAAAAAAAAGTTTCACTAAAATGCTGGTGTTACCCTACATTTTTCATTTTCACAAGGGAGAATAGGAAAAAAGCCCCCCCATTTGCAACCCCATTTCCTCTGAGTAAGAACATACCCCATATGTAGATGTAAAGTGCTCTGCGGGCGAACTACAATGCTCAGAAGAGAAGGAGCGTCATTGGGCTTTTGGCAAGAGAAGGTGTCTGAAATTGAAAGCCATGTGTGTTTACAAAGCCCCCATAGTGCCAGAACAGTGGACCCCCCCACATGTGACCCCATTTTGGAAACTACACCCCTCACGTAATGTAATAAGGGGTACAGTAAGCATTTACGCCCCACAAGTGTCTGACAGATTTTTGGAACAGTGTTCCAAAGATCTGTCAAACGCCAGTGGGGTGTAAATGTTCACTACACCCCTCATTAAATTCTGTGAGGGTTGTAGTTTCCAAAATGGGGTCACATGTGGAGGGGTCCACTGTTCTGGCACCATGGGGGGCTTTGTAAACACACATGGCCTCCCACTTCTATTCCAACCAAATTCTCTCACCAAAAGCCCAATGGCGCTCCTCCTCTTCTGAGCATTGTAGTTCGCCCATAGAGCACTTTACATCCACATATAGGGTATTTCCATTCTCAGAAGAAATGGGGTTACAAATTTTGGGAGGCTTTTTTTCTAACCACCACTTGTGAAAATGAAAAATACTACATGTTCTGTACTACTATTTACCTGTGCCAGGGATAGCTGCTTCAGGTGAGGGCTGCTCCATGTTACTTTTTTAAGACACTGCGTGTACTGTACAGGACCCTGAAGAAGCTCCTGTCCTCTACATAGATAGTGATTTACAGCTCTCAGCAGCTCTTTCTTACTTTTATATGTAAGGACTTGCTTTCTCTGTGTTATCTACTTATTTTTTTTCAATATTGATAATTATTAAGGTTTAACATCAATGCAGGTGATAAACCGTAAACATAGACATACAGCAAATAAATGCACCAGGTACCTCAACAGTTGGAATAGTAGGTATTGCAATACAATAGTACCTTAAAGTACAGACGCTGATCTAGTAGCCGGTGGTCTGGGTAATAGGCTGGTTGGTAACTGGAAGGATGAAAACCTAATAAACAACTTGTGACCAGAGACCACAGAGCAAAATATCATCTTGTTTACAAGACTATATGAAGAGTCTAGTGAGATAGCCTCCTGGTTAGTCCTTTCCCAGGTAGTCAGCATGGGTTTCTTCATAGACAGATTTGGTAACATAGGGAGGCAACCATGAATAAACAGAGGATAGGGAACAGTATTAAGGAAGAAGGAGGTAGAAGAAAGTGAAAAAAAAGAAGAGAGGAGTGGGAGAGTGTGAACAAGGGAAGGGTGGGAGCACATCATAGTCTACTAGGAACGACTGTTGTCGAGGGCTCCAAATGAGCGTCCGTAGGTTGCTTTTCACATATTGGGATTCAAGTGCGATCCATTGTTTGTCGGTAGAGTGGTGGAAGCAGTCTAGAACTCGAGTGAGGACAGTTGCTAAATAATAAGAATTTATGTCTGGTAAAGCTAGACCTCCGTCGCATTTTCTCCTGAACAGTACATGTTTTGCCTGTCTGGGATGTTTGCGGGCCCAAACGAAATTGGTTTGAAGTGTCGAGAGTTCCTTGAAGAAGTGTCGGGGAGGGGCCATGTTAGAATGTTCATTTTAATTATGTTAATTCTGCCTAACCAGGAGAAGTCTTTCCTGTACCATTTAGATATATCTGAGCGTATCATGTGTAATATTGGGGGGTAGTTGAGTTGGAAAGTTTCTGATAAGCTTGATGGTACTTGGACCCCTAGGTATGTGATGGAGGTGGATTGCCATTTAAAAGGGTATAGAGATTGAAGAAGACGGACTACATGTGATAGGAGTGAGACGTTGAGGGGTTCGCATTTGAACATGTTCAGCTTATAATTGCTAAATGAGGAGAACCGTGAGATCGTGGTCAACAGGGATGGAAGGGATACGATCGGTGAGGAGAGATACATCAAAAGGTCGTCAGCAAACGCAGCACATTTGTCGTGGCGTGCAGACAGGGGAAGCCCTTTCACATCTAAATTCTGACAGATATCCACCAGGAGGTGCTCCATGCAAAGTACGTAGAGTAATGGGGAGAGGGGGCACCCCTGCCGCGTACCATTGCAAATGTCAAACGGTGCAGACAATCGACCGTTTATCTTGATTTGGGCTTGGGGATAGAGTACAGAGCTCCAATGCGGGAGAGCATGGTAGCACCTAAACCCATTTGAGACAGGGAAGCTCTCATAAAGTCCCAATCCACCCGGTCAAATGCTTTCTCCGCGTCCAAGGAGAGGAGCATCATGGGTATGTCTCTTTTATGAGCGAGGTGAACGACAGAGAAAGTACGGAGAGTGTTATCGTGAGATCCTGTGGATAGGGGATAAGTTGTCTTTTACTGCAGATGTCCTTTGAAGTATATTTAACATTTTAACTGATGGGTCACTGGTGCTCTCATGCATCAAAACCCCCTTGCTGCCGTTCATGTGCATACACAAAATTTTA
Organism: Hyla sarda; assembly: GCF_029499605.1. NCBI lineage: Eukaryota > Metazoa > Chordata > Amphibia > Anura > Hylidae > Hyla > Hyla sarda. The sequence goes on along the minus strand of NC_079189.1, from coordinate 338,129,064 downwards.
AACTCTTAGGGGGAGATTTTTTAAAACATGTGCAGAGGAAAAGTTGCCCAGTGGCCCATAGTAACCAGATCACTTTTTTCATCTTTTTCTCTCTCCTGTCTGATAGGACTTCTCTGTGCTCTCTCCTGACTGATAGGACTCCTCTGTGCTCTCTCCTGTCTGATAGGACTCCTCTGTGCTTTCTCCTGTGTGATCCATTCCTCTGTGCTCTCTTCTGTCTGATAATACTCTTCTGTGCTCTTCCCTGTCTGATAGGACTCCTCTGTGGTTTCACCTGTCTAATAGTACTCCTCTGTGCTCTCTCCTGTGTGATAGTACTGCTTTGTACTTTCTACTGTCTGATATTACTCCTCTGTGCTCTCTCCTGTCTCATAGCACTCCTCTGTGCTCTCTACTGTCTGATAGGAATCCTCTGTGCTCTCTCCTGTCTGATAGCACTCCTCTGTTCTCTCCCCTGTCTGATAGCACTCCTCTGTGCTCTCTCCTGTCTAATAGGACTCCTCTGTGCTCTCTCCTGTCTGATAGGACTCCTCTGTGCTCTCTCCTGACTGATAGCACTCCTCTGTTCTCTCCCCTGTCTGATAGCACTCCTCTGTGCTCTCTCCTGTCTGATAGGACTCCTATGTGCTCTCTCCTGTCTGATAGCACTCCTCTTTGCTCTCTCCTGTCTGATAGTACTCCTCTGTGCTCTCTCCTGTCTGAGAGAACTCCTCTGTGCTCTCTCCTTGCTGATAGTACTCTTCTGTGCTCTCTCCTGTCTGATCAGACAGAGGAGTGCTAGTCTACCCTCACTTACTGGACTTTGTCCATGCCTGTGCTTCTTGTTGGACAAAGCCATGCTTTCTATAAAATGTAAATGACATTTTATATTAACCTTTCTAAGTATATTAGAAAGGTACATTTTTTGCCAAGATGTACAATATATATGAAATGTATTTGAATCTGACAGTGCCCATTTAAGCAAAAATGTCCATTTGGTTCCTGTGTTCTGCTACTCCTGTTCCTCACCCAGCTCACATATTTGACCATATCTTTTTTGTCTGTCCTGATCACTGCCTTTATATAGTTACTGACATAATTCTACCTGTCATGACTCTTGCTCTGTCTGACTGTTTTATCTGCTGAGTTGCTGAAACTATTTCAGGATAGCAACCTTAGGGTTCCATGTGGGAAAGTCTACCCCTCCTTGTGGACATAATGGTGAAGAACTTAAGATCACATATATTTTACTCCTAGGTTTAGCCCCAGGTCCAATCTGTTAATGATTCAGTGATTTCACATGACCTGTAGGCCTCACTACTCACTAAAGTTTACTGAGGCCATAAGCCCTGATGATTTACCTCTCCTCTATGTGACAAATTGGCTACTGGATGTACACAGCAGAGCACCAAACAGGGCCAGATTTTTTTAGATCCTACAAAACATCCCTGCTCATATGGAAGACATGTATCTTTTTGCTGCCACTGAAACTGCAGCTGTACCTCTTCCTGTTCAGCTTAAGCTTCCCCAACTGATTTCTGGTAGTACAGGCCAATGTCTTCCCATGACTCCATGCTATCACAGAAATCATACAGATTTACAGGGGTTTTTCTTAACCAGTGCATCATCTGTTTTGGCACACTTCTTTACTGCAGATATTGCAATGGTGACATACCACCTATTGATAAAAGTGTCTTTGGCCTTGACCTCTCCTTCTTGGCCAGGAAATGATCTAGTGATGTCTGACCTAAAAAATATTTCAGGACAAAATAGGTATATAGGTCCTCAGCGTATCATCTGTCTCAATATAAATGTATTATGTATAATTTGGTCACCTTATAGAAATAGAAATAGACCAGTATGCAACATTAAAATCCATACATCTCATATCCAATACAGATGCCACAGGGCCCTTGTGGCATTATGACCTGCAAGTATATGCCCTTATTCACATTTAAAAAAATAACTAAGGTGCTTATCTGAATATTGAACTATATCGAGTGAAAAAACTGTAAAAAGAACATTGGTGGACATAGTCTTTTTTTACAATATGATTTTAAATGACTAGTGATTGTCAGGAACCTTCCTAAAAATTGTCTAATAGTAAATTCAGAAGAGGAATCCTGTTAAAAATGCAGTAGATCAAAGTGCAAGCATTCATGGTTAAATAGGCAAAAGTCTCCCGTGTAGAGTGATGATCACCTATAAGAAGGCTTAATCATCAATGCAAATATACTCTATACAACAATATAATTTGTAAGCCGAGCTGGTATTATATAATCAAGGCTGCGGATCCGCCCAAGGTTGCTTAACCTGCAGAGAAGAAAAGCAGAGTGCCACTCACTGTTCCACGGCGCCTCCATCTGCTGGCAAGGGCTCAAGATTATGCTTTATGCAGCAGATTTTGTGAAGCCGAAATAATAAAGCATATCTCAGGGCCGGTGCCGCTGCCTTTTGAACACGGAAGCTTGGAGCTTCTGTGTTCATGATGTCACTCCACGTCCCCTCCATTCATGTATTTGGTAGGGGGTGTGACAGCTAGTATATAGCCATCACGCCTCCTCCCATAGACATGAATGGAGGGGGCCTGATGGCTGTGGTCGACCGTGTAAAGAATGACTGGGTATCATGCTGGATATCGCGGGAGTTTTTTGGATAGAGGATAAGATGTCTAGTGGCGGAGTACCCCTTTAAATCAGATGATTTAATCATCCTGCACTTGTTCATGATAAATCCTGTGTAAGAAATATAAGAAGCATATACTCCTCAACATTGAAGTTGCAACACTAAGAAGGAAAAGACGTGAAATGATGGAATTCCATATGTTCTGACACACTGAATGCACTTCATGCAAGTGATTAAGATCCATTGCTGGCTGCTCCCTTTATAATTGCCAACCAATTAAATAAAAAGATTCAAGAAGCAAAACACTAGAATGGTATCTGTATTCATTTTAAGTGACTACCCAGTAATAATATTGAAGCTGAAAAACAGATAAACAATATTGATCCCAAAAGTAAAGATATACTGCACAATGCCAAAAAGTATCCATCTGGTTTTTAAAGCAAAAATGCCAGCTCAGAAGACCATATATGAGTACTACTATCTAGCTACCTGCTGTATAGTGTGCTGTAAGCATTGGTTCATGTAAACTTGTAACATTTGTAATTCACATTAGTTGATGTTCCCATAAGCATTCTGCTTTGGCAATACACCCCACAGGTGCAGTGAATGGTTATCATAGTGAAAACATGTGGTTGCTTATCTCAAAAGGCGGTATTGCAATTGTTGAAATTGCAGTGTCTTGGTACAAAATATAAGAAATTGTCATATGGCAATGTGCCATTAGGAAACTCTCTTCTTATTGCTTAATAAGAGTTAGAGGTATTGTGAGCAGATCTGCATTACTGTCTTTGTGTATTACACTGCCAGTATAGCACACACTGAGGTATTTTGGTAGTGTAAGGAAATATCTGCATATTCTGTATCATATAAGTGATTCATTGGTCACATGATATACTCCTCTTTTATGCAAAAGTTTCCAGAAAGGCTGTCAGAAGAGTCTCTATTCCAACCCCTTCTACCCAGAGGGCTGAACCCAAAACCAGTTCTAGTCCGGCTAAAGCTAGAGCAACATTTCTCCTAGCTATGCTCCTGCTAGGCAGACACACACCTAGTCTGACTTTTTCACCTAGGTCCAGTTAGGTCAAGGCATTTCCCTTTGTGTGCCCTGTCAAAGTCAAAGCCAGCTTCAAACAAGTCAATAGTTAGGTTTCAGTTGCAAATTTAAATGGGCACTGTCAGATATAAAAACGTTTTATATGTTGTACATCGTGGCAAAACAATAGTTTTTCTAATGAACAATCACATTTTATTAAAGAAAACTGCCTTTAAAAATCCCACCACTAGGGGTCCTCATGGGACACTGATGAGTCCCACAGCAGCATGAGCATGTGCAAGGGTCATGGACATGAGATGGCTGATTGACAAGGCTGCAAGAGGAATACAGCCTGCAGCAACACTGCTGTAACACAGAGTATTACCAAAGATGTGCCTCCAGCTGTGGCAAAACGACAACTCCACACATGCCTGGACAGTCAAAGGATGTTCAGGAATGCTGGGAGTTGTAGTTTTGCAAAAGCTGTAGGCAGAGTGAGGGAGAGGGAAGAGTCATCACAGTGCAGGCAATAGATGGACACGCCCCCTCCCTTTAACAAGATGGAAAAGACATTGAGCAGCTGTAATATGCTATTGTTTAGTGAAATATAAAAATTACATGTACATGATCAGGATAAGGTACCGAGTAACATATAACAGTTTTTTTTTTGTTTTTTTTTGTGGGATCTGACAGTTATGCTTTAATCTCACATAAGACAGATCTGAGTTGTATGTACAGTGATCATGGCACTTTGTGGAGTTTGGAGGATTTTACCCAGAATGTCAGATCCAGTTCACGCTGTAAAGCTATCATTCTACATGATCCTGTTTTAAGCTCCAAGAAGAGGTACCTACTACCAAGAATGAGAGATTCAGCAAGGACCCCACTACGTACACAAATCTCTTCAGTCACCTCTGGTTGAAGTTAGTGCTGTGTTTTTTCAGTTTGTGCCCTATACATAGAGTATTTTAATACAAAAATGTGTAAAGTTCAAGTATCTGCACCACAATAAACCAACCTGTGTAAACCCCTCACAGTCAAGGTCTATTTGACTTTATCCTGTTCCTGTATATTGTCTGCAGGTGCATTTTCACTGGGGCTCACTAGATGCTGACGTCTCAATAGATACGACACAGGTGTGGTTTCCGTGTTGCACATGCTATGTGCACATCTACATTCTGGATGCATTGTGTCTCAACAAACACCAACGCGTCCTGACTTTAAATGTGTTCCAACGGGTTTCAGTCTGGTATGTGTTGTTTTGCAGTAGTGGACTACTGCTTGCATTCTGTGAATTGCACTCAACTCCACGGCCACCCAAGAAGTCTGTACATTTTGCTGCATAGTCTATGCAAAGTCTATGCAAAGAAATGTATCGATCTCTCAGCCAGCTGAGGAGCAGAGCACAATGCCGCTCCCTTCCCCTGCTTGTAACTCAAAACAGTAGTCGGTCTCAGGAGTCTAACCGACATGTGAAAGGTTTGTTTTAATGACAGTAACGCTTTAATAAACATATTTAAACCACAAAGTGTAACTGGTCTGGAAGGCACATGTATGTGCAAAAAGACCCTTGTCTGTTCCAATGCAATGTATACACCTCACTTGATATTTTAATATAACTTAAGAAAATATATTGCAATGACTGCCAGAACCCATAGGGTTAATTATTTCTAGTTTGGTTTTGGTTTCTGGGATGACACCTCTGTGCTCCTGGGTATGGTTAAGCTTGTTGAGCCAATAAGAGTGCTCCTGGTTGCAGCTCAGGCATGTATAAGGAGGCCCTTTTCAGTCATTCTCTCCTTGTGATAGTTCTTAGTAATTTACCTAGCTAGCTCTGAGCTCATTCTGTTTATTCTGGTTTTGAGACTTTTGGCTTGGCTTTTGATTTCCCTTTGATACTCTGTTACTGTACTTCATGCTCTCCAGGTTTAGAGTCAGCCCTCTGACTACGTATTTTTGTGTGTGCGTGTTTAGGTTTGTTTTTTGTTAGTCGTGTACCTCCAGCCTTTCCCAACCTTTTGTCAGTTTTTTTAGTTTATTTTTTTGACTTTTTGACTGTCCTTCGCTTATTTAGGAAGGGACTGTCACCGTGGTTATGGACCTGTCGTCTAGGGCAGGTACGTAAGTAGGCAGGGACCAGGCAGTGGGCGAGAATAGTGTGCACTCCTTCCCTGCTCAGATGTGACATTATCACAAGCCCAACTACTACATCTGTTTTGTTGTTAGTCATGGACCCCATGACAGCTCTTGTTGGTCAGAATCAGAACCTCAGAATCAGAACCTCCTTTTGAACCTCAGGTTAGTCTTCCTGAGCGTTTTTCAGGGAACCGAAAAGCTTTTAAAACCTTTTGTGCAAGTTGCAAGCTATACATTTTCGGTTAAGAACCCATTCGTCTGGTACTGAGGCCCAAAAAAGTTAGTATTATTATGTCTCTTTTGCAAGGAGGTCCCCAGGAGTGGGTATTTTCTCTTGATCCTGATGCCCCTGAGTTGTCCTCTGTGGAGGACGTGACATATATATTTTTTTATTTAAAGGGTATTAAAGGGTACTCCGGTGGAAACATTTTTTTTTTTTAATCAACTGGTGCCAGAAAGTTAAACCGATTTGTAAATGACTTCTATTAAAAAATCTTTACCCTTCCAGTACTTTTTAGCAGCTGTATGCTACAGAGGAAATTCTTTTCTTTTTGAATTTCTTTTTTGTCTCATCCACAGTGCTCTCTGCTGACACCTCTGTCCATGTCAGGAACTGTCCAAAGCAGCATAGGTTTGCAGTGGGGATTTTCTCCTGCACTGGACAGTTCCTGATATGGGCATCAGGTGTCAGCAGAGGGCACTGTAGACAAGACAAAAAAGAAATTCAAAAAGAAAAGATTTTCCTCTGTAGTATACAGCTGCTAAAAAGTGCTGGAAGGGTAAAGATTTTTTAATAGAAGTCATTTACAAATCTGTTTGATCTTTCTGGTACCAGTTGATTTAAAAAAAAAATGTTTTCTACCCGAGTAGTCCTTTAACCTCTTCATGACCCATGACATATGCATACGTCATCACACCCTGGGTCTTAAGGAGCCATGACGTATGCATACGTCATGTCTTTTCCTGGTCTCCGCCGCTCACCCGGCGGAGATCGGAAGCGGATCCCTGCTGAAATCCTTCAGCAGGGATCCAGGGCAAACGCTGTAGGCCTCCCATGTCGGCGATCGCCGCAATTCACAAGGGAATTGTTACGCCGAGCGCTCCGGGTCCCCGCTCCTCCCCGGAGCGCTCACGGCGTCTCTCTCCCTGCAGCGCCCCGGTCAGTCCCGCTGACCGGGAGCGCTGCACTGTCATGGCCGTTGGGGATGCGATTCGCACAGCGGGACGTGCCCGCTCGCGAATCGCATCCCAGGTCACTTACCCGTCCCGGTCCCCTGCTGTCATGTGCTGGCGCGCGCGGCTCCGCTCTCTAGGGCGCGCGCGCGCCAGCTCTCTGAGACTTAAAGGGCCAGTGCACCAATGATTGGTGCCTGGCCCAATTAGCTTAATTGGCTTCCACCTGCTCCCAGACTATATCTGACCACTGCCCCTGCACTCCCCCGCCGGATCTTGTTGCCCTTGTGCCTAGTGAAAGCGTTCCCTTGTTTGTTCCTAGCCCGTGTTCCAGACCTCCTGCCGTTGCCCCTGACTACGATCCTTGCTGCCTGCCCTGACCTTCTGCTACGTCCGACCTTGCTCTTGCCTTATCCCTTGTACCATGCCTATCTCAGCAGTCAGAGAGGTTGAGCCGTTGCCGGTGGATACGACCTGGTTGCTACCGCCGCTGCAAGACCATCCCGCTTTGCGGCGGGCTCTGGTGAAAACCAGTAGCTACTTAGAACCGGTCCACCGACACGGTCCTCGCCAAACCCTCTCTGACACAGAGGATCCACCTCCAGCCTGCCGATCCGTGACAGTAGATCCGGCCATGGATTCCGCTGAGGTGCCGCTGTCAAGTCTTGCCGACATTTCCACGGTGATCGCCCAGCAAGCCCTAAAGATCACCCAACGAAATCACCAGCTGGCATACTTGACCACCGTGACACTGCAACTTCAGTCGCAGCTACAGCAGCAACAGTCACAGCTACAGCAATTTCAGTCACAGCTACAGCAGCAACAACCATCTCCTCCGCCGGCTCCTGCACCTCTTCCGCAGCGAGTGGCCGCTCCTAACCCCTGCTTGTCCCTGCCGGACAAATTTGATGAGGACTCTAGACTCTGCCGTGGTCTCCTGCCTGGGAAGGCCCTGCCATGTGCCACACCGCCCGGAGCACCTCTCTTACAGTATCCTTTGCAATCCACCCCTGTGCCTCCCGCCGAGGAGGCTATGCAACTGGATCGGTCCCGCCTGACCCCTGAAGAGAGGACTCGCCGCAGGAAGAAAGAAGATTTACTTCTACATTGCACTGTGCGTTACCGCACAGAACCCCTGCTCTTCAGCATGGAACTTTTTGTTTGGCCCAAATGCTCCTCTGAAGTCCTCCTCGGTCTGCCATGGCTCCAACCCCCATCTTCTGCCCTTGTCTGGACCACCGGGGAGATCGGGAGCTGGGGTGCTTCTTGCCACAGGAAGTGCCTCACGTCTGCTCCCAGTCCCGTCAGTCAAGCCTCTGTGTCTCCCCCTTTACCTGGCCTCCCCAAGGCCTGCCTGGACTATGCTGTGCCTCCTCCTCACGGCTCCCGTCCTGTTGACACTCTGCCCCGTGCCGGGCTTGACCCTCTTCCCTCCCTCCCCACCCCCACGCCTTCTTGTGTGCCCGCTGTTGATGTGGTTTCCCGGGGCTTCGCCACCATCTGGAAAAAGACTCTGAAATTCCTCATGCCGGCCTCATCCCGGGTGAAGAAGCTTGCCGGAAAAAAGAGAAGAGCTCCTCCCGTTTTTGTGTGGCTCTCCGCCAAGTATATCGGCTTCCGTGTCCCCAGCTTTAATCTCGGTCCACGTTATCTTGGACCCTTTGTACTTGAGTGCTCAGAGGAGAGATCTTGGGAACCTGGGGACAACATCCTGGACAAAAGTCTTATCCTCAGGTTCTCAGGCTCCAAGAAGAGGGGGAGACCCAAGGGGGGGGGTACTGTTACGCCGAGCGCTCCGGGTCCCCGCTCCTCCCCGGAGCGCTCACGGCGTCTCTCTCCCTGCAGCGCCCCGGTCAGTCCCGCTGACCGGGAGCGCTGCACTGTCATGGCCGTTGGGGATGCGATTCGCACAGCGGGACGCGCCCGCTCGCGAATCGCATCCCAGGTCACTTACCCGTCCCGGTCCCCTGCTGTCATGTGCTGGCGCGCGCGGCTCCGCTCTCTAGGGCGCGCGCGCGCCAGCTCTCTGAGACTTAAAGGGCCAGTGCACCAATGATTGGTGCCTGGCCCAATTAGCTTAATTGGCTTCCACCTGCTCCCAGACTATATCTGACCACTGCCCCTGCACTCCCCTGCCGGATCTTGTTGCCCTTGTGCCTAGTGAAAGCGTTCCCTTGTTTGTTCCTAGCCCGTGTTCCAGACCTCCTGCCGTTGCCCCTGACTACGATCCTTGCTGCCTGCCCTGACCTTCTGCTACGTCCGACCTTGCTCTTGCCTTATCCCTTGTACCATGCCTATCTCAGCAGTCAGAGAGGTTGAGCCGTTGCCGGTGGATACGACCTGGTTGCTACCGCCGCTGCAAGACCATCCCGCTTTGCGGCGGGCTCTGGTGAAAACCAGTAGCTACTTAGAACCGGTCCACCGACACGGTCCTCGCCAAACCCTCTCTGACACAGAGGATCCACCTCCAGCCTGCCGATCCGTGACAGGAATTCTGCGGCGATACCGGGCTGATCGGGTCTCTGGGACCCGACCGCCCAGTAATTTCGCATGATCCCGGCTGTCACAGACAGCCAGGACCATGCTAAAGCATAGGAGCGAGGTGGCAAGCCTGCCACCTCCTCCAATCCCCTGTGATCCGTCGGTTAGTTAACCGACCAATCGCAGGGGGGGGGCGGTTACTTCCTCCCGTCCTGCCCGGCCCCTGGAAGTCCGGAGAGGACGGGAGGAAGACCGGAGGACGCGGCGGGGGACGGGGGAGTGCTGGGGCCCGGCCCCGGTACTTACCTCGTCCCTGAAGACCCGGATCCCGGCGAGGAAGATGGCGGCGGCGGCGACAGGTGAGTAGATCTTCAGCCGCGGTCGGGCCCTTTACAGCAATGCACGTCGCCGTAAAGCGACATGCATTGCTGTATTGGGACCCTATATACTACAACTCCCAGCATGCCCAGACAGCCCTTGGCATCTGGGCATGCTGTGAGTTGCAGTTTTGCAACATCTGGAGGTCCACAGTTTGGAGACTACTGTGCCCTTCCAGATGTTGCAAAACTACACATTCTCGGCATGCCCTTACTGTCCAGGCATGTTGGGAGTTGTAGTTCTGTAACATCTGGCCCTTCAGATGTTGCAGAACTACAACTCCCAGCATGCCTGGACAGTTTTGGCATACTGGGAGTTGTAGTTTTGCAACATCTGGAAGGGCACAGATTGGGAACCACTGTATTAGTGGTCTGCAAACTGTAGTCCTCCAGATGTTGCAAACTACAACTCCAAGCATGATGGGAGTTGTAGTTCGGCAACATCTGGCTCTAAAGATGTTGCCGAACTACTACTCCCAGCATGCCTTAGAATGTTTGGGAGTTGTGGTTTTGCAACAACAGGAGGCACACTGGTTGGGAAACATTGTCTGTTTCCTAACTCAGTGTTTCCCAACCCGTGTGCCTCCAGCTGTTGCAAAACTATAACTACTAGCATGCACTGATAGACTGTGCATGCTGGGAGTTATAGTTTTGCAACAGCTGGAGGTCCCCCCCCTGTGAATGTACAGGGTACATTCACATGGGCAGGGGGCTTACAGTGAGTATCAGGCTGCAAGTTTGCGATGCAGCAAATTTTGCGCGGCAGCTCAAACTCGTAGCGGGAAAATCGCTGTAACCCCCCTGCCCGTGCGACTGTACCCTAAAAACACTACACTACACTAACACAAAATAAAATAAAAAGTAAAAAACACTACATATACAAATACCCCTACACAGCCCCCCTCCCCTCCCCAATAAAAATGAAAAACGTCTGATACGCCACTGTTTTCAAAATGGAGCCTCCAGCTGTTGCAAAACAACAACTCCCAGTATTGCCGGACAGCCGTTGACTGTCCAAGCATGCTGGGAGTTTTGCAACAGCTGGAGGCACCGAATCACTGGCGTAGAATACCCCTATATCCATCCCTATGCAAATCCCTAATTCAGGCCTCAAATGCGCATGGCGCTCTCACTTCGGAGCCCTGTCGTATTTCAAGGCAACAGTTAAGGGTCACATATGGGGTATCGCCGTACTCGGGAGAAATTGCCTTACAAATTTTGGGGGGCTTTTTCTCCTTTCACCCCTTATGAAAAGGTGAAGTTGGGGTCTACACCAGCATGTCAGTGTAAAAAAATAAATTTTTACACTAACATGCTGGTGTTGCCCTATACTTTTCATTTTGACAAGAGGTAAAAGGGAAAAAAGCCCCCCAAAATTTGTAATGCAACTTCTCCCGACTACGGAGATACCACATATGTGGGCGCAAAGTGCTCTGGGGGCGCACAACAAGGCCCAGAAGGGAGAGTGCACCATGTACATTTGAGGCGATTTGCACAGGGGTGGCTGATTGTTACAGCGGTTTTGACAAACGCAAAAAAAAACACATGTGACCCCATTTCGGAAACTACACCCCTCACGGAATGTAATGAGGGGTGCAGTGAGAATTTACACCCCACTGGTGTCTGACAGATCTTTGGAACAGTGGGCTGCGCAAATTAAAAATTTTGTACAGCCCACTGTTCCAAAGATCTGACAGACACCAATGGGGGGTAAATGCTCACTGTACCCCTTGTTACGTTCCTCAAGGCGTCTAGTTTCCAAAATGGTATGCCATGTGGGGGTTATTTTGCTGTTCTGGCTCCATTGGGGCTTCCTAAATGCGACAAGCCCCCCGAGCAAAATTTGCTCTCAAAAAGCCAAATATGATTCCTTCTCTTCTGAGCATTGTAGTTCGCCCGTAGTGCGCTTCAGGTCAACTTATGGGGTACCTCCATACTCGGAAGAGATGGGGTTACAAATTTTGGGGGGTATTTTCTGCTATTAACCCTTGTAAAAATGTGAAATTTGGGGGGGAAACACACATTTTAGTGAAATTTTTTTTTTTTTTACGTATGCAAAAGTCGTGAAACCCCTGTGGGTATTAAGGCTCACTTTATTCCTTGTTACCTTCCTCAAGGGGTCTAGTTTCCAAAATGGTATGGCATGTGGGTATTTTTTGCTGTCCTGGCACCATAGGGGCTTCCTAAATGCGACATGCCCCCGAGCAAAATTTGCTCTCAAAAAGCCAAATATGACTCCTTCTCTTCTGAGCATTGTAGTTCGCCCATAGTGCACTTCATGTCAACTTATGGGGTACCTCCATACTCAGAAGAGATGGGGTTACACATTTTGGGAGGTATTTTCTGCTATTAACCCTTGCAAAAATATGAAATTTGGGGGGAAACACACATTTTATTGAATTTTTTGAAATTTTTTTTTTTACATATGCAAAAGTCGTGAAACACCTGTGGGGTATTAAGGCTCACTTTATTCCTTGTTACGTTCCTCAAGGGGTATAGTTTCCAAAATGGTATGCCATGTGTTTTTTTTTCCTGTTCTGGCACCATAGGGGCTTCCTAAATGCAACATGCCCCCCAAAAACCATTTCAGAAAAACGTACGCTCCAAAATCCCCTTGTCGCTCCTTCCCTTCTGAGCCCTCTACTGTGCCCGCCGAACACTTTACATAGACATATGAGGTATGTGCTTACTCGAGAGAAATTGGGCTACAAATATAAGTATACATTTTCTCCTTTTACCCCTTGTAAAAATTCAAAAATTGGGTCTACAAGAACATGCAAGTGTAAAAAATGAAGATTGTGAATTTTCTCCTTCACTTTGCTGCTATTCCTGTGAAACACCTAAAGGGTTAAAATGCTGACTGAATGTCATTTTGAATACTTTGGGGGGGGTGCAGTTTTTATAATGGGGTCATTTGTGGGGTATTTCTAAGATAAAGACCCTTCAAATCCACTTCAAACCTGAACTGGTCCCTGAAAAATTGTGATTTGGGAAATTTTGTGAAAAATTGGAAAATTGCTGCTGAACTTTGAAGCCCTCTGGTGTCTTCCAAAAGTAAAAACTCGTCAATTTTATGATGCAAATATAAAGTAGACATATTGTATATGTGAATAAAATAAAATAATATTTGGAATATCCATTTTCATTACAACCAGAGAGCTTCAAAGTTAGAAAAATGCTAAATTTTCAAATTTTTCATCAAATTTTGGGATTTTTCACCAAGAAAGGATGCAAGTTACCAAAAAATGTTACCACTAAGTTAAAGTAGAATATGTCACGAAAAAACTATCTCGGAATCAGAATGATAACTAAAAGCATTCCTGAGTTATTAATGTTTAAAGTGACAGTGGTCAGATGTGCAAAAAATGGCCGGGTCCTAAGGTGTAAAATGGCTGGGTCCTTAAGGGGTTAAGTACAAGGGTAGGTGCCATGGATATTTTACTTTCTGATTACTTTTGATATATAAACTGTTAACCTTTCTTTTAAATGCTCAGCACCATATACATTGTGACTTTAATGCACTTAAATGCTATAGGTGTTCCAGTTCCTGTACTCTTACTATTGTAGTACTGTATAGATGGTGTACTGACATTAAATACTAAATTTTACTTTGTATATATCTTTGTTACATTTTGATCATTATATTTTCCTGTTCTTTCATTTTTCTTTACTTCTTTATGGTACGTGCTTTAACCTTACAATAGTTATACCTAAGCTTTTTAAACAGACTTCGGATCAACAGAAATCTTTTCTATGGAGCAATTTATCTTTTTTTCTGTAAACCAGCAATTTAAATTCCATTAAAGGTAGAACATGTTGAAGTCTGTAATTTAGTTTTTCTTATTGAGAACTATATATTTCTATCATCTAACACAGTTTTCATGAGATATTTTCTATTTTTCCCAGAAAAAGCTATTATGAATCCTCTCAAATGCCTGCCAGTATGTTAAATACAAAAATTAAGTAAATATCTGTAATAATTTTTAGCGTCCAAAAATGTCAGCTCCAATGTTTGGAGAATAGCCACAACTCATTTATGGAGGGTCACTGATGGACAAGCCCTGCTCTCAATGTGACCAGTACAAATAATTGTCATACAAATAACACTTTTAGCATATCCGTGTGCAATGTATGGATGTCCTTAAAAACATCAGTTACCGAACTACAATAACTACCTACATTTTATTGGGTGGCATATATTTAGATAAAGCTAATTTTAACTGCATCTTTAGGAGGTAGACACAGGGACAAGAAATAATTCAACGTACTTCAGGGAGAAGACCAGCTGCAGAGGAGTTTGAGTTATTTTTATTAGATTTTTTTATGTCTGAGATCACAACTGCAGTGTGGGGCCTATCTACAATAGGGCGGGGATTTAAGGGGTACTCCACTGGAAAACATGCTTTAAAAATCAACTGGTGCCAGAAAATTAAACAGATTTGTAAATTACTTCTATTTAAAAATCTTCCAGTACTTATCAGCTGCTGTATGTTCCAGAGGAAGTTCTTTTCTTTTTGAATTTCCTTTCTGTCTGATCACAGTGCTCTCTGCTGACACCTCTGTTGATGTCAGGAACTGTACAGAGTAGGAGCAAATCCCCATAGGAAAACCAGACAGTTCTTTAAATGGACAGAAGTGTAAGCAGAGAGCACTGTGGTAAGACAGAAAGGAAATGACCTGACTATAGTGTAGAGGACAAAAAGAGCGACCTTAATTGCAGTTTAGGAGGAATAAAGAGGTTAACTTAACTGCAGTGTAAGAGTAACAAAGAATTGGCCTAACTACTGTGTGAGTAGAACAAAGAGGATTGACTAATTACAGAGTTAGGACAGGAATCCAGGCTATAGTGTGGGGGAACAAATTGGGCATAACTACAGTGGATGTGTGTGAGGAGGGGGTGATAGAGACCTAACTACAGTGTGGGAACAAGAAGGGAGGGCTACTTAAAGTTTAGTAATACAACAAATGCCTAACTATAGAGGAAGGGCACAAAGAGGGGACTTAACTAAAGTGTAAGGGCACAAATGTGATCCTTACTGCAGTGTGGGTGCTCTATGGTGCCCTAACTACAGTTTGGAGACACAAAGGGGGAACCTAACTAAACTGTGAAAAAATAAAAGGGACCTAACTACAGTGTGAGGGCACTAAGGGAGGACTAACTACAGTGTGATTGCACAAAGGGAGGCCCTAACAACAATATGGAAACACAGAAGGGTCCCACCTACAGTTTTGGAGTACAAAGCAAGGGCTAAAGACAGTGTGTGAACAAGGGCCTAACTACAGTGCGGGGGACAGAAAAAGGACCAAACCATAACTTGGAAAAACAAAGGGGGCTGTAATTGCAGTGTTGGGGCACAAAGGGGAGCCTAACTACAGTGTGGGGATTCAAAAGGGTTCTATCGATAGTGTGGTGACATGTAAGGGAGACTAACTATAGTGTGGGGGCCCAAAGAGAAGGTAATCAATATGGGGTCACAAATGGAAGCCTAACTACCAGGTGGAAGCACAAAAAAGGCACTTTTACTATGTGAGGATTAAAAGGGGCCCTATTTCTGTTTGGGAGCATTATGGATGGGGGTTGGTATGGAGGCGGAGAAGGGGCTGGTAAAGGGAGGAGCCTAAGATGTTTTTACAGCAAATTCTGCAGAGATGAGGAAAGTTAATGATTCTGAGAAGTAACCTCTGTGAATCATTGGATATAGAAACATAGAATGTGTCGTTAGAAAAGAACCATGCTGTCCATCTAGCCTTCCCAATATTTTAAATACTAGCAATAGTCCCTGACCCTATCCTATATGAAGGATAGCCTTATACTTATCCCTTGCATGCTTAAACTCCTTCACTGTATTTGCAGCTACCACATCTGCAGAAAGGCTATTCCATGCATCCACTACTCTCTAATTTAAAATTATTTCCTCTTGTGGTAGTTTTTCTTCTTGTAAATATGCTCTCCTCCTTTACTGTGTTGATTCCCTTTATGTATTTAAAAGTTTCTATAATATTCCCCCTGTCTCGTCTTTCTTCCAAGCTATAGAATCAGATCTCCTCTGTCTCGTCTTTCTTCCAAGCTATATATTATAAGATCCTTTAACCTTTCCTGGTAAGTTTTATCCTGAAGTCCATGTACTAGTTTAGTAGCTCTTCTCTGAATTTTCTCCAAAATATCTATATCCTTCTGGATAGCTTCAGTACTGCACACAATACTCCAAGTAAGGCCTCACCAGTGCTCTGTACTTCCCTCTTTCTACTGCTAATACCTCTCCCTATACACCCAAGCATTCTGCTAGCATTTCCTGTTGGTCTATTAAAGGGGTATTCCAGGAAACAAATTTTTATATCAACTGGCTCCAGAAAGGTAAACAGATTTGTAAATTACTTCTATTAAAAAATCTTAATCTTTCCAATAATTATAAGCTGCCTGAAGTTGAGTTGTTCTTTTCTGTCTGGCAACAGTGCTCTCTGGTGACATGTCTGGGGAACTGCACAGAGTAGAAGAGGCTTGCTATGGGCATTTGCTTCTACTCTCAACAGTTCCCGAGACAGATGTCATCAAAGAGCACTTAGACAGAAAAGAACAACTCAACTTCAGCAGCTCATACGTACTGAAATTATTAATATTTTTTAATAGAAGTAATTAAAAATATGTTTAACTTTCTGGAGCAAGTTGATATATAAAAAAAAGTTTTTTTCTGGATAACCCCTTTAAATTGTGTGCCCATGTTTAAGTCTTCTGAAAGAATTACCTATAAACTAATAACTCCTTACCTAACTAATACCTTCTAAACTTATCTAACCCCTTAAGGACCGGGGGGTTTTCCGTTTTTGCATTTTCGTTTTTTGCTCCTTGCCTTTAAAAAATCATAACTCTTTCAATTTTGCACCTAAAAATCCATATGATGGCTTATTTTTTGCGCCACCAATTCTACTTTGTAATGACATCAGTCATTTTGCCCAAAAATCTACGGTGAAACGTAAAAAAAATCATTGTGCGACAAAATTGAAAAAAACACACCGTTTTGTAGTTTTGGGGGCTTCCGTTTCTACGTAGTAAATTTTTCGGTAAAAATGACACCTTATCTTTATTCTGTAGGTCCATACGATTAAAATGATACCCTACTTATATAGGTTTGATTTTGTCGGAATTCTGGAAAAAATCATAACTACATGCAGGAAAATTAATACGTTTAAAATTGTCATCTTCTGACCCCTATAACTTTTTAATTTTTCCGTGATCTGAAGTTTTTAACGGTACCATTTTTGCATTGATAGGACTTATTCATCTTTCACATTTTATATCATTTTTAAATGAAATAAAAAGTGACCAAAAATGCACTATTTTGGACTTTGGAATTTTTTGGCGCGCACGCCATTGACCGAGCGGTTTAATTAATGATATATTTTTATAATTCGGACATTTCCGCACGCGGTGATACCATATATGTTTATTTTTATTTTTATTTACACTGTGTTTTTTTTATTGGAAAAGGGGGGGTGATTCAAAATTTTAATAGGGTAGGAGTTAAATGATCTTTATTCACTTTTTTTTTTTACTTTTTTTTTGCAGTGTTATAGGTCGCATAGGGACCTATAACACTGCACACACTGATCTTCATCATTGATCACTGGTTTCTCATAGGAATCCAGTGATCGACGATTCTGCCGCATGACTGCTCATGCCTGGATCTCAGGCACTGAGCAGTCATTCGGCGATCGGACAGCAAGGAGGCAGGTAGGGGCCCTCCCACTGTCCTGTAAGCTGTTCGGGATGCCACAATTTTGCCGTGGCTATCCCGAACAGCCCACTGAGCTAGCCGGCAACTTTCGGTTTCGCTTTTAGCCGCGCGGCTCAGCTCTGAGCGCGCGGCTAAAGGGTTAATAGCGCGCGGTGCCCCGATCGGCGCTGCACGCTATTAGAGGCGGGTCCCGGCTTCACTATGACGCCGGGCCCGCCGTGATATGACGCGGGGTTACTGTGTAACCCCGCGTTATATCAGGAGAGCAGGACCAAGGACGTACCGGTACGTCCTTGGTCCTTAAGATTTTCTGAATACATTATCCTCTCTCCTTTAACTGTGCACTCCTGACCTCAGTCTGTTTGTAACAAACTGACTAAGATTCATGACCTGTTCATCAAGTCTCCCAACCTGTTGTCTCTCACAGAAACCTTGCTACATCACCATAGACTCTTCCGCCCATTTTTACTTAAAATGACATCCCCATTGACAATCTTCAAATCTGTCTTTCAACTTTTATTGTTAACCTCTCATGGCCTCTCACAGCTTTCTGTCTCTCCCACCAACAAGAATGGGTATACATTTGACTTGATCTTCTTTAGATTTTCCTGAGTCTCTTACACCCTTGCAGTTGTTTGATCAAAACCTTCTCTTCTCCTCTATTAAATTATCTCATCCTCTTCTGGACACTCCAGCCTCCAACATTTACAGAAACATACTTGCAATGAACAAATTACAGACACTTTAAAAGACAACAGAGGACTCCCTACACTACACATCCATGTTTTTTTTTTTTTTTTTTTTTAATATTTAACAATTACAAAATTACATTATACAATTAAGATAGAACAACATCACCAATTAAGAGAGAAAACAAAAGCCATAGAAGCCAAGTAGCCATGTTTGTTTACATCTAGGAGTATACCTAATCAACACTTTCTACCTCTTTTATTACAGATTCCCAGAAATCAGATATCTTCTCACACGACCAAAAGCTATGTAGATAATCTGCTTCTTCCAAACCACATTTAACACACTGTGACATGATTTTCCCCCCTATCCTATGTAAATTAAGCGCGGAATAGTGGGTCCTGTGTAATATCTTAAATTGTGTAATTTTATGTTCCATATTACGAGAAACCTTACTTATATTTTGGGCCATAATGTTCCAGTCATCCTCAGACACAGTACCCACTATTCCGGACCATTTGTCTTTAATTCTATCGATCCCCCTTACTCCAATAATCTTATTTCATTTCTTATACAAAATTGATATTCCTTTTTTTTTTTAAGTGCTCTATTTGAATTAGTGCTTCTATGAAATTGCGTTTCTGTGCTACATATATCTCCTTATCTATCGTGTTATGGACTGCATGACTAACTTGCCAATAGTACAGCCAATCATTATCACTAATGTCATACCCCCTTTTTATGTTCTCAAATGAAAGGAGTTGTCCTCTATCAAATAATTGTTCCAATCGTTTTATACCCTTACTATCCCAAAAGGTTGACTCACAGTTCACCAATTCTTTAAATTTATTGTTGCCCCATAGGGGTGTGAACCCAAAATGATTTCCTAAATGTAGTTCTCCCTTTAATCTTTCCCATAGTTTTCTATATTTATACAATAACATCATGTTATTTGAACCACTCTCCTCATAATCATCTAATTCCAGCACCTCATATATGTTCACTTTCTCCTTATCTACTACAATCTTCTCCAGGTATCTAGAATTCCTCCAATTCACAATTCGTACCAACTGCGCGGCCATATAATAAACAAAAAAGTTGGGCATATCCAATCCCCCCCTGTCACCAGGGGCCATAAAATATCTGTATTTCAGACGAACCCTTTTTCTTCCCCATAACAATCTACCCAATATCACTTCTATCTTCCGGAGCCAGCATTTGCTGATCCACATTGGCGAGGCAGTAAGAAAAAAAAGGATCTGTGGGAGGACCACCATTTTTACTATCGCTATCCTTTCTGACATAGAGAAAGGCATTTTAATCCATACTTCTACTCTCTTCGCTAAACTATTTAAGAGGGGCCGTATATTCTTAATCATAAACCTATCATTCGTGGCTGCTATTTTTACTCCCATATAGGGAAAACATTCATTTTTTTTTAACACAAATAATCTTCCCACCGTCTCCCCCATATCCTCATCCAGGGGGAGAATAGTAGATTTACTCCAATTTATCTCCAACCCAGATAGAGGGGCAAATGCCTCAAACATCTTAATGATACGATGTATTTTTTCTTGTGGGTTAGTTACAAAAAGGAGGATATCATCTGCAAATAACAAGATCTTACTCATCTCTCCATTTACTCCAAATCCCTCATAAGCATCATTATCTCTTATCCAAGCTGCTAAGGGTTCAATATAAATTAAAAATAAAGAGGGTGAGAGGGGGCAGCCCTGCCTTGTTCCTCTGCTTTGTTTAAATGGGTAGGAGGGAATTCCATCCATCACTACACTCGCCTCAGGGTTAGTGTATAATAGCTGAATATAACTCAAAAACCTCGGGCCCACGCCAACCCTCTTCAAAACTTCCCAGAGGTATCCCCACTCCCCCCTGTCAAAAGCTTTAGTAGCATCCAATGACAGAATGGAGTGGGGGCCCCGGGATCCACTCTGGATTGCTTCATACACCTGGTGAATATTGTCATGAACCGTTCTTCCTGACCTAAACCCTCCCTGGTCATTGCCCACCACTGCATCCACTACTTTATCCAATCTCCTTGCCAATGCTTTCGCTATTATCTTTATATCTGTATTAAGCAAGGAGATAGGACGATATGAACCCAAATCCAAGGGATCTTTATCTTTTTTCCTAATGAGTCTAATATTGGCCTCACACATAGATTTAGGGAGAGCCCCCCCCCCCTCCAGGATTCATTAATGATACCCAGCAATCTTGGAAGCAGCAGGGTTGAGTATATCCTATATATCTGGAATGGAATGCCGTCGGACCTGGGGGATGTATTCCCTTGGATTGATGCCAATGCCTCCTCCAGTTCCTGGAGGGAGATTGGGTCATCCAAGGAGTCCCTGACATCCCCTGTCAAACTTGGAATATTAATTCCCCTCAAGAATTCACATCCACCCTATTAATATTGCTGCCTATATAAAGATTGGAGAAAAAGGAGTTAACCATTTGGGCTATTTCTTCTCTTTCTGTGGTTATGCTACCATCCTCCCTCCTCAGAGCCATAATACCACATTCCTCGCCTTGATTTTTAAGTAATCTTGACAATGTCTTATTTGGTTTCCCTTTCTCAAAAAAATGAAATTGTCTACTGAAGAATAGTTTGTTTTGTGCCTTTTTTAAGTAGATATTCTTTATATTCCTCTTGAGCGGCCTTCAGTTCTAACAGCTGTTCACCCCCACTATCCTCATCTATCCCTGCTTCTAACATTGCCACTTTACTATTCAGTACTGATTCTTCCTGTGAGAATTCCTTTTTCTTTTTATTGATTCGCCCTATATATAGGCCCCTCAAAAATGCCTTCATAGTGTCCCATACCACCTGAGGATTTGCGGACTTATGATTAATCTCCCAGAATGCCTCTATTTCCTGTCTAAACCAATCCTGGTCTCCCACTAATTCTATCCAGTGTGGGTTGAGCCCAAAGCCCAACCTTTTCCCACCCATTGCCTTACCTCCGATTTCCACCACCACTGGGCAATGGTCTGATAGGGTTTTAGCTTTATACTGCACCCTGCTGGTCCAGGTCATCGCATTCTTATCACACAGACATAAGTCAATTCGGGAAGCGGTGTTATATGAGGTACTAAAGCATGAATACTGTCTTACTCCTGGGTTTAGTTTCCGCCACCCATCAACCCAATTCATCTCTCCACAGTATCTCGCCAGTGCTGTTTCATTCCCCCCTACATTCCTACCTAATTTTTATCTGTCCATACTAGGGTCCATTACATTGTTCAGGTCTCCAACTATCCATAATGCCGAATGTGTCTTACTTTCACTATAACTCACGAGGTCCCTCAAAACATCCACTCTAAAAGGTGGAGGAATATAAACAAAAGCCAAGATAACGGCCCTATCTTCCCATATTCCATACAGAAATACGTATCGACCATACTTATCTACTTTTGCATTTTTAGTCTCGAATGGTACCTTCCTGTGAACATATACTGATACTCCCACGGAATAAGAAGAGAGTCTAGAATGGTATTCTTCTTGGCCCACTTCCTTGGAAGTATCTGCTCATCTCTTGACCTATGGGTCTCAACTAAACATATGATCGCAGGAAGGCACCTCCGAGTATAATCGAAGATTGCACACTTTTTAATTCTATCCGACATACCTTGTACATTCCAGGCTAACAATTTAAGCATAGACATATTTACCTAAGAGAAGAAAAAAAAAAAAAAAAAAAAAAAAAGGAGATCCCCTCCTTCGATCGTCCCGTGCCATCCCTCCAACCACCCCCCCCCCGCACCCCCCCCTCCCCATAATGCACCGTACTTCTACTATGCACTCCTATCCTAGTGACACCCCGGAGAACCCCAACCCCTCCCCCCTCCCCCCCGAGACGTAAATTTATTACATAACTAATACTTCCGATCCCTAATGCCACCATAGTGCCTTATATTACATGCCTTCTTTATCCATCCAATCTGAGACTTCTTGTGGGGTTCCAAATATTGTTACCTTTCCCTTATGCTCAACCCGGAGTCTCGTTGGGAACAACAGGGAAAAGGGCACCCCCGCGTTCTTCAGCCGCCTTTTTATCTCCCGAAAGGATGCTCGTTTCCTCTGGGTCTCCCAGGAGAAATCCGGATATAAAAAAATATTCTGTCCGTTATACTGTAAGTCCCTCATCTCTCTTGCCCTCCTAAGGATAGTGTCCCTGTCCTGGGAGGTATATAACTTAATTAGGATTGTCCTAGGGGGACCCCCCGGAGGGGGAGTGCGCCTTGGTACCCGATGAGCTCGTTCAATCCCAAACATTGGGGTAAGATGCCCTTCCCCTATCCCCTCCCTCAGCCATCCACTAAGAAACTGTATGGTAGAGTCCCCCCCCCTCCGCCCCCTCAGGAAACCCCACCATCCTTATATTACAACGTCTAGATCTATCCTCAAGGTCAGTAAGCTTATCTTTAACAGATGTCCTCTCCTTTTTCAAGTCATTAACCTCATCCTCCAAAACCTTAATCCTATTTTCTGTTTTTGGGGCTTCTTCCTCCAGTCTGGAAATCCTATCTCTCATTTTAGTCATATCGTGTCTTATCAGAGATACCTCGGTAGATGTTACGCCTAGCGCTCCGGGTCCCCGCTCCTCCCCGGAGCGCTCACGGCGTCTCTCTCCCCGCAGCGCCCCGGTCAGTCCCGCTGACCGGGAGCGCTGCACTGTCATGGCCGTCGGGGATGCGATTCGCACAGCGGGACTCGCCCGCTCGCGAATCGCATCCCAGGTCGCTTACCCGTCCCGGTCCCCTGCTGTCATGTGCTGGCGCGCGCGGCTCCGCTCTCTAGGGCGCGCGCGCGCCAGCTCTCTGAGACTTAA
Organism: Hyla sarda; assembly: GCF_029499605.1. Taxonomy (NCBI): domain Eukaryota; kingdom Metazoa; phylum Chordata; class Amphibia; order Anura; family Hylidae; genus Hyla; species Hyla sarda. Next base: position 338,105,987 of record NC_079189.1, on the reverse strand, counting down.
AGGGCCAGTGCACCAATGATTGGTGCCTGGCCCAATTAGCTTAATTGGCTCCCACCTGCTCCCAGACTATATCTGCTCACTGCCCCTGCACTCCCTTGCCGGATCTTGTTGCTTTGTGCCAGTGAAAGCGTTTAGTGTGTCCAAAGCCTGTGTTACCTGAACCCTTGCTATCCATCTTGATTACGAACCTTGCCGCCTGCCCCCGACCTTCTGCTACGTCTGACCTTGCCTCTGCCTAGTCCTTCTGTCCCACGCCTTCTCAGCAGTCAGCGAGGTTGAGCCGTTGCTAGTGGATACGACCTGGTTGCTACTGCCGCAGCAAGACCATCCCGCTTTGCGGCGGGCTCTGGTGAACACCAGTAGCCTCTTAGAACCGGTCCACTAGCACGGTCCACGCCAATCCCTCGCTGACACAGAGGATCCACTACCTGGAAGCCGAATCGTGACAGTAGATCCGGCCATGGATCCCGCTGAGGTGCCGCTGCCAAGTCTCGCTGACCTTCCCACGGTGGTCGCTCAGCAATCGCAGCAGATTGCCCAACAAGGACAGCAGCTGTCGCAGTTGACCGCCATGTTACAGCAACTTCTGCCTCTGCTACAGCAGCAACCATCTCCTCCGCCAGCTCCTGCACCTCCTCCGCAGCGAGTGGCCGCTCCTAGCCTCCGCTTGTCCCTGCCGGACAAATTTGATGGGGACTCTAAACTCTGCCGTGGATTTTTGTCTCAGTGTTCCCTGCATATGGAGATGTTGTCGGACTTGTTTCCTACAGAACGGTCTAAGGTGGCGTTCGTAGTAAGCCTTCTTTCAGGAAAGGCCTTGTCTTGGGCCACACCGCTCTGGGACCGCAATGATCCTGCCACAGCCACAGTCCAGTCCTTCTTCGCTGAAGTCCGGAGTGTCTTCGAGGAGCCAGCCCGAGCTTCTTCTGCCGAGACTGCCCTGTTGAACCTGGTCCAGGGTAATTCTTCAGTGGGCGAGTACGCCATCCAATTTCGTACTCTTGCTTCCGAGTTATCATGGAATAACGAGGCTCTCTGCGCGACCTTTAAAAAAGGTCTATCCAGTCGCATCAAGGATGTGCTGGCCGCACGAGAGATTCCTGCCAACCTCCAAGAACTCATCCATTTGGCTACCCGCATTGACATGCGTTTTTCTGAGCGACACCAAGAGCTCCGCCAGGAAAAAGACTTAGATCTCTGGGCACCTCTTCCACAGCATCCTTTGCAGTCTACGCCTGGGCCTCCCGCCGAGGAGGCCATGCAAGTGGATCGGTCTCGCCTGACCCTGGAAGAGAGGAATCGCCGTAGGGAAGAAAATCTCTCTGTACTGTGCCAGTACCGAGCATTTCTTGGTGGATTGCCCTATCCGTCCTCCACGTCTGGGAAACGCACGCACGCACCCAGCTCACGTGGGTGTGGCGTCTCTTGGTTCTAAGTCTGCTTCTCCACGTCTCACGGTGCCCGTGCGGATTTCTCCTTCAGCCAACTCCTCCCTCTCAGCCGTGGCCTGCTTGGACTCTGGTGCCTCTGGGAATTTTATTTTGGAGTCGTTTGTGAATAAATTCAGCATCCCGGTGACCCGTCTCGTCAAGCCGCTCTACATTTCCGCGGTCAACGGAGTCAGATTGGATTGCACCGTGCGTTACCGCACAGAACCCCTCCTGATGTGTATTGGACCCCACCACGAAAGGATTGAGTTATTCGTCCTTCCCAACTGTACCTCTGAGGTCCTCCTCGGTCTGCCATGGCTCCGGCTTCATTCTCCCACCCTTGATTGGACCACCGGGGAGATCAAGAACTGGGACTCTGCCTGCCATAGGAAGTGCCTCTCCCCCCCTCCCAGTCCCGTCAGGCAAGCCTCAGTGCCTCCTCATGGCCCCCGTCCTGGTGTCACACTGCCCCGTGCCAGGCTTCGCCCTCTGCCCTCCCTCCCCATTCCCACTCCTGCGGTACTGCCTGCCGTTGAGGAAACCCTCCATTCTTTCCCGGTATCCTCATCCCAGGGGAGGCAGTTACCGGACAAAGAAAAGGGGAGACCTAAGGGGGGGGGGTACTGTTACGCCTAGCGCTCCGGGTCCCCGCTCCTCCCCGGAGCGCTCACGGCGTCTCTCTCCCCGCAGCGCCCCGGTCAGTCCCGCTGACCGGGAGCGCTGCACTGTCATGGCCGTCGGGGATGCGATTCGCACAGCGGGACGCGCCCGCTCGTGAATCGCATCCCAGGTCGCTTACCCGTCCCGGTCCCCTGCTGTCATGTGCTGGCGCGCGCCAGCTCTCTGAGACTTAAAGGGCCAGTGCACCAATGATTGGTGCCTGGCCCAATTAGCTTAATTGGCTCCCACCTGCTCCCAGACTATATCTGCTCACTGCCCCTGCACTCCCTTGCCGGATCTTGTTGCCTTGTGCCAGTGAAAGCGTTTAGTGTGTCCAAAGCCTGTGTTACCTGAACCCTTGCTATCCATCTTGACTACGAACCTTGCCGCCTGCCCCCGACCTTCTGCTACGTCTGACCTTGCCTCTGCCTAGTCCTTCTGTCCCACGCCTTCTCAGCAGTCAGCGAGGTAGAGCCGTTGCTAGTGGATACGACCTGGTTGCTACTGCCGCAGCAAGACCATCCCGCTTTGCGGTGGGCTCTGGTGAACACCAGTAGCCTCTTAGAACCAGTCCACTAGCACGGTCCACGCCAATCCCTCGCTGACACAGAGGATCCACTACCTGGAAGCCGAATCGTGACAGTAGATACCACACCCAGTTGTTTATTTATTTCCTCAATTGCACAATTGGATTTTTTCACCCCTCCCAAGATCTCCTCCAACATCTGAGTTCCCATAGGGGGCACAGACTGCCCATCCTCAGTTTCTTCCACCTCCAAAACCGAGTACCTAGAGCCTGTTTTACTAGGGGAGAGATCCTTCTGGGTTCTGGTTTTTATACCCACAGCTGGAGACTTCCATATTTTATCCAGTTTACCCATAGCCCCTTTATCTTTTTGTGGGGAGCTGCCCCCTGATCTTCTGGGGTTCACCTTAGGGGCCATTTCTCCCGCTATTTCTCTTCACTTTATTTTTGTGGGGTATATGTATCACTGCGAGGGTGTCATGAATTAACTTAGCAGCTTTATACATCGTAGGCCCCTCCCACTCAAGAATTTACATCCCGTTATTTACAGCATACAAAAGTGAGGATTCGCAGTCCCATATAGCTCTGGGGTACGCTTAAAACAAAGGATGTCACACTCTGATCCAGAAGTATCCACCACCAAATATAGCATACTATTATGCAACTAAGAAATCATTAGCGTATTCACGCTCCCCCTAATAGACAGTCAAATCACCCCCCAGAGTCACTGATCTTATTGGGTCCAGGGAGGGGTCCAATTTCATAAGAGAGGAATTCTGCTAAGACCACGTTGTTCAATTTAGTCCATGAGTCCAGGTTTCTCCTGTACAAGAGAGAGAGGGGGGGGTAAATCCTCTAGGAACATCGGTTTTTACAACATGGCAAGCCATAGGTACATCTACGTGGCCATAATTATACCATCCACACTCCTCAAGGTCCGCACAGCTTTCATTATGGGCAGAGAGTCTCCATGACTAAGAGTAGAGGATGCCTTAAGGGAGGAGGGAGGGGGGGCACCAGTCCCACATTGCTCAGTTAGTTCAGTTCCCTGAGACGTTGATTGTCCATTAGGGCTCGGCCTATGCAGACAGGGCAGGGGCATCGCCACCTCTTTAATTAGGCACACTGTAGCTCACTCCTCATGTGCAGAAGCCAAATGGCCCCCGCAGGGGGATCAGCTGATAATGTACATGTCTACCTCATAAAAACATTTAGTAAACTCTATGAATGTTCCACAATTGCCAACCATCACAGGGGGAAGAGGGGGGGAGGCACGGACACATGCATTGCCACAGCTGCCACTCACCAAATCGCTAGAAGGAGTAACCAGGCAGGGAGTCAGGCATCCAATATTGTCCATTCCACATGGGGCCGGTGCAGGGGCCTGCTGCTGTTCAGAATATTGCCGGGGGTTTAATCAATGGTTTCACCTAGTTAGGGGGAATCGGTGAGTAGATTTCATGGCAATTTATCCTCATGTGAGACACATCCATGCAGGGAGACTGCTGATTAAGAAAATCTGCCCCCCCAAAGGGGGGCGATAACTCACCGGCTTCTGCACTGTTAGATATTTATCACATGTAGCATCTAATCGTTTTACTCAGTTCCACTTTCCATCCACAAGAGAGGGTCTTGTCCAGCCTAACCAGATCCTAGCAAGAAGTAGCGGAGCTCCACACATGCCCCTCAACACCTCCACGTCGCTGTGACCTGCTGTGAGCCAGGTGCCGCCATATATGCGCCTCCGGAACAAGCCCGAAGCTCCTCTCAATAGCTGGCCGCAGAGACCACACCCCCCCTCTCTCACCTCCTCTCCGGCATCCCCTTCCACAGCGCCTCCCGGCCTGTCCGATGACAGGTCGCGCCATCGCCGTCTCACTCCTCCCTCCTCCCACGGCAGGATCCAGCGCCCCCAGCTCGTCACAAGGCGTCCGGGCAGGAGGGCCCCACTGTCGGCAGAAAGCCGTGAGTATCCCGGCATCGTGAGGTCGGCGTCCACCTCCGTCTCGAGGGCTCAGGGGGCGGGGCCAGAGCCCCGGAGTGCGCGGCCCTAGCTCATGTCGCCATCACTTCCTGCCTCCTGAGACACATCCATGCTTAAAGCGCAACTGTCACGAATTTGTACCCCCATAAACTAATCACAGGGTAACAACGTTCTTTAGAATTATCCATTCTCCTATTCTCCTATTAGGTTACAGTGCCGTCACAGGGGGTTTAGTTTTTCATAGCAAGCGGCAGAGCATTATGCTGCGCACTGGGGCCGGGAGCGAACGCTTGCTACGAAAACTAGCTGCCCGCCGCGCCGTTGATGTGAAGAAAACTGTCTCCTGGTGCTGCGGGCCGCATGCGCTCTCTCCTGATGGCCCCAGTATGTTGTACTTACATCACTGGCACTGCGGGCGGCTAGTTTTCATAGCAAGCGCTCTCCGCTCCTGGCCCCAGTGTGCAGCGTAATGCTCTGCCACTTGCTATGCAAACTAACCCCCTGTGACAGCACTATAACCTAATAGGAGAACGGGCACTTGTTTTACTTATACATTTGTATGTTCGCCACCACAGATAAGGAAAATGAAGGGGCCTATGTGCTGGGACCAATCACACAGCGGTCCTAGCGATGACATAAAGGAGATAGGCGTGGCAGCTGCGGGACATAGACACTATTATCTGACTGTTGCTGGCTGTCTTATAAAGCATTTTTTAGCCTGATAAAAGCTGCTAGAAAGCTTTAAAAGGTATACATGGAGAGTAATTCTAAAGAACTTTGTTACCCTGTGATTAGTTTATGGGGGTACAAATTCGTGATAGTTGCACTTTAAAACCTGTTACTCTGGCTTTCCCCTTATCTAACAAAACGATTTCACCTTCCTCATCTCCTCTCTCTCCAACAACCCACAACGACTCTTTTAACACTCTCTCAGGTCTAAAGTGCAGGCGCCTGTCATCAATTTTTGTACTGAAGACCTGGCCTCCTATTTCAAAACTTACATTGATAACATCCTCTCACAGGTTTACTGAACTCATTCACTGCTACATCTCTTCTTCATCGCTCAGTTTTTTGAGCCAATATCTTAGGATGAAGTCTCTAGGCTCCTTCCCTCTCTTCACCCCACTACCTACACTAGTGACTCTATTCCCTCATAACTCATCCAGTCTCTCTCCCCTGCTGTCACCGGTCACATAACAAACATTTTCAACCTATTCCTTTCCTTTGGTATCTTTCCTTCCTCCTTCAAACATTATGTCTTATCCCCATTACAAGTTTTATATGGATTACGAATAAAGGTGAAGTTTATTACACCGCTGGCTCCTGCACTTTTCTTAATTTACAAATCTGTTTAACTTTCTGGCACCAGTTGATGTAAAAAAAAAAGTTTTCCACCGGAGTACCCCTTTAAAGCTTGTCCCTCTTGGTGTTAGAATTTCAGTGTTTGTAAATGAGTGTGTAAAGTGAGAATCAATTTGCCTGTTAATAAATTAGTCCAAAGCCAATCTCAAATCTAAAACATTTTCGATTTATAGCTAGACAGGCTATAGTTTGTTTATCATTGACTTGTAGTATTAAGACATTATTAGTGATCTGAATCAATACATCAAAGATAACTTGTTATTACTCTGACAGTAATATGCGTTCATATATTTTTAGAGGACTAAATCTTCATCTCTGAAGAACTCTTGTGTTGCTCATTAAAATGTTTTACAACTAGCAAGTCTTTACCATGTCTGTATTCTAAACACTGAGATGCTGCACTCACTTCATAGGAAAATACATAAAAGCACACATCATCAGTCTCAATGCTGTCAACAGCAGATCAGATGAAACAAAACCAATGTCAATTTTATATTTTTGAATTTAAATCTTAATGGCAAAAAAAAAAAAAGAAAAGTTAAAGGTAGACATGGAGGATAGGTATATCAGTCACAGTCTCCACAGTGTTAATTATAAAATTCGTAACACTATACTGCAGTATTGAAATGGCAATAAGTAATATTTATACAACATGCAACATCAATCAACACCACTCTTTAGCTGGAAAAGAAAAGACTGGCTTTGTAAGTTTAGAAATGGCCATAACTAAACCAAATGGTATAGTTAGTTTTATCTAACTATACCCTACCTATTCCTTTTAATCTTGTGCAGAGAATGTGCCACTTTTAACACTTCGTTGTACGCAGCAAACTGTCCTTAGTGGTGGCTGAAGGCAGGCCTACACAAGGAGTTTGTAGACTATTTATAGTTAAGAAAACAAACTTAAAAAGGACATTTAAGCAATATTTCAGCAAATTATTTTAGCAAATATTACACATAACATAAAAATTCCAACTTTTCCATTTGTGCCTAGATTATAAACTGTTTACACATCCATCCTGTCATCATAAAATGGTACCATATCTAATACTAATTTTGCCATTTCAACCTTATCAGTTACCTTGTTTGATTATACATAAGGCAATTTGAACTCAATTTCGTAACAGCATTCAAATGATCCACTGAGGTCTGTTATCAATAAATAAGATGGATGAAAGCACTTTAAATAAAGAATTATTTAAATACAGATTTACAGTAGACATTCCAAAAGACTCTCTATTAAAATGTCATTTGGATTTAATTTCTGTGAAACTTTGAAGGCCACAAAATGAACTTAAATAAAAAGAAAACTCACAAGTAAACGCGAGGATGGTTTCTCACACAGTATTTTTTATTTTTTTTTAAGTCATTGCAGTTTATAAAGTGTATTTATAGCCAAACCCAGAAGTGGACCCAACTGGAAGAAGAAGTATAAGGCTTTTGCTCAAAAACAAAAAAAACACAAAAACTGTAGGTTTAAAATAATAAAATTCTGCCACGGACAGTCAGCAGAGAGCCCGCCATAGTTCATACTCAAATTGGGAACCATGCTGCGAGTCCACTAGCCAATCCAATTGTGTGAACAAGCCCTAATAGAACATTTGTATAGGTTTAAAATATTAAAATTTAGCAGAGAGCATGCCCCGGTACAAACGCAAAGTGGGAACCATGCTGCGAGTTCACTAGTCAATCCACCCGTGTGAACGAGCCCAGTAGAACATTTGTACGTTTAGAAACGTGCTGTTGAGATGGAATATTCTGTGTCAGAACAGAAAATCATAACATATTTTTATATAAATTAATTTGAAATTCTGCTCAAATACCTTTCTTATACCAGTGCTACTGACCCCTTACTGTTCTGTACAATGATATAGACCAAATACCAGCCCTGTGCAATGCATCCATAGGCTGAGTTGGACTAAACAGAACAACAATAATGTACCTCTGGACATTCTGTCAGCAGTAGGGATACACAACATACTTGTTCACTGTAAACATACAGGACATATTCATAAAATAACTGAATGAGGTAGAATTTAAGGTGTTCCCAAGATTTTCATTATTTAACCTTTATACAGGGATGTGGCATTCACTACTTGGAGTTCCCATGTTGTATATACGGAGCAGGCCGCCCTTACTGGCAAAGCAAGCAGGAGAGCTAATAATGGTCAGGGATGGTGCTAGAAGACAAACAAGCGAAAAGTGAGTAGATAGGGTAATAGATAATCCAAAAGCTGGTCAGATATCAAGTCAAGGTCAATATTGATCAGTAGTTTAAATCAAAGCCACAGAACAGAACCAGGTTGTCAAAGCTAATAACTTACAAAGGCAGTCAGAGATTTAAGTTGAGCTCTTTTTTGACAGAAGATTAGTGGTGGCTAATGGGCAGTGACAGCCCAAGAGAGCAGTCAAGTAAGTATAGTTGGTATACCATGCCTGCTTTCCTCTAAATTGTTTGTAACATGGCTGCCTGTCTTCAAGTGATGTATAACCCAGCTGTCTCTAGGTAAATGTGATGCTCAGGGGGATAATAGGTGTTGTTGTACATGCCATTTGGGAGTAGTTGTTGACATAAAAAAAAAAAATAATAATACTTTTTGTATCCTGCAGAGCTGAAAGTAAATTTTATGCAATCCCTAGGGTGTTATAAATGTCACAGCCAGGGCTGCATAGAATGGTATGTGTTATGTTAATTTTAATTATCCTCATTCAGCTTTCTTCCAATCACTGCCCCTTGGTTGACTCTCAAAGAACATGACCAAAAATTCTCCTTCTACCAAGTCATTTTTCCTTTTTCCTTTAGTTTATGCTTCATCAACTTGCCCTGCTTGTACAGGTTATATTAAGATGTTTTGTTTGTTCAGTCAGCCTACAGTTAGCAAGAAGGGACTGATAAAACATTTCCACTTTATTCTGAGGTCGAAAAGTATTGAACGTCTGAATTTGTTGATCACTTGGTCACTAAATCTTTAAGGTTTAAGACTGCACAGTTAGGTCTTATGCCCTAGCAACAGGAGCTTAAAGGGGTACTCTGGGGGTAAACAAATGTTTTCAAATCAACTGGCTGCAGAAAGTTAAACAGATTTGTAAAGTCCTCGTGTCCTGAACTGTCAAGAGTACAAGGAATCCCCATAGCAAACCCCTCCTGCTCCGGACAGTTCATGACACAGACAGAGGTGTCAGCAGAGATTACGGGGGTCAGACTGAACAGAACTATACAACTTCCTCTGTAGTAGATGATAAGTACTGGAAGGATTAAGAATTTTCAAGACATAAAAGTGTTTGCAATAAGGGTTTTTACAAGATGCTTATAAGAGGTTAAAGTAGTGCATGGCCCTAGAGGATAACCTAAATCTTCTTGGACCCAATGCAAAATCTGTAACAGCCTCTTCCTCCATATGCAAATTCTAATATTAATGTTTCCTTATGTAGCCTTTGCCCACCCCCAGGAAAGTATGGCCTGGGTAATACTGCCTCCTCTGCATGCCCTATAGGACCTTTGCACACATCCCCTGCACTGTAGCTTGTTGGTGACATGTATATGGTATGCAAATTTTACTTTACAGTCTGAAATGAATCATGAGATAGGACTTATAAAAAAAAGTATCACATGATAGATCATTGCTATGAGGGTATATCTGGCATAATGGGATGCTCTTCAGCTGTATCTTGTGTAAGGTGATGATCTGCTTTAAAATGCTGAAGATATCAAATTTCCCTCTGATCTTCTGGTACAGTCAAATTACCTGCAACATGTTCTTGATCTCTGTTTATATTATGTGTTACATTTATAGATAGATATAGCTATGTCCCTCTGATCAATTCCCATTTTCTACTTTTCTGTCATAAAAGGTTGAATAATCTCTGTATTATCTGTATAATTTCTACACCAAGTGAATGCATTACCCATGCTGTATCAAAAGCCATTATATGGAATGACAAGTAGAGGCTCTATCTAAAAATACTCCATCCTAGTGTACCTGTGCACACCATGTGAATTAGAGCACGTCTGCATCTAAGATGAATTCCATCGGATCAATATACTAATGTTGTGATATTGATCCAATTACTCAGGGCTCAACTTCTGTTCTTTACAATCTATTTTCACCAGTTATTAATTCATATTTTTACTGGATTTAACTATTACTTTATGTTAATACAGATCAAGATATTTTGCCATATTTTCAATTTTATCGGGTTTCGAATGGTTGGATCACAGTATCAAAAGTTAATAAGAAAGTGTCAAAGATAACCAAGTATCGAGCCACACAGTTTCCACAATGGCAGACAATACTACCCCATTAATGGTTAGGACACGTCTTGACCTGATGCCTCTGAGGGAAGAGGTGAATCTGAAGTCCTAGAGTTCAACCAACAAAGTTGGAAGAAAGTTGCTGCTGCCGGGTCATTACACAAAAAGAAACAGTACAACACTAATCCTACACACAAAACATGTATAACTATCTTTTTGCTCCCTATGTGATCGTTCTCAGTGCAGCAAAAGTGGAATTGGATTCAGCAGCAGCAGCCCATATGGGAAGCAGGCTACAGTTCCCATCATACATTACTGATATCTTCCCTCTGTATTCAATTGGCTGCTGCTGATTACATCTCCACCCACTTGTGCAATTCATATTGTGCTCCTTTACTGCTGAGCCTCTCCCTTTAGTTCCAAGGTCCGTTATCTCTTGGACAAACAATGCCCCCTCCTATAACTACTAGTGCTGGAACTGAGCATGCTCGACCAGCAAAGCTAAATTTAAATTACAGATCTTAACCCTAAATTGGCAGCTATAAACATCAGTGGTGATGGATTATGTAGAAAATAAGTTGTGATGGATTATGTAGAAAACTACTGAAAAGATTGAATTACTATACTGTATATTGAGGATGTGTGCTCAGAATCATACACTTTCAATCGGAGTCAAGTATGTATTGTACTGAAATATCCCTTTAAGTATTTATTTATTTAATTAGTTGCAATTTTAAGTATTTCTTTATTTAGTTAGTTGCAATTTCTTTGGTTGCAAAGGTATTACTGAGATCTAATAAAGTTAATAAAAGGGGTTGACTCTGAATAAATTCCTGAAGATATACTACTTATAACCAGGGACCATTTGGTGAGTATACCACTAATAAGCCACATGCTTATTATATGTAAATGTCAAACCTCTTTTGTAAGGTGAGAGGGGGTGTTATTGTATATGTGATTATTAGTTTTGTTTACTATGTCTGTGTTGAGTCATATAAAGGCATATTGCACTACTGTATACCAGGACAATATATGTCACTACCATGGAACACTGTGGTAATGACATTACAGCTAATATTATTTGTGGGAACATATGGAAAAGGTTTCAGGTAAAAATAATTTAAATTTATTTCCTTATCAAACATGCAGTATATAGAGAACAGTGGATAAAAGGTTACGTGCTTCTTTTGCACATGATACTTATAGTCCTCATATAACTAATGGTGCCTTGTGCATCAGAAACACATAACTTTTTATCCATTGTTCTCTGTATCCTGCATATTTCATAAGAATATAAATTTAGAAGATTTTACTTGCAACCCTTTTAGTTAGACTCGCTTCCATATGTTCCCCTATTTATGCTGCTGGCCAGCACCGTCCATGCGCATGGACCATACTGGGTGAGATGAAGTTTTGTTACTGTAATATTATGGGTGGTACTTCAATTAGGCATTAATAGGAGCCATAGTTACTAGCTGATAAGTTGGGACAATATGTGAAATTGCATTGTGCGGAGAGAGGATCAGATCTAATGATAAGTGACACACTGAAACAACTATACCTCCTTTCAAGATGTAAAGGATCCCTTTAATATTCAGTCAACTTAAGTTTCCATCTCCACTGTTGGTCACAGTGGTCCATATGTATATTATGTTTACAGTCTCCAACTAAGGAATTAATCTGACACATACACACAATATAAAGTGGCACATAGTTCATCGAGTGTGAACTGACTTGTTTAATAACACATGCAGTACTAAGGGATTAGCAGCAGAACAACATCATATTGCCTTCTGCTAACTGGGAAATATATTTTACAAACTGAAGCAGTCTTGAAAAACGTGATACAATACTGTGTGAGCCAAGTGGAATACATCAAAGAATGCCTTCATGCAGATGTTTCATGCAGAAGAAAATTAGGTCAGAGACCACTTCAATTTCAGCTTCTGCCAGCCTTGTTAGAGAGCTCCCAGTGAATTCCTAATGAGTAGCTTCTAGGGCACTTTTTTCTCTTATCCAGTCACAAACTGCCACAGACAGATGAGTTTTCTTTGCCGCATTGGATCTTTTTTCTTGCTTTAAAAAGCTCCTCTTCTATTCAGCATTCCAGAATTCAATGAGATGACTGGGCAAATGCAAAAAGACAAATAAAACAGAATGTACATGAAGCTTTAAGCTACAAGGCAGAACAGTGTTACATAGAATGTATAAGCTGAAGAGAGATGATATGTCTAAGATTTCATAGTGTGTATAAGATGGCACAATGCTTTCCAGGCCATTATGCTTTGCAGATACTCACATCTTGAAATTCATTTCCCAGTAATTTAAAAATCCTAAGCAAAATTACACATTTTACTGATGACAATAGTAAAGGAATATAAAGTATAAAGTGGACAAAAGCAACAACAGAAAGAAATGTAAAAAAGAAGCAGGCAGGTGAAAAATGTGTAATAATGGTATAATACCAGTGCTAATAGTAGCAGAAGGGATGAGGAACACATGGCGTTTTTGCACCTGAATTAATGGAGGAAGTACTAGTAACACTAAGATGACATCGGGGTAGCCCAGCATACCTTGCAGCTGGCAGTAAGATCACATGACCCCAGTTTATCCAATCATTGCTTGCATTATTTGATTATACATCTCAATCAGGAGACAGCATAGAGGTGGGTTTAAGAGTCAGATAAAGCCCTATGCATTGCTGCAGCCATTTCAGAATAAAAAAGCTAAGAGAGAGCAGGAACTACTCATCCCAGAACGCCTTCACAAATCCAAAAGAATTCAAAGCAAGCTGAACAAAGCATTCATCATTCAGCAGTGTCACTTCAGAACAAGACCATAAATGCAATCATATTACAGTATACAGCAAGGTGAGCAAAGCAGTGGGATGCATTAAAAGCATTGTGAATGTCAAATACGCATTATGAGTCAAGTTACGTTTATTTTCTGGATTTAATCAACATATAGCATTTTTATCTGGATTTTACATACTGTAAATATACATTTAGAAGCACTGAGAGTGAAAGTGGAATAGCTATCTAAGGCCAAGTTACATGTATTTACTGGGTTTAATCAAACATATTATTTCTACCTGAGTTTAACATAACTTCTAATTTAAAAGCACTGAGATTGAATGTGGAATTGCCAGCTAAGGCCAAGTTACGTGCATTTTCTGGGTTTAATCATACATCTACCTAGGTTTAACATAACTATGCATTTAAAAGTGTTGAGAGTGAATAGTCATCTACTTGTCAGTTACTTGTATGTTCTGGGTTTAATCTGACATATAAGATTGGTACCTGGGTTTAACATAACTACGCATTTTTCAAAGCTCTGAGAGTGAAGATGGAATAGCACTCCAAGGCTAAGTTATGTGTATTTTTTTTTTAAGACTCTTTCAGCCTTTTAGGTTCTCTTCCTCCTCAATACTACTCCAGCTTGGATTTCAGAGGGCTGGTTGAATAAATTTGAGAGGATTTTGAACAGATTTAAATTGGGGGCAGCAACACCCCAGACTTAAGTATAAAACATGATGTGCACTTACAGGGAAAAGTGGTCTTTCGATGCTTAATTTTACATTTTTTGGCAAGGATCTTGAATATGGTAAAAATGGGTGAAAATGTTTTAATTATTAAATACTGTAATTCCTTAATGGATATTTAAGGGAATCACTATTGAAAGTGTTGAAGGATAAGCGACTCAACACAAAAATCTCATATGTGTTGATGGTGATTAAAGGTTGGGCACTTTAAAAAAAAATAATTTTAGAATTTGGGAGAGCACAGGGTGTACCCCAATTTGGAAAAATGGAAATTTTGGCAAATTAATGACTGTCCCAGATTGGTCTTTTTGGATTAAATTAGGTTTAAAGAGAGTATCACAACTGACAATTGAGGGAAGGTTCATTAGTTTTTATGAAGTGAAATAAATATTTTGTTTAAAAAATTCACACAAAATCAGATAAGAAGGTGGCAGCAGATTCTGAGTAACGTGTATAGCATATCTGTAAATAGCAAGTTTAGGTTGATTCAAAGGAAAATTCTTTATAACATGTATTACTCTCCAGAGAGGTTTGTTTCCTTTATATACAGAGAGGATTCCAACTGTCCTTTATACAATCAGCAGGAAACAGATTTCTTACACATTATATGGAGCTGTTCAGAAGTTATCCAGAATTTTAACCACATATTCAAGAATTTGAATATTCAGTTATGCAGGTGATCTTGGGTAGCTGGGGAAGTTTGCAAATGTACGGAAATGTTATTTTAAAGGTTCTCTTTTGCGCCAAATTGTTTATTCTTAGAGTATGGCTTTCTAATTAAGGAATGGTTAAAGTTAGTAGAACATATGGGTTTTAAATATATAAGAACAGCGTTATGATTGAAATGTTTGGGTACAGTGGAATAGAGGGATGACGGATAGAGAAGTATAGGTAATTTTTTTTCCTTCTCACCCAGACCTCTGGGGTCACTTTATAATTGAGACTTTCCCTGGTGTGCACAGTGTGAACTAGAACTGACACGTTAACATTTTTTTTTTAATTCAAGTTGATTGTCAAAAAATGTTAAAATAAAAAGCAGTGGCCAAGCATAGCACTAGATGAACCGGTGGTGATAGGTGTAATGGTTATATTGTAAGGCATAACGGATATGCTGAGGGGGAGCAAGTAGCTCATGAACATGCTGAAATGAATGGGGCGGGGACAGTAAAAATTAGTTTTATAATGATGATCTAGTGTTGAACACGACATTGGAACAATGTGAGGAGGAAAAGGTGTGTTCAGAGTAGGAGGGTAGTGGTACTGTGAAGGAATAAGAGCGTAGCCAAGGCAAGGCCAAAACACCTGTCAAATGTCCCAGTCGTATTCCTGCTGGTCTGATCAGCTGAAGAGAAGGTGAAAATAAAAACCTTCCAGAAGATGGGCACAGTCAGGTGGTGGTGCACCTGTCCAGTATTCTGCTATTTGGAAATTATTTTCTACCTTACCAGATGCAGAAAACATGGCACTGAGTAGGAGTAGGTACATAGAGCATCATGTCAAGACCGCATGGGAGTCGAGATGTTACACAATGTGGAGAAAACTTTGCCTTTGCTGCTCCTTAAAAATCACTCTCATCTTTCTAGCAGCTAGGCCTTGTCCACAAACAGTGCATTCTGTGTCTTGTCCCCATCAGTGGTGTTTCCTCCTAATCTATTGGGGAATACAGACAACATTATCCGCCCAGTCACCCTATTGTAGTGTGCCTTAATTCGCATCTGGCCAAGATGTTGGTGGTGCAGGCACTCCTGTACTATGTTGACTTCACAGCCTTAAGGCAACTAATGGCATGTAACTGGTCACCATTATTTTTCCATCTCTGCCATACCCGCTTTGCACATCATGTGGCAAAGATGTTGGGCCACTCCATGCAGTTGTCGGTGTGCAGCATAGTAGTAGTAGCTATGGCCAGGGCCAATACATGTCTTTAGAGCCCACTCGATAAATATCTTGCTCCACTGCAACAATCTGGCTCAACTTCTGCCATCTGCCACCTATCCTCCTCTTCCATGGATGTGTTGCGTAGCTTACTTTCCTCGTCCTATCTCCTTTCATCAGGTGCAAAGTCAAGCGCTGCCATACTGTATTAGGCTGGGTTTACATCATGTTTTATGCAATACGGGACCGCATATGGCTGGGGGGAGCTAAAACCGGGCGCACCTGTATCCTTGCCTTATGTGGCCCATATGTAATGTATTTCAATGAGCCGACCGAGTGAAGCACTGACTTCGGTCGACTCATTAAAATTCATAACATACGGGACGCATAGTTATACGGGAGTGCCCGGCTTTAGCTCCCCCCAGCCATATGCAGTCCCGTATTGCATAAAATGTTATGTTAACCCAGCCTTACATCTGCTAAGCCTGGGCTACAAAAGTCACACAGTGGAGGACTTGCTACCCTGTCTGCAGCAGGAAGTTTTACTCTTGCTCTCTCTCTAACAATGACAAAAACACTGTGGCTGCCAAGTGTCTAGGTGGCAAAGCACACTATCCCTGTATGGCATTTATGCTTAATCTTGTTGTCAAACGTTTCATGAAAAATTGTGGCAGTCTTAGTGACTTTTTGGCTATGTGCAGAAAAGTTTGTTTTTGGTTTGGCAGTTCTTATGCTTTTAAACATGCGCTCCTTGACCTACAGTGCCAAAATGGTCTTCCTCATCACTGCCTTATTTACAATGTTCCAATGTGGTGGAACTCAACATTATACAGGTTGTACTGCTTGTACAATCAGCACAAAGTGGTGACAGACCTTCTAATGCAGAAGTCAGACAGTTTTTGGAGCCAGTGTAACTTTCAGCTGAGGCATTAATAGCTGATCAGAAACCTGTTGGGTGCTCAGCCCTTTCAAAGAGGCAACAAGATTTATCAGCAAGGACAACAGTGGAATTACAAAATACAAAAGAGAACAGGGTGCGTGCCCCTGGATGGAACCTGATGGATGAGATAGGGAAGAGCCCAATCAAAATGCACTCACCTATGCAAGTTGTGCGAATGGATCAATGCGCTTGATCAGGAATCCTGTAATCGCGGCTGCTGCGGCTCCCAGAGTCCAGGTGCAAATATAGATAAAAGGAGATCCAAGAAAAGGGAGATGAATCGCGCTGCCACAAGAAGTACATATGGGTAAATTTAGTGCACACAAAGGATCCACGCAACGCATTTTAAAGCCATTCCGACTTTTTCGAAAAAGCCGGAACGGCTTTGAAACGCGTTGCGTGGATCCTTTGTGTGCAATAAATTTACCCATATATACTTCTTGTGGCAGCGCGATTCATCTCCCTTTTCTTGGATCTCCTTTTATCAACAGTGGAATTAGTGATGTAATGCCTCTGATATTACGTCTGGAGCAAACGCTCATGGTGATGATTGAGCAAGGAAGGATGGAGGAAGGTTCAAATTTGGCTGGCACCAGTATGGATGTTCTCCTTGAGGAGGAGTTGGATAAGAAGAAGGAGGAAGTGAGACTTGCAGGTTTTGGATATGAAATCTGTTGAAGGGGTAGAGGACAAGGAAACTACACTAGGTGAAGATGATGATGACCATGAGTACCATGATGATCAACCTTGGCAGTATAGCAGAAAGTCAGAACAAGGTAGGCCCTGGAAAAAGCTGGAAAGGATAAAAAATGTTATGTTTTTTTGCTTGCACACTGACAAGCATAGTGCACACTTGAAGGCAAGACATGAGTACTGGATAGACACACTCTTAGACCTTCAGTATAAAGCCAGAATGAGGGAATATAGGATTTTTATAAGGAGAAGCTATGCAGCCAGCCTGCCATGGATTTTCAGCGCTAACACCTGCTGAATAGAGTCTACTCTCTGCTCCCCGCTGGGTTAATCCTTCATTCCCTCTGCCAGCACTATTCCTGCAGTGGCATCTTCATGTTAGAGTACATGCTAACTAAGTTTTTACGTCTGATGTTGGCGCCATACCCCCTCCCATAGACTTGCATTGAGGGGGCAGGATGGGACGTCACGAAGGGGGCGGGGCTGTACGTCAAGAGCCTCTGGCCCCTGCATCGCCAATCATTATGGAGTGAAGTTTGCTCCGTGCACCAGATGACAGGGGGTGCTGCAGGAGAGATCACGGGGTTCCCAGCGGCAGGACCCCCATGATCAGACATCTTATCCCCTATCCTTTGGATAGGGGATGAGATGTCTAGGTGCGGAGTACCTCTTTAAGCTGTAAAGACAAATAAGCCAATGTCTTGCTGATGCTCCTCTTCGTGTGTGTATCTGCTTTTATTGCCTAATAAAGTTGGACTTTCGTATGCCGGACTTCCTTCCTTTCTACAAAGAAGGTCTTTACCTGCCTCCTGCGTCGCCGATCACCGAATGACTGCTCAGTGCCTGAGATAAAGTCAAGCGGCAGAATCATCGATCAATGGTATCCTATGAGATACCATTGATCGATGTAAAAGATCAGTAAGTGCAGTATTATAGCCACTAGAGGGGGCTATAACACTGCAAAAAAAAGTGAAAAAAAAAGTTAATAAAGATCATTTAACCCCTTCCCTAATAAAAGTTTGAATGACCCCCTTTTCCGGTTTAAAAAAAACTGTGTAAATAAAGATAAAAATAAACATATGTTGTATCGCCGTGTGCGGAAATGTCTGAATTATAAAAATATATTGTTAACTAAATGACACGATCAATGGCGTACACGCCAAAAAATACCAAATTTCAAAATGGCGTATTTTTGGTCACTTTTTATATCATGAAAAAATGTATAAAAAGCGATCAAAAAGTCCGATCAATACAAATATGGCACTGCTAAAAACATGAGCCCTGATGCCGCCCCTTATATGAAAAAATAATAAAGTTATAGGGGTCAGAAGATGACAATTTTAAACGTATACATTTTCCATTTTTTTTTATTGTCATATGAATTATTAACCAGCTCAAGTACAGTATACCCATTTAGAGTGGAAAGTATGACAATCAAGCAGCATCCATCTCTCATCTCCTACGGACAAGACAATATTCCTGAGTAGTGAATGCCTTTCTTTTCCATGATTGGTATAGGGATTTATGTTTCCCCCAATATTTACACTACTAGATGGTTTACAATTTGTGACATTTACATTGAGATGGTCACAGTTTGCACTACACATAAATAATTCTCTTCCAGTACATCCACAAATTTTGACAAAGATGCCTTTGCCTAGTTGAATGGATATACTAGAAATATAGACCAATACATTTATAGATGGATGTGTGAAGTATATATATATATCACCTAGCACACTGTACTTTTATATTTAGCACTTTTTGATTCTATACTTCTCCTACCAGTCTATCTTTACTTGTGATAGACATATGCGAGGTATACACTGATATACACAACTGCACTTTTATATTGTCCTCATTTAACCCCCTTTTACTTCAGGGGCATTTCTTCACCGTTTTTATGTTTACACATACGTGGGATATTGCAATAATATTTAAACTACTATGATCCATCCTTATGATGGTCTTCTCTCACGGCTTTCACTTTGTTGTGACTTAATTATTATTATTTTTAACACTGTAGTCTTTCATCTATAATCAGGTATTAATTTTTTATTTAATAATGACCAATGCACGTATTATGCCCTTTCATATTTGTTTTAGTTACTAACTATGTACATTACATATATGAGATTTGAGGGGCTCTCTGTGACATTCGATTAATATACTCTAGGTGTTAGGTGCAATTGTGGCCATGTGTTTATTTTATTGGTGGGAGGGGGGTAGTTGTGTGCATGATGTTGCTTGTCCTCTTATGAGGGGCAAGCGACACCGCATCCATACCATTCCCAATACGCACCAAGTGCAATGTATCAATTATATTTTAATATGGCACTAATATGTATCCCATGTATATCTATCTGCATGTTTCAATGTCATTCATGAATGTATTTCCTATTTCTATGTTGTCACTACGAGTGGTACCCATATTTGATATACTTACCTCTATGCATTACAGATATGTAGTGTACAGTAGTTATGGGCTCTCACTCTGTGTATTTACATGCCACTCTATTATAATAGTAGCAGACGAGGGCATTTACCTGTAAGCACACATCACTCCATTTTTCAGCGCGACTCCTGCATGTGCACATGCGCCGGTTCCGATTCCTGGCACTGACTATCCGGGCATCAAGGGGCCCGGTGCGCAGGTCCAGATATGACATATCCATGACTTTCGTGCCAGGGCTGTGACACGACAGGGGGTGGTGAGCTTCTTCTGGGTCAGGACGCGGCGCTTTCGCCGCAGTACGAGAGTCGCGCGCATTCACGCCACTATGGCAGGGTATATAAGGGAGTACACAACTGATGGAGGTAGCGTCCCTTGAGAAAGTCCAGGTGACGAAAACGTACGTTGGGGCAGTGGAGACGGGTCTTTATTATGGGTAAGTGAGGTGGCTATTCATGTCACGCTATATGTAATTGAGTGTGTAGGGTATTTACCTTGAGCAGCCTACAGTGTACAGCTTATTACCTAGTAGAGTGTTTGTCTCTGACCCCCTCTATTGCTACACTACTCGCATAAGGAGTCTTTAACTACTGTTCCACCTCATAACTACTTATGTGACATTACTTTTGGTTACAAGCTTTTTATCTGTCCCATCAACATATAAGGTTGAATATCCTGAATAAACTCATTGCTTTGTATCATATATTTCTGTTATTGCACTATTTTTATATTACAGTCACATGTATGTGATTTTTAATCAGATATTAATAAAGGATATTTTTTTATCAGTAGCAATGGCTCAAATTTTTCCCTTCTGTGTATTCAATGTTATGAATGGAGCTATACTGTCATATATATTCATAGACCCTCAGCACTATATACTTATATAATGTGGTTTGAATACAGGAATATATACTTGCAGTGCTGTATACCCTTATGTATATTTATCTATGCAGTTTGAGTAGAGCTGTTTTCGTGACCAGTGATGCATACACGTTACCAATCACTTACACAATAGTTTCTGTGGTGCCCTATGTAACCAGCAGAGACGAGGGGCAAGAACTCTTGTGAAACCTGTGAAATCTGTTTGGCTGAGCAGGAGTAAGCTGGAGAAGCTCTATGCATCACTGGCCTTCTTTCTGAAGACTTGCTTGTCCAGGTGCTCTGCACCTACCTCAGAAAGTCTCTAAGGCCACTCAGCAGTACAGTAAGTCAGTGATGCTTTAATCTTTGCAAGCTTACTCTTTAAAGACTTGCTAGGCCAGAAAGTCAGTCAGACCAGTCTGCAATGTAGTACAGGAGCAAGGACAAAAAGAGCACAGTCATCGTACAGTACGTGAACCCCTATCTTGGCTAGACATATCTCCCTTCTCAGAAGGAAATGCCAATAATTGGCTAAAACCTGCAGAAGAACTAAATACTGTGCATGATACTAATACATGGACACTAAAGGAGCTGGAAGAAAAGCAGTAGCTAGTCTATAGATTGTAAAAGTGCAATGCAACACATATAGCACACTTGGGCGACACAAAGCCCATGCCTGGCCAGTAAAGAACTTGGTCTAATGATCAAAATCTTAGCTGGGAGGAAGAAGTGTTGGAGTAAAGCTACAGCAGTCACTTATGTTTTGGAGACTAAGCTAAAAGCACATCATGGTGAAGGTAGCTTTTCACAGGCTAAGAGATGATTTTAAGAGAATATCCTCAAAATTAAAGTACACAAATGGAAAATGACAGCATCCTAAATAGGTCTAGGGAAAGATACATACCTTATGGGAATAAATGCATTAGGAACAGAAGAAATCCAATGCAGTGAAATAGGACTGTAAGGAATGCCATAAATGATAAAAAGCATTCAAACTACTGAAGCAAAAAAGTAGTGAAGAACCATTACAGAATTATAGATAAAAATGCACTGTGTAAAGGACAAATACAAATGTTAACTGTTGTAATGATGGAGGGGGATAAGTAAAGGGCCAATCCAATAAATGCCTTCTTTTGTATTTACACATTTTCATTAAATGTCCCCCGATAAATTCCCACCAAATGTGTATGAAATAGGGGTGGACTGACAACACTCAGGGCCCCCAGGCCAAATAAAGCAAGAGCCCCCTGCAAGACTCCACCCCTGGCCACACCTCTATTCCCCCAAAGCCGTTAATGTAGGTGTCAGGATCCGGACTGGTATGCAGAGAGGACACTGGAGGTGGATCCTCTGTGTCAGTGAGGTGATGGCGTGGGCCGTACCAGGGGAACGGAATCTAAGGGGTTACTGGTTTTCACCAGAGCCCGCCGCAAAGTGGGATGGACTTGCAGCGGCAGGTAACCTCCAGGTCGTTCCACCCGATAACGACTCAACCTCACTGACAGCTGAGTCAGGCACGGTACACAAGGACAAGGCAAGAGCAAGGTCGGACGTAGCAGAAGGTCTGGGCAGGCAGCAATGGTTCGTAGGCAGGGGCAACGGCAAGGGTCTGGATACACAGGCTTGGGATAAAAAAAAACGCTTTCTCAGGGCACTAGGGCAACAAAATCCGGCAAGGACAGGAAGGGGAAGTGGGTTTTTATATGTATTGAACTGATTGGGCCAGGCACCAATTAGTGGTGCACTGGCCCTTTAAATTTCATAGATTCAGCGCGCGCGCGCCCTAGAGAGCGGGGCCGCGCGTGCCGGGAGGGCAGTGAAGGAGGATGTGGTGGGTGAGAGACACGGGGCGCGATCCGAGAGCGGGCATGTCCCGCACCTCGGATCGCGTCCCCTCCGGGAACATGGAAGCAGCGCTTGCGGTGCCTACCGGAGCGCTGCATCCAGAAGCACGCCGCGAGCACTCCGGGGAAGCAGCGGGACCCGGAGCGCTTGGCTTGACAGTAGGTAAGATCATTTTTCATGACCAATAATACTAGTGTACAAGGAGAATTATTATCAGCATACATCTTACCATCATCATGTTACTGGCCAAGTACTACATACTGAGACCAATATGTGTCACCAATATGTGACATACCGATATGTGTCAGGTTAAAAAACGCATACTTACCTGCTGTGCCATGCAGGGATCTCCACTACAGCCGGGTTCTGGACCAGGAATGGAGTCAGCTCATCGCAGATGGAGAAAAGGCAGAGGCATTTTCTCCTCTGAGCTTCTCTCTGGTGGGGTCATGTAATGTCAGTGACGTCTTGCTGCCTTTTTGTAGGCATGTCTGTGTGCTGCACAAACATCTGCTACTCAAGCAGCCACTGCAGTCTTCCTAAAGGGCCCGGCCTCTGAGGAAGTGTGTGTTTGGGGGAAGGAAAGCCAAAAATCTTGCTAGTGGCGTGCCTCCTCTCTGGCCCTGGCCCTCAGGCAGTGCCTGACCTGTCAGTCCACACTGATGTGTATTGGCGGGTCAGCGGGCCCTTTCTGTGGCAAGCCCTCGGAAAGCTCCACCTGTTCACCAAAGAATGCCCACATGCAAAAAACTTTCATAAGCTCTTTGCATCACAATCGCATGGCAAACCTGTGAAAAACAGTACAGTTGAGAAAAATGCTAATACAGTAAATTTATTTTAATTTTAAGTAAGCCTACCTGCATATACTCCTGGAATTTAGCATTGCTAATATTGCTGCTTTAGGTCAAAAGAAACATCATTTTTTCCCTTTGAGTGAGATGGAGGTCAGCTGCTTCTTCGTCTTCCGTATTACAGGACATTACTTACAGGTTACTTTAATGAAGTAAAGTAAGACAAATGAAATGAAGAATAGGCTTAATCAATACATGTCACATGGTTCTATGATCTTTCTTAATGTCTCTCTATCTGTCTTCTATAAATATCTATGCAGTCATGAAATGTACTACTGGGAGTATGGAATTTACAGAATAACTACATAATAGTCATTTTGCTTCTAGAATTTATTTATATAAAGGTTAAGAAAATGTGTGCATATACATTGCATTTTGTTCATCCAAGGTGCAGCCTAAATGTATTTAAGAAGCATCAAACAAAAACACCTCCCAGTGCATGATAGTAGCTAAGGGCTAATGCATATGGCAGAGCTGTGTTACCAGATCCTAAAGAGTAGTGGAGTTACTACAGCTACATACTATAGAGCACTTATAATTCACCTTATGGTACTTTAAATATATGTGTAATAAAAGGTATACAGTGGGGCAAAAAAGTATTTAGTCAGCCACCAATTTTGCTAATTCTACCCACTTAAAAAGATGAGAGAATCCTGTAATTTTTTTTTTATCATAGGTATACCTCAACTATGAGAGACATAATGAGAAAAAATCCATAAAATCACATTGTCTGATTTTTAAAGAATTTATTTCCAAATTATGGTGGAAAATAAGTATTTGGTCAATAACAAAAGTTCATTGCAATACTTTGTTATATACCCATTGTTGGCAATGACAGAGGTCAAACGTTTTTTGTAAGTCTTCACAAGGTTTTCACACACTGTTGCTGGTATTTTGGCCAATTCCTCCATACAGATTTCCTCTAGACCAGTGATGTTTTGGGGCTGTCGCTGGGCAACATGGACTTTCAACTCTCTCCAAAGGTTTTTTATGGTGTTGAGATCTGGAGACTGGCTAGGCCACTCCAGGACCTTGAAATGCTTCTTACGAAGCCACTCCTTTGTTGCCCTGGCAGTGTCTTTGGGATCATTGTCATGCTAAAAGACTCAGCCACGTTTCAGCTTCAATGCCCTTGCTAATGGAAGGAGGTTTTCACTCAAAATCTCACAATACATGGCCCTATTCATTCTTTCCTTTACACAGATCAGTTTTCCTTTTCCCTTAGCAGAAAAACAGCCCCAAAGCATGATGTTTCCACCCCCATGCTTCACAGCAGGTATGGTGTTCTTTGGATGCAACTCAGCATTCTTTCTCCTCCAAACACGATGAGTAGAATTTTTACCAAAAACAGAAGAGCAATGGGAGGATCCCAACAGTCAGTCCAGCACTCCGGAGTATAGTAACAAATACTTCTTTATTTGTAATCCATAGATCATCCGGTGCAAGATGTGTCCCCCTGCTTAAGCCACTACATGTCCGAGTCCGATGCTAGAGAGCATTTGGATGATCCAGAAGAGTATCGGGAGAATGTCATATTGTCAGATAAACCAAAGTAGAACTTTTTGGTAAAAATAGAAAAAGGATAAACACAGCTCACCACGTCTCCGATTAAAGAATCCAGTGGGCTTATCTCCAGGTGCACAGGCAGCCACTTGGCCGTATGCAGTGAGGGCATAAACTGAAGAACAATGGGAGGATCCCAACAGTCAATCCAGCACTCTGGAGTATAATAAAAATTTTTTTTTTATTTGTAATCCATAGAGATAAAATCACAAGGCAGAACAGATAAAACCACCAACGCGTTTCGTATGACCTTTATCAAGGTATAAAGCAAATGAACCTTGGATAATGAATAAATAACATTAGTCTATAGTAGCACTGCCCCCTAATCGGAACAAACACCTGTAGAAAGCAGCCTCCCAGACACAGAATCATAGTTGTTCACTCCCTGTGTGCTGTAATGATCCATGAGAGACAAAAAAGAAAGCTTCCATCCGCACGTAAGGAAAGAACAAAAACATGTGTGTGAATAAGGGCATATAGAGATCACACACATGTATAAAATGAAAACATGTAAATAGAAAATATCTCTGATAAAAAACAAATGTAACTTAACACATAGATGTACATTAATGAAAAAATTGTAATTTTCACAAAAAACATTCGTAGATTAGATAGAAGTCAGAATTTAGTATCAAATTTTTTTGCTGTTCAGCTCACCGCCTATGATGGTGGTATTGTTGCTACATCTATTTAAGAAGAAAAAACGCAATCAAAAATGGTTCTGTACAAGCTAATTCACATTGTAACATAATTGTTCGTGGTAACAGAACATAAGCAGTAGATAACCAATATAGACAATGTGTATATAACCAAAATGTAGAACATTTAGTAAAAGTACATAATGTCAGAGCTGTAATCCATGCCCCGGGCATTCTGGTATCCATTTTGAGGATCTGGAAAACCTCCCGGGCATGAAGTATTTTAAAGGTTTTTTTTGTTTGTTTTTTTTGTTTGTTTTTTTATCAACTGGTGCCAGAAAGTTAAACAGATTTGTAAATTACTTCTATTAAAAAAAAATCTTAATCCTTCCAGTACTTATTAGCTGCTGAATACTACGGAGGAAATTATTTTCTTTTTGGAACACAGAGCTCTCTGCTGACATCATGACTACATTGCTCTTTGCTTACATCTCTGTCCATTTTAGGAACTGTCCAGAGTAGCATATGTTTTCTATGGGGATTTTCTCCTACTCTGGACAGTTCTTAAAATGGAGTCGGCTTATACGCCCGAAAATACAGTACTTATTCCCCCCCATAATTTGCAAGTCAATTCTTAAAAAATCAGACAATGTGATTTTATGGATTTTTTTTTCTCATTATGTCTCTCATAGATGAGGCATACCTATGATGAAAATTACAGGCCTCTCTCATCTTTTTAAGTGGGAGAACTTGCACAACTGGTGGCTGACTAAATACTTTTTTGCCCCACTGTATATGTAGCACCTAGTAGAAAATTAAGGGTTGGGTCACACATACTGTATTTTGCTGAATATTTGCTGCTGCATATTCTCTTACCCATTGAAGTCAATGGGTAGCAAAATGAGCTGCACAGCAGCAAATATGCAGCAAATTTTGGCACTTTTCACCCTACCCTTAAAATCAAACATGTGCGAAGACGTAGTTTGGCTGTGTGTATGGGCCTTTAATCTTTTAGGAATGTGGTCAATAACAAGTGTGTGACTGTTTCCAGTAACTACCACCAGAACATGTAATATAAATACAGCTTACAAGTAATGAAATGTATTTACAATTAGTCAACTTTTATAAAGATTAAATATACCAATTCTAAATGTTTATCCTCAGAGATGAACATATGCATTAAGACCTTTTTCCATTCTTGCTTTATGTCTTTCCTCTCCTGCTATACAATTTTCCTGTATGCATAAATATTTTATACCTGAAGTTTGGATCTTGTCTTTTCTTCTATGAAGCGTTAGCGTGATGTCTCCTTTCCCACATCTTGACAAAAATGTTCAGCACCTGCAGCCTGCAATAAAAAGTGACTTACAATTATTTAATGTTTTAGGACCCTATTCCACCATGGTGACCTGTAGACTGTTTTTAATTATGTAATCATAATTAGAGAAACTGCAGATGGCAATGGCAATCTAATAAAATGATAGTCTTGTATTCCAATGCTTTTATATTGTTCAACAATACAATTCTGAGTAAGAATGCAGACAAGGATAATAGTGCTAGCAGGTTGAACACTGTTTGTTACTTAGCATTTACTGTACTATATTATGATATTAACAGAACCTTTGTTCTTGTGCTTTTTTTTCGATACCAATCATACCAATGATATGCAAATTGTATGCATAGAAATGACCAAAATAAAAACTAAAATTTCAAACAGTTATTTCACTTGGTAAATGAGTTATTACTACATAGTAATTGTTGACACCTTAGTTCACCACCTGCATAATGTAACATAATCATCGTATTAATTGATTTAATAAAATGGCCTTAGAGCTGTAACTAATTAACTACTTCCATTACTGTAGACAAACAGACCTTTATGGAATATTCTATTTTAACTCCTTATAACAAAACAATGTACATGTACAACATAAGCACATTAAAGAGCATGGAAAATGCCTTGGGGTGCCATGAATGGGTTCCAGGGGCTATACAGCGCCGGGGGCAGACAAGAATAGGGAGTGCTGAGCAAAGGCATATAAACTTCAAAAAAGCGCTGTTAACAGTTGTAGATTATAAATAACCACTTACCAGAAAGTAGAAATTCTACACTCTACACTGGGTTCACTGGGAGGCAATGGTAGTCCCTGGAGTTTAGTTGCCTCCTGGCACTCCCACAGCTTCTTTACTCTGTGACTTTTCAATGCAGGCAGTGTCACTATGCCAAGCTGCCTGCTGGGAGAGGAAAGATGCTGTGAGGAGTCTAGCATGCCAGGAGGACAAAGCAGAGCTGTGAGTGAGCATTGTGACAGATGAGTTTTTTTAATTTTAAATTTTTATGGATACCTAATACTACAGGGGACCTAATACTACAGAGGCGCCTCATACTATAGAGGTTATTAACAAAAATTGTACCACTAGAGGGTCCCAGGTAAATTATTAGGTATTTATTTTCTTATTAGGATTATCAGTAGAGATGAGCAAAATTTTGAAAAATTTGATTTGGCCGATTCCTGAATTTAAAGAAAAATGTGGTTCGATACAAATTTATTTGCGGCAAAACTATATTAAAAATGGCTATTTCTGGCCTACAGAGAGTGTCAATAGGAGTGTAGAACAATTTACTGTGTTCTAACACGCATATGGAGTGTTCTGGGGTAGTGAAATAATACTGTTGACAATTCAGTATGACATGCAGATTACAGGCATGGCTTTTAGAATCACTGCCGCAGAGTGGCACAATGACAGAGCCTGGAGGTGGCATCAGTATGTGGAGACCATATAGTGGCTGAATGACACAGCGTGGAGGTGTTGGCAGCATGAGGAGACCATATAGTGGCTGAATGACACAGTGTGGAGGTGTTGGCAGCAGGAGGAGACCATATGAGGGCTGAATGACACAGCGTGGAGGTGTTGGCAGCATGAGGAGACCATATAGTGGCTGAATGACACAGCGTGGAGGTGTTGGCAGCATGAGGAGACCATATAGTGGCTGAATGAGACAGCTTGGATGTGGTTGAAGCAGGAGGAGACCATATAGTGTCTGAATGGCACAGCCTGGAGTTGGTAGCAGCATGAGTAGACACTAGGGCTTCACAATCCCTAAGATTAAAATATGAATTTTGAAATTTAAATTGAAGATTTATGGTAGCTCGTGCTACGATAAAAAAAAATTAGGTCCAGGCCCAGCAGCATCAGTAAACCATATATTGGCTGAATGACACAGCCCGGAGTTGTCTGAAACATGAGGAGACCATATAGTGTCTGAATGGCACAGCCTGGAGTTGGCTGCAGCATGAGTAGACATTAGGGCTTTACAATCCCTCAGATTAAAAAATGAATTCTGAAATGTAAATTGAAGATTTTGGGTAGCTAGTGCTACCATAACAACATTTTTATTCCCAGACCCAGGCCCAGCAGCATCAGTAAACCACATATTTCCTGAATGACACAGCCTAGAGTTGGCTGAAGCATGCAGAGACCATATAGTGTCTGAATGGCACAGCCAGGAGTTGGCAGCAGCATGGGTAGACACTAGGGCTTCACAATCCCTAAGATTAAAAGATGAATTCTGAAATTTAAACGGAAGATTTTGGGTAGCTAGTGCTACCATAACAAATTTTTAATTTCCAGACGCAGGCCCAGCAGCATGAGTAAACCATATATGGCCTGAATGACACAGCCTGGACTTCGCTGAAGCATGAGGAGACCATATATTGCCTGAATGGCACAGCCCAGACTTGGCAGCAGCATGAGTAGACACCAGGGCTTCACATTACCTAAGAAGAAAAGACAAATTTTGAAATTTAAATTGAAGATTTAGGGTAGCTAGTGCTACCATAAAACATGTTTAGGCCCAGACCCAGGCCCAGCAGCATCAGTAAACCATATATTGGCTAAATGACACAGCCTGGAGTTGACTGAAGCATGAGGAGACCATGGAGTGTCTGAATGGCACAGCCTTGAGTTGGCAGCAGCATGAGTAGACACCTGGGCTTCACAATCCCTAAGAAAAAAAGATGAATTTTGAAATTTAAATTGAAGATTTAGGGAGCTAGTGCTACCATAAAAATGGTTTAGGCCCAGACCTAGGCCTAGCAGCATCAGTAAACCATATATTGGTTGAATGACACAGCCGGGAGTTGGGTGAAGCATGAGGAGACCATTGAAATTTATGATTTTTACATTTAAATTTACAATTTTTAAATTGAAATATAGGGTTTTGAAATTGAACTTTTAACTCACAAGGTTTAGTGTCCCGGGCCCCGGCGTGTGGGTACAAAGGACCAAATCTAACAAGGAGTCACATGGCAGCACAATGACAGCTCCTGGAGGTGGCATCAGTAGGAAGAGACCATATAGTGGCTGAATGGCAAAGCCTGGAGTTAGCTGAAGAATGAGGAGACCCCATAGTGGCTGAATGGCACAGCCTTAAGTTGGCTGAAGCATGAGGATACCATATAGTGGCTGAATAGCACAGCCTGGAGGTGGCTGATGCATGAGGAGACCATATAGTGTCTGAATGGCACAGCCTGGACTTGGCAGAAGCATGAGGAAACCATTGAAATTTAAGAATTTTTAATAGAAATTTAAGATTCTTATATTGAAATTGAGGGTTTTAAAATTGAACTTTTAACTCCCAAGTTTTAGTGTCCCGGGACCCGGCGTGTGGGTACAAAGGAGTAAATCTAAAAAGGAGTCAAATGTCACATGGCAGCACAATGACAGAGCCTGGAGGTGGCATCAGTAGGAGGAGACCATATAGTGGCTGAATGAGACAGCCTCGAGGTAGCAGCAGCATCAGGAGTCCTGAAAGTGACCCGGTGACAGAGTGGTGCAGTGGGTGGCAATACCAGCACCCGGTGGGTAAAAAAAGGTCTGATGCGGAGGAATGTTTGTAACTGGGGAGCAGCGCCTTAAATCTGTTAGGCACTATCAATATTTGTGAAGTGTTGGTGTGGCACTATGGTCAATCTACTCTCATGCATCAGGCATTGGTGGTTGGAAATCCTGGCTGATCCGTGCCTGATTCATCTTCACAAAGGTCAGTCTCTCCCCATTTTTCGTGGACAGACGAGTTCTCCTTGGGGTGACTATGGCTCCCGCCGCACTAAACACCCGCTCTGATGGCACACTACTGGCCGGGCAGGACAGCTTTTCCAGGGAAAACTCTGCTAGTTGCGGCCACAAATCAAGTTTGGCTGCCCAGAAGTCCAGCGGATCTTCAAGGTGTGTTGGCATGAACATGTCAAAGTATTCCACCACCTGCTGGTTCAGGTCCTGCTCCAGGTGTACCTGCTGCTGATGAGTTGCTTCACTATGCGGGTGAAGAAAGCTACTCAGCAGTGACTGTACACTCAGGCTGCTGCTGATGGAGCTGGTACTGCTCCTGCCACCCCACCCCTCCCCAGCCACCATGGCAGTGGAAGGTGAGCGCTGGAGGCCCCCCGATTCAGACCTGCGATAGGATGGTAGATGGTGCCGATAGGCATCTGCCAACTGACTACATAGGATGCCTCTGAGATACCAAAAGAAAAAATTCCCACACAGTAGGTCCTACGCCAAAAGACATAGATTGAATTCATAAAGAAAGGCGTCAAACAGGACATATATATCAAAAAGTTTACTTTATTAACATAAATCCAAAATGACAAGACATTTAAAATAATTTAAAAGATACATATACAGTAACAATCATAGATCCAAAAATGCTGAGAGAAAGTCAGGGGCTATGCATATCTGCCAGAAAAGGGGTTAAATAACCATATGCATAGTAAATACTAGCTCCCGTGGGCTAAATAGAATGGACTACTGCTCATATATCATATATTTGAGTCGGATCCAGCAAGTATGCTCGGACCACAGGTAAGTACAACAATCACAGAGCAGACAAAACCCCAGGGAATCAGTAGAGCATTACATATAGGGCAAAACCAGAACTGGACAGAAATAACAGAATACTTTACCAAGTGCAGCAAGGAGTACAGCGTTACAGCCACCCGCCACCCAACGTTTCACCACTGAAGGCTTCTTCCGGGGTGTTTTGGATCTATGATTGTTACTGTATATGTATCTTTTAAATTATTTTAAATGTCGTCATTTTGGATTTATGTTAATAAATTATACTTTTTGATATATATGTCCTGTTTGACGCCTTTCTTTATGAATTCATAGGATGCCTCTGTAGTAGGTCATGGGATCAGGGAGATCCAGAGAGTTTGTAGTTTTATTAGCGGAGTGTGTGGCATAGAAGAAATAAAATGGGGATCAGTGTGGAGGTTATCAGTGATTTGTACCATCAGTAACTTGATTAACATTGTACATATACTTTGTTTTTTTTATCACACATTTGTTGGAGCACTTTCAAATAATTTTAATTGATAGTAATAAAGTTTATACATTTTATTTAGCGGGATTCTCAAGTCAATAGAGAATTTGTCCCCTGGGAGCCTGCTGGCATTTTAGGGGTTGGTGTGCTTTCATATTACTTCAGAAGGGCCTATTACTACAGGGTGACCTTATACTACAGGGGGCCTCATACTACAGGAAGACCTGGTAACTTAATACTAGGGGGGAACCTATTACTAATGGGGACCGAATACTACAGGGGAGGACCTAATACAACAGGGTAACCTAATGCTACAGAGGGGCCTTATACTACAGTGGATCTAATACTACTGGAGGACCTAATATTATGGGGGCATCTAATACTAAAGGTGGGCCTTATACTACGTGGGGGGGAGGGGGCTAACACTACAGGGGGTCCAGAGATGGCCCTAACTACTACTAATACTATGAGGGAGGGTCCCAATACTATGGGAAGGCTAACACTAAAGGGTAATACCAAATACTACAGAGGACCCAGAGGTGGCCCTACAGAGTGTAGTAGTTAGGGCCACAGAGATGAGTGTGAGTACAGAGGTTGGCGTACCTCCTCAGAGAGTCGTGAAGTAAAAAAAAGGTTGGAAACCACTACCTTTGGGACCTTTTACTTGGGGTGACTATTAATAGAATGCTCATTCGTCAGAACTGATCATGTCATTTTTAACAGGTCAAACAATTATTGCTTGTCAGCCCCCAACACATCAATAGCGGGCGATGAGCAAGGGTTTATAAACTGCAAAAAAGAGATGTTACCAGTTGCAGATTATATGTACCCTTCCATCAGGTATCCCCTGAAGTTCAAAAGATGGAAAACACAAGAGTGGTGACCGGAAGATGTGACAGCTGCAGCACTGGGGGAACAGTGCGGTAAGTATGCGGGGCTTTGTTGTTTTAATGCATGGGGAAGCATAAGATTAACTATTGGGTTTTTCTTGGAAAACCCATTTAACTTAGCTGTTCATCTAATCCACCTCTCTCCCTGCTCTTCCTCTGTCAATTTAAACAGCTTACAATGACAGACAAGGCTGTCCACAACCTGTCCCCTCAATATATCTCTGATCTGTTTTCCTAATATCACCCCTTACACAATCTTAGATCCTGACAAGATCTTGAAATCCCATCTCTTCAATATAACCTACAACCTCAACCACTCTCATAGGACCAGCAGCTTCACTCACCTTCCGTATATAATTTAAGCCCCTGCAGGCAGAGTCTTTTGTCCCAATGTACCAGTTATTCATCTACTTTATTCATATTTATTGTATTTGTTTTGTGTTATAATACATACTTTCTCCTTATGACGTGAACAATAATGATAATGATTGGTAGTAGTGTTATTATTATTACAGTGGTCCCTCAACATACGATGGTAATCCGTTCCAAATGAACCATCGTTTGTTGAAACCATCGTATGTTGAGGGATCCGTGCAATGTAAAGTATAGGAGGTAATACTCACGTATCCCCGCCGCTCTGGACCCGTCACCGCTGCCCTGGATGTCGCCCTCCATCGCTGTCGCCGCGTCCCCAGGGTGTCCCCGTCGCTCCGGAATAGTGATGAGCAGCATTGCCCATATTAATATTTGCGATATTTTGCAAATATTTAGACGAATATTCGTCCTATATTCACGAATCTCGCATATTCGTTATATTTGCATATTCGCATATGTGAATATTTGCATATTCGAGGAAGAAAACAGTGAGGGGGTGGGCAACTTTACTATTTGTTCTATGGATGTTGTTGATAACCTCTGACAAGTGTATTTGCATCATTATAATTGTCCCACTAGTGAAAAGAAGGAATATGTGAATATTCACATATGTGAATATTCGCACATGCGAATATTCACATATGCAAATATGCACATATGAGAATATTCACACATGCAAATATGCGCATATGCGGGGAAATAGCAAATATTTGCAATTTTGAATATATAGCGAATATATTTGCGAATTCGCAAATTTGCGATATTCGCGATAAAAATTCCAAATGCGAATGTTCGCGTCCAACACTACTCCGGAACATCTCTGCTGCCCGGGATCCTCGCTCTCCGTCGCCGCCATCACGTCGCTACGCACGACGTGATGACGTTGAAGGAGAGCGGTGGCATAGCAGGGGACCCCGAAGAGGACGCGACGGAGCCCCGAGGACATGTAAGTGATCGTCGGGGCACATGGCGCACCGAAAACGGTTATCCGGCAGCAATTGAAGCAGTCTGTGCTGCTGGATAGCCATTTATGCGATGGCCCCGACATACAAAAGCATCGTATGTTGATGCTGCCTTCAACATGCGATGGCCTCTGGGAGGCCATCGTATCTTGAAATGATCGTATGTCGGGGCCATCGTAGGTCGGGGGGTCACTGTATAATGCCTGACACCTAGGATGGAAGATGTGGAGATGTTATCTTCAGCAACTATGTTCTTCCGAGTCTGGACCATAACCTCATTATCAAATTGACACATGGATCTCCTGATGAGACCCACATAATTTTATGGATGGGCAAGAAAACATGTTGGGATTAGAACCTTGGTGCATTGTAGGAATTGATAGCATTGTAATTTTTTTATGTGGAGAGGAGCCACCTTTTTTGGGGCCATAGTGAAGAGAATAGTAGAGAGATATCAAGTTAAAAATATACCACTTTTTACTGTATACTTTATACTGTATACATTATGCCATACAGCCACTACTCTAGAGAAAATTGCTATTATGAAGAATTTTACTTGACCAATCTGACAAGCTTTTTAGCTAGTAAAACTTTGGATTGCTGCTCTCTTTTTGCTTACCAACGACAACTGTCCATCTGCTGAGTTGGGAAATTTTCAGCATTCCTATGTGTGCTTATGTTGAGTGATCTCAGCTTAGAAGTGGAATTACTGTAAATGTTCTTGCATCTATTGATATCATGGCTTGCTTGCTGACAAATAATACAAATTATACTATACTACCATTTTTACAAGAAACCCTGCAGAAAAAAATCCTAGAGCACATTTAATTAAGCTTAGTCTGTGGCCCTAAAGAGTTCTCAAATCACTAAAAATATATGGACAAAGCCTGGCATTCACAGCTAAATTGCCAATTCTTGGGTACGTGTGTTGTCTACATTAAGAGCACCCTTGAATTTTAGTATAAAAAGCCAATATCTTTCACATAAGATATGTACCAACTTAGTAGCCTTAGAATATTTTAATAGCATGTCCAAATAAATTTAACCAAAAAGTTAGCATATGAGCATACAAGCAGATATTTCTCTACAAATTTTTTTTCAATTGTCTCTTTACTTTTCAAAAATAGTCAATTCTCGGGTCATGGAACAAGAATATGACACCAGAAAAATCCTCTTAGCTCTTTGTTCAGAGATATATTTACACACACACACACACACACACACACATATATATATATATATATATATATATATATATATATATATACATATACAGAATTCTTCCTTTCAAGCTTTTACCTATTTAACTTTTCACCGGAGCGTTTAAGTTTTTTTTGTTTTCATTTGTAGTCTACTTTGGGGGCATCTCTCATGGCATTCCAATGCTAGTCTGCAAGCATAGATGAATTTCACTTGCCTTGATACCTTCTTTCCATTGCTGAAATGTCTTGCACTCTCCGTGTTCGTCACTCAAAGTGCCACAATTGCTTGGAATGAAGGATGAAGAAAGGCTGAGGAAATGGAAGCTGAGACCGCGCTGTCAGGAAGGTGGATCCAGAATAGTGATATTAAAAACGTTTATTCTTGTAACAAGTGCGCGCAATGCATTTCAAAACCATCCGTTTTTTTCATCAGGCGTCTGATGAAAAAAATTGATGGTTTTGAAATGCGTTGCGTGCACTTGTTACAAGAATAAAAGTTTTTAAAAGTTCACTATTCACTAAAGTTCACTATTCTGGATCCACCTACCTTCCTTCCTGAGAGCGCAGCCTCAGCTTCCATTTCCTCAGCCTTTCTTCTTCCTCCATTACCGTCACGCTCGCTGGTTGTCGTGGGAAGCCGCTGCCGTCTATTGGATTAAACATACTCATTTGAGCGTTGTGCCTTCTCAGCACAACAGAACCAGGTGAGCGAGTTTCTTACAAGATCTCTTTCACTGTGAATACATCATTGATTCCACAAAGGGAGTGCTCCGTTTCTTTTGATTTTGTCACAATTGCTTGGAAAGAATTCAAGATGAGAGTGCAGAAAGTGGATCTTCAGCGACATATTGCAACTTAACTCTTCATAGTAAACATAGAATGTGTCAGCAGATAATAACCATTCGGTCTATCTAGTCTGTCCATTATTCCGAATACTATGTATAGTCCCTGGCCCTATTTTATATGAAGGATAGCCTTATGCCTATTCCATGCATGTTTAAACTCCTTCACTGTATTTGCATAGGTACAGCACTCAGGCATCACCGGGGCTCCCATATAAATGAATGTAGTGTGTGCCGTCTACTGGTAGAGGATATGCGCTCCTCACTGAAAGAGTAGGGGTCCTGTTCCTGTGGTAAGGGATAAGTTTATTTTTGCTCGAGTTCTCTTTTAACCCTTAACTCAGGACAAAATCCTACTCATTTGAGTATACACAACTCTCCTGGTTCCCCATAGCTGTCAAACTGGTGCATCGAGTTCTTGGTCCTCACAGGTATTTCTTTATTTCTGATGACATGTTGTCTGGGCAAGAACTTCCCTACTCAGCTAATAACTGGCCACAGTGGTGTCCTGCCTCAACCAGTGACTGGCGCTTCTTGCCTAGAAAAGCTATGTTTGTGATGCTGGCAGTTTTTTTTTTTCTTCATGAGGATATATTTTTTAGAAGCCTTTTGTGGCTCATAAATTATTTCAATCATCTTCCTGCAGCTTAATAATCATCTAATTTCATTGGTAATAGTAGACATTCCACACTTGACTATTAACCAAATTTTAATTGAACCTGATACATATCTCCTTTTTTTTTCTTTAATCTCTCTTACTGCCATTTTATATTATTCTTTTAGGTATAATTTAAATTAATATGGGATGATTGCCCATAAAACTATAGCCAGAAATATTTAATGGGAGTTTATAAAAAAAAAAGAGTTCTTATATTCCTCTAAACTTTGCAACTATCTTTAAATAATAATTTGTGACTTCTTTAGGTCTGGCAAAGATAATACTTCTTAAAGAAGAAGGATTTTTATTAGTCAATTTCTGCAGCTTGACTAAAAAGCAATAAAGTATTTTCTTTAATTGGATTAATAATATATCTGGTATATTTGTATACATTTAGTATATTTGTATATAATTAGTATATTTATTTTTGTATAGATTTAGCATCTAAATATTTATCTAGTTACAATATTTTTTTTTGTTAATTCAGGAAGAGGATGCCCCCTGCCATGACTCTTTAACATGCGGTGCTTATTTGCCAGACAAACTGACATTACCCGTGTAACAGGCCAAGTGATCAGCCAACGAATTGGCTGATTGAATCCTTTAAACAGGTTTAAAAAGAATTGTTAGTTGGCCCTATATCCCTTCATGTAAGAGGAGACAAGCAGTAAACAATGATGGAAGTAAACACCCCCACACATAAGATCCAACGAGTGTTAGCCTGGCTTTGCCTGCATGATCATTGAGCCATGTAATTGGCTTCTTAAACAATCGCCTATCTACTCCATCAAAACTTGCATCATGCACAGGTCTGCCTAGTGTTATATTACACAACATTACAATATTATGACATTCTACACAGTATGTATGTGACTCCTCCATACAAACGCTAAAAGTGAGGATTCCAAAGTATTGGAATCATATTTAGTTCATATATTACTTACAATAACCATTTTTAATAAATAAAAGGGTACTCCAATGGAAAAAAAAAATTTTATCAACTGGTGCCAGAAAGTTAAACAGATTTGTAAATGACTTCTATTAAAAAATCTTTACCCTTCCAGGACTTATTAACAGATGTATGTTACATAGGAAATTCTTTTCTTTTTGAATTTCTTTTTAGTCTTGTCCACAGTGCTCTCTGCTGACACCTCTATCCGTGTCAGGAACTGTCCAGAGAAGCATAGGTTTTCTATGGCAATTTTCTCCTGCCCTGGACAGTTCCTGATACAGGCATCAGGTGTCAGAAATTCAAAAAGAAAATAATTTCCTCTGTAGCATACAGCTGCTAATAAGTTCTGGAAGGGTAAGATTTTATTATAGAAGTCATTTACAAATCTGTTTAACTTTCTGGCACCAGTTGATTTAAAAAAAAAAAAAGTTTTCCACCGGAGTACCCCTTTAACTTTACCAAACAAAGACAGTGACAAGTTGTTTAATTTTATTAAATATAGGAAGGACATAATTCATTGGAAACAATGTGACATCCATAGGTGCGCTTGACCAAAAGGAAAATAGATTCATAAAGGGCTTTATTATCTAAAATGCGGAACAAAGTCAATGGGAGTAATACGAATGGGATTGAAATTATCCAGGTGGAGGAATGCACAGTGCCTAGACAGGCTGCAAAATAAATTTCTTATTTATCTTTTGTCTATGCTGGTTCAGTCTGAGATGTAACAGATTAGGAGTACAACCTATATACTAAAGGCGGACCCAAAAATTTGTCCAAAAAGTCTTTAAGTAGCCCTTAGCAAGACAACAATGGTTACTTTGACCCTGTTATCCCTCACTTGAACTCAATAAATACGATCTACAGTGCAAAGGAAACAAAATAAAGTATTCCTCACAAATTCTTTGGTCTTGAATGTCAACTTGTACATCTCGATACTTTACCCTGTATCCAGAGATAGATTTTTCTTTAGATACATATCCTGTATACACACTTTCAGTAATATATATGTTCATAAAGGTAAAACATTGCTCAACATTGTCACAGGAAAGGAAGAAAAAGATACTGAAGAAACAGTGAATGGTCTTGGAAACCTAACTAGGGTTCATTTCCACTACATAGACAAAGTCAGGAAGTCTGCAAACTATCGAGTTTCCTCTTACCTTGAGTTATTTCCGAGGGACAGATGTTAAATAAGAAATGTTTGCATTCATGCCAATTAATATACACATTTGATCACTGAAAATGGGTTAACATCCTTTATTTCTAAGCTATTTTAGAACCATGGCTCCAAGGTTGTTCATTTGGTTCTTGTTCAAAAATCTTGTGCTTAGTTTATAAAGAATTGTCTGCACTTATATATTATAACAAACTTAAAGTGTTAAAGTATAAGTAGACCTAAAACTTTACATCCTTTCGATTGAAATCTGACTTTTTATAATTCACCAATAGTAATTAAAGGGCCTCATTTTTTATTAGTGTCTCTAATGTAAACAGCCTGAAATTAGACCAGGGAGAAAGTAGTGATGCAAGCTGTGTGATAGATTTGACGCATCTTGAGAGAAACGTTTGCTTTTCTCTTCTCTACACTACCTTTTAGTGTGCTCATTTTTTAAGTTTTTTTCACTTAAAATGTGGTGCTTGCTATAAATCAATTTAGCACATTTTAGAACTCCTGTTAACCCATTCAGGACAACAGACATACAAGTATGCCCTTGAATCCTGGTACAGGGGAACTACAGTGGAAAACAAGTGGGATTTTTTTTTTAAATCCACTGGTTTCAGAAAGATAAACATATTTGTAAATTACTTCTATTTAAAAATCTGAAGCCTTCCAGTACTTATCATCTGCTGTATACTACAGATAAATTTGTGTCGTACTTTACAGTCTGACAACAGTGCTCTCTGCTGACACCTCTGTCCGTGTCAGGAACTGTCCAGAGTAGAAGCAAATCCCCATAGAAAACTTTTTCTGCTCCGGACAGTTCTTTACACAGACAAAGGTGTCAGTTGAGAGCACTATTGTCAGTCTGGAAAGAACTACACAAATTTCTCTGAAGTATAAAGCAGCTGATAAGTACTGGAAGGGTGAAGATTTGTAAATATAGATAGAAGTCATTTACAAATTTGTATAACTTTCTGGCACCAAATGATTTGAAACCTTTTTTTTTTCCACCGGAGTACCCCTTTAAGGACCAAGGTTGTACCTATACATCTTGATTCCTTTATTGGCTTTAAAGTGATCGCAGGGCTGTGAATGTCAGCTTCTATCAGTAGCCAGACACTTACTGCGGTGATCACTCCACTGCCTGGCATTTAACCCTTTTAATCCCAAGCACAGCCTCTAAAGGGAAAATGAAAGTTGCGGGTAGCTCAGTGGAGCTCACTGAACCCAATCCCCTCAACCCCGACGTGATTGTGTGGATTCGGTGAACTAAAATGGGGGAGGAGGGTCCCCTTAACTGTCTCCAGCCAGCAATCACTGATCCAATGATGTAGCCAGGCTTAGCCAGGCTAGATCAATGGATCGCCGATCTCACTGTGTAATGCTATGCCATAGGCATAGAATTATGCAGTGAATGCAATCTTATGATTACATATAAAAGTTAAACTTAAAAAGTGTAAAATAAAAAATAAAAAGTTTCTAAAATTATATACCTCCCTTATAAAAAATCTAATCACACTTATTTTCCTTTTCTACAAAAAAAATAAATAAAGAAACATATTTGGTATCGCCGCATGCGTAATTGTCAAACATTTTAAAATATAATGTTATAATGATCCTGAATGGTAAACAGTGTAAATGTAAAAAATACCAAACACCAAAAATACAGATTTTTAAATCACAGCATATATCAGAAAAAAAATTAAAAAGAATTCAAAAAATCCGATAAAAACTAAAATGGTACATATAAAAAAAATACAGATAACAACACAAAAAATGAGCCCTCATACATTCCTGTATACATATAGGGGTCAGAAAAGGATAATTTTATATATATACATACAAAAAAGTAAGCATTTTTTAAAGTAGAATAATAGAAAAACTATAATAAATTAGTTAACCTACATAATAAAGATAATGTATCATTTTTACCATAAAGTGCACTGCATTAAAACCAAACCCCCAATAAAAACCCCAAAAGTTGAAAAATTTCAGTTTTCTTATAAATTTCTTCAAAAAAAATTTGATTTTGTGGTACATTTTATGGTAAAATCAAAGATATTATTACAAAACACAATTTGCCGTACAAAAAACAAGCCCTTATATGCATCTGTAGGTGGAAAAATAAAAGAGTTACGGATTTTAACCCCTTCCAGACCCATGACATACTCGTATCATGGGTCGGTGGGCAGACATGACGGGGGCCCACAGGTCCAGTCCGCGTCATGACCGGGAGATGTCCGCTACTCCCGGTCATAACGCGGACATCGTAGATCGCTCCAATGACTGTCATTTAACTGATTAAATACCACAATCTATACAGATCACGGCATTTAAACATTAAATGCCACTATTCCCTGGTGTCTAGTAGTCCCATAGCCCCCCCCCCCTGAAGCTATGGGTCGCTAGGGAAGCCTGAGGCCTTACCTTGTCCTCTGACTCTTCCCTGATTGTTGAAGGCTCCCTTTAGCAGCCTTTAGCAATCGAGCATAGATTGCATGGATCAATGTAATGCAATAGCATTATATTGATTTATGTAAGCCATCTGATGATAGCTTATGATAGGCCCCTAGGGGGGGTCAAAAAGTGCGTATAAAAAAAAAGAAATTTAAAATATAAAAAAAATCCCTCCCCCCCCCATTTTATTATTATATTTCTGATTCTGCACGGTGAACAGCGTAAATGCAAAAAAAATCCAAGCGAAAAACTTACAGATTTTTGGTTACATTACATCCCCAAAAAAACCTGTAATAAAAAGTGATCTAAAAGCCAGAACTACACAAAAGTGGTACCATTAAAAACTACAGCTCATTGCGCAATAAAACAGCTCTAAAGGTGGCAAAATAAAAAAGTTATAGGGATGAGAACATGGTAATGAAAAAAGTTTATTTTTTATTTTTCAAGGTTAAAAAAATTTTTTTATCCATAAAACGAAATTCAAGTTTGGTATCATTGGAATCGTACTGACTCATAGAATAAAAATGGCATGTCAGATTTTCTGTAGTTTGAACTCCCAAAAAATTATTGCCCTACAAAATTGGGCAATTCCATATTTTTTTTTAATTTTGCCCTACATATAATTTTTTTCTGGCTTTGTAATACATTGTATGATAAGAAAAAGTGTATCAGGGGAAAGTAAAACTTACCAGAAAAAAAGCCCTAATACAACTTTGTCAGTCGAAAAATAAAAAAAAGTTATGGGTCTTAGAAGGTAAGGAGGAAAAAAAAAACGTGAGCCAGAAAAAAAATTAGCTGGGTCATGAAATGGTTAAAAGAGGAGGAGGAAAAAATGAAAATCGTCTGTGTCCCTAAGGCCAAAATGGGCTCTCTCTTTAAAGGGGTACTCCGGTGGAAAACATTTTTTTTAAATCAACTGGTGCCAGAAAGTTAAACAGATTTGTAAATTACTTCTGTTTAAAAATTGTCATCCTTCCAGTAATTATCAGCTGCTGTATAATACAGAGGAAGTTCTTTTCTTTTTGAATTTCTTTTCTGTCTGACCACAGTGTTCTCTGCTGACACCTCTGTCCATGTCAGGGACTGTCCAGAGCAGGAGCAAATCCCCATAGCAAACCTATCCTGCTCTGGACAGTTCCTGACATAGACAGTGGTGTCAGCAGAGAGCACTGTGGTGAGACAGAAAAGAAATTCAAAAAGAAAAGAACTTCCTCTGTATCAAAAGGCTAGACTCACCTTTGTTGAAGAGCATGTTGTGTGGACAGAGAAGTGGTCCAGAGTTCATTTTAGTGATGAAAGCAAGTTTAATTTATTTGGGTCTGATGGGAAACATTATGTTCATTGACAAACTGGGCAAAGACTGAACCCAAAGTGTGTAAAGAAGTCAGTAAAAGGTGGAGGAGGAAGTGTAATGGTTTAGGGAATATTTTCATGGCAGAGTCAATGCAAGTGTGTATCAGACCCTTCTTCAACAACACATGGTTCCTTCCTTGCGTCATCACTCAATCGGCAGCAATTTTCATGCAGGACAATGCCCCCCGTCACACAGCAAAAAGGGTAAAGCAGTTCCTTGAAACTGAAAACATTGAAACAATGATATGGTCATCCCAGAGTCCTGATCTAAACCCAATAGAAAACCTCTGAAAAATCCTTGGTGACAAAGTTATGGCTAAGAAACCCACAACAGTCACAGATTTGTGGAAGAGACTGGAAGAAGAGCGGACCAAAATCCCACCAGAGCAGTGTGAGAGACTAATGATGTCCTGTGGGGGGGTGAAGATGGCCTGAAGTCATTTAAAATAAAGGCCTGTACACTTTCTACTGATTGGTGACTGGTGTAACCTTCAGAAAATGGACATACAATCTTTCTCTGTGCTACAGTCATTACTGTTCTCTAATTATCATCATAACATTTTTTGAAAAATAAAGCTTTTATGTTGATATAATTTGGTTATTTTGTAAAACATTGTTCTAATGGCATGGTGCACCCCTTACAAAAAATCCTTCAAATAATGATCAATGTAGATTACATTATTTCTGAAAATATCTAGTGGTAATAAATTGTTTTTTAGTTTTGATCTCCATTGTGTGTGTGTGTGTGTATATGCATATACATATATACATATATATATATATATATATATATATATATATATAGATATATATATGTATATATATATATATATATATATATATTTATTCACCAAATTAATCCATACAAAAATGCAATGTTTCAACCCTCTCAATGGGGCTTTCTCTCCTGTATGTACGTTGTATGGGCAATCGCACGGCAATCAAGGCACTTTTAAATTGTTATCTGAGACTAAAGCAAATCTGGTAAATTCCATAAATTGGACCAAAAAAGTATATTGCTGCTTAGTTAGTATTGTACCATTGGTTTGATACAATATTGCATTACTGTCTGCATTGTTTACTACAGTAAAATATTTAATTATAATATATATAATATACATATATATACAGTCCAGTGAAGAAGAATCAGCACAGGATGGCCTCTAGTGTGGTATCTACCAGCTTGCCATGCTGGATTTAAATGCAAAAATATCCCTCCGAGGAAACAACACCAGTCACGAGGTCCAGTTGAATGCAGGCTAAAAAGTATTTTCTTGGATCAGAGCATACAAATGTGATGTTTCGGCTAACAAGCCATTTTCAAGCATAATACATACATAAATACATCAATCTTAAATAGATAGCAAAGATACGTGATAGGTGGAAAAACAGGTGCAAACAGTGCAACAGTAATCATTAGACCAACCCTACAAATTCAATAGGCTTGGGTTGTGGTCATGTGACATAATAGCTGTCAAATATACAAACATATAAAATATATCATAAATATGAAGTGTTAAGTCGAGACCAACTGGAGTGACAAACAGGGGAGGACTCCATGACATCAGTACAGGTATCCGATGTTCCAAAACTTGCAGTAAGCCCTGAGATCATAGTATGTCCATGCTCCATCCTGCCGTTTGTAAACATCCCATATGCAGCTGCGCAGCAATCCCACATGTGAT
The DNA here is from genome assembly GCF_029499605.1 of Hyla sarda. Taxonomy (NCBI): domain Eukaryota; kingdom Metazoa; phylum Chordata; class Amphibia; order Anura; family Hylidae; genus Hyla; species Hyla sarda. The sequence goes on along the minus strand of NC_079189.1, from coordinate 338,061,642 downwards.
TGCAACCAACCAGAAGACTCTACATCTAATCCTGTGTAAAGAAGATTCCACTACGCGTGCGCCAACGCACAGCGCTCAGCGAAGCCGTCCTGAAACAGATGCGCAGATCCAGCTGACAGTTCGCATCAGCTATATCCCGCAGTAGACCTGTCAGGATCTGGAACGGGGTCCTTAAAGGAGAAATGAGGATCCATTTCATATAGAGGATGGTCAGCAATTTTTTATGCGCTTGATGTATTGACTTGTGGAATCCCCTATATGTACTCTTCTCTAATTGGTCAGGAAATGTGATTATCATAAAAAATGCCTAAAAAATTTAAAAAGAGAAAAATAATGATTAAAATCAACACCTCATGTCACTTCCTTATATTTTAATAAATCATTACAAATTCTGAATAAAAATAAATATATATATAAAGAGAAGGCCTGATTCATCAGCGCCCAGCCTAAACCCTTGGACCTAGAAAGCTGAATTTTTTGACAGATGTTGTTTTTAAAACTTGATGAGGAATAAGAAAGGATTTTTCGAAATTCAACCCTTAAGGGGGTGAAAAAGGGGTTGAAAATTTGTATGGAAGTCCGTCATTTTTTAAGCTAGAAACATGAAACTTTGATTTTAGGCTAACAATTAGAGGTGAAGAAACACGTGCTTTTACGTTTTCTAAAATTCCCCCCCTGAAGGGGTGAAACGGGGGTTCAAAGTTTGTATGAATTAACCCCTTGTCGCAGAACGTCGGGTATACCCGGCGCTGTGGCACGGGAGGGTTATGAAGCGAGCTCAGGAGCTGAGCTCGCATCATATCATAACTGTCCCGGCTGCTATCAGCAGCCAGGACCCGTGGCTAATGCCGGATATCACCGTTCCGGCAGATGTCGGACATTAACTCTTTAAAAGAATTTGAAAGAATTTGGGTTTTTGGATGCCCTTAGATTTTACCCTGAGCGGCCTCATTACTATAGGATCGTAAATAGTAGATCTATGTTACCCCAAATTTAACGCGAGCAAAGCCACGGCCAAAAACTAGTATATATATATATATATATATATATATATATATATATATGTATATATACATATATATATATAGCAAATATTTGCAATACATACACAATTCAACAGGATTCAGAGAAAATGCTTTATAATGATTTCAATGATTCCAGTGTCTGTTGCACATGTTTAGATTTATAGTTTATTTAATGAATAATGTGATCATTTATTTTGTTCCTGTTTTGGTTGACACTAAAAGTAAATCTTGTTTATTGGAGTGCCTTTATGATGTCAAGTTTAATAGGGGGAGGCATGAGTTTCCGAACTAATTTGTCCTACCAATGTCTAACAATATCTATTGTGTAATGCTATCAGGTATTAAAAATTATATCAATAAATGTTAATGAATGCATTGAAACCAGGTAATGAATGTGCCATTTTATCTGAAGCAAACATCATTAGAAACTATGCAAAGCAATAAAGCAATGCATTAATCAGGCAGAAGGGGATACATGAGTAATTGTATGATTGTAAGTATTATTTAGAATCTTTCTTTAATACCATTTGATTGTAAGTTGAAGAAGGTTTATCCTGAAGTTTCTTTTTCTAGCTTTAGTTTTGGCTTTAAACTTAACTCTTGCATTATTTTTTTGCTCAAGCTCATAATACATATACTGTAGTACAAGTTAGGCAACGTAGAGCTGTCAAATCTACTTCCATATTTTTTAAATATCTAATTATAAATAATTTGAGCATCCCTTCTTTTAATAACTAAGAAGAGTAGATAGATGTATAAAATGTATTCAAGATAAACTAGAAAACACATTCAAGATAAACTAGAATATAGTATATATATATATATATATATATATATATATATATATATATATATATATATATAACACACTTGCAACATTTTGGCTAGATAGCCTTTCTCAAGCAGGACAAATACATCCACATATCAAACTTCTATATAGAAAGAATATCCTGATCAAAGATTTGTGACCATTTAAATGTATTCGACATTCATTAGTGGTTTTGCCCACATAGAAAAAGTCTACATGGACACTGTAATAAATATATCACATGTGACGATCTACAAGTGTATCTATTCTTGGTGGTAAATTTTTGACCAGTATGGGGATGGGCGAATGAATCTCCTTTTATCATACTGTTGCAGTGGCTGCATCCAAGGCAAGGCAAATTGCCCTCCCTAGGACCCAGCCACTCACCAGCACTACCTGTATGTTTCTTCATACTGCCCACATCAGATTTGACCAGCACATCTTTCAATTTCTGTTCTCTCCTATATGCCGTCACTGGAGGGCCAATGAGATTAGACGTTTTTTTACTATCACCCAATTCTTTCACAGGATGTTTGCAATCTGTTGACTACGTGTGGTATACGTGCAGACAAAGGGTATTATAGCCATTTCCTGTTTTCTACATGGTACCAGCAGATCCTCCCTAGATGTATTTGATATTTTCTTCCTACACTGTTGAAATAACCTCTGGGGGTACCCCCTTTTACGAAATTTGGTACACATTTCATCGAGCCTGCCATCCGAATCCTCTAAGCGTGAAACAATCCACTTCACCCTCAGCATTTGGCTCCATGGGAGGGACTTGATCATTGACTTACGATGAAAACTGTCATATGAAAGTAAGTTATTTCTGTCCGTTTCTTTGGTATAGAGATTGGTTACCAATCTCCTGTCACGCAGATAAACTGTAGTGTCAAGAAATTGTAGCGACTCCATAGAACTCACCATAGTGAATTTCAGTTCCGGGCAGAGGCGGCTCTAAACTTTTTGAGGCCTTAGGCGAAAATAAATCTGAGGCCCCCCAAGCACGATAAAAAGAAGAAAATAAAAACTACACCCCTCACAGAATTTAATAAGGGGTGCAGTGAGCATTTACACCCCACTGGTGTTTGACAGATCTTTGGAACAGTGGGCTGTGCAAATGAAAAATTACCTTTTTCATTTTCATGGACCACTGTTCCAAAAATCTGTCAGACACCTGTGGGGTGTAAATGCTCACTGCACCCCTTATTCAATTCTGTGAGGGGTGTGGTTCCAAAATAGGGTCACATGTGGGGAGTCCACTGTTCTGGCACCATGGGGGCTTTGTAAACACAGATGGCCTTCAATTCCATCCAAATTTTTTCTCCAAAAGCCCAATGGCGCTCCTTTCTTCTGAGCATTGTAGTTCGCCCCCAGAGCACTTTACATTCACATGTGGGGTATTTATATACTCAGAATAAATGGGGTTACAAATTTTTTCCTTTTTTTCCTATTACCCCTTGTGAAAATGTAAAATTTGGGATAACACCAGCATTTTAGTGAAAAATTTTCAACGAAAATTCTTCAAACACCTGTGGGGTGTTAAGGCTCACTATACCTCTTGTTACATTCCTTAAGGGGTGTTGTTTCCAAAATGGGGTCACATTTGAGAGGTTTTTTTTTGCGTTTATGTCAGAACAGCTGTAACGGTCAGCTCAAATGTACATGGCGCTCTCATGCCTGAGCCTTGTTGTGCGCCCGCAGAGCATTTTACACCCACATATGGGGTATTTCCGTACTCAGGAGAAATTAGGTTACAAATTTTGGGGGTCTTTTTTCCCTTTTACCTTTTGTGAAAATAAAAAGTATGGGGCAACACCAGCATGTTAGTGTAAAAATTTTTTTTTTTTTTACACTAACATGCTCGAGTAGACCCCAATTTTACCTTTTCATAAAGGGTAAAAGGATAAAAAGCCCCCTAAAATTTGTTAGGCAATTTATGGAAATACCCCATATGTGGTCCTAAACTGTTGCCTTGAAATACGACAGGGCTCCGAACTGAGAGAGCGCCATGCGTATTTGAGGCCTAAATCAGGGATTTGCATAGGGATGGACATAGGGATATTCTACGCCAGTGATTCCCAAACAGGGTGCCTCCAGCTGTTGCAAAACTCCCAGCATGCCAGGATAGTCAATGGCTGTCCGGCAATACTGGGGGTTGTTGTTTTGCAACAGCTGGAGGCTCCGTTTTGGAAACAGTGCCGTACCTGATGTTTTTCATTTTTATTGGGGAGGGGGGGGGGGTGGGCTGTGTAGGGGTATGTGTATATGTAGTGTCTTACTTTTTATTTTGTGTAGTGTAGTGTTTTTAGGGTACATTCACATGGCGGGCTCACAACGAGTTGCAGACACTCGCTGTAGACCCGTGAATGTGAATGTACCCTGTACAAACCGGTTGCAAAACTACAACTCCCAGCATGCCCTATGGCTGTCCGTGCATGCTGGGAGTTGTAGTTTTGCAACATCTGGAGGGCCGCAGTTTGGGGACCACTGTGCAGTGGTCTTCAATCTGTGCTATTCCAGATGTTGCAAAACTACAATTCCCAGCATAACCAGACAGTCCAGGAATGCCGGGAGTTGTAGTTTTGTAACATCTGGCCCTTCAGATGTTGCCAAACTATAACTCCCAGCATGCCTGGGCAGTCTGGACATGCTTGGAGTTGAACTACCACTCCCAGCCTGCCTTGACTGTCTGGGCATGCTGAAAGTTGTAGTTTTGCAACATCTGGAAGAGCACAGATTGGAGACCGCTGCACAGTGGTCTCCAAACTGAGGCACTCCAGATGTTGCAAAACTACAACTCCCAGCATGCCTAGACAGCCAAAGGCTGTCTGAGCATGCTGGGAGTTGTAGTTTTGAAACTCCTAGAAGCAGCAGTGAATATCACTTTACAGCGATGTTCACTGCTGCTTCCACTTGCCTGCCGCCGCTGCCTCCACGTGTGCCTGCTGACAGTCCCCGGTCCTTACTGCCACGCCGTCCCTGCCGGTCCCACCGCAGGTATGTGCCGTGGCCCCCTTCAGCTCCCGGGATCCTCTTCCCCCGCTCTGCCCGACTTCTAGGGGCGGGCAGAGCAGGGGGATCTGATCTTTAACCCCCCAGTCAGCGATCACTGTGATTGGTCCACAGGGACCAATCGCAGTGATCGCTGACCAGGACCATCCCCAGATGGTCCTGGGGGGGCTTGCAGAAGTTGTCCCCCGCTGGTAACAGAGGGACTTCTGCCTGTTAACCCGTGCGATGCCGCGCATCGCCTGGTTAACTACATGACATATATAAATGTCATGATGCGCGAACTACCTGCACATCATGACATATATATGTATATGTCATTCTGCGGGAACGGGCTAATACATGAATTAGGCGGCCCCACCTAATTCGTGTATTAGCCCGTTCCCGCAGAATGATAGTGCGAGGCCTTAGGCTGCCGCCTAAATTGCCTAATTAGAGAGCAGCTACTGGTTCCGTTTATATGTCATTGAGCTCTCCAAAGAAATCATTCAATTGATCCCTCGGCCCTGTTCACAATACAAAGGTATCATCAATATAGCTATACCATGTCTGTACATATTGGAACAGAGAAGAGAAATAGATGTATGAGACCTCCACCTCAGTCATATATACAATTGCATAGGTGGGCGCTACATTAGACCCTATGGCAGCCCCCCTGTCCTGGACATAGAAGTCATCCCCAAACAGAAAATAATTCTGTCTGAAGATGACCCCCAATAGGTCCAGGACAAGGGAACGTGTGTCCTGTATATAAGATGTGGCACTCACAACATGTTTGCGCAGCAATTTGTCAAGATATTTAGATATCCCAGAAAATACGGAGTCCCCCTTCCCCCGTTTTTTCCCTTCCTTTCTTCCAACCCCCGAACCTTCTTTCCTCCCACCCCCATTTCCCTTCCACTCCTTCTCCCCCTTATCCCTTTTCTTTCTTCTTTTCCTTTCTTTTCTTTTTCTTCTCTTCACCATTCTTTTCTTTTCTCCTTTTCCCCTCTTTTTTCCCCTTCCTCTTGTCTTCTTTTTATCTTTACATTTTGTTGGGGGATACTTAACAATAGAATATTTCTTTAAATAACAATATTATGCAACTGATTAGGTGTTTTTTTTTTAATACATAAAGATTTTTATGGACCTATTTTTATTCTTATTTTTCTACTTTAGGCACTAATACCACTTTATGGAAATTGGACCATTCGGAAGAGAATTTATATTGGGGACCCCAATGTTTTTATTACCAATCGGGAAGATTTATTCAGCTGCTATTTTTTTTAAAGTTTTTTTCTGGAAGACTTATCCAGGTGCTAAAAAATTTTCTCCTTCATAAGTGGGATGTCTCTTCTATAGGTCCGTGATCACAAGGGACTCCTGAGATGGTGAGCGCCGGTGTGAGGTGTTTTTTTGCGCCCCCGTAGATCCATGCGTCCGCTCCTCTACCAGCTCTCCGAACATTTCCGAAGCTAGAACTGGGGGAGGGCAGAGCAAGGGGAGGGAGGAGGTTCACACCCCCTCCCTTATCTCCCCTCCCTGAGCTCGGCTAGACGCAGATCTCTACGGCACGCCCCCTCCCTGAGGACATAGATCTCCACGGCAGGTCCCCTCCCTCATCTCCCCTCCCTGAGGACGTAAATCTCCACGACAGGTCCCCTCCCTCATCTCCCCGAGCTGAGGACGTAGAGCAGTCCCAATGAGCTCCCAATGAGCTCTATGTGTAAAGGGGGACATACTGCACGGGCTAAAGGGGGACATACTGCACGGGCTAAAGGAGGACATACTGCATTGGCTAAAGAGCCTGTGCAGTATGTCCCTCTTTACACATAGAGCTCATTGGGAGCACTGCTCTACGTCCTCAGCTCGGGGAGATGAGGGAGGGGACCTGTCGTGGAGATTTATGTCCTCAGCTCGGGGAGATGAGGGAGGGGACCTGCCGTGGAGATCTATGTACTCAGGGAGGGGGCGTGCCGTGGATATCTGCGTCCAGCCGAGCTCAGGGAGAGGGCGTGTACCTCCTTCCTCCCCTTGCCCCAGTTCTAGCTTCAGAAATGTTTGGAGAGCTGGTGGGAGGAGCGGACGCATGGATCTACGGGGGTGCAAAAAACCACCTCACACCGGGTCTGGGCTGGAGGAGTGTTCATGCACAGGTTAGCAGTGCGTGCGCATCATAGGGTCTAGAGGCTGTCCAGGGATCTGCAGAGATGCACATATTGTTTGCGCATTTGCACTACCTAACAGCGAAGCTGAATGAAGATGACGGAGACTGACGTGGTATGAATCTACGCAGCCGCAGATGAATTGTTTACAAACAACAGACATGTGAGAAGCTAGGAAACGATCAGCATTGCAGCGTAGATCGGTAATTACATCTTTAACTATGTGGACTCCCCATTCTCTTCTGTCAATGTTTGACACAATGTAGATCACATGATTAGTGTTTTCAGCCTATCACAGTCGGTGGGTTGTTCTATTGACTAATGAATGATGTATATCACCTGTATTTGCACCAATCATATGTATTCTTTGTATATATAAGTTTGACATGTGGATGTATTTGTCATGCTTGAGAAAGACTATCTAGCCTAAACGTTGCACGTGTGTTCCTGAACACAATAAAGACTTAAATTTGCATAATACGGACCTTGTCACTAGTGCTGTATCCTTTGGTTGAAGGTGTATATATAGATAGATATAGATAGATATAGTTTTCTAGTTTATCTTTATACATGTATCTACTCTTCTTAGTTATTAAAAGAAGTGATGCTCAAATTATTTATAATTATATATTTAAAAAAATATGGAAGTAGATTTGACAGCTCTACATTGCCTAACTTGTACTATAGTATATGTATTATGAGCTTCAGCAAAAAAAAAAGAATGCAAGAGTTAACTTTAAAGCCAGAACTAAAACTTGAAAAATAAACTTCAAGCAAAACCTTCTTCAATGATAACTTACAATCAAAGGGTATTAAAGAAAGATTCTAAATAATACTTACAATCATACAATTACTCATGTATCCACTTCTGCCTGATTAATGCATTGCTTTATCGCTTTGTATAGTTTCTAATTATGTTTGCTTCAGATAAAATGGCACATTCATTACCTGGATACATGCTTTCATTAACATTTATTAATATTTTTGTGGACCACCGGTGTATGGCAGGACCACGGGTGTAGCAGTGTAGGTGGTGGGGTAAGATGGTATTAACCCTGGGGGCAAGATGCTATTAATCCCTAGTGTGCGTGACGCCAGTGTGGTTTAGGGTTCCGGAGCACCACATGCCGGTTTCTCCGCTATCCCAGTTGCTAGTAGTGAAATGTTAGTCCACAACCAGTTATGGTCAAACAGAGGCTTTACTGAGGATAAGACAGATGGAATTATCTCCACAGCTAAGGCCAGATTTCCCAGAGAGGTGTCCAGGACCCAGAAGGACCTCACAGCTTGCTGGACCAATATACTTGTAATTAACTTGAATCAAGATTGGACTTGCACTAGTTTCAGTGACGGCAGACATAGACTTGAGACTTACTGGAATGACTGTAGCTTTTGGTGTCTTCCAGATGCTGATCACTTGCACTGAGATCTCTGGTGTTTGCTGTGCTCAGTAGCAGATGGAATCTGCTCTGAGAGAAATTGTAATGGCCGCCCCTTTATATATTGGGGGGCTGGACTAAGGCACATTGATCAAGCTGTGGGTCATAGGTTAACCTGGTGCTCTCTGGGAGAACATGTGACAACAAATCATGTGACTGCATGACATAAAATGTGACAGTCTTACAGGTCCTTGAAACAACCTCTGTTCTATCTATACATTAGGATCCTGTCTATACATTAAAGCAGTATACACAACATTCTGGAAACAACAGGGGGAGACCCTGCAGGGGAACCCCCAGGTCACTGAGGGTCTCAACCTGACATTGCCTAAGGGTAGTACAGGACCATGTCCTGTACTGGGACATTACAATATAATTTTTAATACCTGATAGCATTACACAATAGATATTGTTAGACATTGGTAGGACAAATTAGTTCGGAAACCCATGCCTCCCCCTATTAAACTTGACATCATAAAGGCACTTCTAGACAAAAGATTTACTATTAGTGTCACACCAAAACAGGAACTAAATAAATGATCACATTATTCATTAAATAAACTATAAATCTAAACATTTGCAACAGACAGTGGAATCATTGAAATCATTATAAAGCATTTTCTCTGAATCCTGCTGGATTGTGTATGAATAGAAAACATTTGCTATAAAGTATATATATATATATATATATATATATATATATATATATATATATATATACATATATATATATATATTTTTTTTCTTTTCTTTATTCAGAATATGTAATGATTTATTAAAATATAAGGAAGTGACATAAGGTGTTGATTTTAATAATTATGTTTCTCTTTTTTGATTTTTTTTGCCATTTTTTATGATAATCACATGTTCTAACCAAGTGGAGAGGACTACATATAGGGGATTCCACAAATCAATACATCAAGGGCATATGTGGTGTTCCGGTACCGCATCTTATACGGTACCTATGTATGTATGGGTCCCCATAGCCAGAGTCCCTAGGACGTAGGGATCCCTGTTGTATAGCCTACCCCTTGTCGCCTCTATTCCAACTAATAGCCTAGTAATTTATGTAAGGGTAATGTAAATATAGTAATATATATGTAAATAAATGGTTAATTACCAGGTTCCATAGCATTGCACGACCTGCGGGTCACGTGACTAGGTAAACTCTATGGTATTCTGCTTAAGGACCTTTGGAGGCCCTGTGACGTATGCAATCCCATTACTCTGTGTAATGGTGAGTGACAGATGTTCGGACCAATCAGATTCACCCCGCCCCCTGCCCATATAAGGGAGCGGCGGCCATCTTTTCTCGCTCTTGTTTCTGGGCTGTCAAACGAGAAGGATCTGCGCAGCAACTATCGCAGTGAGTTAGGCCAGAGCCTGAGTAATTCAGAATAGAGAGTGTATCACTCCCCAGACACTCTGCAGCATCACCGGACCTAATATAACCCCTAAATCCGGACGGATCTGCAAACATCTACCCTAAATTCAGAGACTTTCTAAATAGCTCAAGGTCCGCAACAACTGTCAGTCACTGAGCGATATAAGGACTGTTTGTATGAGACTGTTACTGTGCCTTGGATGTATCGCAAGCACTTAAGTAAAGTTGTTCAAGTTCAAGTTTAATCTCCTTGTGGACCTTCAGTTATTTCATGCACCTATCGTTACTGGGAGGGGCGGCGATAGGCCGGAGCATTACCTCAGCATACCAGCCCTCAGCCTGGTGTCACGAACTATAGGGTCAACATTAACCCCTCATATACTGATACCATAACACTACTACCATACACCCCCCAAGGGCTACCACAAAGCCTTTTTGGCATTGCACGAACAGGATTCGGGTGTGTGCCTACTATTGCCACTAGTGAAAGTGTACTCCCCCCCCAGAAAGCGAACTTTATTCATGAGTTGCTGTGTAAAAGAGCAGTGCTTGTGGGGCACCATACAAGGGGGCCAAGAGAAAAGTAAGGGGGAGGCAAAGATTTGTCTACAGTTGAAATGTGTAAACTGCGCAATGAGTTCATGCTGCGATCCTCTGGTCCGGTAGGCACTGCTGCCGGAAAAGCGCACAAAGAAAGCCCGCGCTGCGCCACGCCCCGCCCCTGGGCGTGGATACCAAGTTGCTGTATCCCAGCCGAAAGGGAACTCAGAGATGCAAGAGTTGTTTCTGGAGGGACCGGAAGTCGGGGCTGCACCGATAGCGTCCTTCCTGGCTAGCACCATTTTGGAGAAGCCTACTATAAAAGACGCCAAGCAGAGCAGCCTCTTCAGTCTGCAGAGAGAGACAGAGAGTACAGACATGGCAGAGAGCAGCGCTCCATGTGGTCAAGTTGGCAAAATGGCGCCAGAAACACGGAAAGTTGTGGCAGTCGCAGCCCAACTTTTTCAAGAGCTTGCTGATCGTCTGCAGCGGTTGTCATTAGACAAAGAGGGGGCCTGCAATCTTCCCCCACTACCTGATGATGACGAAAATTGGCCAGAGACACCACCAGCGAACAGTGCAGGGACACCTGGAGGTGCGTCACCAGTGAGATTGTCCCCTCACCACGGGACTTGGGGCTCATTGGCCGAGATCCCGTTGGAGGAGTCTGCTGTGAGTACCCCGCCAGAGGCGGCCTATTCTTCCTCCTCCAGCCCTGAGGTCATTCCTCGATCAAGCTTGCCAAGTGCACGACCGTGCTCACCAAAATTCCTGCAATGGGTGTTCGGAGATGAGCTGATCGAGTACATGCACAGAGTACTTCAACCATTACCTGGGAAGCCACTCCCACCAATCCCAACTGTAGAAAGGGAAAGGGCCCGTCAAGAAGCCGAGCTGGCCGAATTGATGGAAAAGCTAAAGGCCCGATACAAAGAACTCTATGCTCCCAAGCACGTGCATTCGCCTTATGAAGAAAGAGTATCAAGAAAATACCAAAGAAATGGAGGCATTGTACGTACGTAAATGGTATCACCCCCGGGAAGGTGGAAGAGACATTAGAAAGAAGAAGAGCAACTGTGGCCAAGTTCGACAAGGCCACACTGGGCAGACCATCCTCATAAACCGGCGAGCAGTGCAAAGACCATATCTCCATAAGAAGTTCTACACCTTGGAGGTGGGTGAAATTGTGGAGTACACCCCCGTCCAGAGTCTTCGTGGAGAATGGGCTGCTGCGGTCACCAGACCAACAGCTACAACACAGCGTCCTTTCAAATATTTCCCATCAACCGATTGGGAGTCTGATCCCTTCAACTTGAGGCCAACAAGGTCTGCTCCTAAAGTCTCCACCAGCGTACCCAAGGAGGAAGAGCTTAAAGAGTCAAGTCCACCATCTTCTATTCACAGCAAAGAGTCAAGTTCTTCATTTTCTACAGATCGTCGAGAGTCAAGTCCTGCTCAAGTTCAAGAAAGCAAGCCCAAATTGCGAGCACCAAAGACCGTACCTAGGCCCTCTCGGAGGAATGAACGTTTGCCTCCTGCACAGGTACCAACGTATGTACCAAGGCCCTCTTCTGACATGGAGAGTTTGCCTGCTTCCAGGGTACCAACAAAAGGGTCATTGGTTGCTCCTAATTTGGAGATGGTGCTTAAGCCCTATTGCCCCACTGTGATCACGGCTAGTAAGCCTATAACCCCTTCTCAAGATGCTTTCCACCACTCTATCCTCACCAATGTGGTGTGGCAATGCTATGTTAATTCTAACCCTGCCCCTGATGTTGGCAGATATAGGAGAACCAGAAGAGGCACTACAAGAGTAAAGAAGAACATCTTCTAAAGAGACTCTAAAGTAATGTCATATTGTTTTTCTGTCTAACCATTTTTGTCTTACAGTAACCAAGTTCAAGAATAGTGCCTATCAAGACTGTGCTAAGATTGTTCCAGTTCAAAGTTCAGCAATGTAACCACTAAGCTTGTGCCTGACCATTAAGTCAAGAGACTCCTAGCTTGTAGGAGATTCATTAAGGACTGCACCCGGCTGAGTTGTCGTTAAGGCCGTGTTTACCTTTCCCTTCCTATGAACTCCTAGTGTAGGTGGACTGCTGATCCTTACACGTCAATTTGTATATTTTCTTTGGACTCTTAGTGTAGGTGGACTGCTGATCCTTACACGTCTGCTTCATGTTTATACCATCAGCTTCATAAGAACTCTTATGATAAATGTTGCGCTTATCAGGTGAATGCACCTGAAACATGTTGGAGTGTTGATAAATGTATAGTAAATATGTATATGGTTCTGTACACAGGAAGGTGTTCTCATGTTCGTATACATAAAAAAAATAGGTAAGGTTTGTACATAGAGAAAATAGTCTAATGTCTATGTACATAAAAAGTAAGTTAGAGTTGCGCACAGAAAATATCGACGTACTGCACGTGTACACTCAACACTAAAAATATGTATAATTCTTGTACATACAAATGTATAAAATGCTAAAGGTGTTTAGTAGGTAACTCAACAGGGGACACCCCGACTTCTCCGTGGGTAGTAGCCCATCGTTAGCATCTGTCTCAATAAAAATAGTAGGGAGGATTCCCCTTAAAATAGTACTTGCACACATAGTACCCTAGACTACTCACTTAAATGTACTACTTCAAAATTTCTCTAGTACATACATCAAAATAAATATCTCACTTAAGGAAAACACTTAAGGAATTGTAGCATATTGATACCCAATTCCTGCCACTGTTAGGTACACTTCTTATTTTCTTTATTCATTGCGTGTATGAGATGCTCTGCCTGGCCACTAGGTGCTCTTGCAAATACAAAAATAAACACATAATTCTAAGGATAACCTAATAGGTTGTTCTGAAAGTGCTCTAGGGATAAGTAGCGTGCAGCCAATAGACCCTAGCAGCCACCCTTACTGTGACCTTGCTTCCGGCTAGCCAGTGTACCTTTTGTGTACTAACTAACAGGTAACTTATTGTTGGCAAATAGAATGCGTGAGATAATACAAATGCCTAGTCAGCTTGAAGCTAACTGTATAGAAAGCTGTACTAATGTCTAGTTAGCCTTATGTATAGAAGTATGTGCTAATGTTCAGTTTAGCCTCATAAAAATGTATAGAGAGCTAATAATGTGTCTTAGGAGCTAGCAACTACATGTCAGATAGCTGCCTTATTGTCTAGTAAGCTTCAAATGTATAATAAGTTTGATAAAGTTGTATAGGAAGCTAGAAACTAAAGGATAGACAGCTTCTTTAAATGTCTAGATAGTTTTAAATGTCTAGATTGCTTTAAATGTCTAGATAGCATTAAATGTCTAGATAGATTTCTAATTGCCTAATCCAGATACTAGGAAAGTTATCAAAAGAATGTAAATGTGTTTAATCTACTTAGGGTGTATAGCAAAAGAACAGATCATCCTGTTCTATAGCATCCTGTTCTAGTCCTAGTTCCTCTGTCTCAGGGGACAGACGTCGAGGCCGACTTATCTTAAGTAAGGGGGTTTGTGGCGTCCCGGTACAGCATCTTATACGGTACCTATGTATGTGTGGGTCCCCATAGCCAGAGTCCCTATGACGTAGGGATCCCTGTTGTGTAGCCTACCCCTTGTTGCCTCTATTCCAACTAATAGCCTAGTAATTTATGTAAGGGTAATGTAAATATAGTAATATATATGTAAATAAATGGTTAATTACCAGGTTCCATAGCGTTGCAGGACCTGCGGGTCACATGACTAGGTAAACTCTATGATATTCTGCTTAAGGACCTTTGGAGGCCCTCTGACATATGCAATCCCAGTACTCTGTGTAATGGTGAGTGACAGATGTTCGGACCAATCGGATTCACCCCGCCCCCTGCCCATATAAGGGAGCGGTGGCCATCTTTTCTCGCTCTTGTTCCTGGGCTGTCAAACGAGAAGGATCTGCGCAGCAACTGTCGCAGTGAGTTAGGCCCGATCCTTGCGGCAAAGGCTGAGTAATTCAGAATAGAGAATCTATCAATCACCAGACACTCTGCAGCATCACCGGACCTAATATAACCCCTAAATCCGGACGGATCTGCAAACATCTACCCTAAATTCAGAGACTTTCTAAATAGCTCAAGGTCCGCAACAACTGTCAGTCACTGAGTGATATAAGAACTGTTTGTATGAGACTGTTACTGTGCCTTGGATGTATCGCAAGCACTTAAGTAAAGTTGTTCAAGTTCAAGTTCAATCTCCTTGTGGACCTTCAGTCATTTCATGCACCTATCGTTACTGGGAAGGGTGGCGATAGGCTGGAGCATTACCTCAGCATACCAGCCCTCAGCCTGGCATCATGAACTATAGGGTTAACATTAACCCCTCATATACCGATACCATACCACCACTACCATACACCCCCCAAGGGCTACCACACATAAATAATTACTGGCCATCCTCTTTATGAAATAGACCATCATTTCTCCTTTAAGGACCCCGTTCTGGATCCTGACAGGTCTACTGCGGGATCTAGCTGACGCGAACTGTCAGCTAGATGAAGGTCTAAGTTGGGGCTCTATTTAACCAATTAAAAAATTTAGTAATACTTGAGTAAAGCTTAAAAGGACTGGTGGAAAAAAAAGAAAAAACTAAGATTTTACTATAATGCAACAAAGAAAAACAGGCGTCCTGCACTCACCGTCCAGATACTGAAATATTGGCTCCCATTTGGGGCTGCTCAATCCGGCAGGGAAGACATGAATGGCGCGGAGCGCTCAGAGGTGACTGCCGGCGGTTTCATGCATACAGGTGCACTTCTTCCGGCCTCCTTTGGATTGAGCAGCCCGAGATGGGAGCCGATATTTCAGTATCTGGACGGTGAGTGCAGGACGCCTGTTTTTCTTTGTTGCATTCTTGTATTTACTGGGTTTCCCATTGTCCCAGCACCTCCGCCAGCAATGGATCTGGGTAATTGCTCGAGTGTACGTACTGTCCATCTCGTGACGCTGTATATACAGGTACCGGTGCCACTATTCTTTTACTCTTTTTTGTGTCTAAGATTTTACTATCACTTGGAAATGTACAGTATGCAACGATGTTTTCAGCTCTTAATAGCAAATAGAGCTGAAAGATTCAGTTGAAATATATTGTATTCTGTATAATATATGTATGTTGGCATAACCAATTTAATAAAGCTGTGGACCCGACTTTTAATTTCAGAGGACATCTGCAATAAATGTAAGCTCAAAAGCTGCTACTGTGTTCATTTTAACCCCTTAAGGACCAAGCCAATTTTCACTGTAGGATCAGAGCGTTTTTTGCACATCTGACCACTGTCACTTTAAGCATTAATAACTCTGGGATGCTTTTACTTTTCATTCTGAATCCGAGATAGTTTTTTCATGATATATTCTAATTCATGTTAGTGGTAACATTTTGCCAATACTTGCATGATTTCTTGGTTAAAAATTCCAAAATTTTATGAAAAAATAGAAAATTTTGCATTTTTCTAACTTTGAAGCTCTCTGCTTGTAAGGAAAATAGACATTCCAAATAAATTATATTTTTATTAACAAATACAATGGGGGTTATTTATCAAAGTATTTAGACTGGTTTTTCCTGTCTAAATTTGTCGCACAGAAAGTCGCAGTCTAAATATGTTCGACTTTTCTGCGACTTTTGCTTTAGAGGATTTTTTGGAACATGATGCATTCTAGTCTATTTAAGTGCATTCTAGTCTATTTTATGCGGAAAAATGCATTGGTGCTGAATTTATCAAAAGCGACTTTTCAGCGACAGGTTGCATCGGCTGAAAGTACGCCAAAATGTCAGACCATGCTGGAGCAGGTTTAAATACAGTCTAGAGCAGGACAGCAAAAAAAAACACATGGCATACTATTTTGGAAACAACACCCCTCAAGGCACGTAACAAGGGGTCCAGTGAGCCTTAACACCGCACAGGTGTTTGACGACTTTTCGTATATATGTGTAAATGAAAAAAAAAAAATATGCTGGTTTTCCCCAAAATTGTACTTTTTACAAGTTTTCCCCACAATTTGTAACCCCATCTTTTCTGAGTTTGGAAATACCCCATGTGTGGACGTCAAGTACTCTGCAGGTGCACTACAATGCTCAGAAGAGAAGGAGTCACATTTGGCTTTTGGAAAGCAAATTTTGCTGAATTGGTTTTTGGGGGGCATGTCGCATTTAGGAAGCCCCTATAGTGCCAGGACAGCAAAAAAAAAAAACACATGGCATACTATTTTGGAGACTATACCCCTTACGGAACATAACAAGGGATACAGTAAGCTTTAACACGCCACAGGTGTTTGACGGCTTTTTGTTAAAGTTGGATGTGTACATTTTAATTTCTTTTTTCACAAAAATGCTGGTTTTCCCCCAAATTTTACTTTTTTAAAAAGCGTAATAGGAGAAAATGCCCCCCAAAATTTGTAACCCCATCTCTTCTGAGTTTGGAAATACCCCATGTGTGGACGTCAAGTGCTCTGCAGGCGCACTTCAATGCTCAGAAGAGAAGGAGTCACATTTGGCTTCTGGAAAGCAAATTTTGCTGAAATGGTTTTTGGGGGGCATGTCGCATTTAGGAAGCCCCTGTGGTGCCAGGACAGCAAAAAAAAAAACCCCACATGGCATACTATTTTGGAGAATATACCCCTTACGGCACATAACAAGGGGTGCAGTAAGCTTTAACAACCCACAGGTGTTTGATGACTTTTTGTTCTTTTCACTAAAATGCTGGTTTTCCCCCAAATTTAACTTTTTTACAAGGGGTAATAGGAGAAAATGCCCCCCAAAATGTGTAACCCCCATCTCCTCTGAGTATGGAAATACCCCATGTGTGGACATCAAGCGCTCTGCTGGCGCACTACAATCCTTAGGAGAGAAGGAGTCACATTTGAAAATTTTGCTAAAAAGGGGGCATGTCCCATTTAGGAATTCCCTATGGTGCCTGAGCAGCAAAAAAAAAAAAAAAAACACATGGCATACTATTTTGGAAACTGCACCCCTCAAGGAACGTAACAAGGGGTACAGTGAGCCTTAACACCTCACAGGTGTTTGACAACTTTTTGTTAAAGTCTGATGTCTAAATGAGAAAAAAAAAATCACTAAAATGCTGGTTTTTCGCCAAATTGTAAATTTTACAAGGGGGTAATAGGAGAAAATCACCCTCAAAATTTGTAACCCCATTTCTTCTGAGTATGGAAATACCCCATGTGTGGACGTCAAGTGCTCTGCTGGTGCACTACAATGCTCAGAAGAGGAGGAGTGCCATTGAGCTTTTGGAAAGAGAATTTGTCTGGAATGGAAGTCAGGGGCCATGTGCGTTTACAAAGCCCCCCCCCCCCCCCCGTGGTGCCAGAACAGTGGACCCCCACATGTGTACCCCCCCCCCCCCGTTTTGGAAACTACACCCCTCACAGAATTTAATAAGGGGTGCAGTGAGTATTTACACCTTACTGGCGTTTGGGGGCTTTGTAAACACACGCGGCCTTTAATTCCTGACAAATTTTCTCTTCAAAAGCCCAATGGCGCTCCTTCTCTTCTGAGCATTGTAGTGCACCCGCAGAGCACTTTACATCCACATATAGGGTATGTTCTTACTCAGAAGAAATGGGGTTACAAATTTTGTGGGGCTTTTTTCCTATTTTCCCTTGTGAAAATGAAAAATTTAGAGTAACACCAGCATTTTAGTGAAAAAATATTTTTTTTTCATTTCCCCATCCAACTTTTATGAAAATTCATCAAACACCTTCATATATCTATATATATATATATATATATATATATATATATATATATATATATATTGCATTTATGTCAGAATCGCTGTAAAATCAGCCACCCCTGTGCAAATCACCAAAATTGGTCTCAAATGTACATAGTGCGCTCTCACTCCTGAGCCTTGTTGAGTGTCCGCAGAGCATTTTACCATCCACATATGGGATATTTCCATACTCAGGAGAAACTGCGTTACAAATTGTGGGGGTCTTTTTTTACCTTTTACCGCTTGTGAAAATAAAAAGTATGGGGCAACACCAGCATGTTAGTGTAAAATTTTTATTTTTTTACACTAACAGGCTGGTGTATCCCCCAACTTTCCCTTTTCATAAGGGGTAAAAGGAGAAAAAGCCCCCAAAATTTGAAGTGCAATTTCTCCCGAGTACGGAAATACCCCATATGTGACCCTAAACTGTTTCTTTGAAATACGACAGGGCTCCGAAGTGAGAGAGCGTCATGCGCATTTGAGGACTACATTAGGGATTGCATAGGGGTGGACATAGGGGTATTCTACGCCAGTGATTCCCAAACAGGGTGCCTCCAGCTGTTGCTAAACTCCCAGCATGCCTGGACAGTCAGTAGCTGTCCGGAAATGCTGGGAGTTTTTGTTTTGCAACAGCTGGAGGCTCTGTTTTGGAAACACTGCTGTACAATACTTTTTCATTTTTATTGGTGGGGGGGGGACAGTATAAGGGAGTATATATGTAGTGTTTTACCCTTTATTATGTGTTATTGTAGTGTAGAGTAGTGTTTTTAGGGTACATTCGCACTGGCGGTTTTACAGTGAGTTTCCCGCTAAGAGTTTGTGCCGCGGCGAAACATTTGCCACAGCTAAACTTCAAGCAGGAAACTTACTGTAAACCCGCCCGTGTGAATGTACCCTGTACGTTCACATGGGGGGGCAAACCTCCAGCTGTTTCAAAACTACAACTCCCAGCACGTACTGACAGCATGCTGGGTGTTGTTCTTTTGAAACAGCTGGAGGCACACTGGTTGGAAAACCTTCAGTTAGGTTCTGTTTCCTAACTCAGTATTTTCCAACCAGTGTGCCTCCAGCATGTACTGATTGCCGAGATGTAGTTATGCAACAGCTGGAGGTACGCAATTACAACTCCCAGCATGCCGAGATAGCTGTTTGGGCATGCTGGGATTTGCAGTTTTGCAACATCTGGAGGGCTACAGTCTAGAGACCACTGCACAGTGATCTCCAAACTGTGGCCCTCCAGATGTTGCAAAACTACAAATCCCAGCATGCCCACACAGCAAACAGCGCAGCGGGGACCGAAATTTTCATGGGGGTACAGGTACATCCTGGGTCCTTAAGTACCAGGGTGTTAGGACGTACCCGTATGCCCTGGGTCCTTAACTGGTTAAAGGGTTAAAGGGGTACTCCAGAGGGAAACTATTTTTTTTATTTTATTTTTTATCTACTGGCTCCAGAAAGTTAAACAGATTTGTAAATTACAAATAGAATATATAGCTTATACCTCTAGGACCTCACCAAATTGGTGCATAATGATATGGGTAAAAATGGAATATGGCAGCGTTAGCCAAAATTTTTTTTTAATTTTAATTTCAATTCAGTATAATAAAATATGAATAAATAAAACAATGACAGAGTAACACATTAAACTGGCACTATCTAGTGATGATCCCACTGGGCTCTAGTGGGATATCAAAAAATGATAAAAAAAATTAAAAATAATGTCCTATGTACTAGTGTTCCGATATATGTAGAATATGGTCCATTGATCTGCAAACAAAAAATGGAATCCGCAAACAAAAATGGAATGAATGAATAATCAGTTTTGTGGCAGAGTGTGCTTGTAACATCGCAGCCTTACACTCATCGCAGCCTTACACTCCTATGGATCGCAGCCTTACACTCCTCGCGTGCCCCGATAGTGGAGGGGGGGTGCTGACTCTCCCGTCTCTCTAGCAGCCCCGATGGAAGGGGGGCGCAAAATGGTGTTCCGTACCATTGGCTCCGATGTCAGAGGAGCGTACAGTGATGTTCTGTGCTGAAGACCACAGTTGCTTCCCGGCTTGCTGTAGATGGAACTGTTCTGACACTCCGGCAAGAGTGTCAGTCAGCTCGGGAGCGACGATGGGTCTGGCGGCAATGGTACGTTCGGGAGCGGTGGGTGATCCGGGGATGGCACCCATGGAACGTACCATTGCCGCCATACCCATCGTCGCTCCCGAGCTGACTGACACTTGCCGGAGTGTCAGAATAGTTCCATCTACAGCAAGCCGGGAAGCAAATGTGGTCTTCAGCACAGAACATCGCTGTACGCTCCTCTGACATCGGAGCCAACTGTACGGAACACCATTTTGCGCCCCCCTGCCAGGGAGATGGGAGAATCAGCTCCCCCCCCCCCCCTCCACTATCGGGGCACGCGAGGAGTATAAGGCTGCGATCCATAGCAAAAATCCATCAAGCTGCCAGAAGCAGTGGTGAGAGATACTTTGTATCATTTATTTGATCATTGACTTTATGTTACAAGCACATTGACTTTATGTTACAAGCACACTCTGCCACAAAACTGATTATTCATTCATTCCATTTTTGTTTGCGGATTCCATTTTTTGTTTGCAGATCAATGGACCATATTCTACATATATCGGAACACTAGTACATAGGACATTATTTTTTACATTTTTAATCATTTTTTTATATCCCACTAGGGCCCAGTGGGATTATCACTAGATAGTGCAAGTTTAATGTGTTACTCTGTCATTGTTTTATTTATTCATATTTTATTATACTGAATTGAAATTAAAATTAAAAATAATTTTTGACTAACGCTGCCATATTCCATTTTTACCCATATCATTATGCACCAATTTAATGAGGTCATAGAGGTATAAGCTATATATTCTATTTGCAATTCATTTGTGCTGCTGGTGGGTCCGGCTTTAGCTTTGATTACCTCGGTCCTTCTGTTGTGAGCTGCACCTAATTTTAAGAATTGTAAATTACTTCTATTAAAAAATCTTCATCATTCCACACTTATCAACTGCGGTATGCTCCAGAGGAAATTACATTCTTCTTTTCTGTCTGACCACAGTGCTCTCTGCTGACACCTGTCTGTGTCAGGAACTGTCCAGAGCAGAAGCAAATCCCTATAGCAAACCTCTCTTGCTCCAGACAGTTCCTGACATGAACAGAGGTGTCAGCAGAGAGCACTGTGTTCAGAGTGAAAATAACTACTCAACTTCCTGTTGAGCATACAGCAGCTGATAAGTACTGGAAGGATTGAATTTTTGAAATAGAAGTAATTTATAAATCTCTTTAACTTTCTGGCACCAGATGATTTGAATATTTTTTTTTACCCCTCTAAAATCCGGGCACCAATGTATTACAGCAACTCCGACTACTAATTACTACATTTTACAGAATGCTTACGATTGATTCCTATAATATCAATAGTTTCTACTAGAACATTTAGTAAAAACATTAAAAAAAAATCACAAGATGATCAAGTTGGTATTGGAGACAAGTATGGAATTGAACAAGTCAGGCAAAATAAATAGTAGGATTAATTGAAATCATGAAACATAGATCATAGATTTCATTCTTATACACAGTAAACATTACTAAATTGGAAACATAAATCAATAAACTTGCAGAAGAGAAAACAATGAAAGAGTTAAAATATCACACTTTAATTTTCTTATCATGTTTGAAAAGTTCACTTTATCAATAGTGATGTCGCGAACATAAAATTTTCTGTTCGCGAGCGGCGAACTTCCGCAAATGTTCGCCAACCGGCAAATCGGGCGAACCGCCATTGACTGGGCAGGCGAATTTTATAACCCACAGGGACTCTTTCTTGCCACAATAGTGGTTTAAAAGTTGTTTCAAGGGGACTAATACCTGGACTGTGGCGTGCTGGAGGGGGATCCATGGCAAAACTCCCATGGAAAATTACATAGTTGATGCAGAGTCTGGTTTTAATCCATAAAGGGCATAAATCACCTATTATTCCTAAATTCTTTGGAATAACGTGCTTTAGCCCCCTTTAGGCAGCACATAGAGCCCCCTTTAGGCATCACATAGTTAGATCCCCCCTTTAGGCAGCACATAGGTAGAGCCTCCCTTTAGGCAGCACATAGAGCCCCCTTTAGGCAGCACATAGTTAGATCCCCCCTTTAGGCATCACATAGTTAGATCCCCCCTTTAGGCAGCACATAGATTATCCCATGTTAGGCAGCACATAGTTAGAGCCCCCCTTTAGGCAGCACATAGAGCCCCCCTTTAGGCAGCACATAGATTCCCCCATATTAGGCAGCACATAGTTAGAACCTCCCTTTAGGAAGCACATAGAGCCCCCTTTAGGCAGCACATATTTAGATCCCCCTTTAGGAAGCACATAGATGCCCCCATATTAGGCAGCACATAGTTAGAGCCCCCCTTTAGGCAGCACTGGTTTTATTTCACAGCCAAAAAATTTAATTTTTTTATTTTTATTTGAATAACTGTCACACCAAATGTGATTTGCACTAGTGTGACAATGAGCAAAAAAGGTTGCCAGCGGAGTTCCCCTTTTAAGCAGAGGTCCCCAACCAGGGTGCCTCCAGCAGTTGCAAAACACACGGACTGAACTTATAGCCCTTTTAACACTGTAGTTAGTTGCTTGAAGGAAATTAAGTTTTACACCGGAGTACCCCTTTTAACCAGCGGTTCCCTCCCAACCAGGGTGCTTCCAGCTGTTGCAAGACACACGGACTGAACTTATAGCCCTTTTAATACTGTAGTTAGTTGCTTGAAGGAAATTAAGTTTTACACCGGAGTACCCCTTTTAACCAGCGGTTCCCTCCCAACCAGGGTGCCTCCAGCTATTGCAAGACACACGGACTGAACTTATAGCCCTTTTAATACTGTAGTTAGTTGCCTGAAGTAAATTACATTTTACACCGGCGTACCCCTTTTAACCAGCGGTTCCCTCCCAACCAGGGTGCCTCCAGCTGTTGCAAGACGCACGGGCTGAACTTATAGCCCTTTTAACACTGTAGTTAGTTACTTGAAGGAACTTAAGTTTTACACTGGAGTACCCCTTTTAACCAGCGGTTCCCTCCCAACCAGGGTGCCTCCAGCTGTTGCAAGACACACGGACTGATATTTGAGCCCTAAAAAGGGCTTTTTTGGGTACTACCCTTAAAGAAGATGTTAGACTAGTGCTTTAGGAGTAAAATGGACCCTGAATACACCACCTAGCAGCAACCTAGCTATCGCTTTCCCTATTACAGCAGGAGCAGCTTCTCTGTTCCTCCACTTTCTAAGCCTGCAGCATGCCGAATGAAGGTAAAATTGCGTCCATGCAGGAGGTAGGAGGGTCTGGAAGGGAGGGACTGCTGCTGATTGGCTGTAATGTGTCTGCTGACTCTGACTCACAGGGTCAAAGTTTACTGCAATGTTAAAGTATAGGGGGCGAATCGAACTTCCCATATGTTCACCCGGCGATGCGAACGCGACCATGCTAAGTTCGCCGGGAACCGTTCGCCGGCGAACAATTCGCAACATCTCTATTTATCAATGGATTTAAACAGTAGGCTTGCTTTATGTAAGAACATTAAGTATAAGCTGTAGGATAACTAGGAGGCTGCTGAAGAATTCAGTAACTAAAAAACATTCATTAACAAGTCAAAGGAGACCTGTAAGGTTATCTAAAAAAAATAGGTTTGTGAGATGTACTCTATCTGTTTGTGGTGACCAAGAACTTCAGTCAAGGTATAATCTCCTATATACCCAAATGGCAATTAGTACGAGAAAGGAAAAAAGGTGACTGGTTCTCTAGGTCTATGGGGATTACTATAGTGATTTTCTGGTGAGATTGGGTGGTGGAGTGGTAGGGTGTTGTCAGTGTGTCTGTATGTATGGGATGATGGTTATGGTAGTGTGTTATATATTGTGAATGTGATATGTATGGTAATGAATGTACTAGAGTGTATGGCGGTGTATAAGATGCGTTGAAAATGTATGACAGTGTGTGTGAGTGTGTGTATGATGTGTGTATGGCTGAGGCAGGTATGTTAGTGTAGCTGTGATAGAGGTTAGGTGTGATGGATGAATGTGAAGAGGACAAAGAGGAAAAAATAAAAAAGTAAAAAAAATAAATAAAATTTAGTAGTGCTGTATCCAGCACGGTCGCAGCACCGCCAACAGCTATACTACTACAGGCTTGTATCCTTCTCATATGACAGCCGCAATATTGCTTTATCGGATACAGTGTTTCTACGGGACGAGATTGTCCCCACGGTCGCAGTACCGCTATATCCATAACTTTGTTTCCCTTTACAATTGATTGTTTCTTTCACCTGTGCATTAGAGACACTGCATAAGTACGGTCGCAGTACCGTGGATAACTTACTAACTTCTTTTTGGTCGCAGCACCGATACTGTGCATTGGCCAATTGGGTACATGGTCCAGTGGGACATACTGGCCAATATGCGTGAATATTAACATCAGTTACTTGAGAAGCAGAGCTTCTGTCCAGTGCTTTGAACTATTGACTTTATGGCTATTGAATACTGACTCTAGGGTATAATTATTTGACTTGGTATTATCAGTGTAGTAATATATTTATTAATTTGTTTTTTATTGATTATTATTTTTTATTGTGTATTGGAAAATATAAGTGCTAGGGCCCAGCACTTTTTTCCATATATTGTATGTCATTTTATAACAAATAAATTGTTTAAGCATCCAAGTACAAACCATTCCACTTTTCCTTCTTTCTCTCTCCCCCTTTTATTTATTTTTTATTTAATTTATTAATTTTTTAATTAATTTTTTTTTCTTTTATTTATTTATTTTTATATATATATATATTTTTTTTTTCCTTTTTTTTTTTTCCTCTTTGTCCTCTTCACATTCATCCATCACACCTAACCTCTATCACAGCTACACTAACATACACGCCTCACAGCTACACTAACATACACATCATACAAACACACTCACACACAGTCATACATTTTCAATGCATCTTATACACCGCCATACACTCTAGTACATTCATTACCATACATATCACATTCACAATATATAACACACTACCATAACCATCATCCCATATATACAGACACACTGACAACACCCTACCACTCCACCACCCAATCTCACCAGAAAATCACTATAGTAATCCCCATAGACCTAGAGAACCAGTCACCTTTTTTCCTGTCAGGTTATCTGCAAAAATAATCCTCCTCCAGAATGAAACCCAGCAAGGCATTGCTCTGCACTTTTAAAGAGTCTAAAAAGAAGTTAATAGTATACAAACATATTCACACACCATTAATAAAAACCAAAAAAAATTATTTACCTATGGCTGTTTTTTCAGCTGATTACTGAAAAAAAAATTGTTGTCCTTTTAACAGTGTGTGAACATAGTCTCTCATTAGAACATTGTATGGCCTATAAGACTCCATACAACATTTGGCTCTCTCACAGGGAAGAACTTTACTCCTTAAATACCAAGTGATTTATGCTGCTATATCTGAAAACATATAATTGAGTGAGAGAAGATGGTCTCTAGTGGCCCAGTACAGAAGTTGTCCTCTGTCAGTGTCCCCTGGGTCCACATTTCTCTTATGGACTGTCAAGTGTTAAATATGCAATATTTTCTTATGTTATATGCTGGTTAGTCTTTTGAGGCATGTGTGCCTTTACAAATTCTTGCTAAGCCTATGTAACCAGGGAAGGTGCCAATGATCAGGTCACTTGATGGTGACCTATGGGATTCCTCCAAATTGCTCCAATATATAGCAGGGAGGAGCTAGTCCAGTCAGATGAGTCTGAGGTGTAGTTGAGTGAAGACCTGAGAGTTGTCTGGTGTTCCTAAGGGAGACCAAAGCCTAGTCAAGCAGCCACACAACCACTATCCGTGGAACCCCCTTCTGGTGAAAGTTAAAGCCTGGTAAGCCTAAATAATGGGGAGAACTCTAGTCAGCATAGTCAAGTCTGTCAAGTCTAAAGTCAGCGTGGAACTGCATAATTGAGTCCAAGTCCACTTTAAGTCCCAGTGAGCCCCCAAGTCTCCTAAAGTCCACTGGTCACCTCCTTGGGCCTAAACTGAGCTGTAAAGACTTTAACATCTGTCTGCCTCAGTAAAACTGTCGTTTTTCCATAACCTTGCATCGGAGGGATTATTTGCACCACCCCTGGCCCAGGAACCGGTGGCCATACCTCAGGTGGTGTAGAGGATAACCACGCGCCGGCATCACGAATACCAAGGGTTAATAACATCTGCCCTTCATCACTTCCAGCACCATATATACAGTACAGATCAAAAGTTTGGACACACCTTCTCATTCAAAGAGCTTTCTTTAGTTTCATGACTATGAAAATTGTAGATTCACACTGAAGGCATCAAAACTATGAATTAACACATGTAGAATTATAGACATAACAAAAAAGTGTGAAACAACTGAAAATATGTCATATTCTAGGTGGAAAGTGTCCCCAAGTGCAGTCACAAAAACCATCAAGAGCTACAAAGAAACTGGCTCACATGCGGACCGCCCCAGGAAAGAAAGACCAAGAGTCACCTCTGCTGCGGAGGATAAGTTCATCTGAGTCACCAGCCTCAGAAATCGCAGGTTAACAGCAGCTCAGATTAGAGACAAGGTCAATGCCCCACAGAGTTCTAGCAGCAGATACATCTCTAGAACAACTGTTAAGAGAAGACTGTGTCTAAGGGGGGGGGGGGGGGGAAGAGGCAGTTATAACGGAATAAATTAGAGGTACGCATAGGGACGTAGAGACAAATGACAAATGAAGAACAGGTCGATTCCATACTTCAAATTTCTCTCCTTTCCTTCTCCTTCTGCTTTATCTACTTCCATTCCTTTATGCTCCTTGGCTCTCTCTCACCTACCCCCGCCACCTCTCTCTCTCTCTTGGGTATGGGAATTTAGAATTGAGGTGGGGGATTTGGGAGGCAGGCAATATGTATGTGAGGTAGGTGAATTCTATGGGTTGATTTCATTGTAATTTGATTTATTTAATTTGTGGAATTAGTTGAATTCTACTGTTTGATTTCATTGTAAGATGATTTGTTGAAATAAAAAATGTTATATAAACTTAAAAAAAAAGAGGAGACTGTGTGAATCAGGCCTTCATGGTAGAGTATCTGCTAGGAAACCACTGCTAAGGACAGGCAACAAACAGAAGAGACTTGTTTGGGCTAAAGAACACAAGGAATGGACATTAGACCAGTAGAAATCCGTGCTTTGGTCTGATGAGTCCAAATTTGAGACCTTTGGTTCCAACCACTGTGTCTTTGTGCGACGCAGAAAAGGTGAACGGATGGCCTCTACATGCCTGGTTCCCACCATGAAGCATGGAGGAGGAGGTGTGATGGTGTGGGGGTGCTTTGCTGGTGACGCTGTTGGGGATTTATTCAAAATTGAAGGCATACTGAACCAGCATGGCTACCACAGCATCTTGCAGCGGCATGCTATTCCATCCGGTCTGCCTTTAGTTGGACCATCATTTATTTTTCAACAGGATAATGACCCCAAACACACCTCCAGGCTGTGTAAGGGCTATTTGACCAAGAAGGAGAGTGATGGGGTGCTGCACCAGATGACCTGGCCTCCACAGTCACCGAACCCAATGAAGGCAAAAGGGCCAACAAGTGCTTAGCATCTCTGGGAACTCCTTCAAGACTGTTGGAAGACCATTTCAGGTGACTACCTCTTGAAGCTCATCAAGAGAATGCCAAGAGTGTGCAAAGCAGTAATCAAAGCAAAAGGTGGCTACTTTGAAGAACCTAGAATATGACATATTTTCAGTTTCACACTTTTTTGTTGTTTATAATTCCACATGTGTTAATTCATAGTTTTGATGCCTTCAGTGTGAATCTACAATTTTCATAGTCATGAAAATAAAGAAAACTCTTTGAATGAGAAGGTGTGTCCAAACTTTTGGTCTGCACTGTATATATATATATATATATATATTTTTTTATAGTTTATAACTAAAGTGTTGTAAGAAGTATTAAAAAAAGACCTTTTGACCAACCCCCCCCTCCCCAAAAAAAATTTATTCTACTGTCATTGCATAGCTAAGGGGGCTTTTTACAGTTTATTAATCCGCATTACTGTTCTTGAGATATGAGGGTTTATAATTTGTCTGACAATTCAGGAATCAGTCAGATGGGTGTAAACTTTAATTTAATAAAAGGAGTGACTATTGGGTTATGGGCCCGATAATGCAGTCAAGGGGTGTGAAGGTTTAACAGTGTATTGTCTGAATTGTCAGACAAACTAGAAACCCTCATATCTCGGGAACGGAAGGCATATCAAAAAAATTATAAAAAGGTGTTTGAGCAGGGCAGCCTGACCTATTTAATGATAAATGTGATCTAATTTTTGGAGGGTTAGACACAGGTCATCTTCAAGCAGAAAAACTCTTCTGCAGGAAAAGACTGGGCTGAGTTTTACCACTCTGGTGAAATAACTTTTTATTTATCAACATTATTTCATATACATTTTTAACTTTAGTATGAATACATTTTTTCCAGTATTATTTTATTTTTATTTAAAGGGTTATCTGATTTTTTTTTACATTTTTTAAATTTTTAATTTTTTTATTTTAAGAAACAGTTAGTCCCATTATTTGACAATGCAAGACATTGTTTTTACTTCAATTGCAACTCCTATAAATATGGACTTTAACCTCTTCATGACACAGGGCATATGGATGCGCCCTGCATTCCGAGTCCTTAAGGACCGAGGGCGTATCCATACGCCCGTGAGAAATCCGGTCCCCACCGCTAGCCGGTTGGGGACTGGAGCCGAATGCCTGCTGAAATCATTCAGCAGGCACCCCGGCACATCGCCCAGGGGGGTCCTGAGACCCCCACATGTCGGCGATCGGAGAAAATCGCCTGTCAATTCAGACATGCGATTTTTTTCAATTCCGGGCTGATCGGGTCTCTGGTGACCCGATCACCCAGAAAATAGGGCTGATAAGAGTTGTCAGCAACAGCCCCGATCAGCCCCGATCAGTAGTGAGGTCGCAGAGGTGGGATCTCCTCCTATCTCTTGCCATTAGTCAGAACAGAAAGGCCAAACTGCAACTCCCAGCATGCCCAGACAGCCAAAGGCGGTAGCCCTCCAGATGTTGCCAAACTTGCAGGCATGCTGGGAGTTGTAGTTCTGTAACATCTGTCCCTTCAGATTTAGCAATTTTCATGAAATTTTTGAAAATTTCTGCTCTACTTTGAAGCCCTCAAATTTTTTCAAAAAGCAAAAATATGTCCATTTTATGATGCCAACATAAAGTGGACTTATTGTATTTGGGAAGTAGAGAGCTTCAAAGTTAGAAAAATGCCAAATTTTCATGAAATTTTGTGATTTTTCACCAAAAAAGGATGCAAGTAACGCCGAAAATTTACCACCAAAATAAAGTAGAATATGTCACGAAAAAAAAATCTCAGAATCAGAATATTTGGTAAAAGCGTTTTCGCGTTATTAATTCGTAAAGTGACGGTGGCCAGAATTGCAAAAAAGGGCTCAGTCCTTAAAGGAAAACTGTCACATATTTTCTCCCGCACTATCCACATGTACAGGTGGATAGTGCGGGAGATGCTGATTAAAACGAGCCCTACCTTGGTCTGAATCTCGCCGCCGTTCGCCCGCACTTGTAGTTTTAATCTCTGTGTATATCCGGCTGTAACTGGCAACGGCGGTGCTTCTGCGGGCTAACTGACACTGACGTCAGCGCCGCTCATGAATATTCATGTTCTCCCTCTCTTAGCCGCTCCTAACCAGAGGGAGGGATGAATATTCATGAGCGGCCCGCAGAAGTACCGCATTTGCCAGTTACAGCTGGATATACACAGAGATTAAAACTACAATTGCGGGCGAATGGCGGCGCGGATCAGACCAAGATAGGGCTTGTTTTAATCAGCGTCTCCCGCACTATCCACTAGTACATGTGGATAGTGCGGGAGAAAATATGTGACAGTTTTCCTTTAAGGTGAAAAAGGGCTGCGTCCTTAAGCGGTTAACACAGCCCCTGCAATAGCTGGTTTAAAAATAGTGCATGGTGAGACTAAATCAGTGCATTGATCTAGCACATCCAATATAATCTTATGATTTATTTCTAATAAACAAAAACGTCAGCAATGTTTACAAAACCACAAAATGCTTGCTGTAAGACAACTGGCTTCATTAGAAATCTCCAACCTCTTCCCTGTGTGCAGTAGGACTCAAATATTGTTTAACCATACCTTTTGGTAAAGCCCATACCCCAGTCTCTCACAGGTCGAAATGGAAGAGTAGAAATAAAAGTAAAGTAACTTAATACACAAATACTTTGATATACAATGTTCTACTGAGCAGGTCATAACAGACAATATGCAAATCTTGTGTAGTCTGTCCCTCTGCCATATTACATCAGTATCCTATCCTACCAAACGAATGTTAGTAAAGGAATGGAGGATGGATTTAATAGGGAATGATATCAGGATAAATTTACACAGGTGCTCTGTAGTCTGTTATCATGCATAGGTCTGTCTAGGAGCTGTGGACTCAGAACAACAGGACATTACAATTGTTTCATAATTTTATTTTTTAAAATAATAACACATATCAATTTATAAAACCTTCACAATAAAAAAGAGGGAACTACTTCACTAACAAAATTAGCCACTGGAGTACCCCTTTAAGTCATAGTGTTGAGGTTTATCTAAAGTGTTAGGCAGAAGGGTGGCCTAACTACAGTGCAGGGGATAAAGGGAGCCACACTATAGCATGTGCTGACAAAGGATACATAACTACAGTTTATGGTGACAAAGGCAACGTTACTATAGCATTTACCTTAGTACAATGTGAGACACAAATAGGCACTATTACACTGTGGAATCTAAAAATTGGGACACTATTACTATGTGGGACACAAGAGGGGTACTATTATTGTGTGAGGGTTAAAAAGAGCATAATAACTTTATGATCTATTATAGAGCAATATGCAGGGGTCAAGTCCTGGGAAATAAAGTGTGGGTATTTACCCAAGATTTCCACTCAAGGGCTGGTCCTGCTAATGGAAACGGTGTTCCTGCTGTGGAAAAAGTGCAGGAACTCAGTTCCCATGCGTTCCTGCAGGACTTGAGCCCTGGGAGTATGTCTAGAGATAGGCAGACTGCTAGAAAAGTGGAGAGTCTAATGTTGCTTGGCAAATTCTGCAGAGATGACTTGTGGCTAAAAGAAGTCTTCATGGCAGTCTGGGCAAGATGGAGAAGAAAAGTGAACAACTCCAGCCAGAGACAATGTCATCTGTGGTTCATTGGATGTTACTGGACTGTAAACACTTATAAGGTCTTTACAGCATGCATGCTCGTAGAGTTGGTATGTATTACTATATGATCACTGTATTGGGGTAATAATGGTATGTGTATAGCGGTTTTTATTAGTAACAGTATGGTGGTTGTATATTGTCATGGTATAGTGGCATTATTTAGTAACAGTATATCATTTTGTTATTATATGTTGCGGTAATGTGTGGTCATGGTGTGATTATTTGTATCCTTTACAGTGGTCCCTGAAGTTACAATATTAATTGGTTCCAGGACAACCATTGTATGTTGAAACCATTGTATGTTGAGACCATAACTCTATGGAAACCTGGTAATTGGTTCTGAAGCCACCAAAATGTCATCCAAAAATAGGAAAAAGTGAGGATTAAAGAAAGATAAGTATATAACTAATATAGATAAATCAAGTTCTTACATATAAAAGTAAGAAAGAGCTGCTGGGAGCTGTAATCACTGTATATGTAGAGGACAGGAGCTTCTTCAGGGTCATGTACAGTACACGCGATGTCCTAAAAAAAGTGACATGGAGCCACCCTTACCTGGTGTCCAAAGAAGCAGCTAACCGGGGCACACTTAAAGAGTAGTACAGAACATGTAAAACCTCCCTGTATTGTAGGGAGGTGCTACCAGACAGGAATTCAGTGCATACGCTTCAGTGCTACAGGGGTTTTACCAGTGAATGCCCATTCTAATTGGTCAGTTCTTCCAGCCATTGACACGTTTCACAGATCTTGACTGTCCGTGGTATTGTATGTTGAGTCTGGTTTCAAGTTACAATTGTCCAGAAATGACCATTGTATGTTGAAACTATTGTATGTTGAGGCCATTGTAAGTTGAGGGATCACTGTATAGTGTTATTATTATAAAATATTTTCCTTGGTATACTGAGTATTATTCAGTAATACTATTATAGTAATAATTGTGTTCCATTATGGTAAGAACTGTTCCTTATTATACTAATATCATTTTAGAAATGCATACCTATTATGTAAAGGTATACAATACAGGAATATTCCAAAAGGATTTTTCACAATTATAGCCTTGGTATTCATAACCAACAGACCATAGTTTTATTATACACTATTTATCCATACACTATCAACATTTAAGTGATTTCCAGTTGTGAAATGACAGATTTCTAGTTCTGTCCAGATGCATGCCAGCATATCCGTGGATATGGACTTCACTGTTTCAGTGAATTTGTCTCAGGTCCTTCAGATCTTGTGGCTGGGGGGGCGGGGTGCAGATATATCTCATAAGTCCTTGACGTAGCCCACAGAAAGAAGACACAGGGTGTTAGATCTGGCAATTGTGAAGGCCAGCGCAACATTAGTAAATGGTTGTTTCTAGCTCTGCTGATCCAACATTCTAGTAGAGTTTAAATAAGTTACCAGCGTACATACAAAGTGAAATGTGAGAGTGCACCTCACCATCCTGTTGATAGAGTACACGCTGCAGATCTTCCTCTATCTGTGGCATAAGCAGTTCCTTCAACATGTCCAGGTAGGAGTAACAAGTGATAATATCTTCTGTAAAAATTAAGGCACCATTGGGACAATTGACCATCCCACTTTGATGAAACGTAGCCTTATTGCTGAACACCAGCGGCTCTGCAAACAAATGCAAAAGTTAGGGGAATGGGGGATTAGATCCTAAAGGTTGACCCCTATGATTCCCTCTAGTACACCTAACATACTTTATTCCAACAGTGGATGTGATGAAGAAATTTTATTCAGAACTGTCTGATACAGTATCTTTTGGTTGTCAATTTGAGAGTACTGTTGTTCACAGTATTATAAATTGAGGCTGACATTGTTATGGCACAATATGTTTATCTCTGCTATAGCAATGTGGAAGTCACTGTAGTGAGAGCACGTTGGCTTGGAGTAGAGATGCACACGAACATGTTTAGTTATGGGTGGTATTTTTATTGTATAAACATTTCTAGCACCTTTGGGAGGTCTGAAAAAGTATATGACAAAAATGCAATTTTCTTCTATACATATATATATATATTTAGTGATGAGCGGCATTGCCCATATTCGAATTTGCGATATTTCGCGAATATATAGACAAATATTTGTCCTATATTCATTTTGCGTATTCGTTATATTCTCATATGCAAATATTCGCGTATTCGAGGAAGAAAACAGTGAGGAGGTGGGCAACTTTACTATTGGTTGCTCGGGATGTTGTTGATAACCTCTGACAAGTGTATTTGCATCATTTTAGTTGGCCCACAAGTCAAAAGAAGGAATATGTGAATATTCACATATGCAAATATTCACATTTGCGAATATGCGTATATATGAATATGCGCATATGCAGAAAAAAGTGAATATTCGTAATTTCGAATATATAGTGAATCTATTCGCAATATTTGTGAATTTGCGATATTCGCAATAAAAATTTGAAAAGCGAATATTGGCGCCCAACACTAATACGGTGGTGATCAAAAGTTTGGGCACCCCAGGTAAAAATTTATATTAATGTGCATAAAGAAGCCAAGGAAAGATGGAAAAATCTCCAAAAGGCATCAAATTACAGATTAGACATTGTTATAATATGTCAACAAAAGTTAGATTTTATTTCCATCATTTACACTTTCAAAATAACAGAAAACAAAAAAATGGCATCTGCAAAAGTTTGGGCACCCTGCAAAACTTATAGCATGCACTGCCCCCTTTGCAAAGCTGAGACCTGCCATTGTCATGGATTGTTCTAATCATCATCTGGGAAGACCAGGTGATGTCAATCTCAAAGCTTTTAAATGCCCAGACTCATCTGACCTTGCCCCAACAATCAGCACCATGGGTTCTTCTAAGCAGTTGTCTAGAAATCTGAAACTAAAAATAGTTGACACTCACAAAGCTGGAGAAGGCTATAAGAAGATAGCACAATGTTTTCAGATGTCAATATCCTCTGTTCGGAATGTAATTAAGAAATGGCAGTCATCAGGACCAGTGGAAGTTAAAGCAAGATCTGGAAGACCAAGAAAAATATCAGACAGAACAGCTCGCAGGATTGTGAGAAAAACTATTCAAAACCCACGTTTGACTGCACAATCCCTCCAGAAAGATCTGGCAGATACTGGAGTTGTGGTACACTATTCCACTATAAAGAGATACTTGTACAAATATGGTCTACATGGAAGAGTCATCAAAAGAAAACCAGAGTTTGAACATTGCAAATGAACATATAGTCAAGCCTGATGCATTTTGGAAACAAGTTCTATGGACCGATGAGGTTAAAATTTAACTTTTTGGCCGGAATGAGCAAAGTTACGTTTGGAGAAGAAGGGGAAAAGAATTTAATGAAAAGAACCTCTGTCCAACTGTTAAGCATGGGGGTGGATCATTCATGCTTTGGGGTTGTATTGCAGCCAATGGCACAGGGAACATCTCACTAGTAGAAGGAAAAGGATTTTAATAAAATTTCTGCAAATTTTTGATGCTAACTTGATGCCATCTGTGAAAAAGCTGAAGTTAAAGAGAGGATCCTAAACAAACCTCGAATTCCACGGGGGATTACATCAAGAGGTGTAAACTGAAGGTTTTGCCATGGCCTTCACAATCTCCTGACCTCAACATAATTGAAAATCTATGGAAAGACCTTAAAAGAGCAGTGCGCGACAGACAGCCCAGAACTGGAAGACTTTTGTAAGGAAGAATGGGCAAAGATACCACTAACAAGAATTGAAAGACTCTTGGCTGGCTACAAAAAGCGTTTAGAAGCTGTGATGCTTGCCAAAGGTAAGATATTAACTCAGCAGGGTGCCCAAACTTTTGCAGATGCCATTTTTTTGTTTTCTGTTATTTAGATAGTGTAAATGATGGAAATAAAATCTAGCTTTTGTTGACATATTATAAGAATGTCTAATCTGTAATTTGATGCCTTTTGGAGATTTTCCATCTTTCCTTGGCTTCTTTATGCACATTAATACAAATTTTTACCTGGGGTGCCCAAACTTTTGATCCCCACTGTATATATATTGTGATGACTGGCTCTTGCAGTGAGGTGCAATTAGCAGTATTGAGGTACGGAGACAGCATTTTTAAAGCAAAATCCAGTGTTTTATTCACACTCCAATAAACAGCAAAGTCTTTAACACAGGAAACATGAAACAGCATAACGAAGTCCAATTTAACTTGGCTTGGCTTTTCCTGGTATCCAGGACAGAGCTCCTCACACAGCTTCTCCCGGCTGTGTCAGCTCCCAAAAGATTATCCCCCTCACCTGGTGAGGGAGCCTGGCTTTAAAGCCGGGAAAAGTCGGCCTGGATTGTGGGTCATTCCCAGTAAAGCCGTCTCATGTTAGCCTTCCAGCCATACTAAAAACACAGCATCAGGCTGCACCGCAGCACAAACAATGGAAAACTATTCGGTTTTACTCCACCAAGGCCAGGAGCCTTGGTGACACAAATCGTCCTTCAATCGCCATCCCTGACAATCGCCTGACACATCCATTTGAGAGGGGAATGGTCTGTCACAAGACGGAACTTTCTTCCCAATAAGTAATAGCGGAGAGATTCGAGTGCCCACTTAATGGCCAGGCACTCTCTCTCCACTATACTATACCTGGTCTCGGCCGGGGTAAGTTTGCGACTGATGAAGACAACGGGATTCTCCTCCCCATTGACTCCCTAAGAGAGTACCGCACCAAGCCCTACCTCCGAAGCATTAGATTGCACTATAAACTCCTTTCTGAAGTCGGGTGTCATCAGAACCGGAGACCCGCATAGAGCCGACTTCAAAGTAAAGAAAGCCAGCTCTGCTTTTTTGTTCCACCTTACCATTACTGACTTGCGTCCTTTCAAAAGGTCTGTTAAGGACGCAGCAACTGTAGAGATATTGGGGGATGAACCTCATATAATAACCCACCATCCCCAGAAACAACCTCACTTGTCGGGTAGTGATAGGATGTGGCCAATTCCATATGGCCCCCGCTTTGGTTTAACGTCCAATGACATACCCCAGGTATTTGGTCTTTTCCAGCCCAATTGCACATTTTTTTTGCGTTAGCCGTTAACCCAGCTTTCCTGAGGGAGTTTACCACGGCCTGTACTTTTGGAAGATGACTTTCCCAATCTGTTCTGTGAATGACGATATCGTCCAGGTAGGCTGAAGCATACCGACGATGTGGCCGGAGCACAATGTCGATTAACCTTTGGAACATAGCGGGAGCGCCATGTAGCCCAAAGGGTAACACCTTGTATTGAAATATGCCTTCTGGTGTAACAAACGCGGTTTTCTCCTTGGCAGCCTCCATCAAGGGTATCTGCCAGTACCCTTTTGTGAGGTCCAAAACAGAAAAGTACAGAGCTTGTCCCAGCTTCTCAATAAGCTCATCAACTCTGGGCATGGGGTACGCATCAAATCTGGAAACTTCATTCAGTTTCTGGAGATCGTTACAGAACCGTAACGTACCGTCTGGTTTGGGTATTAAGACTATAGGGCTAGCCCACTCACTTTTCGATTCCTCAATAACGTGCAACTTCAACATTTGTTGTACTTCTTCTGCAATGGCCTGTCGCCACGACTCAGGTACCCAGTATGGTTTCAACCATATTTTCACCTGAGGTTCAGTGACAATGTCATGGCGAATGACAGAAGTATGTCCAGGGAGATCTGAAAAGACATCGGTGTTCCCACTGATGAACTCCCTGACCTCCTGAGTTTGTGCAGTGGAAAGGCTGTCAGCAATCTTTACTGTGGCTGCCGCTTCCGTTGCACTAGACTGAGGGACGGGTACCTCTATCCCTAACAAACCTGGCCGGGGGCTGTCATTCTCACCAGTCTCCTGTCTTTCCAAGGTTTTAAGAGATTTACATGGTACACTTGCTCTGGCTTTCTACGCCTGGGCTGGTGCACCTTGTAGGTCACTTCTCCTACCTTTCAATCACCTCGTAGGGACCCTGCCACCTAGCCAGGAACTGATTATCAACTGTTGGTACGAGAACCAGAACCCAATCTCCCGGGTTAAAATTCCGTACCCTAGCCTGCCGATTATAAACTCTGCTCTGAGCTCGCTGGGCTGCCTCCATATGTTCCCTGACCACTGTTTCCATGCATTCCTGTAACTGTGTGACATACTAAATTACACTTTTATGCGGTGTGGGCTGTTGTTCCCATGCTTCTTTTGCTATGTCTAACAAACCACTTGGATGTCTGCCGTATAGCAGTTTAAAGGGCGAGAAAACAGAAGAGTCCTGGGGTACTTCTCGCACCGTGAACATAATATAGGGCAGCAAAAGGTCCCAATTCTTCCCGTCTCTAGCCACCACCCGCTTTAACATATTTTTTAATGTCTGTCTGCGGGTGGTACACCGAGGTTCGTAACTGTTTTACCTGCAACAGCTTACTAAGCTCTTTCATTACTTTAGACATGAACGGAGTACCCTGGTCTGTCAACACCTCTTTAGGCAAACTCACTCGGGAAAACATCTCCATTAACTCTAGCTATGAGTTTGGCTGAGCTGTGTCGCAGAGGCAGCGCCTCAGGATACGTAGTTGAATAGTTCAGAATTACCGGGATGTGTTGGTGCCCCCTAGCGGACTTGGGCAACGGACCAACCAAGTCCATACCAATCTACCCAAACGGAACCTCAATAATGGGGAGGGGAACCAGGGGACTACGGTAATGTGGCTGGGGGCTAGTAATTTGACATGTTGGGCAGGACTCACAGAACCTCTCAACCTCTTTGTACAAACTGGGCCAGTAAAAACGCTGCAAGATTTGGTCCTGCGTTTTCTGCTGGCCCAGGTGCACCCCTAGTATATGTTGGTGGGCTAACTCTAACACCAACCTCCTATACTATTTAGGCACCACCAATTGTTCCACATTCTCACCCCGCATCTGATTTACCAGGTACAGCATCCCTTGGTGAACCACAAACCAGGGGTATACATGGAGGGGCGGTGGGTAAAGTTCACGTCCATGGGACAATTAGCCTTGACATGTCCTGGCTCGTGAAATCCCCAACACAGCAACAGGGCGGGTTCTTTAGGGATTACCTCCCAGGGAACTATAGGGACTAACAATCTCTTGGGAAAGGTGGGGACCTCCTGGGTTTAACCGCCTCCTCCCACAGTGGGGTGGTGGCCTCGTACCTTTCCACCAAGTCCACCACCCCCAGGGCATTGCTAGGGGATACCTGGCCAACCCAACTCTGGAGGGGTGTGGGCAAAGCCCTCCAGAACATGTCGGCCAGGAGAAGGTCAAGCATAGCAGAGGGGGACAGGACCTCTGGTAGCCACTTCTGGAGCTGCTGCAACAAGTCATAATATTGCAGCCGGGCAGGCTCAGCTGGCTTGTATCCCCACTCCCTCACACGCTGGGCCCGGACCCACACAGTAACCTCCAGTCTTGCAAGTATCTCACCCTTCACCGCGCTGTAATCTGCCGCCTGGTCATCCGGCAAATCAAAGTAGGCCTGCTGTGACTGAGAAGTCAGAAAGGGGGCAATGACCTCAGCCCACTAGTCGTGGGGTAGCTTCTCCCTCTCAGCCACTCTCTCGAACACCGCCAAAAAAGTCTAAACATCGTCGGCCGCTGTCATCTTTGGCATCGCCATCTATACAGCCTTCCGGGTGTCTGGGTTGGTCCATGTCATCGCTGCGGCCTGCAGCGCCATCACCTGCTGTATCAGTAGCTGGTTGGTCTTCTGCTGTTGTGCCATGGACTGCAACAGCAGCTTTCCCCCCGGACATACGCTTCTTATCATGCGATTGCCCCTAGCAACACCTCAAGCGGCTCTTGACAACCGCGTACTGCAACTTCCACGCTGGCCTCACTGCTTTGCCCGCATCCTTCACCAAATGTGATGACTCGCTCATGCAGTGAGGTGCAGTTTGCAGTATTGAGGTACGGAGACAGCGTTTTTAAAGCAAAGTCCAGTGTTTTATTCACACTCCAATAAACATCAAACACAGTCTTTAACACAGGAAACATAACAGCATAACAAAGTCCAACTTAACTTTCTTTGGTGTTAATTCACACCCAGGGTTAGTGCCGCGTGGCACACAACAATGGCTTTTCCTGGTATCCAGGACAGAGCTCCTCACACAGCTTCTCCTGGCTGTGTCAGCTACCAAAAGACAATCCCCCTCACATGGTGAGGGAGCCTGGCTTTAAAGCCGGGAATAGCCGGCCTGAATTGTGGGGAATGACCCCAACCCTACTCTTGGTCATTCCCAGTAAAGCCGTCCCATGTTAGCCTTCCAGCCAAACTAAAAACACAGCATCAGGCTGCACCACAGCACAAACACTGGAAAACTATTCGGCTTTACTCCACCAAGGCCAGGAGCCTTGGTGACACATATCGTCCTTCAATAACCATCCCTTTCACCATCACAATATATATATATATCTATATATATCTTAAAATATATTGACATTGATGCAATATATTATACAATACAGAGAAACTGTTTGAAATACAGGAAATACACAATATGTAAAACTATCAGTGCATAAGGATGTGGTCAAACGTTTCCACCAAAAACAAGATGCATGTCTCTCTAGCAATAAAAAGTTCCTAATTATATAAAGTTATTTCACCTAAGTGTTGTAAAAGCATTCCTGACTCTGTGAGAAGTATACCCACAGATCATTACATATCAAAATTATTCCTCTCCAAAACTTATATTAAAAAACATTGAATCTAAGTAGGTTTAAAGTAAATTTTATCCGCACCAGTTAACGGAAAAACACCCTTATGTCAAAGTACAAAGTCAGAGCAATACTGATCTATTAGTAATCACTATTGTGATGTCCCAGTACGGGATATGCGTCTCACAGTCCTATCAGCCTGAGTCCCTGCACATCCCAGGGCTCACCTGCACTGTACCCCTATTATCTATATAAATGTATATTATGTGTAAAGGATCTTTGATATGATCACATGGTTATTGATCACATGATAATAGTTGTCACATGTTAAAGTCACATGTTTTGTTACCCAGAGAGCACCAGGTGACCAGATGACCCGCAGCTAGCATATGGGCTCCTTGCTCAGCCCCCCCCCCCCCCCCCTTTATAAGAAAAGGAGTAGCTGCAATCTGCTTCTTTGATCATTTATTGCTCTTAGATCCTGAGGTCAAGTCCAGTCCAGATGCCTCAGAGCCGGTGTCCAACACATCTGGAGGCCTCAAGCCTAAATTACAGCTGCAAGTCAGTAAGTCAAGTCATCTCTGTCTGCTG
The DNA here is from genome assembly GCF_029499605.1 of Hyla sarda. Lineage (NCBI taxonomy): Eukaryota > Metazoa > Chordata > Amphibia > Anura > Hylidae > Hyla > Hyla sarda. The sequence continues at coordinate 338,020,995 of NC_079189.1, read as the reverse complement.
TCACTATCTTCAGTCAAGTTAAGTCTTTTATAGTCAGCATGGCTGTCCTAAAGTCTGTCAAAGTCACTGCAAGTCCCAGCAAGCTGCGAGGTCTCTTGTGTTACTGGTCACCTCTCTGGGATCCTGGTATAGCTGTAAAGACTTTACCATCTGTCTACCTCAGTAAAGCTACTGTTAACCCTGATCTGGCCTTGGACTCTTATTTGCCCTGGCTAACTAGGACTAGCGGTGCTACTGTTTGGGTGGTTATCGGTTAAAACCATGCCCTGGCATCACAAACATTTAGGGGTTAACACTATCTGCCCCTGGGCTACAACATCTGCATTTACTGGTCACAATAAATATCTGATCCAATGCCCCTAAAACTGACTGTTCCTTAACCTGTTGGGGACGAAGGGCGTATGCATACGCCCTTGCTTCCTGGTACTTAAGGACGAAGGGCGACCGGACCGGGGTGACCCGGAATATAAGGGGGATCGCGGTTGTCTAAGACACCTACGATCCCCCTGAAGGGATAGGAGTGAGGTGGCAGGGGTGCCACCCCTCCTATCCCTGATATTGGTCGTCAGAAGCGACGACCAATAGTTGATCGGGGGCAGGGGGTTTAACTTTCGTTTTCCCCGTCCTGCCAACCCACAATAGGTGGGGCAGAACGGGGAACCAAAGGGGACAAGCCTCTGAAGATTCACTTACCCATCTGGAGGCAGCGGGCGATGGTGATCGGCGGGCGGCGATGTCGTGCTGCAGAAGAGGACGGCTCCCTGGATCCTACGGAAGCCGGTAAGTTGCCTAGCAACATCTGGAGGGCTACAGTCTGAGACCACTTTACAGTGGTCACTAACCTGTAGCCCTCCAGATGTTGCAAAACTACAACTCCCAGCATGCCTAGACAGCTATTTGGGCATGCTGGAATATGTAGTTTTGCAACAGCTGGAGGGCTGCAGTTTGAGACCACTATACAGTGGTCTCTAAACTGTATCCCTCCAGATCTTGCAAAACTACAACTCCTATCATGCCCAAACAGCTGTTTGCTGTCTGGGCATGCTGGGATTTGTAGTTTTACAACATCTGGAGGTCCACAGTCGGAGATCACTGTGCAGTGGTCTATAAACGGTATCCCTCCAGATCTTGCAAAACTACAACTCCTATCATGCCGAAACAGCTGTTTGCTGTCTGGGCATGCTGGGATTTGTAGTTTTACAACATCTGGAGGTCCACAGTCGGAGATCACTGTGCAGTGGTCTATAAACGGTAGCCCTCCAGATGTTGCAAAACTGCAAATCCCAGCATGCCCAAACAGCAAACAGCTGTCTCGGCATGCTGGGAGTTGTAGTTGCGTACCTCCAGCTGTTGCATAACTACAACTCCCAGCATGCCCTTCGACGATCAGTACATGCTGGGAGTTGTAGTTTTGCAACAGCTTGAGGCACACTGGTTGGAAAATACTGAGTTAGGTAACAGAACCTAACTGAAGGTTTTCCAACCAGTGTGCCTCCAGCTGTTGCAAAAGTAACAACTCCCAGCATGCACGGTATGTCAGTACATGCTGGGAGTTGTAGTTTTGCAACAGCTTGAGGGACACTGGTTGGAAAATACTGAGTTAGGTAACAGAACCTAACTGTAGGTTTTCCAACCAGTGTGCCTCCAGCTGTTGCAAAAGTACAACTCCCAGCATGCACGGTCTGTCAGTACATGCTGGGAGTTGTAGTTTTGAAACAGCTGGAGGTTTGCCCCCCCAGATGAATGTACAGGGTACATTCACACAGGCAGGCTTACAGTAAGTTTCCTGCTTCAAGTTTGGGCTGCGGCAAATTTTTTGCCGCAGCGCAAACTCCTAGCGGGAAACTCACCCTAACATGCCAGTGTGAATGTACCCTAAAAACACTACACTAACACATAATAAAGGGTAAAACACTACATGTACACCCCCTTTACACTGTCCCCCTAATAAAAATGAAAAACATATTGAACGGCAGTGTTTCCAAAATGGAGCCTCCAGCTGTTGCAAAACAACAACTCCCAGCATTTCTGGACAGCCACTGACTGTCCAGGCATGCTGGGAGTTTAGCAACAGCTGGAGGCACCCTGTTTGGGAATCACTGGCGTAGAATACCCCTATGTCCACCCCGATGCAATCTCTAATTTAGTCCTCAAATGCGCATGGCGCTCTTTCATTTCAGAGCCCTGTCGTATTTCAAGGAAACAGTTTAGGGCCACATATGGGGTATTTCTGTACTCGGGAGAAATTGCACTAAAAATTTTGGGGGGCTTTTTCTCCTTTTACCCCTTATGAAAAGGAAAAGTTATGGGCTACACCAGCCTGTTAGTGTAAAAAATAAAAAAATGTACACTAACATGCTGGTGTTGCCCTTTACTTTTTATTTTCACAAGCAGTAAAAGGAAAAAAAGACCCCCAAAATTGGTAATGCAATTTCTCCTGAGTACGGAAATACCCCATATGTGGGCGTAAAATGCTCTGCGGTTGCACAACAAGGCTCAGGAGTGAGAGCGCACCATGTACATTTAAGGCCCATATTGGTGATTTGCACAGGGGTGGCTGATTTTACAGCGGTTCTGACATAAACGCAAAAACATAAATACTCACATGTGACCCCATTTTGGAAACTACTCCCTCACGGAACGTGACAAGTGGTATAGTGAGCCTTAACACCCTACAGGTGTTTGACAAATTTTCATAAAATTTGGATGGGAAAATGAAAAAAAAATATTTTCACTAAAATGCTGGTGTTACCCTAAATTTTTCATTTTCACAAGGGAAAATAGGAAAAAAGCCCCCCAAAATTTGTAACCCCACTTCTTCTGAGTAAGAACATACCCCATATGTGGATGTAAAGTACTCTGCGGGCGAACTATAATGCTCAGAAGAGAAGGCGCACCATTGGGATTTTGTAGAGAAAATTTGTCCGGAATTGAAAGCCCCCGTAGTGCCAAAACAATGGACCCACCCACATGTGACCCCACTTTGGAAACTACACCCCTCATGTAATGTATTAAGGGGTGCAGTGAGCATTTACGCCCACAGGTGTCTGACAGATTTTTGGAACAGTGGTCCGTGAAAATAAAAAATTATTTTTCATTTGCACAGCCCACTGTTCCAAAGATCTGTCAAATGCCAGTGGGGTGTAAATACTCACTGCACCCCTTATAAAATTCTGTGAATTGGGGTTACAAATTTTGGGGTTATTTTCTCCTATTACCCCTTGTAAAAATGTAAAATTTAGGGAACAAAATGCATTTTAGTGAAATTTTTTTTTCATTTACATATCCAACTTTAACAAAAAGTCGGCAAACACCTGTGGGTAATTAAGGCTCACTGTATCCCTTGTTATGTTCCTTAAGGGGTGTAGTTTCCAAAATAGTATGCCACGTGGGTATTTTTTGCTGTTCTGGTACCACAGGGGCTTCCTAAATGCGTTGTGCCCCCAAAAACCATTTCAGCAAAATTCACTCTCCAAAATCCCATTGTTGCTCCTTCCCTTCTGAGCCCTCTACTGCGCCCGCCGAACACTTGACATACACATATGAGGTATTTCCTTACTCAATAGAAATTGGGTTACACATTTTTGGGGGCTTTTTTTCCTATTACCACATGTAAAAATTCAAAAACTGGGTCTACAAAACATGCGAGTGTAAAAAAAGAAGATTTTGAATTTTCTCCTTCACTTTGGGTTTGAAACACCTAAAGGGTTGACACACTTACTGAATGTCATTTTGCATACTTTGAGGGGTGAAGCTTGTATAATTGGGTCATTTGTGGGGTATTTATAATATGAAGGCCCTTCAAATCCACTTCAAAACGTGACTGGTGCCTGAAAAATTCAGATTTTGAAAATTTTGTGAAAAATTGCTGCTGAATTTTGAAGCCCTCTGATGTCTTCCAAAAGTAGAAACATGTCAACTTTATGATGCAAATATAAAGTAGACATATTGTATATGTGAATCAATATATAATTTATTTGGAATGTATATTTTCCTTACAAGCAAAGAGCTTCAAAGTTAGAAAAATGCTACATTTTAAAATTTTTCATAAAATTTTTTCCTTTTTCACAAGAAATTATGCAAGTATCGGCAAAAATTCACCACTACCATAAAGTAGAATGTCACAAAAAAATACAATCTCGGAATCAAATTTATAAGTAAAAGCATCCCAGAGTTATTAATGCTTAAATTGACAGTGGTCAGATGTGCAAAAAATGCTCCCGTCCTTAGGGTCATAATTGGCTCCGTCCCCAAGGGGTTAAGGGGGTACTCTGGTAGAAAACAATTCTTTTTAAATCAACTCATGCCAAAAAGTTAAACAGATTTGTAAATTACTTCTATTTAAAATCTTAATTACTCCATTACTTATCAGCTGCTGTATGCCCTTTTATTTTTTTAATTACTTTGCTGTTTGGCAACAGTGCTCTCTGCTGACACCTCTGTCCGTATCAGGAACTGACAACAAAAAACGTGGTCTCAAATGGCTGGAGGTGCTCAACCCCAAATGCGTTTGTGCATTTATACTGGGGGAGCAGATCCTGCCCTTGTAGTCCGTTGCTAAGGGCGATCCCCAGCATAAAAATGCATACAATGGAGGATGCCTGCAGCGGACTACAAGTGCCACAATAGAATCCTACACCAGATAAACGGTGTGGATGTGTAACAATTAGAATACAATACAGGAATATGGGTGCACTACTGTGGTGGATGTAACAATGACATTGGCTATCCCTCAACACTGATGTTAAAATTGAGACATTTGCCAGTGTATCCTTATATGAAGGACACACCAGAGCCCGCACACCAACGCCAAGGTTTCTCAAGATGGTGCGAGACCTAACGCTAATCCTACCTGTGCTTGATAAGCCAAACAGGGGCCAGTGGGCAATTACGGCAGCATTCGGTCGACTCACAACTTCCTCCCAGATACCCTCCAGCGTGACTGAGCACACATGCAATGGGAGGAGGGAGGCAAGCTGCAAGCCCCACCTGAGTTGGCTAATATGGGTGCCTGGCCTCACAGGTGCTACCTTAATGCTGCCTTGAAGGTATTCAAGGCGCATTAATTTTGGAGTTTACACACCTCCAAGTATAAAATTTAAACAAACAACAAAAAACGTGGTCTCAAATGGCTGGAGGTGCTCAACCCCAAATGCGGTTGTGCATTTATACTGGGGGAGCAGATCCTGCCCTTGTAGTCCGTTGCTAAGGGCGATCCCCAGCATAAAAATGCATACAATGGAGGATGCCTGCAGCGGACTACAAGTGCCACAATAGAATCCTACACCAGATAAACGGTGTGGATGTGTAACAATTAGAATACAATACAGGAATATGGGTGCACTACTGTGGTGGATGTAACAATGACATTGGCTATCCCTCAACACTGATGTTAAAATTGAGACATTCGCCAGTGTATCCTTATATGAAGGACACACCAGAGCCCGCACACCAACGTCAAGGTTTCTCAAGATGGTGCGAGACCTAACGCTAATCCTACCTGTGCTTGATAAGCCAAACAGGGGCCAGTGGGCAATTACGGCAGCATTCGGTCGACTCACAACTTCCTCCCAGATACCCTCCAGCGTGACTGAGCACACATCCAATGGGAGGAGGGAGGCAAGCTGCAAGCCCCACCTGAGTTGGCTAATATGGGTGCCTGGCCTCACAGGTGCTACCTTAATGCTGCCTTGAAGGTATTCAAGGCGCATTAATTTTGGAGTTTACACACCTCCAAGTATAAAATTTAAACAAACAACAAAAAACGTGGACTCAAATGGCTGGAGGTGCTCAATCCCAAATGCGGTTGTGCATTTATACTGGGGGAGCAGATCCTGCCCTTGTAGTCCGTTGCTAAGGGCGATCCCCAGCATAAAAATGCATACAATGGAGGATGCCTGCAGCGGACTACAAGTGCCACAATAGAATCCTACACCAGATAAACGGTGTGGATGTGTAACAATTAGAATACAATACAGGAATATGGGTGCACTACTGTGGTAGATGTATACAATGACATAGGCTAATCCCTCAACACTGATGTTAAAATTGAGACATTCGCCAGTGTATCCTTATATGAAGGACACACCAGAGCCCGCACACCAACGCCAAGGTTTCTCAAGATGGTGCGAGACCTAACGCTAATCCTACCTGTGCTTGATAAGCCAAACAGGGGCCAGTGGGCAATTACGGCAGCATTCGGTCGACTCACAACTTCCTCCCAGATACCCTCCAGCGTGACTGAGCACACATGCAATGGGAGGAGGGAGGCAAGCTGCAAGCCCCACCTCCTGCTCTGTCCAGAGCAGGAGAAGTTTGCTATGGGGATTTGCTCCTGCTCTGGATAGTTCCTGACATGGACCGAGGTGTCAGCAGAAAGCATTGTGGTCAGACAGAAAATAAAGTCAAAAAGAACTTCCTCTATAGCATACAGCAGCTGATAAGTACTGGAAGATTTTTTTTAAATAGAAGTAACTTACAAATCTGTTTAACTTTCTGGAGCCAGTTAATTAAAAAACAATTACAATGTAGTACCCCTTTAAATGGGTCATAGAGACATATCAAAAGTTTTACCTGATCACCAACCAATCGCTAGAACAAGCTGGGAGAAGTACAAACTTGGAGCACTCTTTCCCAACTCTGTCTTACGTGACTGAGATATGTGAGTCTCATAATGTAAATCAATGGGACCACCTCATTCACATAGACAGAGTATGAAGAGAAGCACGTGGCTGCATGCTTCTCTTCCTGTGCGTTCAGTGATCAGTTGGCATCTGAGCACTCAGAGCTTGACCAATGACTCTGGAACCTTTTTTTTTTTTGTGACAGGTACACTTTAAGTTTCACCAACTATGCATTGGGTTATCCATGGAGGATGATATCAATATGTTGTGATATCCATAATACCAGCATGTCTAACAAAGCTGGTGAGGGTACATGGAAGTGCCAGAACATCCTAATTTTTGAAACGTGGAGAAGAGCGATGTAGACTGCCAGTATTAATGGAAAACAAAAGGGGAGGCACCTGTGGCTCTAACAGGGGCATCACTGAATAGGACAGGTTATAATTTTAGCTTTTTTGGCTGGGCAAGACTGAAATAGGGGTATCTGTGGGTCCAATGGAAAAAAAAAGCTGTCCGGAAATGTTCTGGAGTACAATGAAGACTCAGGCCATTGTATAGTAGTTACAGACACCAGAGACTTATATACATAACAAGAAGGTTAGATGAATTATAAAATGACATATAAAAATGTAAAAAATAAATAAATAAATAAAATAACAATAAATAAAATAAAATAAATAAAAACAATACATTTACTCGATTTGAACCCACATATGCAGCACATGTGCTGCATAACTGTGTAAGAATACAAAGTAGGCATTTTAAAATCAAAACACATTGGGGGACATTTATCAAAGCATTTAGTAGGTTCTTTTTTGCTTAAAATTGTCGCAAAAATGTTGCATGTGCGACTACTCTATTTTTGTGCGAGTTTTTGATTGTGCAGTGCCCTAAGGAAAAAAAAGAAACTTCCTTACCAGAGCAAAAAGTGATTTTTGACTTGCAGTGGTCAGAAACTGATCAAGTGCAAAAGTCGCAAAAAAGTTGCATCACATGAAAAAACCTACTAAATTTACTCCAGCTTAGACATGGAGCCGAAAAAGCCACTACCAAAGCAAAAAAAAAACTGGTTGAAACCAGTTGATAAATACGGTAAGTTGCACATAAGAAAAATTTTTTTAATAAATAGTAAGAAAAAAATAACTAAAAAAAAGGAATACATAAGCAAACATTGATAAATGTTTGCCAGCGAGTATTTAAATTTAAAAAAAAATATATATAATATAAAATAAAAACTGGACATGGGTTCTATTGACAGGGCTTGTCCAAAGAATGGACTAGAAGTACAGTGAAAAGAATAACACCATAATGTAATGTCATGATTGTGTCCTTAAAATGATATTGTGATTAAAATAGAGACGTAGACATCAATAAATAGTTATTTGAAAATTCACGTAGAAATAAGATTAAATACATTACCACATGTCAGTCATAGCAAAATTCAACTTCACAGTAATTGACAGCATTCTCTGTATAGACACTTATACACAGATAGCTGTCAATTACTGAATAGGACCGCCCATCTGACTACTTAGCCCAGAATGAACAGAGGTTTACATGAATAAATCATAAGTTAAAATGAAACTTTACCGACAAAATTATAGATCAGTTTGTCTGCTTCCCCTGCTCTATAACACGATACCTGCATATTTTATGGTGATCAGTTTCCTTTAAGCGTGTTTCATTAAATATATACTGCACTGCAAAGTTTTCAGAAACATGTTATTTACGTTAAATAAAATACAAATAGAATGAAGGTCATGCGGCAATAAGTATAGTTATATAAAATGTTTGATTGAAAAGATATTTTAGGTAGCACAATAATGAATCCCGATGCATCTTAATTTGACATGCTTCGTCTAGTGGCATTTGATGATGGCTGCTCTTGTAATGGTGAGATTTTCATTAATGTATTCAACATTCTTTATTAGAAATTTGCCTGTCACACATAAGATAGAAAAAAAGAATACAGAATGTATACAGTTTAAATCAACCTATACGGAATAAAAGAGAGAAGGATGGTGTCTAGGTTGTCAAAATCCAGCCAGCACAATACATATGCCTTTATTCGTTTTATGGTATTTACAACTGGAAAAAGAAGGCAGAGCTTATATGAAATCATACAATATTGCCAGATACTGCACAAAATGTAAGAAGTTGTAATTAAATTAAAGGGGTACTCCACTGGAAAACTTTTTTTTTTAAATCAACTGGTGCCAGAAAGTTAAAGATTTGTAAATGACTTCTATTAAAACATCCTAAACCTTCCAGTACTTATCAGCTGCTGTTATGATCCACAGTAAGTTCTTTTCTTTTTTAATTTCTTTTCTGCCTAACCACAGTGTTCTCAGTGACACCTCTCTTCATTTTAGGAACTGTCCAGAGAAGGAGAGGTTTTCTATGGGGATTTGCTCCTACTCAGGACAGTTCCTAAAATGGACAGAGGTGTCAGCAGAGAGCACTGTGGTCAGGCAGAAAGGAAATTCAAAAAGAAATAACTTCCTGTGGATCATAACAGCAGCTGATAAGTACTGGAAGGGTTATGATTTTTTAATAGAAGTAATTTGAAAATCTGTTTAACTTTCTGGCGCCAATTGATTTTAAAATAAAGTTTTTCAGTGGAGTACCCCTTTAATTACATAAGTCAAGGATTTGAAGAATTGAGAGTGTGAAGTGTCCATTCCCAATTATTGTAATGTATTTTAACCCCTTAAGGACCATGCCAATTTTATTTTTGTGTTTTAGTTTTTTCCTCCTCGCTTTCTAAAAATCATAACTCTTTTATATTTCAATCCACAGACTCAGATGAGGGCTTGTTTTTTGTGTGACCAATTGTCCTTTAAAATGACATCACTCATTTTACCATAAAATGTATGGCACAACAATTTTTTTTTTATTTGTGTGGGGATATTGATTAGAAAGCTATAATTTAGCAAATTTTAGGTTTCGTTTTCACGCTGTACACTTTACAGTAAAAATGACAGGTTTTCTTTATTCAGTGGGTCCATACGATTAAAATGATACCCATGAACACATGCTTTTGTATTATTGTACTGCTTTTAAAAAAATTTAATTTTTTTTTTGCAAAATCCTCTATTTTGACCGTCTATAACTTTCAAATTTTTCTGTATATATGGGGCTGTATGGGGGCTCATATTTTGCGTTGTAGTCCATAGTTTTTATCTGTACCACTTTTGCTTATATGTACTTTTTAATCTATTTTTTATATATTTTTTTTTTTGGAATAGAATGTGACAAAAAAGCACCCATTCACAGTATGGGATAACTATTATTATATTTTGATAGTTCGGGCATTTACACACACGTGGTGATATCAAATATGTTTATTAATTATTTTTTTCTTTTTGGGATAAAATAGGAGTAAGTACATTAGCTCCGGAGTGCTTTAATTTGAATCAAAAGCACATCCTGGATCTATTCGAGCGTTTTACACAGACGATCTAGGAATCACACTCCCTCAGTCATCCATCTCCATTTCTATCTCATTATTCAGCGATGTCATTAGGGGAGTATTTAGGGTATAAGGAGTTTCTATTATACTGCCAGGGTCCATTAATTAAACTCCAAAAACAAACACACACACCAGACAGTTATAGTGAATCACATAGTTTGGGCAATAATGTCCGGTCAGCTCTTAATTATAATAGATATATAAAAAGAGAAATAGGTTAAACCGTATTGGCATATCTCTTGAAGTCATCTGCCACCGGGGATCCGCCTTGTAAGAAAAAAACAAGCATATAGAGGAGCAACGTCAGATATATGCCCCATCTAGGTTGTTTGTATCCATGAATTAGCACATCGCAGCTCCTTTAGTGAAACCCTCCAGCTGGTATCCCTGCAAAATAAAAACATAGCCCTACTCAGCATTCTTTGAGTGAGGTATGCCTGCAGAGAAAGATAATACTCCTTCAGGAGTATAATCACAGTTTCATGACTTCTATCAAAGAAAGCCAGTGGTGCGCACTCTCGCAGTGGCAAAAAGGCCGTCTGACTTCCAGCCCTGCGCACTGCCGGAGAAGCAGGTGTCTGACGTATTATACATCCGGGCCGTTACGTCATATCCGACACGCCCACCCTGCTTCCTTGGGGGACACGTCATGGGGCGGTGCATAGTTACATGCACTCGGCGAGTATGTTAACTGTTTGCGTTCCGTGCACAATGTCAGGTATATGAATGTAATGGTCAGAATACTCATTGTGCTTGCTCCTAGTAGTAATCATAGATATACTAAACTAGCTAATAGACATCTATTCTACAGACATCTGACATAACATAAAAATAGAAATTTAACACAATTGCGGATTCAGGTGGTAACATTTTCCACAAAAAACTGGGCAACAAGTAGGAGATAATGCCATGTAAGGCAATGTTAGAAGGAAAGTTGTCATAGAGCAGTGTCTCATATTATACTCCAGTCTTTCATATCCATGGGGGAACAATGTGATAAAGGGGGGGGGGTAGAGAGAGAAAACTCCCTATTTTAAGTGGGAAGGACAGGGCAGAACCTAGGGTCTGATGACAATTTACAGGTCATTAATCTCTCAAATTTGTTTATTTCTGACATGCAGGTGCAGGTACTGGAAAGAGGTTTGCTCCTACGACAAGGTTTGACCTCTTTGATTGAACTAAAGATCTGCATCTGTATGGTAGAAAACATAAACGGCACAAGTTTCATAAACTCTAAGACAAAAAAACTTTACCATGAGTTAGGTATGATGCCTGAGGAACTACGTGCCACTAGGTACTCTTGCACCTTTTTCTGATTGCAAAATTAAAAATAAGACTTCCCTCCTCCTATGTCTAATACATCTATGGTTGATGTGTTTATGAATTTGATACTGAGGGACCTCAAAAGCCAGCCTAATCCGAAGTACCAATTTGATAATGTCACTAGAGAGGAGAGACAGGCTCTGAGGGAACAAAGTGAGAATCCAGACCTAATTATTAAACTTTCAGACAAGGGGAGAAGCATTGTCCTAGTGAATCGGTCTCAATATACTGAAATGTGCTTTAAATTTTTGAGAGATAGAGATACTTATGAAGTATTGGAATGCGACCCCACTCCACACTACCATCAGGCATTAATGAAAGTCCTCATGTTCGCACATACTAAAAAACTATTTGATGATAATGAGCTTGCATTTCTTACACCTAGGACCCCTGTAATCCCCACATTCTATTTACTCCCTAAAATACATTAAGGTACATCTCCGCTTAAAGGGCACCCTATTGTGGCAGGTATCAGGAGTATTGGACAGAATATAGGGATTTATGTGGATCAGATCCTACGGCAATTTGTGTTATCCCTTTCCTCCTCTTCTTTATAAGATTGAGGGACTTAACTTGATGATGGCACAATAATGGCAAGCATATACGTAGAAGCTCTGTACTCCTCCTTTCCCCATAACATGGGATTACAGGCACTATCCTACTATCTATCTTTTTTGGGGGCCTTTTTGAAGGAGCACAATAACTTAATTGTTGATTTACTGACCTTTGTGTTGACAAGAAATTACTTCCTCTTCGACGGACGGGTGTACCACCAACTCAGAGGTACCACCATGGGGAGCCCCTGTGCCCCCATGTACACCAACCTACTCCTGGGTTGGTGGGAGGTCACCCATTTGTGTTTGTCAATAAGAGAGATAAGTTCAGTAACCAAGCATTGCTTTGGTCAAGATTAATTGACAATATCTTTATCTAATGGAACAGTACCGTCAATGAATTCATGGAACTAGTGGGGTCTTTAAACAACAACTTGTGGCTTGACTTCACTTTTGAGGTACAGAGTCAGGAGTTAGCCTTTCTTGATATAAAAATCTACAAGGATGAGAAGGGAGACTTGCAGACTACTATCTTCAGAAAACAAACAGCAACTAACAATCTCCTGGGGTGAAGAAGCTGCCATCTAGGCACCCTAAAGAGGGGGATCCCGAAGGGGCAGTACCTTTACCTGAGGAGAAACTGCTCTAGTGTACAGGCCATGGATCTAAGAAAAAGATTCAGAAATAGGGGGTACCCTGACTATGTTTTGCGGCGGGCATACAAGCATGCCATAATGACCCCACAAGAGCAACTTTTGAGACCTAGTGTGAGAGAGATACCCAATAACTAATTACATATTATTGGGAGATTTAACACTGCAGAGGATGAGATTAGGAGGTCCCTGACTAAACATTGGGATGTACTTAGATTGGATCAAGATCTCATTAATGTAGTGGGAGATAGGCCATTAGTCACCTATCGTAAAAGGCGGAGTATAGGAGACACAGTAGTAGTGTTGCTCGCGAATATTTGCAATGTTGCAATTTTCTTCGCGAATATCGCATATTCGTGAATCCGCGAATATTCCGAATATAGCACTATATATTCGCAATTACGAATATTCATATTTTTTTTCACAGTACACATCACAGTGATCATCCCTCTCTGCTTCCAGCTTGTGTGGTGTAAAGAAGGCTCTAATACTACTGTGTGAGACTGGCGTATGAATTTTCGCATATGCGAAAATTAGCATATGCTAATTTGCGCATATGTGAATTTTTGCTTACGCAAATTTTCGCATATGCAGATTTTTGGCATATGCGCATTTTCGCTTATGCAAATTTTCGCATATGCTAAAATAAAACACGAATATTGCGAATATGCAAATTTAGCGAATATATGACGAATATTCATCCATATATTCGCAAAATATCGCGAATTCGAATATGGCCTATGCCGCTCAACACTACACAGTAGTAAGGAGTAATTTAGCACCAGAGTGGAGAATTGCCATAACTTGGCTGGATAATCACAAACAACCGTCTGGCTGTTATAAGTGCGGCCTTTGTAAACCTTGTGAATATGTGGAGAAAACTAAAATGGTGACAGATAATGCACAACACTGCAATTATAGAATTAAAAAGTTTATAAATTGCAGTACAAGAGCAGTGATATACGTAGCCCAAAGCCCGTGCCCTTGCTTATATGTGGGCAAGACCCTGCGAGAATTACGGAAACGTGTTCTCAAACACATCGGGGATATTTGGAACAAGAGAGATTCACCAATTGCCAAGCACATGTTGGAAAGTCATAGAGGGATATTCAACATCAGATTTAGAGGCATTAAGATGACACAGCGATCACCGAGAGGAGGTGATATGGATCGAGTGCTACTTCAGAGGGTATATCACACAAACCCGGGGCCTAAGCCCAGGGCACAAATTCCTTTTAAGGTGAACCCCCCAATAAAGTAAAATATAACTTTTATTGTGTTAGTATAAAATGATGACAAGTGATTAAAACCACAATTTCACAGTTCCAGATAATTAGTAAATTCTGGGATTAACCCAGTGATCTCCTGTCTAATGGGTCTGCAGTACCCAAACAATTGGAATCTGTGAAATTGATTAAAATCTGAAATTTGCCACCTCTACTAGTTTCAACGCATCTGCGCCGTCCTCAGGAGTAATAAACAGCAAACACCCGTCCACATGTCTCGTTCTGTCTTTTATATCCTAGGTTTGACACCTCATCACTCCCCGACACTCTGAAGGACCAGTCCTAAGTTCCGATCCTTACATCCAATGGGTATCTACCAACTCATTCACCTGTATGGGACGTAACCAACCAAATTCATGTTTACCTGTTTCTATCTGATGACGTGAGTTGCTGTCATCACAGAGCGCCACTGTTGTGATGTCCCGATCATGTGTGTAATCACATGACCAGTAGACCCCTTGTCCTATTTTCGCGCATGCGACCGGACTTAAACATCGCCTCGCATCTTGTTATGCACAGGCGCGGGGACTTAAAAGAAATATATGTCGCTTGCTTGCTGTGTATAACTCCCTCCCTGATCCTGCGCATGCGCTGGGACTTAGTATCCATAGTCCATTCTTGCTCGATATATGTTGCTGTGCCGAGACATAGAGGTGCAGTCTCTCAGATCCTTGCATGGACCCTGTCTCAGGATGTACTAGGTAAAAAGCACCTTTCTCAGAAAATGAAGTTCTTAGATTAAATATTATGTTACAACTTATAGGTAGCCAAATGTGTTACCATTCAGCTATTTACATTGATTATATTGTCATTGTATGCAAATATAGCTAATGTTTATTATATATTATTTGTGCAATAAACATGAGGCAATAAATACTATATCCCAAAATTAAAGATGTCATAATTATGAGAATATATTGCAGCTAATATTTATTATACATTATGTGTGTAAAATGATTGGTTCTATTTCTAAGAGAAGAGTGTGATTACTCAGATGATCCAAAGGATCAATTCCTTATTACCTAATGGTCCAGGGGTGCCCACTGGTAAGTATATCTGTCACCATCAAGTGGATATGTTGCATATTGGCATTTTTCATGGATATGAGTTGAATATATAAGAACTTGGTATATCCTACAGAGTGGAATCCCTGTGTACAGCATTATGAATGGTTTACTAATATTTTAAATTACTACCTATATTGAATATTCCCATGTGTAATAGCAAAATCAGATGATCATGGTCCTCCACTCAATTGCAGGTATCCCATCATCTTTACATGTAGTCATCCTATCATTTCTGACATAGAGGTAAGTAGTATCCCTGATGTTCAAATCGAGGTTCATGCTGTATTGGATATTTTCTCTCTGTAGTCACCACATCGGATGGGCATGGTCCTATGACCAGTTGCAGGTATCCTAGCGGCCATCCCATCATTTCTGATATAGGGGTAGGTAATGTCTTTGATATTCAAATGGAAATTCGTGCTGGGGAGATATGTATCCAGTGACAAACAATTGTAGTGTATAACTATATAACTCATACTTCATTAATTTGATGTCCCTAATTACTATAGGGCTTTCCATCATGTTATCTGAGTAGATATGATATACGTGACGGGTATTTTATTGTCATCTCAAATGTTCCTTAGGCTATCATAACTTATTGCAGATCTAGAAAAGCGGCGAAAGAAAATTCTTCATTTAGACCCATACTTTTCAGTCTATGTATCCATCTCGCCTCTTCTTTCAATAATAATGAATCTATATTACCCCGCCTGGGACCTAGACGTAACTGACAGAGGCCTATAAAGCGTATGTCTTTCAAATTGCTGTTGTGGAAAGCCTGCATATGACGAGAGATGGGGGTATCTTTTGCTGTTCTTATACAGCTTAGGTGCTGAGAGATTCGTCTCTTGAATTCTTGAGTCGTTTTGCCCACATAAATTCTCGGGCATGAGCACACGGCGACATAAATAATGTTTTTGCTACTACAATTGATAAATTGCCTAATATCGTAGATCCGAGAATCTATGGGGTTCGTGAAGGTCTTGCTTTTAATAATATTCCAGAGGGAGTGTAAAAGGATATATAGGCTTATGACCTACACCCCCTCATGGATTAAATGAGCAATTGAACTTCTCATGCTTTGTCTAGGCTATGTTGGTGATATCCGGATGGAACAATGATTGTAGGTTATAGGTAGTTAGGGAAGACTCTACTGGGTCTTTGAGTTAGACCTCCAATATGTTTTAAAGGAGTGGATAATGTATATAGGAGGTTCCTGAGTGGGGCCACCCCTTATGGTTGAAGCCACCTAGGTATAGGGCATTGAAATAGGGCAAAATAGGGATCTATTTTCCAATAGGGCCCCTCAATATATACCTAACCCACTTAAAATAGGGAGTTTTCTTTCTCCGCCCCCCCCCCCCTTCTTTTATCACATTGTTCCACCATGGATATATCCATATTATCATAGTCTGAAAGACTGGAGTATAATATGGGACACTGCTCTATGATAACTTTCCTTCTAACATTGCCTTACATAGCATGATCTCCTACTCCATGCCTAGTCTTTTGTGGAAAATTTAACCCCTCTGAATATGCAAATGTGTTAAATTTCTATATTTTTTTTTGTTATGTCAGATATCTGTAGAATAGATATCTATTAGCTAGTTTAGTATATCTATGATTACTACTAGGAGCAAGCACATTGAGTATTCTGACCATTACATTCATATACCTGATATTGTGCATGGAGCACAAACAGTTAACATATCCGCCGAGTGCATGTAACTATGCTCCGCCCTAGGATGCGTCGCTCTAAGAAGCAGGGAGGGTGTGTCGGATATGACGTAGCGGCCCAGATGTATAATGCGCCAGATGCCGGATTTTCCGGCAGCACGCTCGGCTGGAAGTCAGCCGGCCTCTTCGCCACTGCGAGAGTGCGCACCACCGACTTTCTTTGATAATCACGAAACTGTGAGTATACTCCTGATGGAGTACTATCTTTCTCTGCAGGCATACCTCACTCCACGACTGCTGAGTAGGGATATGTTTTTATTTTGCAAGGATACCAGCTGGAGGGTTTAAGTGAGTGAGCTGCGATGTGCTAATTCATGGATACAAACAACCTAGATTGTGCATATATCTGACATTGCTCCTCTATATGCTTGGTTTTTTTCTTACAGGGCAGACCCCCGCTGGCAGATGACTTCAAGAGATATGCCCATACGGTTTAACCTATTTCTCTTTTTATATATC
The DNA here is from genome assembly GCF_029499605.1 of Hyla sarda. Taxonomy (NCBI): domain Eukaryota; kingdom Metazoa; phylum Chordata; class Amphibia; order Anura; family Hylidae; genus Hyla; species Hyla sarda. Next base: position 338,003,821 of record NC_079189.1, on the reverse strand, counting down.
TATTATAATTAAGAGCTAACCAGACAGTATTGCACAAACTATGTGATTCACTATAACTGTATGGTGTGTGGTGTATGTTTGTTTTAGGGGTTTAATTAATGGACCCTGGCAATATAATAGAAACTCCTTATGCTCTAAATACTCCCCTGATGACATCACTGAATAAGGCGATGGAAACGCGTTGGGAGAACCAGTCGCCGGAGATGGATGACTGAGGGAGTGTGATTCCTAGATCATCCATGTGAGATACTCTAATAGATCCAGGATGTGCTTTTGATTCAAATTATAGCACTCAGGAGCTAGTGTACTTATTTCTTAACAGCTCTTATAATTGCATAATAACTACAATACAAGCACTTAATGCACAATATTTGCTTTATTATTTTTAATCCAAAAAAAAGGTAAATTTTAGGCTCTCTTACACTGGTATTGGTCAGCTAATGATATATTATTGTCTTAAGCTAAGAGAATTTGATATACCGGTAGTGTACAGGATCCTAACAATTGTGCAAAATAGTCTGGGATAAAATTGGAAAAGGGGCCATTTAATGAAAATATTTAATGCAGGAAACAGTTATAGGTAGCTACATCTGGCACTGCACTATCCAGACTTCTGTGCAATTATGTTAGGTGGTGTACGAGTTCCTCGGTCTGTGCAGGATGATAGGTAGTGACCCCACTCAATCCTGTATCACACAAGATGCTTTATCCAATAACATGTATGTACATAAAGTATAACACTCCCCCCACGGCTTCTTCCATGCTGCTTTTGATTAATTGTACACATGTTTAAACGATAAAAATGCAGGGATCGGCTTCATTCAGACCTGCATGCGGATGGTGGGAATCTCTAAGCTAGAGGGTGTGACAGCTGTTTCGTAGGTCAGCGCCTATTTCGTCAGACCAGTTTACATTGAAATCTGCACCAGAAAATCCTGTGCATCAAATCTGTGCAGAATACTGTACATGTGACTAGACCATTAAGGAGGAAACCATCAACTGATTCCTTCCACAGAAATGAACCAAGATTGAATCCTTTTTCTCAAGGGGACTGTGCAGAGGTTGATCAGTTTTGCTGATAGCGTTATGGATGACAAAAAATAAATGACAAAATTGATCACTAAGGACTTGCATTTCCTTTGACAGTAATATCCAGTACATATCTGCCATACAGAGATTTCAGTCATTTGAGATTATTGTTAAATATGAATTTCATTAAATAATTTAAGATACTAAAAAAGCCACAGTCATACTTTTTTAAAATTACAAAAAATATACTATTGCATATAAACTATTAACTCTACCCTGATGCATCATTATGATATACAGTTGGAACTAGAAGTTTACATACCTATATAAAAATACACATATGCATGTTTTTTTTCACTGACATGAAATCAGAATAAGCCTTACCTTTTTTAGGTCAATTAGGATTACCAAAATTATATATATATTTGCCGAATGCCAGAATAATGAGAGAAATAATTTTGCATGGCATTTTTATTACTTTCTGCAAAGTCCAAAGTTTACATACACTAGGATTACTATGCCTTTAAACAATTTGGGACAGCCCATATGATGATGATGATGTCATGTCTTTGGAAGCTTCTGGTTAATTGGCAACATCTGAGTTAATTAGAGACATACCTGTGGATGTTTTTTAATGCACACCGGAAACCCACTGCTTCTGTGTGTAACATCATGGGAAAGTCTACATAAATCAGCCAAGATATCAAGAAGAGAATTGTGGACTTGCATAAATCTGGATCATCCTTGGGAACAATTTCCAGATACCTGCAGGTGCCTTGTTCATCTGTACAAACAACTATAAAGAAGATTGGAATGTCCAGCCATCATATCGCTCAGGAAGGAGACCGGTTCTGTGTCTCAGAGATAGACGTGCTTTGGTCCGACGTACATATCAACCCAAGAACGAAAGCAAAAGATCTTGTGAAGATGCTGGCAGAAGCTTGTAAGATTGTGTCCTTATCCACAGTGAAACAAGTACTGTATCAACATGGGCTGAAAGGCCACTCTGCCATGAAGAAGCCATTAATCCAAAAGAAACATATAAAAGTCAGATTAATGTTTGCAAATGCACACATGAACAAAGACCTATATTTTTGAAGACATGAACGAACTGTGGTCTGACGAAACTAAAATCGAACTGTTTGGCTATGATAACCATTGTTACGTTTGGAGGAAAAATGGAGAAGCTTGGAAGCCTAAGAACACTATCACAACTGTGGTGGCAGCATCATGTTGTGGGGTTGTTTTTCTGCAGGAGGGACTGGTGCACTTCACAAAATATGTGGCATCATGAGAAAAGAAGATTATGTGGCAATACTGAAGCAACATCTGAAGACATCAGCCAGGAAGTTAAAACTTGGGTGGAAATGGGTCTTCCAAATAGACAATCACCCAAAGCATACTGCCAAACTGGTTACAAAGTGGCTTAAGGATAACAAAATCAATGTTTTGCAGTCGCCATCACAAAGCCCTGATGTTAATCCTATTGAAAATGTATGGGCGCAGCTGAAAAGGCAGGTGCGAGCAAGGCGACCAACATACATGGCTCAGTTACACCAGTTCTGTCAGGAGGAATGAGCCATAATTCCTACCAACTATTGTGAGAAGCTTATGGAGGATATCCCAAACGATTGACCCAGTTCATACAGTTTAAGGGCAATGCTACCAAATACTAATGAAATATATGTAAACTTTTGACTTTGCAGAAAGTAATAAAAATGTCTTTAAAAATGATCTCTCTCTCTCTCTCTCTCTCTCTCTCTCTCTCTCTCTCTCTCTCTCTCTCTCTCTCTCTCTCATTAACGTGGCATTTGGCATTTTGGTAATCCCAATTGACCTAAAATTGGTAAGGCTTATTCTGATTTCATGTCAGATAGTGAGAAAAACATGCATATGTGTCTTTTTATATAGTGTATGTAAACCTCTGGTTTCAACTGTATATCCTAATGATACATCAGGGTAGTGATAATAGTTTATATGGTTTCAACTGTATATGTATAAATTACTATTGCTTATGTTGTGACTGAACCAAATGCCTGTTCAGGAATGTATATTACAGTCATCAAAGGAAAGTAATTGCAACCACCATGCACCATTTTTGGAAACTAGAATAGTCAAGGCATGGTAATTTCTTAAACCAAAGCTAATGAGTTACAGTATCTATAGCTACAGGCGCATCTATGAGACTGTGAAGTATATATTGGTTGAGCTGATGTATCAGCTGATGTATCTTGTGTGCCTGGTCAGTTTGTGAATATTTGTGGTTTGTACTGTCTTACAAGTGAGCACCACATGTAAGAAACAAATTTTGCTGGCACAGATGCCTTTCGGAGCTTAGCACACCAATGTGCATGTCTTGGAATGTAGTTTTACTTCTCTAACAATTTTTGCAGCACAATTTTGCCCAAAGAACACTTCCTCCAGCACCTGGCTCATGGAGTGTTAGTAGATAAGTAGTACTGAATAGCATCTGCCGGCCAAAGTTCATACAGCAGAACGCATTCCTGTATTCCTTGACAGGAGCCTGGACTCCCGTCACTTTGCTGAAGAATAGGAAAAAGAATAGGTTCCAGAATAGAACTGGCACACAACTTGTTATAACCAGTAGATTTGTGCACTAGAAAAATTTTCGTTTCGTTTTGTTTTGTTTTTTCGTTTTGTAAAAAAATTTCGATTCAGTAATATTTTCAGTTTTGATTTTTCGGATACATTCGGTATTCGGGTGTTCTGTATTGATTTTTCGGACACATTTGGTATTCGGGTACATTCGGTAAATCTTTTTATTCTTTTTTGGACTTTAGTGATCCTAAAAAATGATGGAGATACCTTTTTTAATAAAAATTGCGTAGGGTACCATAAAAAATAATAATAAAAAAGATACAGTAGTGATGGAAAAAATTGTATCTAACGAAATGTATCTTTTTTATTATGAAATGCTTATAAATTTTTAAACAGGGATCAATTTATGTGAGCGGGTAAAGCACTAAAAATGTAAAAATGTATTGTGTGCGTGTTTTTCCCTTTTTTTCCTTTAATTTTTTAGATAGTACTACTACTCCCAGCATGGAACACACTGTTCCATAATGGGAGTAGTAGTTACCTGTACTAATTGACAGATCGCCGGGGTCCCTTGCGATCCTCTTGTATAATGTATAGATGCGGCGGCTGCTCTTCTATGGTCCTCTGCACTCATGTATATATACACATATTCATATTTCCCGCAGAGCTGTGATTGGCCAGATGGTTCCAGCCAATCACAGCTCTCTGTGAGAAATAGGAATATGTGTATATATACGGCCATGCAGGGGACCATAGGAGAGCAGCCGCCACATCCACACATTATACAGGAGCATCACAGCAGGTGTCAGGAGTGATACCCACAGTGATCTTTCCTTAACTACAAGTACAACTACTCCCAACATGGAGTACACTCTGCTCCATGCTGGGAGCTGTAGTACCTGTATTAATAGACAGATCGCAGCGGGTGTCAGAAGTTACACTAGCTGCGATATGTCTATTAATGCAGGTACTACAACTCCCAGCATGGAGCAGAGTGTGCTCCATGTTGGGAGTATTAGTACCTGCAGTAAGGGAGAGATCCCAGTGGATGTCACTCCTCCTAACACCCGCTGCGGATCAGTTGTTCTCAGGGCTACAGAGCAAGGAGAACAGCTGAAGCTGAGCCGTAGGTATACATCGTATATCTACTGCCCAGCAAGAACTTACAGTGAGCCTGCAATGTGTATACAGTATACACATTGCTGGCTCACTTAACCCCTTGCTGAGCTGTGCGCTATGTGCAAGCCCAGCAAGGAAAGAGATAACTTACACTACAGGACAGTGTAGGTTAACCCTTTGGGCGGTATACACTTTATACAGAAGACGAATTCCGCTTACTTCCCTCGAGTACTGGGCAGGTCCGTGTGATGGCGTCATTAGGGGAGGAGCTACAGAAGGGAACTAGGCTAGTTAATCTGAAGCTCTGTTCACATTGTCCGTTTTGTATAATGTGAACAGACCCTTTTGGCAGTGTCTACCCAGACAGGGAGGCTCCAGCTGTTGCTAAACTACAACTCCCAGCATGCCCAGACAGCAAAAGCCTGTCTGGGCATGCTGGGAGTTGTAGTTTTGCACCAATTGGTGGCTCCCTGCTTCGGTAGACTTTGCATCATGGGTGCTCTCCCCAGCGGACAGCACCAAAAATGTCATAACCAATTTTTTGTGTTTTTTTTACTTCTCGTTTCAGATCCGTGTATGCAGAGGATTACTGCTGATTCGATGGATTACAGCGGATAATTTTTTATTCTTTTAAGAAAATGGTTAACGAGGGCTGTGGGGGAGTGTTTTTTAAATAAAATAATTTTTCCAATGTGTTGTGTTTTTTTTAAATTGAATTTTCAGGCTTAGTAGTGGAAGCCGGTCTTATTGACTGAATCCATTACTAAGCCAGGGCTTAGCATTAGCCCCCAAAAACAGCTAGCGCTAACCCCCAGCTGAGAATGAGAATGAAAATACGGGGAACCCTATACGTTTTTTTATTTTTTTTATTTAAATAAATTTAAAAAAAAACACATAGGGTTCCCTGTATTTTCATTCTCAGCACAATATCAACCATACAGCAACAGCCTGACGTTACCAGGGTGGGCGACGACCATTGTTACTGGCCCTCCCCAGCCTAAATAATGCCAGCCTGTTACCGCCTAGGCCCAGGAGCGCCATTTTTGATGCTCCCGGCCTGTTGGTACCGGCTCTTCCCGGCACCCCTGTGGTGGTGGGTACCGAGGTAATAATTGGGGGTTAGCGCTAGCTGTTTTTGGGGGTAGCACTAAGCCCTGGCTTAGTAATGGATTCAGTCAATAAGACCAGCTTCCACTACTAAGCCTGAAAATTCTATAAAAAAAAAAACGCAACAGATTGGAAAAATGATTTTATTTAAAAAACACTCCCCCACAGCCCTCGTTAACCATTTTATTAAAAAAAAAAAAAAAATAATCCGCCGTAATCCATCCATCTGAAACGAGAAGTAAAAACAAAAACAAAAAATTGGTTATCACATTTTTGGCGCTGTCCGCTGGGGAGAGCACCCATGATGCAATGTCTACCGAAACAGGGAGCCACCAATTGGTGCAAAACTACAACTCCAAGCATGCCCAGACAGCCTTTGGCTGTCTGGGCATGCTGGGAGCTGTAGTTTTGCAACAGCTGGAGTCTCCCTGTCTGGGTAGACACTGCCAGAAGGGTCTGTTCACATTATACAAAACGGACAATGTGAACAGAGCTTCAGATTAACTAGCCTAGTTCCCTTCTGTAGCTCCGCCCCCCTAATGAGGTCATCACTAGGGGCAGAACTACACGGACCTGTCCGGTACTCGAGGGAAGTAAGCGGAATTTGTCTTCTGTATACACTATATACTGCTATCTATAGATAGCTGTATATAGTGTATACCGCCCAAAGAGTTAACCTACACTGTCCAGCAGCATAGCGCACAGCTCAGCAAGGGGTTAAGTGAGCCAGCAATGTGTATACTGTATACACATTGCAGGCTCACTGTAAGTTCTTGCTGGGCAGTAGATATACGATGTATACCTACGTCTCAGCATCAGCTGTTCTCCTGGCTCTGTAGCCCTGAGAACAGCTGATCCCGACAGCTGATTCACATAAGGACGATCGCAGCGGGTGTCCGGAGGAGTGACATCCGCTGTGATCTGTCCCTTACTGCAGGTACTAATACTCCCAACATGGAGCACACTCTGCTCCATGCTGGGAGCTGTAGTACCTGCATTAATAGACATATCGCAGCGAGTGTAACTTCTGACACCCACTGCGATCTGTCTATTAATGCAGGTACTACAGCTCCCAGCATGGAGCAGAGTGTACTCGATGTTGGGAGTAGTAGTACTTGTAGTAAAGGAAAGATCACTGCGGGTATCACTCCTGACACCTGCTGTCATGCTCCTGTATAAATGTATGGATGCGGCTGCCGCTCTCCTATGGTCCCCTGCACGGCCGTATATATACACATATTCCTATTTCTCACAGAGAGCTGTGATTGGCTGGAACCATCTGTCCAATCACAGCTCTGCGGGAAATATGAATATGTGTATATATATGTGAGTGCAGGGGTCCATAGAAGAGCTGCCGACACATACATACATTATACAAGAGGATCGCAAGGGACCCCGGCGATCTGTCAATTAGTACAGGTAACTACTACTCCCATCATGGAACAGTGTGTTCCATGCTGGGAGTAGTAGTACTACCTAAAAAATGTACACGCACACACTACATTTTTATTATTGTCAGCTACATTTTTAGTGCTTTACCCGCTCACATAAATTGATCCCTGTTTAAAAATTAATAAACTTTTCATAATAAAAAAGATACATTTCGTTAGATACAATTTTTTCCATCACTACTGTATCTTTTTTATAATTTTTTTGTTATTAGAATGAATTCTTTACGTTCGTTATTTTGCTATTCGTATTATCGTGGCTATTCGGGAATGTTCAAAATATGTTTTCGTGCATTCCGATCGGTCCGAATGCCCGAAATTGGTAAAATTCGGTAAATTACACATTCGTGCCGAACCGAATTGCACATGTCTAATAACCAGTCTCTACTCAGAAAACACACCGTTAACAACAACCCTCTGATATCTAACTGCTAATCCACTGAACTATTCCAAAGGATAGGGGATAAGATGTCTGATTGTGGGGGTCCCACTGCTGGGACCCCCCGCAATCTCTGTGCAGCACCCGGCATTCTAAACAGTATGTCCCATTCGTGTCTATAGAACCCAGCTTTCTAGACATACTGTTTAGAATGTCAGGTACTCCACTGAGATCATGGGGTGACCCAGCAACAGGAGCCCCACAATCAGATATCTTATTCTTTGGAAGATGTCAAGGGGCAAAGTACCCCTTTAAGTCAAATTCTCACTATCCTCTCTATCAACAGGGACCCTTATCAAATGCTGTTCTTAAGTCCAGATAGTACATACACTTACAAAAATGGCCCAAAAAAATCTAAGAAACCCGAGCCCAGATCTGTGCATTTATAGCTACAAAAATAGACTCAGAAGCTTATTAGAACATATAGGGGGAGATTTATTAAAACCTGTCCAAAGGAAAAGTTGCCCTTGATGTTGCCCTTGATGTTGTACACTGGCAGTCCTTCCAGTTTAGACACAACTTCGAACAGGATATCTTTCTATCTGTCAGCCAGTTTGTGTTTTCCAGGCACTCCTAAATTCTGGAGAAGAACTTTATCTCCTGCTTGAATCTCCCGATGTCTCACCTTAGCATCATACCTTCTTTTGTTCCGTTCTTCCATTTTTGCTGCAGCATGGGTGGCCAACTCATAGGCCCGATGAAGGTTTTGTTTGAGGTTCCTCACTTATTGAAAGTGTGAGGTTGAATCTGTTCCATCAGCAGACACTCCCAACCGGACATTTATCAGTAATCGGGCTTCTCTTCCGAACATTAGGAAATAGGGGGAAAACCCTGTAGATTAATACCTTGTACAGTTGTATGCGTGGACCATGGCTTCCACATGCTTACTCCAAGATCGCTTTTCAAGTCTAGGAGGGTCCTATTGAACCTTTCTGGCTATGCATCACCCTCTGGATGATAAGACTTATGCACTTGTAACATGTCCAACATTTCCTTGATTAACTTGCTCTCAAAGTCTCTATCTTGATCAGAGTGTATCCGATTGGGTAGTCCAAAGTATATAAAATTCTTCGGCCAAATGACTTTGGCTACAGTCACAGCCTTTTGATCTTTTATGGGGAAAGCTTGAGCATATCTTCCAAAGTGATCTGTTACCACCAGCACATTCCCAATCCCTGCTGTATCATTTTCAATGCAGAGATAGTCCATGCACACAAGATCCAGGGGTCCCATACTTTTCAGATGACCCATAGGGGCAGCTCTCACAGGCAGGGTCTTCCTCGGGATACACCTTCTTCAGGTCTTTACATGTTGCTCGACATGTTCCCTCATGCGACACCAATAGAACCTATCTTGTACTACGCCATAGGTCTTGTCCACCCCGAGGTGCCCATGTTGATCGTGGAGGGCTATCAGGGCCATGCCCCAGTATCTGTGTGGTAGTACTAATTGTTTTCTGCCAGGTTGATCATGATACTTCACAACCCTATAGAGGACTCCATCTTCCAGGCCTAGTTGGCTCCATTCTCTTTGGTATAACTCTCAGACTCACGGGGAGAGAAGTCAGCACTTTAGGATTCTTAGTCTTCATTGCCCTGAGAATTGTCCCAATATATCAGTCCTGTGCTTGAGCCTTCCTCTTGTCTTCTGTGGTTATGCTGGACCACTGTTGAAGCATGACTGGAGCATGGAACAACTCGGGCACTGCTTCTGGGGAGTGACTAATAGAGTCTATCCCTCTTAGCTCAGAAAATTCCTCTTGACTCTCAGCCACTACATACGTTTGACAAAAGGCTGCCACCCCCGGTTCAGGTATCTCTTCCCACCATTCCTTTTCTTCTTGGTGAGGAGGGAGTCCAGGTTTGCGGGACAGGGCATCGACACTAACATTCTAGGGGCTAGGTTTGTATTTCAGGCTGAAACTGTAGTTTGACAAGGCAGATAATGTACTGTGGCATCCAGCTTGGCTGAAGTCTGAATGTAGGTTAGTGGATTGTTATCAGTCCTTACTTCCAATGATGCTTCATACAAATAGTCATACAGCTTCTCCACGATGGTCCACTTAAGTGCCAGATATTCTAACTTATGAACTGGATAGTTCTTCTCAGCACCCAAAAGACTTTTACTTATATAAGCCACTGGTCTTAATCCTTCTGGATAACTTTGGAGCAATACACCCCCTAGGCCTTCCATACTGCCATCCACATGGAGGATATATTGTTTCTCAGGGTCTGCATATGCCAAGACAGGAGCTTCTGTAAGTCTCTTCTTCAATGTCTGAAAAACCTCTTCCCATCTTGAAGTCCATTTCTCTCCAAAGGCAAAAATAAGAGAAAAAAGGGGGGAGACCGGCAAGAGGCGCCTAGTGTGATACCGTAAGGATGGATGGCCAGGAAAACAATCAAGGTGTATATGGGCCTGCGGAGCCCGTAGGTAGTGGGTACTCACCTGAGGCGAGTAGGATACTCGCATATCAACCCACAGCGGGGTTAGAGACTGGAGACAGCTGCTTGGCCCAGGGTGCAGGAGAGGCGTAGCCCGTTCCGGAGGAAAATGTTGCAGGAAGAAGCGGAAAAAACCCTTTAGAGGAAGGCGCTGCTGAGGTCCAGTGGGAAAGATGTCCAGAGTAGGAGTGGAAATGATCAAGCAGGAGAGTGGAGTGTTGAACCACGCTGGATCAATTTATTATGCAAGGTGAGGTACAAAGAGGATAACGCGTTTCAGGGGACAGTGCCCTGTTCTTCAGATCAATGTTCTGAAGAAGGGGGCGCTATCCCCCGAAACACGTTACCCTGTTTGTACCTCTCCTTGCAAAATAAATTGATTCAGCATGGTTCAACACTCCAATCTCCTGCTTGATCATTTCCACTCCTACTCTGGACATCTTTTTCCCACTGGACCTCAGCAGCTCCTTCCTCTAAAAGATTTTTTCCGCTTCTTCCTGCAATGATTTCTCTCCAAAGGGATCTTTAAGACATGGTGCCTTTGTACCCCCTACGTCAGAGGTAATCTTCAGCAGGTCATGTAACTCTCAAGCAATCTTCGAGTAGTCTTTCACGAACCTTCAATAGTAACCACAGAAACCAAGGAAGGACCGCAATTCACTGATGTTATTGGGTCTTGCCCAATTCAACACTGCTCCAATCTTAGCTGGGTCTGTGGCTACTCCTTCAGCAGAGACTATGCGCCCTATGTAAGTGACAGAGTTCTTGGCAAACCTGCATTTGTCCACTGATATCTTCAGGCACTCTGCTTGAAGTTGATCCAACACTTTCAACAACCTCTGTTCGTGCTCCTCTGTTTAGGTCATCCAGATACACTAGACACTCTTTGGGATTCATATCCCCCCCACAGTTTTCTCCATCAGCCTCTGAAAGGTAGCAGGAGCTCCTGTGACTCCTTGTGGCATTCTGGTAAACTGAAATAACCCCAAGGGACAGATGAAATCTGTCTTCTCCTGATCCTCCTTCTTCATTGGTACTTGATAACACCCAGATCTCAGGTCAAGCACACTGAACCACTGGCTGCCAGATAGGGCATTCAGCAGATCTTCTATCCGGGGCAAGGTGTACTAATAAGGCACAGTCCTTTTGTTCAGAGTATGACAGTCCATCTATAGCCGAAATGCATCATTCTTTTTTCCTCACTACTACAATGGGTGAAGCATAGGGACTCCTGGACTCTGTGATGATGCCAGCTCCTTCCATCTGTTGGAGTATGTCCCGGACATCTTCCCCATCTCGAGGGGGTAGTCTTCTTGACCTTTCTCTGGAAGGACTAGGATCAGAAAGTCTTATAGCATGGGTGGCTCTCTTAGAACACCCCACGTCCATTTCTGCTCTGGAGAAAACTCCCTCTCAAGTAGCTAGTTTAGAATAAAGGCTGTCTTTCCAATGTTGTGGTAGAGGAGAATCTTCCAAATGAAAATTTTCCAGTGCTTTCACATGATACTTCTGTTCTGCACTCACAGACATGATGGACGAAACTTGATCTAATAGTTGTATCACACCAATCTTCTGATGACGATCAATCAAGCTCCGACACCAATTTTTGCACCAATCTTTCACCTCAGGTATGAGGTCCACCCCTTCTTCTGATCATCTTCAGGCAGAGACTTGATAAGATATTGTCCACTTCCCCCCAACATTTCACGGTGCATTGAGGCTATGGCTCGTAAGGTTTTGGTCTCACCAGGCTTCACAAATACAGGTTTTGTCCCTGAATAGTGGCATGACCCTGGTTTCGTTTCAAGGGCTAGTCATTGGAACTCTTTCCCTAGGACAGGGCTGACCTTCATCAGTCGGGCTAATGAAACATCTCCCACTTCTGTCAGGTAGATCCTGAATACATCCTGTACCATCTTTGTATTAGTACCCAAGATTATTGGGGCACACACTTTCTTGGCTGCAGGGCAAATGAGAGCTTCCAGCTCCATAGGACAAGTCATCCCGGTGTTTAACTGGGGAATGGTTATGGTCACTTTTATGCATCCCTCCACGGGTTGAGCTTGAGACCCCACACCATATATTTGAAACTCTCCTGCAGGTTCCATGGGAATGTGTTTCAAATGAGGTTCATAGAAGTCTTTGTAGATGATGGTGACTTGAGACCCTGTTTCTAGCAATGCTGAAGCATGAATTCCTTCCACTTGCACATGTATCAAGGATTTAGGTCCAATCTTGGCCCCTACGGATAGATTATGTGTAGGCGTGTTGTTCCTTCGCTTGTAAGACCTGGTCATTTGAGTCTCCTCGAGCTCAGTTGCAAGAACCTGCATATCTACCTCTATGGAATTAGCAGGGTACTCCCTCTGAAAATGCCCTGACTTTCCACATTTAAAGCAGTCCCCTGGGCAGGGTGAATCCTCAGGAAACAGATTCCTCTGAGTCTTTCTGTGTTGTCCCCACTTCTGAGGGAAGGATCTGCTCTCTCTGGCGGTGATTTGCATAAAAGCTCCAATTCATCCACCTTCTTCCTAAGGGCTGACAGTTCTGTATCCTCTTTCTCTTTCCGTAGAGGTGGACACATCTGGTCTTCCAATTTCCTGGCTGTATTTATTAATGTGGAATAGGACAGAACTTTATCATCCAACTTGGCTTTCAGCAGAATCATAACTTAATTATTGGTCAAACCCCCTCTCTGAATTTGCTTTGATAGCCGAGTGTCCAACTCAGAGGTGGTGACTACTCCTTTATGAAATAACTTTCCCAGCGTTAGCTGTAAACGGTTGATATAGTCAGTGGCTTTTTCATGTTCCTTCTGCTTAGTGGTTAGGAACTTAACCAACAGATCATCCAAATCGTCAGATTTTCCATAAGCTTCCTGTAAACTTGCAGATAGTCTTGCACAGTAGCTTGCCCATTCACTCCCTTGCACAGTTGTATCATGTCTGTTATCAGTTGTTTCATGGCTGAAAAACGAAGACTCTCCATCATCCGCTGTTTCTTTATGGTATCAGTACAACACCATTCCTTCAACAATCGCATAGCATTATCCTTCCAGACTTCAAAAGGCTCTTCTCCTGGAGGGACCAGCTGATTCCCGGAAAACACCTTTAGTTTTTGGTAACTAGGGGTATGGTTTGCTTTCACCATGGTCTCTGAGAGCTTTTGTAGTATGTCAGATACATCACTACTTCCTGTAGACGTGCTACTCAATACAGGGTTGTCTTGTTTCTGTAATGCTGGAGATGGGGGAGACTCTGTTATAGGAGTAATCATCCCTTGTTCTCTAGTAGGGGGGCAGCTTGTTTAGGAATGGCTCCGGCCTTTCCAGAGATGGGAGTCAGGGGCTTTTCTGCATCATAGTCTTCTTTTTGGTCCTAACCCAAAGGGTTGTTGTGGTGAGACCCTTTCTTTCTTATCAGGGAGGGCGTACACTAAGGAGCATCCTTCATCTGTGGCTCCATATAAATGAATGTTGATAGGCCTCAATGACAATATGACAATATATTAACATATTTGTTTGGCCATCAGGATCTTGCAGGATATCCCTGACAGTCGCTATTTTTATTCCCAGTCGGATTTCCATACACAAGATGAGATGGCTCATCTCACAGCAGGGGGATACTTGGCATAATACTACGGCTAATGCTGGGCTCACTCTGTTGCAAAGGAGGGAGTGGCCTGAAGACTTAACTTATTCTCACTGGCTGTACCCCAATATATGATCTCAGCAGTGCCTCCATATCCAGCGGGTTTTTGGCTGCACCCCCTAGTGTCTATGGGGTCCCTTACCTTAGCTACCTCTCTACGCCCGACAGGTGAATCCTGAGCCACCGCTATCTGGGAGCTTGGGTACATGTCTGTGGCAGTGCCTCCACCCAGTGGAACATCCGGGGTAGGGTTGTGGGGTCCCACTGGGAACATACTGGGTACAATGAGACTGACACAGCCTAGTGTAAACTAACTTTATATAGTAAGTAGCAAATGAACAACATACATAGAATAATAAAATAGTGTAACACAGATAGGAATGTAATGGGGATTTTCCTCATGCACCCACTAGCACACCTGCGGCCCACCCCCTTATCTTCACCCTAATGGCCGTTGGTGTACATAGGAGTGTTGGGGCCCTTATAAGTTCTCCTCTGCAGCATCACTGAAGCAGCCTGCGCTGTGTAATATCCGCCACTAGACCTCAGAATCTTTACTTTGAGTAAGGAGACAGATGCCCAGTGGTGCAACAGGGAAGAGGCTTTATCTTACACTCACAACACCATTAACTAGGCCAGCCCAGCAGCAGTCTCCTTGCGTGGTATTCACCAGATGTCTGGACTTAGTGCTTGTCTCTGCCAGCAGGTCTCTCTCTCAGCTAGTGTGGTCCTGGGTGAAGCAAGTTCTCTCAGCTAAGTTCTGTCTCTTTGGTGCAGTCTCTCACAGCTAGAAGCACATCTTTTCTCTGGATAAGCTTGTGGTCGTCTGAGTAAATCCTCAGGGCACAGGACCTGTATGATGTCACAATCATGTGACTGAAGACTCCACCAATCAGCATCATCTCTCATGAATGGCTGCTAATCATGTGATCACAGCTACAGTCTTTATTAACAGCATACTAGTTCATTTGTGGTCTCTATCCGCCATTTACTGGGCATTTCAGATGATGCAGCCAACTCCACAGGGGTTTTATATTCTCCACTCAAAGATACAGCACCAAAGACAAGGTCCGGTAAATTGCAGGCTGTGGTCTTTATTGTGTACAGGAACACGCGTGCAAAGTTTCGGCTAGATAGCCTTTTTCAAGCATAATAAAAACATCCACATAACAGACTTAAATATACAAAGGTTGCATATGATTGGTGCAATAACAGGTGATGTATAACAGTCATTAGTTTGAAGACCAACCCATTAGTCATGATAGGCTGGAAATGTTAATCATGTGATATATAAGTGTCAAACTATGTAAACATATAAGTTAAATATAATCTACAATCAACAATATTCTATTAAACATGGGCCAATCGCTGTAGAAGAATGTGGGGAGTCCACATAACAAAAAATTCCAAAACCAATCTGCGCTGCATTGCCAAACTGCATCCTCATTTCTCACGTGTCATTCGTTTGTAAAAAGAAAACCTCTGCGGCTGCGTGGATACACTCCATGTCAGGCTTCGTCATTTCTTACATGCGCAGATCATTCTGTTGCAGACGCTTCACTATGGGATACAGAGCCTGCGCAGACCCCATGCGCATCTCTGCGACTTCCGTCGAGATCGCTGCCGCCGAAACGGTCGACGCGCTCACACACAGACTAGCTTGTGTGAGCGCATCGCCTCAGTCAGACATGGTGATCCCCACACAGGTAGTCCCCATGATCACGCGATAGTAACCACATCAATGACAATTTATTAGGGACACATATGTCCCAAGAATTTATGTATTCTACCAAAAAGAAAAATTCTTTTGAAAAAAGGTTGCAGCGAAACAGTCTCCCAGATTGGTAATGTGGATAGTTGAGTCCCCAATTCATGTTTAAAGTGTTACAAGTGCCTAAAGTGAGAAAATGGAAACAGAAAAAATATTAAGTAAAATATCCATAAAGAATGCACATTAGTTAAAAACAACACCTAATTTGTTGCACCTTGATCATAAAGGAGTGTGGTCAATAATATACTATATCCGAACTAGACGAGAGCATGAAATCTATACATGGCAAATGTTACAACACAGAGAGGGCAAAAGGCGTGAAGGAAGAGCCTGCCAAATACATCCGAATTCTACAACAACAAGAATGGATGGGTTTCTGTCGACAGCTTCATCTATACAACAACCTTTTTTTTCCAAGGGCTCCCACCAAGAAGGAGACGTGGGGGCAGAAAACACCGAAGGAGACATCAGGACCAGACAGAGAATGATCTACAAACCACCGAGGGGACATGCCAACCACAGGAGAGGACGCTGGTGGTAAATATCAGCTCCACTACTTTATCTGACATTGAATTGTGTGCTTTAGAAAGGGGACTGTCATTTTTCCCTACTATGGACATAGACTGGTTTTCGTTACAGGTCGATCTGGAGATCTTTTTCTTTTGCAGGATAAGATTAAAATGTCATTTTGACAAAATGATAGATGTTGAACCTTCCCTCAATAAATCCACTATGCTTACATTGAGGGAGGTGGGGCTATTTAATAATAGTAATTATCAACCACCTAGGGCCCATAATGATATTGAAGCATATATACAGATTGTATGTGAATAGGTCGAACAATTATAAACTACACATACTAGTGAGAATACATGGCATAATGCCTCCAAGAAGGAGCTAGAGTCTATTAAACAACTGGGGAGAAACCCCAACATTACCATTAAGCCTGCAGACAAGGGGGGACACCACCCAGCCTGCAGACAAGGGGGGGACACCCCCCAGTATCTAGCATAAATACATAGACAGCTTGATGATCGCACTGTACACTCAAGATAGGAGATAGGAGGACGGGATAGGGGGTTGAGATAGGAGGACGGGATTGGAGGTTGGGATAGGAGGACGGGATAGGCGGTCAGGATAGGAGGACGGGATAGGAGGTCAAGATAGGAGGTTGGGATAGGAGGTCGAGATAGGAGGTCGGGATAGGAGGTCGGGATAGGAGGTCGAGATAGGAGGTCGAGATAGGAGGATGGGATAGGAGGTCGAGATAGGAGGTTGAAATAGGAGGTCAACATAGGAGGACGGGATAAGAGGTCAAGATAGGAGATTGGGATAAGAGGTGGAGATAGGAGGACGGGATAGGGGGTTGGGATAGGAGGACGGGATAGGAGGTCGAGATAGGAGGATGGGATAGGAGGTAAGGATAGGAGGTAGGGATAGGAGGTCGAGATAGGAGGATGGGATAGGAGGACGGGATAGGAGGTTGAGATAGGAGGATGGGATTGGAGGTAAGGATAGGAGGTAAGGATAGGAGGTCGAGATAGGAGGATGGGATAGGAGGACGGGATAGGAGGTTGAGATAGGAGGTCGAGATAGGAGGTCGAGATAGGAGGATGGTATAGGAGGACGGGATAGGAGGTTGAGATAGGAGGTCGAGATAGGAGGACGGGATAGGAGGACGGAATAGGAGGATGGGATAGGAGGTCGAGATTGGAGGACGGGATAGGAGGTTGGGATAAGAGTTCAGGATAGGAGGTCGAGATATGAGGACGAGATGTGAGGATGGGATATGAGGTTGGGATATGATGACGGAATAGGAGGTCTGGATATGAGGACAGGATATGGGGTTGGGATATGACAACAATATATGAGGACGGGATATGAAGTCAAAAGCTTCCTCCTTTGTTTATTTTCCTCCTCAACAAGGATTAGGAAGGAAAAACCGGGCAACGCCGGGTATTCAGCAAGTGATAATATAAAAAAGGTGCTCAGATAAAAATGCAGACTGAAAATAATTATTTTCTGTTTGGGGATGAATTATATGTCTACTTATTAGTAATGTGTTACTATGGTAGTCTTTGTTACTTTTTTGTTCCCAGGTCCCCCAGTGTGGTTTTGGGGTTTTTGCTCACCATTCCTGTGATCATTTTGACACCATGAGGTGAGATCTTGTTATCAGTGGTCTTGTATGTCTTAAATTTTCTAACAATTGCTCCCACAGTTGATTTCTTCACATCAAGCAGCTTGCCTATTGCAGATTCAGTCTTCCCAGCCTAGTGCAGGTCTACAATTTTGTTTCTGGTGTCCTTCAACAGCTCTTTGGTCTTGGCCTTAGTGGAGTTTGGAGTATGACTGTTTGAGGTTGTGGACAGGTGTCTTTTATACCGATAACAAGTTCAAGCAGGTGCCATTTATACAGGTAACAGGTGGAGGACAGAGCAAACTCTTAAAGAAGAAGTTACAGGTCTGTGAGAGCCAGAAATCTTGCTTGTTTGTAGGTGACCAAATACTTATTTTCCACCATAATTTAAAAATACATTCTTTAAAAATCAGACAATGTGATTTTATGGATTTTTTTCTTATTATGTCTCTCATAGTTAAGGTATACCTATGATGAAGATTACAGGCCTCTCATCTTATTAAGTGGGAGAACTTGCACAATTGGTGGCTGACTAAATATTTTTTTGCCCCACTGTATATATGTAGTCCTTCCTTCAAAGGCTCAAGTGAGCCAAGTATCCACAATTGTCCTAGAAAGTAAGAGACATTAAAGGGGTAATCCGGTGAAAACCTTTTTGCAACAGCTGAAGGCACACTGGTTGCAAAACACTGAGTTTGTTACCAAACTCGGTGTTTCACAACCAGTGTGCCTCCAGCTGTTGCAAAACTACAACTCCCAGCATGCACTGATAGACCGTACATGCTGGGAGTTGTAGTTTTGCAACAGCTGGATGCCCCCCCCCCCCCAATGTGAACATACAGGGTACAGGGTACACTCATATGGGCGGAGGTTTACAGTAAGTATCCGGCTGCAAGTTTGAGCTGCGGCAAATTTTCTGCCGCAGCTCAAACTGCCAGCGAGAAACTACTGTGAACCCCCGCCCATGTGACTGTACCCTGAAAACACTACACTAACACAAAATAAAATAAAAAGTAAAAAACACTACATATACACATACCCCTACACAGCCCCCCTCCCCAATAAAAATGAAAAACGTCTGGTACGCCACTGTTTCCAAAACGGAGCCTCCAGCTGTTGCAAAACAACTACTCCCAGTATTGCCAGATAACCACTGACTGTCCAGGCATGCTGGGAGTTTTACAACAGCTGGAGGCACCCTGTTTGGGAATCACTGGCGTAGAATACCCCTATGTCCAACCCTATGCAAATCCCTAATTTAGGCCTCAAATGTGCATGGCGCTCTTTCGCTTTGGAGCCCTGTCGTATTTCAAGGCAACAGTTTAGGGTCACGTATGGGGTATCGCCGTACTCGGGAGAAATTGTGTTAAAAATTTTGGGGGGAATTTTCTGCTATTAACCTTTTTAAACATTTTTGAGAAACCAAGCATTTTAGGTTAAAAAAAATATTTTTTTTTTACATATGCAAAAGTCGTGAAACACCTGTGGGGTATTAAGGTTCATATTACCCCTTGTTACGTTCCCCAAAGGGTGTAGTTTCCAAAATGGTATGCCATGTGTGTTTTTTTTTTTTTTTGCTGTTCTGGCACTATAGGGGCTTCCTAAATGCGGCATGCCCCCAGAGCAAAATTTCCTTTCAAAAAGCGAAATGTGACTCCTTCTCTTCTGAGACCTGTAGTTCGCCAGTAGAGCACTTTTTACCCCCATATGGGGTGTTTTCTGAATTGGGATAAATTGGGCTTCAAATTTTGGGAGGTATTTTCTGCTATTACCCTTTTTTTAAATGTAAAATTTTTGGGAAACCAAGCATTTTAGGTAAAAAAAAATATTTTTTTTTACATATGCAAAAGTCGTTAAACACCTGTGGGGTATTAAGGTTCACTTTACCCCTTGTTACGTTCCTCAAGGGGTCTAGTTTCCAAAATGGTATGCCATGTGTTTTTTTTTGCTGTTCTGGCACCATAGGGGCTTCCTAAAGGTGACATGCCCCCCAAAAACCATTTGTCGCTCCTTCCCTTCTGAGCCCCCTACTGTGCCCGCCGAACACTTTACATAGACATATGAGGTAAAAATTTTCTCCTTTTTACCCCATGTAAAAATTCAAAAATTGGGTCTACAAGAACATAAGAGTGTAAAAAATGAAGATTTGGAATTTTCTCCTTCATTTTGCTGCTATTCCTGTGAAACACCTAAAGGGTTAAAACACTTACTGAATGTCATTTTGAATACTTTGGGGGTGCAGTTTTTTTAATGGGGTCATTTGTGGGGTATTTCTAATATGAAGACCCTTCAAATCCACTTCAAAACTGAACTGGTCACTGAAAAATAGTGAGTTTGAAAATTTTGTGAAAATGCTAAACTTTGAAACCCTCTGGTGTCTTTCAAAAATTATTTTGAATATCCATTTTCCTTACAAGCAGAGTGCTTAAAAATTTGAAAAATGCAAAATTTTCATTTTTTTCATGAAATTTGGGGATTTTTCACCAAGAAAGGATGCAAGTTACCACAAAAATTTACCACTATGTTAAAGTAGAATATGTCACGAAAAAACAATCTCGGAATCAGAATGAGAAGTAAAATCATTCCAGAGTTATTAATGTTTAAAGTTACAGTGGTCAGAATTGCAAAAAATGCTCTGGTCCTTAAGGTTTAAAATGGCCTGGTCCTTAAGGGCTTAAAGGTACATATTAGAACACATCTGTGTTTTGCTAGAAAGGCTTCTTCCGGAGGTGTGGTTTAGTGATATTCAGCCAGTTTTTTTTTGTGTAGGTGCCAACCAATCACAACATTATCTCATGAGCCCTTCTCTCCCCCCTTCTGACTGGTGAAAGTAGAGGAGAATCTCTATCAGTTTTAATTCTACAGATGTTAAACTAACTGTCCTGTAATGCCACAGTTTTTCGTCTTTCTGTCACTACTATATCTGGTGAACAGATTAAGGTGCCAATGGTACAGAAAAAGGTCCATATAGCATTTACCATTCTAGGAATGTGGTACAATAACCAATGGCCCTACAACATGACAGGGAAATTCACCCAGATCATGACGCCGCCTGTTGAATATCAACGGTGCATCCATGAGTTAGGGCTTCATAGTGTTTATGCCAGATTAAGACCCGACCACCTGGATGGTTCAGCTAGAATTTGGATTGTTATTTCATCTCATATTCTGCCATGTGTCCAAGGGCCATTGGCTTCTTTCCTTGCCTCATGTGAGGCATTGTTCTTATGATGTGGACCATCAGGGGCACCCATGTTGGACAATAGCTATAGAAACCCTGTCAATGCTGCATGGCTAGTGTTCAAATTTGCCTTACTTGCCCACTTTTGTACTGCTGGGTCAATCGAACCACTGTGGAATCTAGTTGCAGAGATGCCAAACTCATCACCCAATGCTTGCCTCTTGGATCAACAGTTACAGGATGTGGCCTCCTACTGTATAGTCTTCTGTCAGATGTCTGTCAATAGTCCATTCAGTCTTGGTACAATATTGATACCATGATTCAGAAGCAACCAATATGGCACCAAACCTCCATGCCCCAACAATCTGCCTACAGTCAAAAGTCATTTAAGATACTACAGTCACTAATGACTGGCAAATTTAGCTTTTTACTGTCCAGAAGAGAGGTAAACACATTGGCCCAGATTAATCAAATTGTGTGAGAGAAAAAATAGAGAGATTTTCCGACAACAACCAACCAACTTTAACAGAGCTTGTTAGCTGAGCTGTGATTGATTGTTGTGAGAAAATCTCTCTATTTTTTCTCTCACACAGTTTATAAATCTCCCCCATTATCTCAAAGCCAGTTATAATACAGTCACCATGTGGTTTCCCATTATTGGTCAGTATATAAAAAATGGCGTGTAGCAAAAACTTTGAATAATAGCATCCATTGTTTTTACACAAAAAATAACTTTATTGTTTTAGTATTTTTCTCAATTTCATGCAGAGTACCACTGAAAAGTTGTGCTAAGAAATTTTAGTTTTTAACAAATAGACATCAACTATAAATAAGGCAGAATACAAATGTAGAGAGAAAGCAAATCCTCAGGGCTGCAATGTAATAAACAAGTCTGCTGAACGCAGACATTCATATCTTTCTTTGCATATTCATACAAAATAGTTTCAATTGCGGGGAAGTTGGATTGCCTTTCAGTGAGCCATGCACTGAACAATAAAAATATACATCACTGAAAATTGAGACATTCTGTAATTTACAGCATAAAATTGAATCCAGGCTATATTTTACACGTTTTACTATAGAATGTTTTTACATTAAAAAGGAACTAAAAGAGATAATGTCCAATATTTCAAAACCTTCTTTTTACTATTTATCCTAACAGATGGCATATAGAATAATATTACCGTTATATTAAAGTGGTTGTCCAGAAGTTTAAAGAAAGGAAAACAAAACAGTAAATGTCCTAATATAAAAAGAAAACCAGTACTTGCCTCTTCAATCCCCCACTGATGCATTACAGAACCTATAGCTGTAACCCAGCATTCTTTATTTGCAGTCTGACAGTGACATTGTGCTACACCAACATCTGACCATTGAAACTAATGACAGGCCTCGCCGGGCACTGACCTCAGCGATAGGTGATGATGACAGTAAATATGACTGCAGTGGTCTCATGTGGGTCCAGCACCTCATCACTGGCATCCTGTAACTTAAGACCAGAGGGCAGCCACTGGTGCATCATGTTGGATTACTGTGTTGAATTTATTAACAAAGGTCAACAGCAAATATTAAATTAAGTCTTTAACCCCTTATTGACATGGGATGTAAATGT
The DNA here is from genome assembly GCF_029499605.1 of Hyla sarda. NCBI lineage: Eukaryota > Metazoa > Chordata > Amphibia > Anura > Hylidae > Hyla > Hyla sarda. The sequence continues at coordinate 337,981,322 of NC_079189.1, read as the reverse complement.
AATCTTGGAGCCCTGGTACTTAACGCACCAGGGTGTACAATTACATCCTATACGGTGGGCTGCTGGGCACCTGCTGGATAATGTATCAGCAATTGCTCTGATGCTCACCATTAACCCTACAGATGCCGTGATAAATACTAATCATGGCATCTGCGGCATTATCGGGGCTCGGGGAGACTCAACGGACCACCCATGGTCTACTCTCATCTCCTGTCTGACTCTGGCGATCTTCTCCTCTGTTCTGCCTTCTAGCAAACCATAGAAGTAGATCACCAATATTACTGATCAGTGCTATGTATATGCATGGCACTGAAAAGTAGTAGCAATTTATTAATTGCTACAAATAGTCCCCTATGTGGACATAAAACATGTAAAGCTTTGAAAAAAATATATAGAATAAGCCCCTCCACCAATAAAAATGAAAATCCCCAGAGGCGCATGCGCGCGGCTCACGGAGTAGGACGTAGGTGATGTGAGCTCCGCGCCACACGCGTCTTTAAGCCTCACTTAGCGCCGAAATTCGGCTCCAAGACGCTGATCCACTTACCCATCGATTCCTGAATATGCCCCGGTCAGGCAGAAGGGGATCTCTCCGCAATTCTCAGGTCCTCTCTCAATCAATTCCGGACTTATTCCGCTCCGGGGCCCGCTCCAAGATGGCGACGGGGAGAGACACTTCTCCGGCAGGCCTTTCAGATGGGGAGGAGCCTGCAGAACCCGCCGACTTAACACCAACGGCCATGTTTCGGAGCATTAAGAAGATGTTCCACTCAGCCCTGTCTAAGGCGGTGGATGATTTTACCTCCCAGCTGCAGGATTTGGGCAGGAGAGTTTCAGACAACGAGGCCAAACTGGACGTGCTGGCGGACGCAGCGGAGGAGGACAGGAGGGACATTGATGACCATACAACACAGCTGCGGGACTTTGAGCTCAAGTTAGAGGACCTCGAAAATCGCTCACGGAGGGCTAATTTGCGGATACGCGGTCTCCCTGAACCCGATGTGGACCTCTCTAAAACGGTAACATCTTTATTTTTTGAGCTTGCCCCACAGTTGGAGCCGGAAATGCTCCGTTTTGACCGCATTCACCGTGCCTTAGCTAAGCCAAGAGGCCCTGACTTACCCAGGGATGTCGTCCTCAAGCTACACTACCCCGAGGTCCGCGATGTCCTGCTGTCTGCGACCCGTAATTTGCCGGTGCTCCCTGGGATGCCTCCCTCGGTGCATATATATTCGGACCTAGCTCCGTCCACGTTGGCCCGCCGTAGGGACTTCCGTCCTGTCACCCTCGCACTACAACGCGAGCAGATAAAATACAAGTGGGGCTTTCCGTTTTCCATTTCGTTCCAATTGAAAGGCAAGCTACATACTGTGCGTTCCCTGCAAGAGGCACAGGATATTTTGCTGCAAGCCCGTGTACCATTAGTGGAGAATCCCCCCTTGCCTCCAAGAGTGCCTCGGCCGTCGAGAACCTGGACTCCGGCACCGCAGGCTAAGCGGGACCGACCTCCCTCACGGGAGCCACGCCAACCTACTTGAAGTGACCTGTACACCCCCATTGGCAAGTTGTAGATTGCTTTTTGCCCCCTGATTTGATTGAGTTTTTCTTTGTTTTTCAATATGGCCTCTAGTCCTGACAGTGGATATTCACTTACTTTCCATTTTTTTATTTTTATAATGTTTACTAAGCATATGAGAATTCTCCTGCTCAGCGAGACTTTACCTGTTGGATCCGCACCTATTTTTTGCCAAGCTGCCCGGGACTTGTGTACTTGAGACTTAGTCTCTGTTGCCTTTTACCTACACTCTGATCCTCTACGTTTCTTTTCTTTTCTTTCCCCCACCTTTTTCCCTCTAGATTTCCCTGTTCTCCTCTTTAGACTGCTCCTGCTTCTCTCTCTTCCTCATCCTGCTTTTCGTCTCTTCCCTTGTCCTTACCTTTCTAGCTCCTCTCTGGGCTGACCTGGTGCCTTTACTTGGGTCACCTATTTAGCTGGCTAGACGCAATGTGGACTGTTGCGCCTCACCTGTCCCGATTGGGGCACAGGAAGTACGATGGTTCAGATGATATCCTGGACCGCCTTTCCTGAGTATTGTATTGTTTTGATTTGTTCTATTTGGTTTGTTTTTGTCTTTTCTTTTGTTTCAGGAGGTTTACCAGCTACACCTTTCTTTTGTGATGGAGGCAGTGTAACGGGATCGGTCGTCGCCTATTGTAAAGTATATGTGGGTGATGGTTTGCCTTCTCCTTTTATATTTTGCTTTTCTAATTTTACCCATTATGTGTAGGATAATATCACATAACGTTAGGGGCTTTAACTCCCCTAACAAACGGAAAATTGCTTTCCATACATATGTCCGCCTCAAACCTGACATAGTCTGTATACAAGAATCGCATTTTACTGTGACTTGTTACCCTAGTTTTATTCATAAATCTTTTGTAAGAATGTACAGGGCGTCCTTTACCACTAAGTGTAGAGGAGTTGCTATTTTCTTGCACAACTCCCTTCCACTTGAGGTGACGGAGGCGAAATGTGATCCTGAAGGTCGTTATCTAATTATTTTAGGTACTCTGTATGGGAAAACTATCTGTCTTGTGAATACTTACGCCCCCACCGACAACCCTATTTTATTCTTTAGAGATATGTGTTCCATTCTTGACTCCCTGACTTATGAGACATTGTTGTGGGCAGGTGATTTTAATTTTGTTTATAACGGCAAGTTGGACCGTTCTAATACGGTTCAGTTTCGTAGGTCGGGGACTCAACAACGCTTATTATCCAATCTGTTTGCTATGCACTCTCTTGTGGACACATGGAGGGAACATAACTGTGCCAGTAGAGGTTATACCTATTATTCCCCGGTCCAACGCCACTACACGAGGATAGACTGGATCTTGGTCAACGCTGCGATGGTGTCTAAGCTGGTCTATGCTCGTCATGTACCCGTGTCATGGTCGGACCATGATCTGGTATTGTCAGTCTTTAATTTTATGTCCACTCTCATATTACCATTTAGGTGGAGACTTAACGAGTCTCTATTGACTATGCCTAGAATTAAAACCCAATTGGAGAGTGATATTGCTTCCTACTTCTCTTTAAATAGCTCCCCACAATCGTCTCCGCATTGGACGTGGTTGGCCCATAAGGCTTACATCCGCGGACGCCTGATCTCTACGGCCTCGGGTATTAAGCGAGATAGGTCTAGAGCAGGATCCTACCCCCTATCTTTATAAGTCTATTGCGGATACTAGGTTGCAATTGGATGCCCTGCTTTCTACTAAGGTTGAGAAAGCTTTGAGGTGGACGGGTGCAACCTATTATAGGTTGGCTAACAAACCTGACAGGTTGCTCGCGGCTATGCTTAAGAAAACTTCCTCATTTAACCGGGTACATAGTGTTCAGTTGAGACCGGGTCTCCGCACATCCCACCCTGATCGTATTTATGAGGCTTTTTCTTCCTTCTATTCTCACCTCTACTCGGCTCCTCCCTCTCCCCCTAATTATTCTGCTTCTTTCAATGCTTTTTTCTCTCAATTGTCTCTCCCATCTTTATCTGCTTTGGACCGGGAGGCCTTGAACGGACCCATCACGGTGGAGGAGGTAGAATGGGCCATTGACCATCTTAAATTGGGCAAGTCTCCCGGCCCGGACGGATTTTCTGCCTCCTACTTTAAAACCTTTTCCTCTTTGCTAATTCCTCATCTTGTTTCCTTTTTCAACTCCCTTTTTTCTGGCGCCAAACCTCCCTCTGAATTTCTTGATGCTTTGATCACTGTGTTGCCTAAACCCTCTAAGGACCACACTCTACCCTCTAACTATCGTCCTATCTCTCTTCTTAATGTCGATTCTAAACTACTTACCTCTATTCTTGCTTCTAGACTTAATTCCTATTTGCCCTCTCTTATCCACCATGACCAGGTGGGATTTATCCCAGGCCGACAAGCCCCAGATAATATCAGGAAGATCTTAAACCTTATCAACTATTCAGATGTAACTAAAACTCCCATGGTGGCCCTAGCGCTAGATATAGAAAAGGCCTTTGATACGGTCTTGTGGCCCTACCTGTTTCAGGTACTGTCGAAATTTGGCATGTCGGGTCCCTTTGTTAGCATGTTGCGTGGCATTTATTCGGCCCCAACGGCCTACTTGAAGCTGCCCTCCACTTCACCCTCATCTATATCTATAGGGAGGGGAACGTGCCAGGGATGCCCCCTCTCACCGGCACTTTTTGCGCTCGTGATGGAGCCCTTGGCGGTTGCTATTAGAGACAATGTTGACATTAAGGGCCTTGTGGTGGGTTCGCTGGAATATAAAACTAGTCTATTTGCAGATGACCTTTTCCTGACGTTAACGAATCCTTTAGTTACTTTACCTAATTTACTCACCCTCTTGGATAGGTTTGCTGGGCTGTCGGGGTTGAAGGTGAATGTGGCTAAATCGGAGGTTATGTATTGCAATGTCCCACCTTTGACACGTCAATTGATTTCATTAAATTTTGGGTTTCATGATTCCTCCCAAGGCCTGTCCTATCTAGGTGTTACTCTTACTACATCCCTTAAAGCTATATATGCGGCAAACTATCCTCCACTATTTCGCTCTATTAGAGCGGATCTCACTAAGTGGACGGTACCCCATATCTCGTGGATAGGTCGCATAAATGTATGCAAAATGGTTATTCTTCCACGCATCCTGTATTTGTTCCGCTCCCTTCCCATCCCGGTAGTGAAAAAAGACATATGCTCTCTTCAACACACTATTTCCCATTACATCTGGAATGGGAGACGACCCCGCATTAATAAGACTGTTATGCATTATCATAAAAGGGTGGGTGGCCTATCGGTTCCCAACCTGTTGAAATATTACTATGCTGCTCGCCTAGCCCAATTGGCCCTCACACACGCCACGCAAAATGCCCCTAGATGGGTGGGGTTGGAGGCATCCCTTATTTCTCCCTACTCTTTTTCCGCCTTGATGTGGTCATCTTGTCCTGTCTCAGCTCTTCTCTCCTCTTTGGCGCAAATCACTCTGTTTTCCTTGTCTCTTTGGCATCTGGTTCGCTTCAAATTCCGTCTGCAGTCCCCTATACCTCCCCTCCTCCCCTTTCTTTCTAATCCCTCTTTTCAACCTGGCATTTCCACTGCTTTATATTCTTGGTGGCGCTCTGCTAACCTAACTAGATTATCTGACCTGCTGGTGGGTAAACAATTGATCACCATTACACAACTCTGCTCTATACATACACTCCCGCCTGGGGAATATTTCCGGGCCCTTCAAATCCTATCATATTACTCCTCATTGGGACCTAAGGGCTTTCAGGTACATACTACATTCTATGAAGCAGCCTTGCTTTATGGTCCTACGTTGCCAGGCATGCTTTCTCGCATTTATGCTCATCTAAATGCTCCCCCTACTGATACTAAACTGCGCTTCATGGTAGCCTGGGAACGTGACCTCCGTGTGACCCTATCTTTGCCCCAATGGCATGCTTGTTGCACGGCTATTAGTAAGGGTAGTTGGCAGGTCTCCTTGATGGAGACATCTATTAAAATCCTACATAGAGTCTATATGGTCCCTTCTAGATTGCACACGCTATACCCATCGGTGTCTCCTCTTTGCTTCAGGGGATGTCAGACTACTGGTCAGACTACTCTATGCATCATATTTGGTGGATCTGCCCTACGGTAGCGCAATTGTGGAGAAGGGTTCATGTGGTCCTGGTAGATTTATTTGGTGACCGCATGCCCAGTTCCCCATCTTTTTGTCTTTTAAGCAACAGACCCAGTAGGATGCCATTCCGCACCTTTCGAATGGCTCAATTCATTCTTATGGCTAACAGGATTCATATAGCGGCCCAATGGAAATCCCCGTTATTGTCGTTTCAGAAGGTTATCGATAGAGTTAACTTTATTATGCTTTGTGAAAACTTGTCTGCCATTCGTGAGAACAGGGTGGAATATTTTGATAAATTATGGGAAGAATGGCAGGCCTCCTCTTATTGCCCACCTATGCAGAATTGCCTTTCTCTATATTGAACTGGGGGGCGGGGAATTTTACTAGGTATTATATGTGCTTGAGGCGACTGTTTGGGACGACCGATCCTGCCATTGCCCTGTATTTGTACTGTTTTCCATGCATATGTTCTTTGTTTCTGTGCGAACTAATGAGATGATGTAACCTCCATGTTCTCTGTTTTATCTGTTATTATGTGATTTTATGCCTGAAAAGGCATTTTACTATTTATCTTTTGCCTTTTGTACTGCTATCATTATTCTTTTCAATAAAAGATTCTTGGTTTGACTGTTAAAAATGAAAATCCCCTTATCCAATTTAAAAAAATAAGTGTAAAAAAAAATAAACATTTTGGGGAATTGCCACATACCTAGATGCCCAATCTATTAAAATATAAAGTTAATGATCCCGTATTGTGAACGGAATAAACATAAAAATACAAAAAACAAAGTCCAAAATTGATCAAAAGTGATCAAAAAGTCACATACACGCAAAAGTGGAACATATAAAAACTACATATCGCGGTGCAAAAAAATGACTCTCATACAGCTCCATATACAGAAAAATTCAAGAGTTATAGGGGCCAGAATAGGGCGATTTTAAAGATAATAATTTTGTTTAAAAATATTTTTTAGTAGTACAATTTGTAGTACAATTACAGAAAAGTATGTAAACATGGGTATTATTTTAATCCTATTTATCCACAGAATAAAGAGGACATGTCAGTTTTATCATAACGTGCAATGTGCAAAAGCTACATTTCTTTTCAGAACATAACAATACACTCCAAAAATAATTACCCATTTATTTATATAGCGCCTACAGATTCTGCAGCGCTTAATCCTTCCACTCCACATTGAAGGTATAAAGCTTGAGGGGCATATGCATTGCATTTATCTATTTAATCTTATGCAGGCTGTATCAGTAGATCCATCAAGGCAGCCAAGGAAATCTATTGAAGGCCACAGGCTACCATGTATATCGGTCAACATGCAGACCACTAAACCACCAGGTACGCACCTAAAAAACTGTTTAGATGCTGTAATTGCTATTGATTCTGAAAACGACTTGCATCAGAGTGATCTCTAGTGTCAGTCATTACTGGTGAGTGTTAGCTGTAGAATGTAACAGGCACCCAACGGGTATAGAGAGGGCTCCACGCCATAGTCAACGCCATACTCCCCATGAAAAGTGTTTAAAAGACAGGACTTTTGTGCAGGTTTTTAAGGTACCACAAAACCATTCTCCTAGCCCTCCCCTTATCCAATTTTTTTAGGACCATTGGGAACGTATGGTACCACATAATCAAGAGAGTAATAACTTAAATAGTAACACAAGTAGCCTTAACACAATTTAAACAGAACCTTATATATTTTTATGTTTAGTATTTCAAATTGACCCCCACCATTTGGTGATTTTGCTTACAAATGTTTTTTAGCCCTTGGCTTGTTTGATTAAAAACCTGTCTTAATGTGACAATGATTATTAAAACCTCTTCGTTGCAGTTCACCCAAATAAAACAATTTGAAAAAAATAGAAAAAGGTAGAAAATATTCTTTATAATAGTTATTAGACAAAAGAACAGCTGTGAAAATGTTTTCTTTTAAAATCCATAACTCATTGCATTTTTCATCTATAGGCCCATATGAGGGATTGTTGTTTGCAGGAACAATCGTAGTTTAACCCCTTAAGGACGCCAAGTGTATCCATACGCCCCCGTTTCAAAGTCCTTAAGGACTGAGGGCGTATGGGTACGCCCTTGGGAATTCCGGTCACCGCCACTCGCCGTGCGGGGACCGGACCAGGGTGACTGCTGATATCTATCAGCAGGCACGCCATGCAAACCCCTGGGGGGGGGTCCTGAGACTGTCGATTTGTGGATATTCTGGGTCAGTCGGGTCTCTGGTGACCTGGGAAAAAAGGGTGAATGGGGCTATCCAAGACCCAGCAGGAGTGAGGACCTTGCCCTGGTTTGGCGGGGGTCCTCTTTGGTGCGGTGGCGGCAACAGGAGCAGCAGGATCGGTGGCAGCAGCGGCGGCAGTCCCGGTGGCAGGATACAGCAGGAGGTGAGGCCTGTTCACCTCCTTCTGTTGCTTAGCAACAACTATCGGCATGCAAACCCAAAGGGCATGCTGGAAGTTGTAGTTATGCAACAGATGGCGTTCCAACTACAACTCCAAGCATGCCCTTTGGTAGTCTGTGCATGCTGGGGGTTGTAGTTATGAAACAGCTGGAGGCACATTTTTACTATGAAAAAGTGTGCATTCAGCTGTTGCATAACTACAACTCCCAACATGCACAGACTATCAAAGGGCATGCTGGAAGGTGTAGCAGTGTGCCTCCTGCTGTTGGAAAACTACAACTCTCAGCATGCCCTTTGACTGTCAATGCATGCTGATTGTTGCAGTTTTGCAATTGCTGGAGACACATTGGTTGGGAAACCAAATTTTTTACCTAACTCAGTGTTTTGCAACCAATGTGCCTCCAGCTGTTGCAAAAATACAACTCTCAGCATGCACTGAGAGACTGTACATGCTGGGAGTTCTAGTTTTGTAACAGCTGGAGGAACGCTGGTTGCATAACAAACCCTCTCGCAACCAATGTACCTCCAGCTGTTGCATAACTACAACTCCCAGCATGTCTGTCAGTGCATGCTGGGTGTAGTAGTTTTGCAACAGCTGGAGGTTTGCCGCCCCCCCCCCCCCCCCATGTGAATGTACGGGTGGGTTTACAGTGAGTTTTCTGCTGCAAGTTTGAGATGCGGCAAATTTTACGCCGCAGCACAAACTCGTAGTGAGAAACTCACTGTAAACCTGCCCATGTGAATGTACCCTAAAAACACTACACCACACTACATTAGCACAAAATAAAAAGTAAAACATTACATATACATATACCCCTACACAGTCCCCGCCCCCCCCCCCCCCCCCCAATTAAAAAAAAATAAAAAAAACATCTTGTACGGCACTGTTTCCAAAACGGAACTCACAGTATTGTGGGACAGCCACTGACTGTCAAGGCATGCTTGGAGTTTTGCAACAGCTGGAGACACCCTCTTTGGGAAACACTGCCGTAGGGTATTATTGTGGCGAATTCAAATCCCCAATTTAGGCCTCAAATGTGCATGGCACTCTCTCCCCCTGTCGTATTTCAAGGAAACAGTTTAGGGCCACATATGGCGTGTCTCCATACTCGGGAGAAATTGTGTTACAAATGTTGGGGGCTTTTTCTCCTTTGACTCCTTATGAAAAGGTAAAGTTGGGGTCTACACCAGCATGTTAGTGTAAAAAAATAATCTTTACACTAACATGCTGGTGTTGCCCCATACTTTTAATTTTCACAAGCGGTAAGAGGAAAAAAAAATTGTAACACAATTTCTCCTGAGTACAGAACTAGAAGTGCTCTGCGGGCACACAACATGGCCCAGGAGTGAGAGCGCACCATGTACATTTGAGGTCTAAATTGGTGATTTGCACAGGGGTGGCTGATTTTACAGCGGTTCTGACATAAACGCAAAACAATAAATACTCAGATGTGACCCCATTTTGGAAACTACACCCCTCAGGGAATGTAACAAGGGGTATAGTGAGCCTTAACACCCACAGGTGTTTGACAAATTTTCATTAAAGTTTGATGGGAAAATGAAAACAAAAATGTATTTACCCCACATTACCCCTAATGTAGTTACCCTACATTTTCAATTTTCACTAGAGAGAATAGGAAAAAGCCCCCCAAAATTTGTAGCCCCATTTCTTCTGAGTAAGAAACTACCCCATATGTGGATGTAAAATGCTCTGCGGGCAAACTACAATGCTCAGAAGAGAAGGAGCACCAATGGGCTTTTGGCAAGAGAATGTGTCCGGAATTGAAGGCCATGTGTGTTTACAAATCCCCCGTGGTGCCAGAACAGTGCCCCCCCCCCCCCACATGTGACCCCATTTTGGAAACTACACCCCTCACAGAATGTTTTAAGGGGTACAGTGAGCATTTACACCACACTGGCGTTTGACAGATTTTTGGAACAGTGGTCCGGGAAATTGAAAAAAGTAATTTTTCATTTGCATAGCCAACTGTTCCAAAGATCGGTCAAACACCAGTGGGGTGTAAATGTTCACAGCACCCTTTATTAAATTCTTTGAGGGGTGTAGTTTCCAAAATGGGGTCACATGTGGGGGGGGGTCCACTGTTCTGGCACCACGGGGGCTTTGTAAATGCACATGGCCTCCCACTTCTATTCCAACCAAATTCTCTCACCAAAAGCTCAATGGCGCTCCTTCTCTTCTGAGTATTGTAGTTCGCCTGCAGAGCACTTTACATCCACATATGGGGTATTTCCATGCTCAGAAGAGATGGGGTTCCAAATTTTGGGGGGCATTTTCTCCTACAACTCCTTGTAAAAAAGTAAAATTTGGGGGCAAACCAGCATTTTAGTGAAAAAAAAATTCATTTACACATCCAACTTTAACAAAAAGTCGTCAAACACCCTTGGCGTGTAAAGGCTCACTGGACCCCTTGTTACGTTCCTTGTGGGGGGGGGGGGGGTGTAGTTTCCAAAATAGTATGCCATATTTTTTATTTTTTTTTGCTGTTCTGGCACCATAGGGGCTTCCTAAATGTGACATGCCCCCCAAAAGCCATTTCAGAAAAACTCACTCTCCAAAATCGCATTGTCGCTCCTTCCCTTCTGAGCCTTATAGTGCACCCACAGGGCACTTGACATCCACATATGAGTTATTTCCTTACTCAAAAGAAATTGGGTTACAAATTTTGGGGGGCTTTTTCTCCTTTTAACCCTTGTAAATTTTGAAAAACTGGGTCTACAAGAACATGCGAGTGTAAAAAATCAAGATTTTTAATTTTCTCCTTCACCTTTCACCTGCTATTCCTGTGAAACACCTGAAGGGTTAACACACTTTCTCAATGTCATTTTGAATACTTTGGGGGGTGCAGTTTTTATAATGGGGTCATTTATGGGGTATTAATGAAGACCCCTCAAATGCAAGTCAAAACCGAACTGGTCCCTGAAAAATTACAATTTTTAAAATTTTGTGAAAAATTTGAAAATTGCTGCTGAACTTTGAAGCCCTCTGATGTTTTCAAATGTAAAAACATGTTAACTTTATGATGCAAAGATAAATTAGACATATTGTATATGTGAATCAATATATAATTTATTTGGAATATCCATTTTCCTTACAAGCAGAGAGTTTCAAAGTTAGAAAAATGCAACATTTTCTAAATTTTCATGAAATTTTGTGATTTTTCACCAAGAAAGGAGGCAAGTAACAATGAAAATTTACCACTGTGTTAAAGTAGAATATGTCACGAAAAAACATTCTCGGAATCAGAATAATTGGTCAAAGCATTCCAGAGTTATTAATGCATAAAGTGACAGTGGTCAGAATTGCAAAAAAGGCTCAGGCCTTAAAGGGGTATTCCAGGAAAAAACTTTTTTTTTAGATCAACTGGTTCCAGAAAGTTAAACAAATTTGTAAATTACTTCTATTCTGCTTTCAATAAATATCAGCTGCTGAAGTTGAGTTGTTCTTTTCTGTCTAAGCACTCTCTGAAGACACATGTCTCGGGAGCTGTCCAGAGTAGAAGCAAATTCCCATAGCAAACCTATTCTACTCTGTGCAATTCCTATGGGAATTTGCTTCTACTCTGGACAGCTCCTGAGACACGTGTCATCAGAGAGCACTTAGACAGAAAAGAACAATTCAACTTCAGCAGATCATAAGTACTGAAAGGATTAAGATTTTTTAATAGAAGTAATTTACAAATCTGTTTAACTTTCTGGAGCCAGTTGATATATATAAAAAAGTTTTTTCCTGGAAAACCCCTTTAGCCCCTTAAGGACCAGGCACGTATGAGTACGTCCCTGCGCCCTGGGTCTTAAGGACCAGGCACGTGCTCACACGTCCGTGGGAATTTCGCATCCCGCCGCGCAACGGGCAGGTTGCGAAACCGGAAGCCTGCTGAAATTGTTCAGCAGGCGTCCGAGGCAAACCCCGCGGGGGGTCCTGAGCCCCCCCCCCCCATGTCGGTGATCGCAGAAAATTGCATGTCAATTCAGACATGCGATTTTGCGCTATTCAAGGCTGATCGGGTCTCTCGTGACCCGATCAGCTAGGAAAATAGTGATGATCTGACCTGTCAGTGACAGCCCAGATCATCTTGCAGAGTAGGAGTGAGGTCGCAGTGCTGTGATCTCCTCCTATCCCCTGCCATTGTTCAGAACTAATTCTGACCAATGGCAGAGCAGGACAGTGGGTTGCCATGGCAACCCCCCGCTCTGCCCACCCCTGGATGTCGCGGGGAACATGGGGAGAAGATGGAGGTCGGTACCTGCAGGAGAAGATGCCTGGGAACAGCTGACCGTCACTGCAGACTGCTGGATCCCGGCTCAGGTAGGGAAGCGACGTGGGGGGGGGGGGTTGGGGGATTGTGATCATTACTGTGGCAACCACTAGGAAGGCCAAACTGCAACCCCAGCATGCCCAGACTGCAAAAGGCTGTCTGGGCATGCTGGGAGTTGTAGTTTTGCAACATCTGGAGGGTCACAGTTTGGGGACCACTGTTACAGTGGTGCCCAAACTGTAGCCCTCCAGATGTTGCCAAACTACAACTCTCAGGATGCCTAGACTGCCCAGGCATGCTGGGAGTTGTAGTTCTGTAACATCTGTCCCTTCAGATTTTGCAATTTTCATGACATTTTTGAAAATTGCTGCTCTACTTTGAAGCCTCTAATTTTTTCAAAAAGTAAAAATATGTCCATTTTATGATGCCAACACAAAATAGACATATTGTATTTGTGAATAAAAATAAAATGTATCTGGAATATCAATTTTCCTTACAAGTAGAGAGCTTCAAAGTTAGAAAAATGCAAAATGTTCAAAATTTTCATGAAATTTTGGGATTTTTCACCAAAAAAGGATGCAAGTAATGATGAAAAGTTACCACAAAAATAAAGTAGAATATGTCACGGAAAAAAAATCTCAGAATCAGAATATTCGGTAAAAGCGTTTAAGAGATATTAATTCTTAAAGTGACAGTGGTCAGATGTGCAAAAAACGCTCTGGTCCTACAGTGAAAATTGGCCTGGTCCTTAAGGGGTTAAGGTGAAAAAGGGCTCAGTCCTTAAGGGGTTAAAGTTACATCACTCATTTTACCACAAAACCTAAGTCAAAATAAATAAAAAAAACATAATTAACATAAAATTTTAATAATATAATTATATTTTAATAATCTTTCAATTGCATACATTGAACAATGCTGTGCCATAGCACAGCATTAATCAATATTACCAGGACTCCATTACAACAGGCTGCCCATCTTCTCAGCTGATCAGGACTTGGCCAATTTGCAGCTGTCCCAATCAACTCCACTAAGCTACCATCAATTAGTTTTGCCACTTTTACACACCGCGATGAACTTTAAATGTGGTGTCTAAAGAGTTAATGCCGTACATCCATCTGATCAATGACGTCTGGCATTAACCATGGGTCTGGCTACAAAGCTCCTGGGCACATTTCATAGACTGGGAGGAGGTGCAGGTCATGCACTTATGCCCTGCATCTTTTAGGGGTTAATAATATACATTATTAGATGAAAATATTCACATTATTAGATAAGAAAATACTGCAGATTTTTACTGCTGTTTGTGCTTTTATTTTACAATATGTGAACTTAGCCTAAAAAGGATATATATCCATTATGGTACATTTATTTTACCCTCTTTGAAACATATAATTTCAAAGAGAAGACATATACACCTCATACAGTCTTCTCATTCTTCTCATATTCCAGCTGTAACACAAACATACTATAGAAATATCGGGCAAAATTTATTATTGCTTTTAGAGCCTTTTTTTGTCTATGTTTTGGCGCAGTTCAGGAGCAAGAAGCATATTGATATAGACAGTTTAACTCTTTTTGCCTATCCGTAGAATTTTGTCTTTTTGACTATGCAGTGGTTACGTATTTATCATTTGTGACTTTTGTCAAAAGTCGCTTTTTTGTGTGCAAAGGTACTTTTTTAGGCGCAAAGCTTCACCACCTACCAGTAGGCGTGAGAATCACTTCTACCTTCCGCAATTCAACCTTCAACCCCTTGTGGATGACAGCGTCCCACTCCCCTTCTATGACACATGCTCAGGAGCTGAGCGCAGGTCCTAGCTGGGTGGCTTTAACCTCTTAGACACCGCAATCAAATTAGATTGTAGCAAATGTCATGTCAGCTCTGTGAAAGTTATTAAAGGGGTATTCCAGAATTTTTTTTTTAAATTTGACTATGCTACAGGGGCTGTCAAGTTGGTGTAGTTCATAATATAGTGTCTGTACCTGTGTGTGACGGTTTTCTCACAATTCTTCTGTGATTTTCACCCCAATATTTATTTTTACCAGCATACAAAATTACTGTTGTCTCAGATTTTTCCCAGCTTGCAATGCGGCCAAGACCTGACTCAATAGTCGGCTAATGACAGGGAGCCTGTCTGCTTCAATGGGTGGAGGGATCAATCTGCAACTAATGCAACAGCTGTAGGTACCCTGATTGAAAACCACACTGATTTGAATGGATGCAGCTCATTTATGTTCAATGGGTGGGGTGGCTGATGTGCGGGAGGGAGGAAGATGGAATTGTAGGATTTGTAGTAAAAAAAAGGAAAGTCAAACAGGAAATACTAGTTCACAAACAGCTAGCCACAGTTTTATGGTAATCTCACAACATAGCCATTTAGCCCCAAGACAAGCGCATATCCTTCCTAAGCATGTCCATTACTGTCTGCCAGGTACGTACTAAAATCACCTTATGCTGGATAACCCCTTTAAAAACACCTAACCTGCCAAATTCAGGACCGGGGAAAGGGTCTACTTCCCTCCCTCACAAGCGTCTAGAAAAAGTGTATGTGGTAGAACTTTTCCCACCACAGCAGAGCTGCGCAAAATTCATCATCCTGCTGCACCTTCTTTATAAATAAGATACACGCTAGTCAAACCCACCACCCAAATAAACATGGGAAAATAGCTCTACCGTAGACATTCTTTGATAAATCTGGGCCATCATGCTTACTTTCAGGGCTGGTGTAAGGATTTTTGACACCCTAGGCCAAAGCTAATTTTGCCGGCCCCTTGACTCCTCCCATTGACATTCCCTACCTTACTACTGGGTTGACACACTGTAAGAAACCTCCTCATGTATCTCATTGTGACTGGGATGACACACTGTAATAAACCCCTTCCTCATGTAATCACCTTACTACTGGTCAGGACCTGGAAAAATAACTTTCTTGCGGAGGGCAGTACGGCGCCCCCATCAAGGCGGCTGCCTATTTTGCCTATTGGTGGAACCGGCCCTGCTTACTTTCTCACAGTGAAAGCACCTGCTATGTAGGATCAATGTCAGTTGAAATAAAATATTACATTATCCATCTTGTCTCTCCTGTTTGTGTGCCAGGTCTATTGGCTGTAGCAAAGAAATTAACAGCAAGCTGAGAAAACAAAGGATTTTACCAATCTTCAGTAGATGTTTCACCAAAACTGTTCTTTCTCAATGTCATCATCCCAATAATTTATTTCCTCCCAGGCTACTTTACTTATTTCCGGCTGTATTTCTACTGTCTGTGATGGCTTCCAGATGTCTATGCTGTCATTGGTGATTCACTGTTTTCAATACATAATTTACAAACTTCGAAATATCTCCTAGTTGGTTGTTCTAACACTTGTTCAATACCCAGCAAAACTGTTACCCTATTTTTATGCAGCTTTTTTTCTTAAACCAAGACTACTAAAGTAGGGATATCGGCATTTTTCCCAAATGTTGCCATTTTGGAGCCAAGTGTGCAGAAGCCAATATATACTTTTCACCCAGATTGTAAAAATGTATTATTATTACGGTATGTAGTATTATTTTGCCACTTTAAAAATGTCAAACTTCTTTTAACAAAATAAGTATGCTTAATATCCCCCTATTATTACCCTATTACAGTGATTGCTGTGCAGGATTAATAATGTTATATATATATCAAATATTTATTTATCTAATTATTTGGAGAAATAAATGGTCCACTATGGCCACTTTTTAACCCTTTAAGGACAACGGACGTAAATGTACGTCCTGATGCGGTGGTCCTGTACATGACGTGAGCCTTGGACCGATGCTCGCATAATGCACGGCAGGTCCCAGCTGCTATCAGCAGCCAGGGTCCCTGTCTGTAATGGCAGACATAAGTGATCACGCTGATGTCCGCCATTAATGCCTCAGATGCAGATAAGATGCCGATACAGATAATGGCATCTACTGCAATGCAGGCTTCAAATGGATGATCGGATCACTCTCGGTGCTGCCGCCGGGATCCGATCATCCAACATGGTGGCCAAAGGTCCCCTTACCTGCTCTGGCTGTCATCCTGGGGTCTTCTGCTCTGGTCTGAGATGGAGCAAACCTGAGTAGAAGATCACCGATAATACTAATCAGTGCTATGCCTATGCATAATGAGAAAGTTATAGGTGGTCAAAATAGGACAATTTTAAACATACTAATTTTCTTTTAAAAGTTTGAGCTCTTTTTTAAGTGGTACAATAATAGAAAAGCATATATCATGGGTATTATTTTAATTGCATGGACCCACAGAATAATGAAAACCTCATTTTTACCATAAAACCCACATAAATAATATTTTTTGGTTGCCACATATATTTTATGGTAAAATGAGTGATGTCATTACAAAGTACAATTGGTCACACAAAAAAACAAGACCCTAAATGGGTCTGCGGATGAAAATAGAGTTATGGCCGTAAATCTTGGCACCCCTGAAATTTTTCTAGAAAATGAAGTATTTCTCACAGAAAAGGATTGCAGTAACACTTTTTGCTATACACATGTTTATTCCCTTTGTGTGTATTGGAACTCAACCAAAAAAGGGAAGAAAAAGCACAAATTGGACACAATGTCACACCAAACTCCAAAAATGGGCTGGACAAAATTATTGGCACCCTTAACTTAATATTTGGTTGCACACCCTTTGGAAAAAATAACTGAAATCAATCACTTCCTATAACCATCAATAAGCTTCTTACACCTCTCAGCCATGAATGTTGGACCACTCTTCCTTTGCAAACTGCTCCAGGTCTCTCTTTTTGGAAGGGCGCTTTTTCCCAACAGCAATTTTAAGATCTTTCCACAGTTGTTCAATAGGATTAAGATCTGGACTCATTACTGTCCGCTTCAGAACGCTTTGTAGCCATTAGAGATGAGCGAACTTTTCAAAAATTCGATTCAGCCGATTCGCCGAATTTTCCCGAAAAGTTTGTTTCGATCCAAATTTGTTCACGGCGAATCGATATTAAAAAAGGCTATTTCTAGCCTATATACAGCCTCTCTAGGGGTATAGAACACTTTGCTGTGTCCTAAAACGCATATGGAGTGTGCTGGGGTAATGAAATAATACTGTTATTCAGAATAGCATGCAGATTACCGCCATCGCTCTTAGAATCACTGCCGCACAGCAGCACAATGACAGAGCCTGGTTGTGGCATCATTGTCAGGAGACCATATAGTGACTGAATGACATAGCGTAGAGGTGTTGGCAGCATGGGGACTCCATATAGTGGCTGAATGGCACAGCGTGGAGGTGTTGGCATCATTGTCAGGAGACCATATAGTGACTGAATGACATAGCGTAGAGGTGTTGGCAGCATGAGGACTCCATATAGTGGCTGAATGGCACAGCGTGGAGGTGTTGGCAGCATGAGGACACCATATAGTGGCTGAATGGCACAGCGTGGAAGTGTTGGCAGCATGAGGACACCATATAGTGACTGAATGGCACAGCGTGGAGGTGTTGGCAGCATGAGGACACCATATAGTGGCTGAATGACACAGCGTGGACATGTTGGCAGCAAGAGGAAACCATTTAGTGGCTGAATGGCACAGCGTGGAGTTGGCTGATGCACTAGAACACTACACACCAGGGCTTCACAATCCCCCCCAAAAAAACAACACAATATATGAAATTTTTGACAAAGATTTCTCATAGGTAGCACCCGCTATCCAAAAATTAGAAATTTCCAGACCCAGGCCCCACCTCTGCGGCATCAGGAACCCATATATTGCCTGAAGGACACAGTCTGGAGTTGGCACCAGTACACACCCGGGCTTCACAATCCACTCCAAAAAACAACAAAATTTTAGAATTTTTTTAAAGAAATACCTTTGTGTAAGAACAAGCACATATCCAACAGTTCACAAGACTCTATAATGCAGGACGGTGGACCACCCAAAGACATTCTTCTCAAAAATAATAAACCACACAATGTTTGAATTTTTTTTACAACTAATTCAATATGTGTGTAAGCGCATCTGCCTCCAAAAGATCAGATCACCAAAGAACTTTTTTCGGCCAAAATGATGAAGCAGAGTTAATCCCTGTCCGTATTTTATATATTTTTTTTTTCATTAAAAAATCACACTCAACAAGTTCCATTGTGTAATGATTAGCATTCTGGAAAATTCTATTTTATTACCGATAAAATTATCAGTAAATTAAAAAAAAACACTACTCAAGAGTGTTTAATTACCCCATACATTGCACCAGGAGCAGTCAGGAGTAGGCCTCAGCAGTACCCAAGAGTCTTTAATAACCCCCTACCTTTGCACGATCAATTGCGAGATCGAGCAATACCAGGTGTGTTATGCCCTCAGATTTCCGGGGCCGCAGCCGCGTTCCACTGAACCGATTAGCGTGTCTCTATCTTTCAAGGACAGGTGCGTGTTGCAGCCTGAAACCAGTTCGTGATAGGGATCTGGGATTGCAATTATTTAACCTTAAAACGAGGAATTACCAGTAAGTGGGGGTCATAAGCTGGCATTGAGTCCCTGCCCTTTGTACACACCGCCCGTCGCTAGAAGCGATTGGATTAGTTAGTTAGTTGGTTAGTGAGGTCCTCGGATCGGCCCAGGCGGGGTAGGTGAAGGCCCTGGCAGAGCGCTGAGAATTTAACGATCATTGTTGAAATTTGCATTAAGCATGTATTTAGCTACTGCTAAACATCCAAAAATGTAAGGCCCAAGGCCAGAGGCACCAGGGAGGCAAGTAGTTCCTGAAAGACGCAGAATGAGTCTGGATCATGCATTTGCAGTACCCAAGAGGGTT
The DNA here is from genome assembly GCF_029499605.1 of Hyla sarda. Classification (NCBI taxonomy): domain Eukaryota; kingdom Metazoa; phylum Chordata; class Amphibia; order Anura; family Hylidae; genus Hyla; species Hyla sarda. The sequence goes on along the minus strand of NC_079189.1, from coordinate 337,962,157 downwards.
TCATAACCCCTTACATTTAAAGATCAATGTTGATATTTACATTAAGCATGTATTTAGCTACTGCTAAACTTCAAAAAATTATAGGCCCAAGGCCAAAAGCATCAGTTTTCCCCATATTAGGAGCATAGTTGTCCCCCAGATTAGGCAGCATAGATGTCGCATAGTTGTCCCCCAGATTAGGCAGCATAGATGTCCCCCAGATTAGGAGCATACTTGTCCCCCAGAGTAGGCAGCATAGATGTCCCCCAGATTAGGAGCATACTTGTCCCCCAAATTAGGCAGCATAGAGGTCCACCAGATTAGGCAGCATAGATGTCCCCCAGATTAGGAGCATACTTGTCCCCCAGATTAGGCATCATAGATGTCCCCCAGATTAGGAGCATACTTGTCCCCCAGAGTAGGCAGCATAGATGTCCCCCATATTAGGAGCATACTTGTCCCCCAGATTAGGCAGCATAGATGTCCACCAGATTAGGCAGCATAGATGTCCCCCAGATTAGGAGTATACTTCTCCCCCAGAGTAGGCAGCATAGATGTCCCCTGGATTAGGAGCATACTTGTCCCCCAGATTAGGCAGCATAGATGTCCCCCAGATTAGGAGCATACTTGTCCCCCAGAGTAGGCAGCATAGATGTCCCCCAGATTAGAAGCATACTTGTCCCCCAGATTAGGCAGCATAGATGTCCACCAGATTAGGAGTTTAGTTGTCCCCCAGATTAGGAGCATAGTTGTCCCCAGATAAGGAGCATAGTTGTCCACCAGATTAGGCAGCATAGATGTCATCCAGATTAGGCAGCATAGATGTCCCCCAGATTAGGCAGCATAGATGTCCCCCAGATTAGGCAGCATAGATGTCCCACAGATTAGGAGCATAGTTGTCCCCCAGATTACACAGCATAGATGTCCACCAGATTAGGAGTTTAGTTGTCCCCCAGATTAGGAGCATAGTTGTCCCCCAGATTAGGCAGCATAGATGTCAGGCAGATTAGGCAGCATAGATGTTCCCCAGATTAGGAGCATAGTTGTCCCCCAGATTAGGCAGCATAGTTGTCCCCCAATCAGCGCGGGCCGGTCAGAGCCAATCAAAGGGCCATATGTGGCAAGCGGACCGTACAAGGCCCATGTCTGCCCCAGAGGGTTTCATAACCAACCACAATAGAGAAAATGTTGTTGTAGGAGCATGGTCAATCTACTCAGACCCATCTGTCATTGGTGGCTGGAAATCCTGGCTAATCCATCCCTGATTCATCTTGACAAACGTCAGTCTCTCCCCATTTTTAGTGGACAGACGAGTTCGCCTTGGGTTGACTATTGCCCCGGCCGCACTAAACACCCGCTCTGATGGCACACTACTGGCCGGGCAGGACAGCTTTTCCAGGGCAAACTCCGCTAGTTGCGGCCATAAATCGAGTTTGGCTGCCCAGAAGTCCAGCGGATCTTCAACGGTTGTTGGCAGGGTCTTGTCGAGGTAAGCCACCACCTTCTGGTTCAGGTCCTGCTCCATGTCCACCTGCTGCTGATGAGTAGCTTCACTATGTGGCTGAAGGAAGCTACTCATCAGCGACTGTAGACTCAGGCTGCTGCTGATTGAGCCAGTACTGCTCCTGCCACCCCTCCCCTGCCCAGCAGCCATGAAAGTGGTAGGTGAGCGCAGAGGGCCCCCCGAGTCAGACCTGCGAGTGGATGGACCATGTGGCCGACCGACTACGTAGAAGCTCCCTGAAGTAGGTCAGTTTGTCCTCCCTCTAAGTGGGTGTAAAAAAGGCCCCCATTCTGGGCCGGTAGCGAGGGTCTAATAAGGTGGAGATCCAGAAGTCATCGCGCTGATGAATTTTGACAATTCGGGGGTCACTATGCAAGCAACTCAGCATGCATCGTGCCATTTGTGACAGTGAATCGCTGGGACTACCTGCCTCCATCTCCACTGCATACTGCCACGGTGTGTCTGGGTCCTCTGTCTCGCCTCCCTCGTATCAACCCTCCAGCTCCTCTGGGTGCTCCTGCTCCTCCTCTCCTGTCCAATGACCAGAAACACCGGCCATCTCATCCACCGTAAACTGTGCTCCGCTCTGCCCCTCATCATCCTCCTCCAGTTCATCCCCCACAGGACTCATGTAGCCTTCTGATGTAGGCGCAACGTCTCCATTGCTGTGACCAGCCATGTTTTCAATCATTTTTTGGAGTAAATGTAGGAGTGGAATTACGTCGTTCATGGCGTAATTCGAGCGACTAACAAAAAATGTGGCTTCCTCAAAGGGCCTCAGCAAACGGCAGGTGTCACGTATGAGCTGCCACTCGTTCACATTGAAGTTACACAGGGGAGTACTCCTATCTGCTTGTATCATCAAAAAATCTGTGATGGCTTTTCTTTGTTCGTATAGTCTGTCCAACATATGGAGGGTGGAATTCCAACGTGTGGCAACGTCACAAATGAGACTATGTTGTGGGATACCGTTCTGATGCTGCAGCTCAAGCAAAGTGTGCTTGGTGGTGTACGAGTGGCTGAAGTGCATGCACAATTTCCTTGCCATTGTCAGGACGTCTTGCAAATGGGGTGAAGACTTAATGAACTTCTTGACAACCAGATTCAACACGTGTGCCATGCAGGGCGAATGGTTCACACTTCCTTGTCGCAGCGCGGCCACAATGTTCTTCCCATTGTCGATCACCATGGTTCCCATTTCCAGATTTCGTGGAGTAAGCCGTACTCGGATTTCTTCCCTAATGAACTTCAGCAGTTCCTCCCCTGTGTGACTCTGTTCGCCAAGGCAAACCATGTGAAGGACGGCTTGACACCGCTGTGCCCTACACACGTGGTACAATGAAGGGCAACTGAGATTTGGACGTGCAGTGGAGGCCGAGGACACGGGGGAGGAGGAGGCGCACACTGCAAAAGGACCAACTGCCTGGGAGCGATAGCGTGGAGGAGGAAGCGGTGTGACCTGTCCAAGTTGCTGTTGTGGCTGTGCAGGAACAACATTTACCCAGTGGGCCGTAAAAGACATGCATTGTCCCTGCCCGTAGTTACAGCTCCACACGTCGGCGCTGCCGTGGACTTTTGAACACACCGACAGGCTCAAGGACTGGCCCACCTTCTCTTGTACAAACTTATGCAGGGCTGGTACTGCCTTCCTCGCAAAGAAATGACGGCTTGGGACTCTCCACCTCGGCTCGGCACAAGCCATCAATTCCCTGAAAGCTGCAGAGTCCACCAGTTGGAAAGGGAGGGACTGCAACACCAGCAACTTGGACAGGAGCACATTCAACTTCTGCACCGTTGGATGAGTGGGCGCATACTGTTGTCTCTTGGACATGTTCTTCGCCGATCGATTGTTGGCGGAATGGCTGACTACGAGTGGAAGAAGCAGGAGCGCAAGAAGGAGTACTGCTCTGATACTTTTTAAATGTGTGGTTTATCTTTGATTCAGTTTCTAATAAAGTTTATGGATTTTAGTTGGTATATGGGAAATTAGGGTACTATTGGATTGCCCCAAGGGGTATTTTATTGGAAAAGTGATTGGATTAACCCTCCATATACTGGTCTTGACCAGTGCATTGATAAGAGGTTAATCACCTCACTTAAAAAGACCGGGCACAATAGCCATCAAATGTAATGGCAGGCTTTCTGTCTGGGAAACCTAACTCTGAATTATTCTTAAACCAAGCACAGCATGTCTTTTCAGCCAATGAGCTGCCTTTGAATCAGGTGGACATTAAATCAGCATTCAAGAACCTACAAAAAACCTACGAAAGTTATTTGCGCTCCTGGTGGGAGATTGCAAGTCTAGAGACTTATTCCTCACAAAAAATTGTGTATAGGGGACTTAGGATAAACATAACTCCTAATTCACACAAAGACGACCCAGAATTTATCCGTGGATGGCAACAATTGCTAACTGAAAATTCACTCCGTATGTTAGAGTACCTTCTAGCATATGAAAAAAGGCCTTTAGTGAAATCAGTAAACAACTTGAGGGACAGATAGAAGAGATTCAAATCTTCAAACCTCAGACAGATTTTAGTAATCTGGAACAACAGTTACAGAAGCATATAGAAAGTTTTCAGTCAGAATTAAAGGAACGGAAACATCGTAAATATATCAGAGATAAAAAAGATTTTGATACAGGTCTGATATATGTGAAGAGGGGACCTGAAAACTATAATTCGAACAATCAGTATACTGAGATCTCTGAAACAGAGGTGTCTGAATCAGATGACCCATCTGGGGGAAAAAATCAAAACCAGGGCAGATATAGGAATAAGAACAAACGTAAGACCTATAACAAAAGATCAACTTACCGAGGAAACTGTAGAGGTCAGGGACAGGGGAAGAACCATGGTAATCAACAAAGGGGAGGATACGGTCAACAGAACCAAACAAATTATAATCCCCACCCACAATGGCATAAGGAACCAAATATATGCCCCCAGGAACAAGTGGTATGCAATTACCTGCATACACTGCATCATCACAACCCTCTGGTTTACAGTCCTCATGTCCTCCAATACAATCCTCTGGTTTACAGTCATCATGTCCCCCTACACAAATAGTGGCTACAACCATACCACCCGTCAATCCAGCAGGGAATATGAATCAATATCTGCCCCCACAAGTTGCCCCCCTTTTTTTTAGGGGGAGGTGTCCAACTCAGGGACAGGGAAAAGTGGGGATATCTTCAAAATCCCCTTCACCCCAAACCAACTTAGGGGAAAATGATGAAATGCAATCATGTAATTTAACATCATTACAGCTAACAGACGATCAAATATCCTGTGTAAGGGGCTTTCATTTACCCCCACTCCAAAATATGATTCCTTCACATGGGGGAAGGATATGAATTTATTCGCAAGGAAACTTGCTTTACATAAGGTACACAAAAACAATATAGCAACCAGTAATACCAGAAGACAAGATGAACAGGTGGTGACAGATTTGGTTGATCTGTTGGAAGAAAGTGAGACGGGAGAGCGAAGAATGCCACTTCCTCCTTTTACAAGTTTAAAACCCAAATGTAAGACTACACCCTATTTTGGTCAATTCAGTAACATAGACACCTTTGTGAGAATGGTCAGTGCAAATTTAGAACAATTGCCGTTTAGGAAGTACAATACCAACCTAACTCAAAGAGAGAATCAGGCTCTAAAACAACTAGAAGAAAATGATGAAATAATTATAAAGCCCTCCGACAAGGGGGGCAACATTGTTGTAATGACCAAAAATGCTAATAAAGATATGGTGCTACGTTTACTGAAAGACCAAAGTGCATATAAAAAATTGGATTACAACCCTACAAGTGCATTTGTAACTGAACTGAAAGAAATTCTGTCCCGAGGGAAAAGTGATGGTCTGATTACAGATGATGAATTTAAGGCAATGTTGAATGAGAAACCGACATTGGCAACGCTTTATGTGTTGCCAAAAATCCACAAACAGAAGACTCCCAATTCCGGGTCGCCCGATCGTATCGGGCAACGATAACCTGACAGAAGGAATAAGCCTGTATGTTGATCAAATTTTGGCCCCGTTTGTTACCTCCTTACGATCATACATAAAAGATACAAGACATTCTGTCTCCAGGCTTGAGGAGATATCATTTACCTCAGGTATTTACATAGCGAGCCTCGATGTTGAGGCCCTGTACACGAATATTGATCACAAACTGGGGATTAGAGCGGTAGAGCACTTTTTATGCACGAAAGGTACACAATTTACCACTCACAATAAGTTTGTCACTAAACTTTTGTTTTTTCTATTAACACACAATTATTTTACCTTCGATGGCCACTTTTCTTTACAAACTAAGGGCCCAGCAATGGGCACAGCATGTGCACCAAATTTTGCAAATGTATTTTTAGGGTGGTGGGAGGACACGGTGGTATTCACTGAGACACTAGGTGATTACACAAAACACATTTTATTTTGAGGTCATTTTATAGATGATGCTCTTTTGTTTTGGGATGGCACCATCACCTTATTTCACAAATTTGTTCACAAATTGAATCACAATCAAATAGGAATGCATTTTACATCAGAAATAAATGAAAAAACACTGTGTTTTCTAGATATGGAAATCTTTCTCGGACCTGAAGGCAGCATCCAGACAAAAGTCTACAGAAAGACCACCTCAACAAATAGCTTCTTAAACTGGAGAAGTCATCACCCTAGGCCCCTCAAGAGTGGAATACCAGTGGGGCAGTATTTGAGGGCCAGGCGAAACTGCTCCACTGAGGAGGCCTTTCTTGAGGAAAGCAAGGTACTAATGCATCTTTCTGTCTACCCCAAAAAGGTCCTCCACAGGGCCTTTGTGAGGGCAAGAGATACCCCGAGATCTGAGTTATTGAGAAATAAAACAGCAAGCGGACAACAACAAAAAAAAAGACAGTTCGATGCACCTTTGATCAAAACAATCAACAGGTGATGCAAATATTGAGAAAGTACTGGCCAATTTTATTGGCAGATAAAGATCTCACAGAAGTACTTACGGAACAACCGAGTGTGACGTACCATAGAGGTAGAAACATCAGAGAAAAGTTGGTGCGAAGTCACTATAAATCAAAAAAAGACAATTATGAGGGTACGTGGATCACACCCCTGTGGTAGATGCAATTTTTGTAGGTTCCTTTCAAAGAAAAAATAATTTGTTAACCCCATTGATGGGAGAAAATATGAAGTCAGAGACTTCATTAATTGTCAGACACAAGGAGTTGTGTATATTGCCGAGTGTGGGTGCCCCAAATTGTACGTAGGAAAAACTACACAAGAATTAAGAAGAAGGATTTCAAAACATCTAAGTACAATTAGAACAGGGGCTGATACCCCCTTAGCACGGCATATACGAGACGCGCATAGAGGAGAAGTGAAGGATTTGAGATTCTGGGGCTTCATCAAACCCAGCCTCGGACCAAGAGGAGGGAATTTAGACAAAAAACTCTTGAAGGAAGAAGCCATTTGGATATATAGGCTGAAAACTCTTAGTCCATTGGGCCTAAACGAAGGGTTTACCTTCTCGGCCTTTCTATAAAGCCAGCCAGGAATCAAATAGGAATTAATAGATCTAAAAATAACTATTGAACAATAATCAGGTATCCGCGTTAAAAGACGTGTAAGGACAAAAAAAGAATTAAGTAAAGGAACATGCCCATCTACATATTTAATTGGAAGTAATAATAAAATGAATCACAAATAAGAATATGAACTAGCTAAGAATTAAGTTACAAGGATCACTTACCTGGAATTGTGGAGGATTGATGGGAGATTGGAGGAAGTAGGGTGTAGGTCTGGTTGGGTTTGTTATGGAGAGAGGCCCTGTTGCAACAAAAGAACAAAAAGTTATAAGTTGCTGAATCTAAAGGAATATGGAATAAAAACATAATACCCTCCCCTCTCCTCCCCCCTTCCCCCCATTTCCCTTCCCCCTCCCCCTCCTTTCTCCCCCCCTTTTCCCCCCATCCCCAACTCTCTCCCCCCCTTTCCCCTTCCCACACAATTTAATCTCCCACCGTTCCCAATAAAATATAGTTGAATCAAAAAACAGAGTACAAGCAAAGTAGATCCAATAATAAGATAAACAAGCTAGTATAATTAGTAATAATTTAAAAATGACAATTAAAAATAAGATTTAAACCATTCCAAAACTCCCCAGATCCAAAAGAAGAGAGATACAAAGAAATATATGTATAGAAAGAACAAATATATAGAAGTAGACAAATCATTAAGAGAAGTAAACAGTCTCCTTTATCAAACCCTAAAAATAAACATTCTTATATTCCCCCTACGAATCTGATGATGTGACTCTCAAAAGGTTATTTACCTTAGCAAATGATGTTTGGGATTTCTATGAGTTCTGATTGGGAACTCAATAATCATCTAATTTAATGATAGAACTCAACAATGATTTTACTCTAGAAACAACCAGCCTATAATAATAATACTGGTGTGTAGAGAGATGAGATTTATCTCCTGTCAAAGTGTCTCAAGTCTCAGTATTGAAACACTAACAGTCCACGCATATGGAAGTGCGCAGAGAGAGAATTAGGAGGTATCCATTTACCTGAGAGTTCCGCTTCTGAAAACAAACAGTTCGCGCACATGGGAGTGCGCAGACGAGAAGAAACGCTACAGATACTAAGTCCTGGCGCATGGGAGAACACGCAGATGACGAAAATAGTAAACAAAGATACCGATTGGTTAAGACATGTATCAACTTAAAACCAATGAGATTCGGAGAACCGAATCAAGATTTCATTGGAGGAAGCCAATGTCACTCAGGAATATGTACCAATTAGAGGAGAATGACAACAGAAGAAGGATTTGGTTGGATGGGGAGTGATGGGTATGGGATTTAATGACACAAACAGAGGTAATAAAGAGTCTGGCACATGCTGTCCACGCTCAGAAGCCCCATACCTCTTGACAAAGCTACGTAGTAGCGAAACATGTCGGAGAGGGGGGCTGAGTAGGGTGTTTTAACTATATCAGAGCAGTTTCCGGAGCAAGCAGAGTGTGAGCTGCAGGCACACTCAGCAATAAAGATTACTAATTAATCTCAGTAAGAGAGATACCGCAAGATAATAGATCAACCTCAAGGAATACTGCTCTGCTACTTTTTAAATGTGTGGTTTATCTTTGATTCAGTTTCTAATAAAGTTTATGGATTTTAGTTGGTATATGGGATATTAGGGTACTATTAGATTGCCCCAAGGGGTAATCTATTGGAAAAGTGATTGGATTAACCCTCCAAATACTGGTCTTGACCAGTGCATTGATCTGCAAGAAGGAGGGTTTGACACAATGCTCTCTTCGGCTGAGGTAGTGGAGCCTTGGCTGGATAACGGAGGGAGCGGATGGCCACTGGGTGATGCGGCAGGCTGGACCACTACCTTGGAGCCACGGTTATCCCAGGCCGCTTTATGGTGGCGAATCATGTGTTGACGCAGGGCCGTGGTGCCGAGATTGGGACCCTGGCCACGCTTCACTTTCTGCCCACAGATTTTGCATGTGACTACACTAAGGTCCTCCGGATTCTTTATGAAGAACAACCACACCGCAGAGTAGATGATTTTCCCACCCGCAGTTCGCACTATTTCACTGCTATTGGCGCCGTCTCCAGGAACCCCTGTTCACTACCTCCCTGAATGGTAGCTTGCCGCGAAGCAGGTGGTCTCCCCCTGGCACGTTTGGCTCCTGAATTTCCTCTACTGCCACCACCACGCTGATTGCCAACCGTGCTACCGCCTTGCTGCCTCATAGACAAAGAGCAAATCTCTTCTCCTGATGATGATGAAGCCCCGGCTTCTGCACCTGGCTCCCAATTGCGATCGGCTTCATCATCATCAAAAGATGTGTGCACGTCACTGATGTCCTCCTCGTGTTCCACAACAGTGTCGGCCTCAGGACCCTGAACAATTGAAACACCGCCTCCCTCGTCACTCTCCGCATCAATACTTGCCCGCCTTGCGGAGCAAGGGACGCATGTCTCCTCACATTCTTCGCTGCCCATTAGATGCTGAATGTCCTCTATTACATCGTCCTCACTAAATAGTGGAGCTGAACCCAAAGCATGAGATACTTCTTTGGGAGAGGGAACAGCATAGGACAAAGGCAATGGGATTACGGGGACTGCTCCCAGGCCATGCCAACTGAGGGTTGTGTCTGAGGAACCCACGACTCTTGACTGGGGTTGTCAGATGTCGCTTGTGATGATGGGGATGAGTGTGCAAACCAATTGGCGAGAGTCAACGACATGACCGCTGGGTGTTAACGGGAGCTCAGGCCTATTGCTGCGACTCCTGCTGCCACTCGCCCCAAGTCTGCTGCCAACTCTGCCTGACGTATGTAGGCTTCTGCCCCTTCTCTGTGCACGTCCTGGCACTTCCCTGCCTGACATACTTAGTGCGTTTATGAGGGTATAGAACAGCAGCAGGCGATTACTTATGACTGTCCTTTCAAAGTATATAGGCCCTAGACAGAATAACAGTTACTAAATAGTAAACTCCTTTGTTGTATGTATGCCCTTTGCAATGATGAGCGCACTGTTAAGCGTATTTGTACGCAGGAAAAACTTTTTTTTTTCATTAATACACCGGCAGGTGTATAACGTGTGGTATAACACTTAATTTAGCACAGAGAGAGAAAAAAAGGAGGTATATGGTACGCTATTTGCTTGAATTTAGGCCCTTTGCAATGATAAGGCCACTGTTAAGCGTATTTGTACTCAGGAAAACCTTTTTTTTCTTGAATACACCGGAAGGTGTATAACGTGTGGTATAACACTGAATTTAGCACAGAGACAGAAAAAAAGGGGGTATATGGTACGCTATTTGCTTGAATTTAGGCCCTTTGCAATGATAAGGCCACTGTTAAGCGTATTTTTATGCAGGAAAACCTTTTTTTTCTTTAATACACCGGCAGGTGTATAACGTGTGGTATAACACTTAATTTAGCACAGATACAGAAAAAAAGGTAGTATATGGTACGCTATTTGCTTGAATTTAGGCCTTTGCAATGATAAGGCTACTGTTAAGCGTATTTGTACTTAGGAAAACCTTTTTTTTCTTTAATACACCGGCAGGTGTATAACGTGTGGTATAACACTTAATTTAGCACAGAGACAGAAAAAAAGGTAGTAAATGGTACGCTATTTGCTTGAATTTAGGCCCTTTGCAATGATAAGGCCACTGTTAAGCGTATTTGTACTTAGGAAAACTTTTTTTTTCTTTAATACACCGGCAGGAGTATAACGTGTGGTATAACACTGAATTTAGCACAGAGACAGAGTAACAGGTGAAAAATGGTAAAAAGGCACTAAAGTCCACACTAATATGACTTATTTCTGAACAGCAGCAGGACCCAACAGTGCAGCACCACAAAAAAAAAAATAATCCAGGGATTAAACCCTAAATTGCACTCTGTCACACAATTCTGAGTAGCAGAAGATTTGTGGAGCAAAAAAAAACTCAATTGGGCTGAAAAATGAGGAGATAAGATGCTTCAGAAAGTTCAGGCAGCTTGAAGATCTGTATGAGGCAGCTGACAGGTATCTGCCCCTCTCTGCTGCAATGCTAAATAACGTGAATAGGAGGTTTAGCAATCAATGATCCTTCTCAGTGTAACAGCACAGCACTCTGCACTCCTGCCTTTCCCTAATGCTGATGTGACTAGCAGTTGCAGTGTAACGCTCTGGTATGAGCTATCCACACAGTCCCGTCCTCTCCATCTGAGTGCATAGATGAAATGAAGAGAGGCAAGATGGCCACCAATTATATAGGGGCTGTGACATCAAAGGGGTCAGTGAACACTGATAGGCTGCATCTCACATGTGGTTCAGGGTCAGCCCGCCTAACTTCATTACCGCCCCTGTTTCCCGCCCTCCCATAATCCCCTGCCCCATGTACTCACACCATTCAGTCCCACCAAAATGTGATTTTAATGTCTTTATGTTTCCTGTATTTTGATGGTATTGTGTTGATAATAAAGGTTTTCAAGTATATAAGTAGTAATGCTCTTTTTTCTAGAAGTGTTAAAACGTTATAATTGAGCTATACTGAGTGGTAGATTTTTTTGAGACCCTAGGCATTGATTACAATGATGGAATTGTTGGGGTATTAATGGAAGAGATATGCTGTATGGGTTTTCTATGTTTAATGCCTTTTCAAAATTGTGGAAAAATAAGACTGTTCAAGCATGTGATGCTCCTTTAAACTAACCTGGGGCAAGTAACAGGTGTGGGCAATAAAAAACAATCAAACCTGAAAGCAGATAAGTCTTTGCATTGTGTGTCTGTGTGCGCCACACTAAGCATGGATAACAGAACGAGGAGAAGAGATCTGTCTGAGGACTTGAGAACCAAAATTGTGGAAAAATATCAACAATCTCAATGTTACAAGTCCATCTCCTGAGATCTAGATTTGCCTTTGTCCACAGTGCGCAACATTATGTGTGCAAGGCATCATGAAATCTGAGGATTACCAACGGATTTTGAGTCACACTGTACAGCCTAGTGTCAGAAAACTGGGTTTGTGTCCGAGATCTTGGGTCTTCCAGAAGGACAATGACCCCAAACATACGTCAAAAAGCACCCAGAAATGGATAGCGGCCAGGAATGAGACATGTGGAGAGATCTTAGAATTGCTGTTGGGAAAAGGCGCCCTTCCAATAAGAGAGACCTGGAGCAGTTTGCAAAGGAAGAGTGGTCCAACATTCCAGCTGAGAGGTGTAAGAAGCTTATTGATGGTTATAGGAAGCTACTGATTTCAGTTATTTTTTCCAAAGAGTGTGCAACTAAATATTAAGTTAAGGATGACAATAATTTTGTCCAGTCCATTTTTGGAGTTTGGTGGGACATTATGTTCAATTTGCTTTTTTTCCCTCCCTTTTTGGTTTAGTTCCAATACACACAAAGGGAATAAACAAGTGTATAGCAAAACATGTGTTACTGCAATCCTTTTCTGTGAGAAATACTTAATTTTCTTGAAAAATTTCAGGGGTGCCAACAATAACAGCCATGACTGTACACAGCAGTGTGTGTACTACATACACTGCTATACATGGTTAGTATATGCAGAGCATTGCACCCTAGTGTCTGTACATTCCTATGTTAGCAGGAGCGGATGGCATTGGACAAACATTTCAGCAGGAGCAAGCAGGATTAGCGAGAGCAGTCAGGAGTGGAGCAAACACCCAGATGGGAGAGGGTGGGATTGGTCAAAAAAGTCATCGGGAGTGGGCGGGAGGAGGATTGAAAAACCTGTTCCACGCAGGGCTCTACATTAGAGGGCTCAGAATAGAAGGAGGGCCATTGAGCTTTTGGAGAGAAAAGTTTACTGATATTGAAGTCGAGGGCCATGTGCGTTTACAAAGCTCCCATGGTGCCAGAACAGCAGAAACCCTCCACATGTGATACCATTTTAGAAACTACACCCCTCAAGGAAGGAAAAAGGGGTACAGTGAGTACATACACCTGACAGGTTTTTTAAACAGCGGGCCGTAAAATTGAAAAAATCTGATTTTTTAAACTGAATTGCATGTATTAACCCAAAATTTTTGGTTCACAAGTAGTTATAGAGAAAAAAAGCTCACAAAATTTGTAGCCAAATTTCTCCTTAATAAGGAAGTACCCCATAGGAGTGAGACAGCTTAGGAGTGAGACAGCTTAGGAGTGAGACAGCACCAATGAGATTTAAGGCCTAAAGTGGTGCTTTGCACTGCAATGGCAGAGGTTCTGACATAAAATCTAAGGAAAAAACCTTGGCAAGTACCACAATTTTTAAACTACACCCCTCAAGGAAGGTAACAAGGGGTACAGTGAGTACTTACACCTCACAGGCTTTTTGAACAGTAGACCGTAAAATGACATTTTTATATATTTTTACATCAAAATGCTGGGGTTACCCAATTTTTTAAATCATTTTCACAAGGGGTAATAGGAGAAATTGGGTGACAAATTTTAGAGGGCTTTTTCTCCTGACTATGGAAATGCATCCACATATGGGGTAATGTGCTGGGCGGGTGCACAACAAGGCTCAGAAGGCATAGAGGTCTGTTTGCATTTGTGGCCTATGGCATATCAGTAGCTGACGATTACATACATTCAGTACATTCAGAGGAAACCACAAAAAAGAAACACCCACATGTGAACCCATTACAGAAAGAACCCCCCCCCAAGAGCAATGGGTACAGGGGTAAAGAGAACATTTTGTATTCCAAAATGTATTTTCCAGGAATGGATAAAGGGTAGTTTTAGAAAATTGCAATTATGAACCTATGCTCTTCTTCATCGTTCTGTGAAGAACTAACATGTGACTCTGAATTGTCACCTGGAAATATGACAGATCTCATGAGTGAGAACTCTTCGCATTTGAGGCCAATGTTTCTTATTGACCTAAATGACAGTTACATACATTCAGAGGAAAATACAAAAAAAAAGGAACCCCCACATGTGAGCCCATTATAAACAGTACACCCCCTAGGGAAGGTGAATAGGGGTGAAGTAGAGATTTGGAACAGACGGGTGTTCCCTACATTTATTTTCCAGGAATGGATGAAGTGTAGTTTGGGGAAAATGAAAATTGCAATTTTACTACTGATATGCCAATTACTTTCCCAGAATGATGACCCAGAGTATACCCAAAAAATTATAACTTGTAAAAATGATGCCCCCCCAAAACCCTATGCTCTGAATCATCATTCTGGGAATGTGATGTGTGTGGTCGTCCCTAACCTGTTACCTCAAATGCGCACAGCGCTCAGGTAGGGAGAGAGCACTGTGCATTTGAGGCAACTTTCAAACCCCAAATGCTATTGGCTCTTTGACCCATGACTCATGGGGATGATACATTTTTATTTACCCAGTACACATCATTGCGATGTGTACTGTGGAAAAAAAATGAATATTTGTCATAACATATATATATCGCTATATTCTAAATATTCGCAAAATCACGAAGTGCCGATATTCGTGGTAAAAGTTTCCAATTCGAATATTTGCTCAACACTACCAGCCATTGGGCGACGATGAACTGTTGGGCGTGCAGGTTCGTCTGGTCAACCATTAGATTGACAAAGTCATCACTGAGAAAAAATAAATAAAATAGTCCACTTCAGTGAACCAGATGATGTCAATCTTCATTCTGGATTCGCTAACAAACTCAGGAGTCAAGGGCTCGTGATTCACCGGTACAGGGCACCAGTAAACTTGACTAGGACCTTTGACTAGGGTGACTCGCACTAGCATGGGGCACAGGGTCAGGAGCAGAGGAGTGTGCGGTTCCGAATGGCGGCACCTCCGACACCTTGGTTGCCCATCATCATTAGATGATGAGGATGGCGAGGAAGATGAAAAAAAGTGTGTCATCTTTCTCGCCCTCACTGGCAAGTAAGGCAAGTAAGGCATATGCCTCCTCTGCTGAAAATGCCCTGTGGGCCATTTCCCTACTCTAGTGGTGCTTGACTACCTGCCTTACCCTAATCCGCCCTTACCCACCACTTAACTGAACAAAAATACAAAAATATAAAATAAAACTAAACTAAAAAAAGAAAAACTATTTTTTTATTTTAAAAAAACAGGACTACTAGCGCAAAAAGCCCTGCGCAAACAAAAGCCTTTACCTAATCAGTAGTGTGCGCACTGATTAATGCTTGGTGGCAGCAGAGGGCACAGAAGTCAATGGGGGTCCTGCAACTCAGCCCAGAATAGTAGCTGGGGGCACGTACAAAGACCCCCCCCCCCCAAAAAAAAAAGAAAAAGAAAAAAATGCTAAAACCCGGAAAAAAAAGCACCTGCCTGAACAAAAAAAAAAAGCTGATCAGTGATAAATCACTGTCAGCGGTGAAGGCAGGCCACACACACAGGTATGGTCCGTCCACATAGCACTGGCTTGCTGGTGGTGGCATGGACCGCCTAACTGGTGCAAAAAAATGAAAAGGCTCTTATAGTCCCCGAAAAAGCACCTGCACCACAAAAAAACGCTAATCAATATTACAAAACTGATCAGCGGTGGGTGGGCAATTGGCTAACGGTGGCCTGACACTCTTTTATAGAGAAGAGGGTCGGCCACACGATTAGCGCAAAAAAAAAAAAACGGTTATTGCCCAAAATAAGGCTGGGGCAGATCGCAGCCACCCTGTAGGGCCTGAGTCACGCAGCTAAAGGTGCTGCAGACCCGCGGACACCTACAGATGATGGTACACTGCACAACTGTCCCTGCCTAATCTAATCTGTCCCTGACTGCTAATGTGATAAGAACAGATAATCTCCAGACAGCAAAGCGGGATGGATGGGAGCGCTGAGACAAGGTAGAGGTTTAAAATGGTTTATTTTCCATCATGCAACGCGTTTCACGGTTACCCGCTTCCTCAGGCATCCTGTTGCCTGAGGAAGCGGGTAACCGTGAAACGCATTGCATGATGGGAAATAAACCATTTTAAACCTCTACCTTGTCTCAGCGCTCCCATCGATCCCGCTTTGCTGTCTGGAGATTATCTGTTCTTATCGTGTTTTTACCCCAGCGGGAAGAAGCTGCAGAGACATTTTGATGAAACACCTTGTTCCATTGTTGTACTTGGCTGTAGTACAACTACTTGCGGTAAGTGCAGTTTACATTTAGTGTTACCGATTACACTCTGATGTTACACTACGGAGCTCATCCGTTTGTGCTTTTTTATTTATGACTGCTAATGTGGCACTGGATTGACTTGGGGGGAGAAGATGGGTACACAGAGCTCCTTACTTCTCACCAACTGTAAAATGGTGGTGAGCAGAACAGGGCAGCGTGGCTTAACCCCCTCCTCCCCACCCCTCACTGCTGTGATTGGTGCAATCATTCCAACTGGCCAATCACGGCTGTTCTGGGGGGTGGCAACACTGCCACCTCCCATTACAGTACTGAAGGTGATTGGTGGTGTATATTACACCCTCGATCACCTTTTTTCCAGGTCATTGGGTCACCTGAGACCTGAATGACCCAGGCGCCGTGTCTGCGGGGGGGTGCAGCCCATAGACTGGTTTGAGTGGCATTGGGGCCGCTCTGCCGGTGGGTCGTTCCCCCCCCCTATGGGCATTGGTGTCGCGGCGGTGGTGGTCGCCACACGGTGCTGCGCCATTTTATGCTAGGGACGTTAGGGACCCACTCTGGATAGGTGGCCTTGACGTGGCGAGTGGGCTTGTACTTTTTGATCAAAAATGTATACTAACAACCTGTTAGTTTTTGATATTATGCTGAGAAGCAATCAGATCATTATACAAGATTGTAGATGTGCACCATGTCTGTTTTTCTACCTGAATTCACACTGAATGACCCAGATTCGCTGCAAATCGCTGGTCTGAATTGACCATAGATTTGTGGCGATCGCTGACAGGGGAGTCACCCCCTGGCAAGTGCTGGGGACAATAAAACTGCAGGGCATGCTTGTACGCCCTGAGTCCTTAAGGACTTGGGAACAGGAGAGTAAGGGTGCGCCCTGCATCCTTAAGTGGTTAAGTGCATTCGCTGTGCATCCTACATATTGTACTTGACACTCTGCACATGTGAAAACATATTACACTTATAACGTATTATGATTGATGTACTGTTTAATTTGAAAAACCCTCCGATTAGTGCACAATGTGACAGATGTGGTGTTGGTCATGATCCCACAACAGATACATTTCTTGTGTCCGCATTTAAAAGAGCCCATATGATTGAGCCAGGTGGTTCTGCTGTTAATATGGTTGGAAAATAAACTGGGGGACAGTTTCTGAACAACTGTGGGGGCTCATTTAGAAATACAACGATAACCATGCTCAAAAACATTTTTGTACACGGAATCTGATGTAATTAAAGGCATATACTTGTGTAAGATATTACGAATGTCTTTATATTCATTACTATACTGTGTTGAGAAGGTAATGGGAGATGATTGACGTACGGTCTTTTGTGATGATTGAAACAAAATGATTGAATGGAATGTGCCCGATTCTTACTAGATGGTCTTGGCAAGGGCAATGAAAATGCCCTAAATGCTGTTATAAACAGTTCAGGAAAGATGGCAGCCCCCATAAAATTGTTTAAAAAAATGAAATAAAAACAGTACAATCAGAAAATAGAAACAGATAAAAAAAAAAAAAAAAAGAACATGTTTCGTTATCTGTCTCTAATAAGAAAAAAGAATCTAGGCGACACATTTCCTTTAAGTGTAATTGCTGATGTTGGTCATTGACTCTAAGTACTGCTAATAACAGCCTACATGGTAGACTATTCAGCTACTGTGCTCGCTTCATAGAATTGAAGAAATAAATGATCTTCTTGAAGTAGAATAAAAGTAGATGGAAAGTATGAACTCACTTCTGAGTAGGGATAATATCAGTAACCGAATATGGACAAGAAAATAATAAAAAAGCAAAGGGCTTTTATTGCCAGAATATATAAATGTATGGAGGTAATGGAAATAAAGTAAACCAGTCTTCCAAGGTACATTGGGAGAAGGAAAAGATGAGAGGAAGTAGGATCCAGATAAAGACAATTTGTTGTATGATGCATAAAATAGAATTAAAATTAAGTGAACCTCCTGTCGCCTTAACAGGGCCCTTGCATCAGGTGGAGGGGTTCAAATGGTAAATAAAAATAGTAGTGAGTAAAATGAGAAATATATAATAATATAAAATATATGTAAAAACAGTCTGGAATGGGTATACCAACTGAGAAGAAAACGGCTGGATGGTATAAAATAGAATAAAATAGCTTGCGCTAGAAAGTTATGATAGTTCGTTGGTGACAGTGCAAAGTTCAAATAATATAGAAATGTTCAGCAGTGATATTTCGTTGGTGGTATAGTGCACAGTAGTGATATTAAAGATTAATTGGTAGCACAGTGCAACAGTTTAACAATTAGGATTGTATCAGGCACAAATTCTGTTCTTATCATGTACATTAGTGGTATAGGAGGATGCAAGGTTGGTGCATGGTACCACTCACTGACCGTTGTGGTGTAGGAGAATCCGAATTCCGGGCTGGCACGGAGGCGTTCAGCACTTATAGTTGATACCCGACAGCATGGTGCTGCAGGTTCTCGGTCTCCAAGCATGTTCAGCGGTGCATGGCTGGCACAGGACAGCGTCCGGCCTTAGGGTAGGTGATCGCCGTGGGGAATGATGTGGAGATAAGGATGAGTCCTGAGCTGGTACGGGAGTGAATACCGGCGTCCTCATGTCGGTGATGCACTAGGAGCACGGAGGGGCATCTCCAGTTGGTAGAAAGGTAAGGGTGAATAGGTAATGATGCTAGATGTGGGCATTTTCTTCAGTAGCAGAATAATAATGGTGGATGAATGGGGATAGTGTGCTTTATATAGTCCCAAGGTGATGATGCGTTGTATGGTGATTTGGAAAAAATTGAAGGAAACATGGGAATGGGATGTAACATAATGGCTGGATCCAGAGAGAAAATAAGAAAAGGAAAGAATGGAAAAGGATATGGGGATGGATGTGAAAAGAATATATTATGATAAAATTAGGAGAAATTGAGAAAAAATTTAAAAATAAAAATAAAATGCAAAAATAAAATAAAGATGGGTGGAAAAAAAATTGTAAAAATAAAATAAAGATGGGTGGATGATAACAAAAAAATTTAAATATTTAAAAATAAAATAAAGATGGGTTGGTGAAAAAAAAATGAAAAAAATGTTAGGGGAGGGATGGAAAGTAGAATTGGATATGTATGAGTAACTTGAGCTTCTAAACAAGGGTATCTGAGATGTCCGTAAATTGTGCTTGGGTGGGCTAGGTCCCAGGGACCATCACTACGTCGATATGCGACCAGCTAGTGACAGGCCATGAAACGGAGCCAAACCACAAGGAGGAATAATTAGAGAAATCCGAAGATCTCGAGTTCTGCGTTGAGTCCTCTTGGTACTAATGAATCGAACTTGAAGATCTTCCTTGATTCGGCCTTAGACATGCGAGTGATGTAATCACCGTCTCTCCAACATGTTTTTTGGATGGCTACAAAAAAGAAATCTGCTGGATTTTGATTATGGTGTTCACTGAAGTGTAAAGATAGGGGGTGTGTTTTTAATTCTTTTTTTATGTTGTAAATGTGTTCATAGATGTAGGTTTTCAGTTGTCTTTTCGTGTGGCCTATATATTGTTTGCCGCTTGTACATTGAATCAAATACTGTATATTACACCTTTGCTATGGCAGGTGAGGCATTCAGATATTTTGTATGTGAAGTCATTAGAAGTGGATGAGACTTCGATAATTTTTAGGGGTGAATTTGTGGTTTTGCATCCCATACAGGACCCGCATCTGGGAAAACCTTTAGTTTGTAGCCACGTGGTTGATGTATGTGAGATGGATGGTTGTTTGATGGTAGGAGCGATTTGAATACCTAAATTTGGGGCTTTTGTGTACACAATGGGTTGGTGTGAGGGAATATCTTGCCCGATGATTCTATCATTACGTAGAAAATGCCAATTCTTTTTGATTATCATTTAAATTTTTTTGTGATCTGTATTAACCCCTTAAGGACTCAGCCCATTTTGGCCTTAAGGACTCAGACAATTTAATTTTTACGTTTTCATTTTTTCCTCCTCGCCTTCTAAAAATCATAACTCTTTTATATTTTCATCCACAGACTAGTATGAGGGCTTATTTTTTGCGTGACCAGTTGTCCTTTGAAATGACATCACTCATTATATCATAAAATGTATGGCGCAACCAAAAAACACTATTTTTGTGGGGAAATTAAAACGAAAAACGCAATTTTGCTAATTTTGGAAGGTTTTGTTTTCACGCCGTACAATTTCTGGTAAAAATGACATGTGTTCTTTATTCTGAGGGTCAATACGATTAAAATGATACCCATTATTATATACTTTTATATTATTGTTGCGCTTAAAAAAAATCACAAACTTTTTAACCAAATTAGTACGTTTATAATCCCTTTATTTTGATGACCTATAACTTTTTTATTTTTCCGTATAAGCGGCGGTATGGGGGCTCATTTTATGCGCCATGATCTGTACTTTTTTTTGATACTACATTTGTATATAAAAAACTTTTAATACATTTTTTATAATTTTTTTTTTAATAAAATGTATTAAAAAAGTAGGAATTTTGGACTTTTTAAAATTTTTTTCGTTCACGCCGTTCACCGTACGGGATCATTAACATTTTATTTTAATAGTTCGGACATTTACGCACGCGGCGATACCAAATATGTCTATAAAAAATGTTTTTTACGCTTTTTGGGGGTAAAATAGGAAAAAACGGACGTTTTACTTTTTTATTGGGGGAGGGGATTTTTCACTTTTTTTTTACTTTTACTTTTACATTTTTTTACATTTTTTTTTACACTTGAATAGTCCCCATAGGGGACTATTCATAGCAATACCATGATTGCTAATACTGATCTGTTCTATGTATAGGACATAGAACAGATCAGTATTATCGGTCATCTTCTGCTCTGGTCTGCTCGATCACAGACCAGAGCAGGAGACGCCGGGAGCCGCACGGAGGAAGGTGAGGGGACCTCCGTGCGGCGTTATGAATGATCGGATCCCCGCAGCAGCGCTGCGGGCGATCCGATCGTTCATTTTAATCGCGAACTCCCGCAGATGCCGGGATCTGTATTGATCCCGGCACCTGAGGGGTTAATGGCGGACGCCCGCGAGATCGCGGGCGTCGGCCATTGCCGGCGGGTCCCTGGCTGCGATTAGCAGCCGGGATCAGCCGCGCATGACACGGGCATCGCTCCGATGCCCGCGGTTATGCTTAGGACGTAAATGTACGTCCTGGTGCGTTAAGTACCACCTCACCAGGACGTACATTTACGTCCTGCGTCCTTAAGGGGTTAAATGGTAAAATTATTTTGGGATCATCGTTAGTAGTAGTTGGGTCAACTGACTTAGGAATAAAATATGAAGATCTATCTAGAGTGCAGTTTTTTTTAAAAAGATTTTTCTAAAATGTTTTTAGGGTAATTTTTATCCAGGAATTTTTTCGTGAGGGCTTCTTCTTCAAATTTAGTGTTTAATGTTCAATTTCTCTTTAATCTTCGTTATTGTCCCATTGGGACATTTAAATGCCATCTGGGTAGATGGCAACTGCTAAAAAGAATAAAACTACCCCACCCAAGTACAATCTAAGGACATCTCAGGAATCCATTGTTTAGAAGCTCAAGTTACTTGGGAGAAATTCTACTTTCCATCCCTCCCCTAATATTATTTTTTTCATTCACCCATCTTTATTTTATTTTTACATTTTTGCAATTTTTTTTCCACCCATCTTTATTTTATTTTGACATTTTATTTTTAAATGTTTTCTCAATTTCTCCAAATTTTATCACACATATCCTTTTCACATCCCCATATCCTTTTCCATTCTTTCCTTTTCTCCCTTTCTCTCTGGATCCAGCCATTATGTTACATCCCATTCCCATGTTTCCTTCCATTTTTTCCAAATCACCATACAACGTATCATCACCTTGGGACTATATAAAGTACACTATCCTCATTCATCCACCATTATTATCCTGCTACTGAAGAAAAGGCCCACGGCCTTGAAACGCATCTAGCATCATTACATATTCACCCTTTCCTTTCTACCAACTGGAGAACCCCTTTTGCACCCTTGCACCAGCTGTATGCCCCTTATTTCGGGACCACCGTATCACCGACACAAGGACGCCGGTATCTACTCCTGTACCAGTTCAGGACTCATCCTTATCTCCACACCATTCACCACTGCGATCACCTACCCTAAGGCCGGACGCTGCCCCGTGCCAGCCGTGCACCGCTGAACATACTTGGAGACCAAGACCCTGCAGGACCACGCAGACGGGTATCAACTATAAGTGCCAGACGCCTCCGTGCCAGCCCGGACTTCTGATTCTCCTACACCACAACGGTCGGTGAGTGGTGCCATGCACCAACCCTGCATCCTCCTATACCACTAATGTACATGGTAAGAATGGAATTTGTGCCTGATACTATACCTCTACCTCAGCATCCTAATTGTTAAACTGTTGCACTGTGCTACCAATGAATCTTTAATATCACAACTGTGCACTATACCACCAACGGAATATCACTGCTGAACATTTCTATATTATTTGAACTTTGCACTGTCACCAACGAACTGTCATAACATCTAGCGCAAGCTATTTTATTCTATTTTATACCATCCAGCCGTTTTCTTCTCAGTTGGTATACCCATTCCAGACTGTTTTTACATATATTTTATATTATTATATATTTCTCATTTTACTCACTACTATTGTGTATTTACCATTTTAACCCCTCCGTCTGATGCAAGGGCCCTGCTAAGGTGACAGGAGGTTCACTTAATTTTAATTCTATATTATGCATCATATAATAAATTGTCTTTATCTGGATCCTATTTCCTCTCATCTTTTCCTTCTCCCAATGTACCTTTGAGGACTGGTTTACTTTGAAGCCAACACCGTTAACCTCAGGTGCATTCTTTTTGCAATTCTAAGTGAGCTACACATTCCCTTTTTTCTATTAGAATATACAAATGGACAATGTTCTTTGAGGGAAAGGCACTGCTCTTTGTCAGGTCCTCTAGTAAGAAAAACATGTACTACATTTTTTAATTAAAAAAGCCAGCAAAACTCAAGGTCAAGTGACGTCACTGATGCTTGCAATCATTTCCAGCAGGAGATACATTTTGTTGTTAAACAAACACATACAGTGGATATTAGAAAAATACAAAATAAATAGATAAATCATATTGATCGCAAAAACCCAGAGGTAAATGGGTGCGGATACAGCGATTTGTTTAACAAATGTGTTAGTATGACCCTGTGTCCTAGTACAGATACTTTATTGACCTACCCCACTACATGACGTACATGTAATGACTTGGTGTGCTAAGTGCCAGGTGGACAAGCTGTACATATATGTCGGATGTACATATACAAACTAATTGTGAAAACCTTCTGATTTGCAGGCTGTTTTAGAGGATTTTTTCCAGGCATTTTAAAGACATGAGGTTACTTCTTTAATTTTTAAAAAAGGCCTCTGAAAGATACAAGAAGAAATTCGATTGGTTCCTTTGGGCACTTGGTCAACTTATCCTCTACACATGTTTTGATAAATCTCCCCCATGGTTTTTTATAGCAATAGCTGATAATGATAAGAATCATTATAGTGAAGCCTGGATTTAAAATAAAGATGTGTAGTGTATCATATAAGATAACTTTGAAGCTTTTTTTTTTACACAGTTTTTATGCACTTGTCTGCACTCTTTTGTGGGCTATAGTCAGAGAGTATTTAATACTAGTGCAATATGAGTACACGTGTGCTAAGAATTACATTGGTGGTGGCCGGTTACATAGTGAAAGTTTATGATATTTCATTAGAAAAAAATTAGGTCATTTTTTTTACATTCTTTATTAGGTCCCTATTCAATCAGTGCCTATATGAGAGAGGGAAACCCTTCTCTGTACCTAACTGCTTGGATGCCATGGTCACCATTGACTGCGATATCTAAGAGATTTGTTACATCCACACTAGCGAACAATGAAGTTGTAATGCTTGTCCAAACCACTGTCCCTACCTACTTAGGCAATCCGTCCTAAACAGCAGCCCAACACTGGGCAAATGTCTCTACATTGCACTATGTGCAGGGTCATCAGAGTAGTCAGAATAGTCAGCAACACACATTCAAATAACGTACAAAATCACAAGAAAAAGGCAAAAGGAAGACAGGAAATGGGTCAAACATAGATAGTGGTATAGTACAAAATCAGAAAATCGAAGAATAGTCAGAGCCTAAGAAAAGGCCAAGTCACAGGAAGTCAGAAGCAATATAGAAAGACAGGGAACAAGAATAGTGGTATAGGGAATTAACCTCTATCACTCTATCACGGACACAGGAGAATACACATAACAGATATAAATATCCTGCCTCTGGGAGGCGTATGTGTCGGGGCGAGTTTTCATTGGCCCGGCACTCACATCTCCTCATTAGCTGGCTTTGATTATCAAAAGTGTCTATGCCATGATCTCATGGGTTCAATGGCAGTACCCATGAGATCAGCATGATGTTATTATCCATCAAAGAACAAGTAACCTAGCATGATGGATATGTATGTCACAGTGCATCAAGTGGGTAATAATCTTTTTCATTTCCTGTCCTCTGCAATTCAGTATAGAGTTGACAAGAAAAATCAGTTTGCTTAGGAAGAAAAAAGTTTCATCTTCTGCTAGGAAACAGTCTGATGCAATCTGCTTTCATTACAGTCCCCAGATGATGACATCTTAGTACACATCAGACTTTGATCACTGTTGAGAATTCATACAGACATCAATTTCTTGGTACTTCACCTAGCAATAAACAACTAGCTCTTGTGTTTAAATCAGCTACAAGAAGCAAAGTCCTTCAAGTAAGAAAGATATTTAATACAACTCCGTATTTTATAATAATCATAATAAAAGGGGACTGAGCCTATTGTGCCCTTTTATTAACGTTGAATTATTGTACTTAATTAACAAAGCAAAGGTTAAACAAAAGTATTTATTGCTATTTTTATTGGATTAGCATTTCCAGAAAGAATTTTTTTTCATCCCTGGCAGCACAGCAAATGTGACCATACAAACAATGAACCATTGTAGTCACTGGCAGACTGCCAAGTTGCCTTTGAATTTAGATAATGTCTTAGGGATTGATTCTTCAAGATCTCTAGTACAAGAGATGCTTCTTTCTTACGAGAAGGAATTCTTTCTGTGATTACCCAAGAGGTTTTTCAGGATAGCAAGACCTCTTTGTTCCAAGAAATAGTTGTTTCATATAGAAGTTCATGACAAGAAGAAGCATATTAGAATGAATTAGCTAAAAGCTCACAATCCTTGTCTTTCCATTAAAGATTCAAAAATCAAACATTCCCCTCAACAGAGGCCATGTAGCAGGATGATCTTTGTACTAGAAATAAACTCAAAGATATTTGAATGTGCTCTGAAAAATGTGCTGTGAACTCTAAGCCTGACCTTTCTCTAAAATGACAGCAATAGTTGGACTACTAAGTGAGCTGAGACTGCTTTATCACACATATGAGCTGTAAACGGGAATGGCTGCCAAAGACCAGGGGTAAAACACCTCAGGCACAAGGCACGGGGGACGTTGTAAATAATGTGGCAGAGAATAACATATTCTTTAAAAACTGGACTGTCACTGCAAAGTGACTCTCCAATCAAAGCACAATTTTCTTCAACATTCAAATGTTTATAAATTATCTGATGGCTCTTAGTAGAGGATCAAGTGTGATGGGATCAGGACTTAATGGACTAAATGCATGTTTGATTTGATGTAGGATAAACTGGGGGTATAAACTGTAATGGGGCCTTTGGAGCGGACTCCTGGACAGTCTGTGGTGCAACAGTCTGTTGGTGGATGGAGCGAGACATGATGTCCCAGATGTGTTCAGTCGGATTCAGGTCTAGGAAACGGGCAGGCCAGCCCATAGAAACAATACCTTCCTCTTGCAGGAACTGCTGACACACTCCAGCCACATGAGGTCAAGCATTGTCTTGCATTAGGAGGAACCCAGGGCCAACCGCACCAGCATATGGTCTCCCAAGGGGTCTGAGGATCTCATCACGGTACCTAATGGCAGTCAGGCTACCTCTGGCAAGCACATGGAGGGCTGTTCGGCCCCTAAAGAAATGCCACCCCACACCCTTACTGACCCACCGCCAAACCGGTCATGCTGGAGGATGTTGCAGGCAGCAGGACTTCTGTCACATGTGCTTAGTGTGAACATGCTTTCATCTGTGGAGAGCACAGGGCGCCAGTGGCAAATTTATCGATCTTGGTGTTCTCTGACAAGAATTGAAGTGTAGAAAGTGTTCCCTTTATTTTTTTTGAGCAGTGTAGAAGAAAAGAGGAAGTACATTTTCAATAAACAAGATAAATAACTCATCATTTAAAAACCGAATCCCCTCCATAACATGGACCAAAAGCATAGTAACGATTAATAAAAAGATGGACAGTGAGACATATTGGGACAATGTTTAACTGGGTCATCACAGATTGTCAATAACTTCTTATTTAACATGATGATGTTAAAACGGTACACAACCCTGTGAAAATGTAAGGCAGATAGGAGCAGTCAGGGGAACTCTATAACTTGTCAGATCCACCACTAGAAATAACCTGGGTCCAAAATGTAACTACAATTGGGCAGCACCAAAGCATGTAAACTGGAGTATGCTGATGACCAAAATTAAGGCTAATCAATTGTTGGGTGCAAGGCAGAACATCACAAAATAAAGTCTAAGATTTGGAGAAATCCGAAAAGATGACGAATAAATTTGGAAGTGACTTCAGGGGGTTAGTGATGGTCAATAAAGGATAATCTGCAAAGAGGTTGGTTTTATATGTTGAGTAACCAATAGTTAGCCCACAAAAGTCAGGATTTGCTCTAATGAGGGTTGCCAGGGGCTCCATAACCAATGTGAACAATGCAGAGGAGAGTTAAAACCGCTGGAGAGTACCTCTAAGGATAGAAATAGGGTTAGAGACTATTGAGGGAAGATTTAAATAAGCAGCCGGAGTTGAGTACCACAATTAAAGAACATGTACAAGGGCCAGCAAAACCAAATTTGTCCAGCACAGCAAATAAGACATCAAAACACAGCCGAAGGCCTTTTCTATGTTCAAAACCTAGGAAATCATAGGAGTAGAAAAGGCATTCGACCATTAAATCAAGATTTTTGCAAATATTATCTAGGGCCTTGAGTCCAGGTTACAAAATCTACTTAACCAAAATGAATCAAATCGGGCTAGAATTTATTCAGTTAACGAATTTGACAGGTTGGTGGGTGCTGGAAACAGTCATGACTTCCTCTCGCCCATCAACTCCAACTATCAGGGATGTAGCTTTGAAAGGACCGACGTGCTAAGGCACTCACCAAATGGTCAACCCAGTAGACCCAGAAATCCAAATTTATATGAAAGAGGGTTTGATGGCAGTCCGTAACTTCTCTCCTAATGCGCAACTGAAAGAAATTAATTGGTGTATAGTGCACAAAGCAAAGTATATCCTTAACTTGTCTGGATCCCCCTCCATACCTCACACAATGTCCCACATGCCCATTACTAAGGACAGAGCTTTGGCATTGTGCATGGGAATGTTCACAAGTCTCCCAAATGTGGATGAATGTACAGAGATTAGTAAGACACACACTCACTGCAGGCTAATTCATTACCTTCCTGCAAAGGAATCCGATCCACCAGATAGAGGAAAAGTTATTGGGAGTCTCCACCTTTTATTCCTAGTTGCAAAGAAATGCCTCCAATGACTCTGGCTCCTCACAACAATTCCAACTCCCTCAGAAATCCTCAAGGAATTTCACTTAGAAATGCATAGAGAGCTGTTATGAGCAATTAGAAACACAGAACTACATGCTAAATCATTCTTCCACAAGTGGAAAAAAAATACTTACAACACTTACCAGATGAGACAGAGCGCCATAGAGTAGTAGGTCACTTAAAAAATTCTGTGCTAAAAGGTACCTCACGGAACTTGTAAATCCCCACCTAGATGCAGTGGATACTTAGTATTTATTTTTTGTTGTACTAAAGAGTCTGCCTCTTCGGGGCCTTATGTTTCTTTAGAGGCGGGTGGAGATGTACTTATGTAAAAGGTATCTACATTCGCTGTGACACCCATGTTAAATGGAGAATTTTTCTTTTAGCCCAAGAATTGTCTATAGATTTTATTTCATTTATTTAACTGTGAACCTGATTCCACAGGCAAAGTTTTCATGTTGTTTTTCAGGTTAGATAGTTACTTAATACACATTTAAATATAAAATCCAGAAGACAGACATGATTATTTTTGACAATCGATTCTTCTGTTATTGTAACTGACTAGAACTATGAACAACCTTATATCTCTGTGACATTTGCTTGGATAGATTGCAATTACCGTACTGCTCCATGTTTGCTTCTATGAATTTATAAAAAAAAAAAAAAAAAGTTATGTGACTAAAATAAAGGTGATAATTTTGGTATCCAAATCTAGGAGAGAGACGATATGATGATGGGTTCATAGAGAAATTTAGAGGGTAAGCAAAGTATAGTTAAAAGCCATAACTACACAAAATTGGTACTGTAAAAAAACTACAGCTCATGGCACATAAAAATAAAACTCAGCAAAGCTGGTGGGAAAAAAGAGTTATAGGGTTTAGAACACAGCAGTGAACAGATTTTAAACTTTTTTTTTTCAAGTTTTCTATTTTTATCTTTTTATATAAAACAAAGCATAAATTATCCAAG
Source organism: Hyla sarda (assembly GCF_029499605.1). Lineage (NCBI taxonomy): Eukaryota > Metazoa > Chordata > Amphibia > Anura > Hylidae > Hyla > Hyla sarda. The sequence goes on along the minus strand of NC_079189.1, from coordinate 337,933,381 downwards.
TTTGGTATCATTGGAATTTTACTGACCAACAGAATAAAGTTAGATTGTCAGTTTTACCATATTGCAAACTTGCTAAAATGATTGCCCTACAAAATTGTGTGATTCCATACTTTTTTTCAATCAATATGTTTGATAATATTATCTAGGACCTTAAATCCAGGTTACAAATCCCATAGGAATGCATCAAATAGAGCAAGAAATTATTGAGTCAAGTGACTAGAATAGGGGTGAGAATTTTTATATCGAAATCTAGGAAAGATGATGATTTGTAAGATGAAATTGGACTTTTTAAAGGGGTACTCCGCTGGAAAACATTATTTTTTTTTTAAATCAACCGGTGCCAGAAAGTTAAACATATTTGTAATTTGTTCAACTCCATACTTTCTTTAAATTTTGCTTTGCATATATTTTTTCTGCCTTTGTAATACATTATATGATAAAGTGCACCAATGAAAAGTACAACTTGTCCTACAAAAGGTAGGCCCAAATACAATATTATCAGTAGAAAATAAAAAAAAAGTTATTGGTCCTAAAAGGTGAGGAGAAAGAAAACACCAGAAATCAAAATTTGAGGTGATGTGAAAGGGTTATAGCCTCTAAGGTTATCAGATAGTACTCTACATATCTGCATAACAAAATTTATAAAACCTGGGAGGGACAGCATAAGTAACAGTTAGGTGGATTTAGCCAGAATTAAGGAAAATGTAATAAGCAATGATATATAAAATAAATGGCATCCAATAAAAAAAAAAAAAAAAAAAAAATAACTTTCAAAAAAGTGTCTGAATAACTGGAAAGACAGTCCGCATATTGCGCTAGACAGTCATACTTTCATACTCTGGGGAGGGGGATGGGGGATAGTGAGAAGCACAGAGATCCAAACTGCACCTAGCCAGCTAGACTCAAGGTGGAAAAATATTAAAAAAAAACGAGTAACGAAAGTCCCAAAAACAGAATAGCATCAAAGAAAAGCATAAACAAAAAATAGTGTGCTAGTGTGGAAGGCATCTTCCCCTTTAGCTCAAGTGGGATGGAAAAGCTGATGTACATGTGCGACTCGGGAAAGCAGCGCTCTAAGGTAGCAAATGAGAGGTAGACCAAATGATATTCTCCTTGGTGATAGGTTCTTACACCTTGTTTAGTGTGTGCGCTATATAATGGTGCCCCTTGACCTAAGAAGAAGGAAAAAAGGTGAATCTCTGAATAAAGATGTATAAATGAAGGCATACCTAGAAGGGCAATGAGGTTTCGAGTAGCTTGAAGCTTTAATGTCACCAATTTCCGGGAATGTATTTTCAGTATAACATCTTTAGGCAGGTCCAGGATTTTCAGGCAAGCCAGCGATCTATGCATATGATCAAACCGAAATAACATCAAGTTCAATATGAGAAGTTTATTTGTAAAACAGCGCCATCACAGATTTAGTAAGATCAACAGTAGATTCAGGCAAACACCTAAGGCATAGGTTTACCCTGTTTTTTTCAGGTCATTATGTTTGAGCTCAAGGTTCCTTTGGTCAGAGTGCACATCATCAGATAGCTCATCTATCTTCTATTCCAGGCCTGAGACCCACTTGGCAAACTCCTGGATTTGCGATGTTAACGTGTGCTAAATGTTATAGAACAGAGCGGTTGGGGTGAGGTCCAAGAAAATCTTCCCCTTTAGTGTGCCTGTCAGAAGAGTATTTGCAGGATGCTGCCATCTTGCCTGAGGCTCCGATCTGGAAGAACTCTGGAATTGACTGAGAAAGAGATTGGAAAAGTTTCAAATTCTTCTTCTTGCCCAATAAGGAGATGTTCAGAAAAACCCAGGTAAGTTTTCTTTTTCTTTCTTTTGATAATTCTCAAATGAACTCCAAGATTAACAGTACCATAATGCGACACTGGCACATTCTTGAAAATTACATTGATCTGAAGGACGTAGTGGAACAACATCCTATGATTTCTTATAGAAAGAATAAGACTATTTCGGATCAATTAAAATGCTTCAAGAAAACTAAAAATGAAAACTGGCTGAAAAAATGTAGTCCAGTAGGTAATCACAAATGTGGTAACTGCAATTACTGCCATTTCATTCTATTACCCAATTGATCACCTGCAAAAGTACTTTTGTAATTTATTATTTAATATGCCCATGTCCAGATTTTATATCGGGAAGACTAAATGGCAACTCCATATCAGATTTCGAGAACACCGGTATTGCTTGAGAAAAGGCCAAGGTGTCCCTAGGTTAATTGAACACCTACAGACATGTCATAATAATGAAATAGATATTCTCAGATTTGGGGGCCTAGAAAGAGTGTTCTTACCAGAACAGAGTTTTCCTACCAAGGCAGAGACTACTGATACAGCAGGAGGCCTGCTGGATTCTGAGACGCAAAGCTCAGGGACCCGCAGGGTTTAATGACCGTCTGGACCTATCCCCTTTCCTTGCATAATTCATTAATCTTTTTAATCTCACTTAGTTTGCTCACTTTAATTTTCTATATAAATCCTTATTATAATTGCTATTCTCTCCTTTTTGTCCCCTTTCACTTTTCGTACTATAGTCACCTGATTTAAATGAATCTGGGGTGATGACATAGATCCAAGGCCGGAAGAAGTACGCACTGACGTGCAAAACAGCCGGCGTTGCCTCTGAGCACTCCACAGCGTCTTCTAGCAAGATCCCGTGATACCGGACGTGTAGATACCTATGTAGCGGTGAGTGCACGTATGCACTTCATTGATTGACACCAGGTAAGTTTTCTGCCACTGTGGACCCAAGAATTGGCGTTAGAAGAGGCTAATAAGACACGGCCATTACGGAGCTCCTGTCTCATTAGCTGCATGCATGGGCCCTATTGAGACAGGTTTACTAAGGCTGCTGCACTTAAATTATGGCCCTCATTTACTAAGAAAATCGGGTTGTAAGTCTATGTTGCTTTCTTACCCGACTGCTTTTTTCCCCTGGTATTTATTATTATGTCGCATCCTGTTTGTCGCACGTGGGTTTTGTAGGTTTTGGTTTCCAACTCCTCTGAGCTGTCGGGAAAAAATCCACAACAATTCAACAAATTCGGGTTGGAAACCTTAATAAATACGTGGGAAAGCTCAGAAATGTCGGGTTACGCCCCTTTTTCGGGTTTGGGAGAATCCACATCGGGTCCGTCAGGGAAAAAATGTCGCATAGTGTCGCAGACTGGCGCACGATGTCTGCGACATGGCGCAGACAAAGATGCGACAAAAAAACCCGACAAAAGAGGTCGGGTTTAGAATAGTAAATGAGGGCCTATGTTCTTAAATACACTAGAATCATGATGCTTAGAAATTAAAACACATTTATTTAGGCAAGGCATTCCAAAAAGTGTTGAAACTGTACCTTAACCAACAAAGCTTTTTCCAATGCTTACTGGGAAAAAGCAGTGGCATAGATGGTAAGAGGGAAATGCCATGCACCACATAGATCTGTAAAACAAAGAGAAAAACAGGCGCTCCCTTGTGAAGAACCAACGGGATCACAGGTGTGTGGGAGGGGAGGGAAAAAAGTGAAGGCTCACCCTGCCAGGTTGTGTGCACTCCCACACAACCAAGATGTGCGTTTGATATAATGATCTCGGTCTGCAGCCTTCCCAGAGATAGCGGAGAGATGTAAGGCGAACTTCGGAAGAGATGGGAATATCGGCGCTGACCAAGGAGAGGACAATAGAGCCAGGTGTGTAGCGAACAGATTTAATCCCACCACATAGGCACCACAGCACCACATAGGCACACAAACTTTGGCACACTTAAAGGGGTACTCCGCCCCTGGCATCTTATCCCCTATCCAAAGGATAGGGGATAAGATGTTAGATCGCCGCGGTACCACTGCTGGGGACCCCGGGGATCGCCGCTGCGGCACCCCGCCATCATTACTGCACAGAGCGAGTTTGCTCTGTGCGTAATGACGGGCGATACAGGGGCCGGTGCAGCGTGACATCATGGCTCCGCCCCTCATGACATCACGGCCCGTCCCCTTAATGCAAGTGACTGCCGCCACGCCCCCTCCCATAGACTTGTTTTGACGGGGGCGGGCTGTGATGTCACGAGGGGCGGAGCCGTGATGTAATGATGTTTCGGCCCCTGTATTGCCCGTCATTATGTGCAGAGCGATCTCGCTCTGTGCAGTAATGATAGCGGGGTGCTGCAGCAGTGATCTGACATCTGACAGCGATCTGACATCTTATCCCCTATCCTTTTAAAGAGTGTTTAAGCAAGGTAAAAAAAAAAATGTTTTAGAACTTTTAGAATTTTTAGAATTTAGAACAACTAAGATAGTATTCAAATGCACTATATTTATCTATCAACCTTAGACACTTTGAATTAGACAGTTTTAGTAAGTCTGAGCCTTAGTCACCAACAAAGCAAAGGCTCAGGTTTTGGTCACCATCAGATAAAATCAAAAGAAAAGGGACATGGAATAGAACAATGGCTCACATGCAGTATAATACAAAAATGCTAAGAATCCAACCTAGAGGAAGTCATATGGCACAAAGTCAGCAACATGACATTCTCTGCTGAAAGAAAAAGTGCTGTGACCCTATATCTGGGCTCCATGAGTATCATGGATGTTTGTTAGCAAAGGACACTGAAATATTATAAACGATTGTTTCTAAGAGGAAAAATAATTAGTCAGTAGTAACATAAAATATGCCCTACCATTTCAACAAACATTGCAATGCACTTATAATAGTACATGTAAATATAAGAAACTTATCATAATTTTAGTAATATATCTTATTAGACAAAAAAATATTTTTTTTGTACTGTAATCAAGCCCCCCCCCTCTCCTCCAAGCCCATCCATTACATTATCTTCCACACTGAAAACAACAGCCAATTTTTATCCACTGTGCACCCCCTGCTGGTCATTTAGGGATCAAGTTACAAGCATTAGTCTATGGAGGGAGATGGGAGTGCCTGAGAACACAGACAAGCTGCAGAGAGACAGAAAAATACAGCAGAGGGACATCTCTGTTAGTAAGAGATCTCACCCCAGAGCTTGATACATTATTTGGACTGCTCATTGTTGCTTTATCATGCCTTCCATGCTGTGTCTAGCAGACTCCATAGATGTTTGGATGTGCCCACCAGCTCTCATAGAACTGAAAATTTGTGATGAATCCTTGCAGAGCAGAAATATGCTAAAAAAATAAAAAAAATATGCCATATATAGGTTATACTGTAAAATGGCCAGAATTAGTGCTGGTAGCTGCAAATGCAGTAAAGAAGTTTAAGCATGCATGGAATAAGCATTAAGTTATCCGTGATATCAGATAAAGTCAGGGATTATTTATAGTATTTAGAATATTGTGCAGATTAGATGGGCCGAAAGGTTCTTATGTGGCAACACATTCTATATTTCCTTTTGTACTCAAACACGGGGCAGCTTATCCTAAAAATGTACCTAAAATGAAAGGAAAACATTAATAAATCAATGACAGGCTGATGCAATGTGCAGAGTGCAATGCTATTAAAAAATTACAATTTTTGTCAATAGTGAGAATAACTTCCTAATTTGACAAGTATACCAAATATACCAGAACTGCCATTTCCATTATGTATGCTCTAAAACAGGATTGGAAATGGTGTACATCCTTCATAAATGATTTGCAACATTTATTTAATAATTTTTTATTTGCAGAAAAAAACCTCTGCAAAAAACCTTAAGCAGATTAAAAAGGAAGAAAATACATCTCTTACTTGAAACCACCAGAATGTGTCTGTGTGTACTCAGTACTGAGAGATTTTAGAAATGTCCTGACCTACACTCATTGATAAAAAAAAAAAGTAATGCACCAAGATGTGTTGGAATCGAATGAAACTTTATTTGTGTGAATGCAATGATGAGATCCTACGGAAGCCGGTGAGTTGCCTAGCAACATCTGGAGGGCTACAGTCTGAGACCATTATACAGTGGTCTCTAACCTGTAGCCCTCCAGATTTTGCAAAACTAAAACTCCCAGCATGCCCAGACAGCTGTTTGGGCATGCTGGAATATGCAGTTTTGCAACAGCTGGAGGACTACAGTTTGGGACCATTATACAGTGGTTTCTAAACTGTATCCCTCCAGATCTTGCAAAACTACAACTCCTAGCATGCCCAAACAGTTGTTTGCTGTCTGGGCATGCTGGGATTTGTAGTTTTGCAACCTCTGGAGGATCACAGTTTGGAGATCACTGTGCATGGGTCTATAATATGTAGCCCTCCAGATGTTGCAAAACTGCAAATCCCAGCATGCTCAAACAGCAAACAGCTGTCTCGGCATGCTGGGAGTTGTAGTAGCGTAACCTCCAGCTGTTGCATAACTACATCTCCCAGCATGCCCTTCGGCGATCAGTACATGCTGGGAGTTGTAGTCTTGCAACAGCTGGAGGCACACTGGTTGGAAAATACTGAGTTAGGTAACAGAATCTAACTGAAGGTTTTCCAACCAGTGTGTCTCCAGCTTTTGCAAAAGTACATCTCCCAGCATGCACAGTCTGTCAGTACATGCTGGGAGTTGTAGTTTAGCAACAGTTGGAGGCACAATGGTTGGAAAATACTGAGTTAGGTAACAGAACCTAACTGAAGGTTTTCCAACCAGTGTGCCTCCAGCTGTTGCAAAAGTACTACTCCCAGCATGCACGGTCTGTAAGTACATGCTGGGAATTGTAGTTTTGAAACAGCTGGAAGTTTGTCCCCACCAATTGAACGTACAGAGTACATTCACACGGGCAGGTTTACAGTAAGTTTCCTGCTTCAAGTTTGGGCTGTGGCAAATTTTTCGCCGCAGCACAAACTCCTAGTGGGAAACTCAACGTAACACGCCAGTGCGAATGTACCCTAAAAACACTACACTACACTAACACAAAATAAAGGGTAAAACAATGCATATACACCCCCTTACCCTGTCCCCCCGCCCCAATAAAAATGAAAAACGTATTGTACGGCAGTGTTTCCAAAACGGAGCCTCCCATACTTCTTTTTTTCACAAGCAGTAAAAGGAAAAAAAGACCCCCAAAATTTGTAACGCAATTTCTCCTGATTACGGAAATACCCCATATGTGGGCGTAAAATGCTCTGCGGACGCACAACAAGGCTCAGGATTGAAAGCGCACCATGTAAATTTGAGGCCTAAATTGGTGATTTGCACAGGGGTGGCTGATTTTACAGAGGTTCTGACATAAACGCAAAAAAATAAATACCCACATGTGACCCCATTTTGTAAACTACACCCTTCATGGAACAAAACAAGGGGTATAGTGAGCCTTAACATTCCACAGTTGTTTGACGAATTTTCATTAAAATTGGATGGGAAAATGAAAAAAAAAAATGTTTTCACTAAAATGCTGGTGTTACCCTAAATTTTTCATGTTCACAAGGGAAAATAGGAAAAAAGCCCCCCAAAATGTGTAACCCCATTTCTTCTAAGTAAGAACATACCCCATATGTGGATGTAAAGTACTCTGCTGGCGCACTACAATGCTCAGAAGAGAAAGAGCGCCATTGGGATTTTGAAGAGAAAATTTGTCTGGAATTGAAGGCCACGTGTTTTACAAAGCCCCCATAGTGCCAGAACAATGGACCCCCCCCACATGTGACCCCATTTTGGAAACTACACCCCTCACTTAATGTAATAAGGGGTGCAGTGAGCATTTATGCCCCACTGGTGTCTGACAGATTTTTGGAACAGTGGTCCATAAAAATGAAAAATGTTATTTTTCATTTGCACAGCCCAATATTCCAAAGATCTGTCAAATGGCAGTGGGGTGTAAATACTGACTGCACCCCTTATTCAATTCTGTGAGGGGTATAGTTTCCAAAATGGGGTCACATGTGGGGGGTCCACTGTTCTGGCACCACGGGGGGGGGGGGGCTTTGTAAACGCACATGGCCCTGACTACCATTCCAAACAAATTCTCTTTCCAAAAGCTCAATGGTGCTCTTTCTCTTCTGAGCATTGTAGTTCGTCCGCAGAGCATTTTAAGTCATAACATGGGGTATTTCCATACTCAGAAGAGATGGGGTTACACATTTTGGGGGGCATTTTCTTCCATTACCCATTGTAAAAATTGTAAATTTGGGGGAAAATCTGCACTTTAGTGAAAAAAAAATTTTCACATCCGAATTTAACGAAAAGTCGCCAAACACCTGTGGGGTGTTAAGGCCAACTGGACCCCTTGCTATGTGCCTTGAGGGGTGTAGTTTCCAAAATGGTATGCCATGTGGGGTTTTCTGCTGTTCTGGCACCATAGGGGCTTTCTAAATGTGACATGCCCCCCAAAAATCATTTCAGCAAAATTCACTTTACAAAATCCCTGTCGCTCCTTCTCTTCTGAGCCCTCTACTGCGCCCGCCGAACACTTGACATACACATATATGTCTAGGCATGCTGGGAGTTATAGTTTTGCAACATCTGGAGGGCCACAGTTTGGAGACCACTGTCCTTCCAGACTCTCAGCATGCTCTGACTGTCCAGGCATGCTGGGAGTTGTAGTTCTGTAACATCTGGCCCTTCAGATGTTGTAGAACTACAAGTCCCAGCATGCCTGGACAGTCTCAGCATGCTAGGAGTTGTAGTTTTGCAACATCTGGAAGGGCACTGTTTGGAGACCACTATACAGTGGTGTCCAAACTGTAGTGCTCCAGATGTCAATTCAAAGCATGCCGAGACTGTCCAGGCATGCTGGGAGTTGTAGTTCCGCAACATCTGGCCCTCCAGATGTTGCCGAACTAAAACTCCCAGCATGCCTGGGCAGTCTGGGCATGCTTGGAGTTGAAGTCTTGCAACATCTGGAGGGCTACAGTTTTGAGACCACTACACAGTGGTCTCCAAATTGTTCTCCTCCAGTTGTTGCATAACTACAACTCCCAACATGCCCTTCGGCTGTCTGGGCATGCTGGGAGTTTTAGTACTGCAACAACTGGAGGCACACTGGTTGGGAAACATTGTCTGTTTCCTAACTTAGTGTTTCCCAATCTGTGTGCCTCCTGCTGTTGCAAAACTATAACGCCCAGGATGCACTGACAGACCATGCATGCTGGGAGTTGTAGTTTTGCAACAGCTGGAGGCACATGGGTTGGGAAACACTGAATAAGGAAACAGAGAGTGGTGCGGAAACACTGCGGTAGTCTGTTACCTAACTCAGTGTTTCCCAATCCCAACCAGTGTAACTCCAGCTGTTGCATAACTACAATCCCAGCATGCACAGTCTGTCAGTGCATCCTGGGAGTTGTTGTTTTGCCCCCCCCCCCCCCCCCCACATGAATGTACAGGGTACATTCACATGGGTGGGGGTTTACAGCAAGTTTCCCCCTTCAAGATTGAGTTGCGGCAAATTTTCCGCTGCAACAGGGAATCTCACGGTAAACCATCACCCATGGGAATGTACCCTAAAAACGCTACACTACATTAACCCTAAATAAAGAGTATAACACTAAATATACACTACACCCTTACACTGTCGCCCCCCCCCTCCAATAAATACATATTGTATGTCAGTTTTTCCAAAACAGAGCCTCCAGCGGATTCAAAATAACATCTCCCAGTATTGCCGGGCAGCCATTGACTGTCGAGGCATGTTGGGAGTTTTGCAAGAGCTGGAAGCAGCCTGTTTGGGGAAAACTGACGTACAGTATTTTTGGTGGAGGAGCCAAGTGAAACGCTTGCATCCGAGTACACCCCTATGAAAATCCCTAATTTAAGCCTCAAATGTGCATAGCACTCTCTCACTTCAGAGCCCTGTTGTATTTCAAGGCAACAGTTTAGGGCCACATATGGGGTATCTCTGTACTCGGGAGAAATTGCACTACAAATTTTGGGGGGCTTTTACCCCTTGTGAAAAGGTAAAGTTGGGGTCTACACCAGCATGTTAGGTTAAAAAAATAAAAATTTTACACTAACATGCTGGTGTTGCCCCATACTTTTCATTTTCATAAGAGGTAAAAGACCCCCAAAATTTGTAACACAATTTCTAGCAAGCACAGAAATACCCCATATGTTGGCAAAAAATGCTCTGCACAACAGGGCTCAGGAGTGAGAGTGCACCATGTACATTTGAGACCTCAACTGGTGATTTGCGCAGGGGTGGCTGCTGGTTACAGCGGTTCTGGCATAAATACCCCATATTGGAAACTACACCCCTCATGGAATGTAACAAGTGGTATAGTGAGCCTTAACACCCCACAGGTGACTGAAAGATTTTTGAAACAGTGGTCCGTGAAAATGAAAAGTGGGGTGTAAATGCTCACTGCACCCCTTGTTACGTGCCTTGAGGGGTATAGTTTCCCAAATAGTATGCCATGTGGTGTGTTTTTTGCTGTTCTGGCACCAAATGGGCTTCCTAAATGAGACATGCCCCGCAAAAACCATTTCAGCAAAATTCGCTTTCCAAAAGCCCAATGTTGCTCCCTCCCTTTTGAGCCCTCTAGTGCACCCACAGAGCACTTTACATCCACACATTATATATTTCCTTACTCGAGAGAAATTGTGATTCATATTTCGGGGGACATTTTCACCTATTACCCCTTGTGAAAATGAAAAATTTGGGGTAACATCAGCAATTTATGTGAAAAAATTAAAATTTTTCATTTTCGCTTCCAACTTTATTGAAAATGTGTCAAACACCTGTGGGGTGTTAAGGCTCACTGTACTCCTTGTTACGTTCCTTGAGGGGTGAGTTTTCCAAATAGTATACCATGTGGGTGGTTTTTTGCTGTTCTGGCACCATAAGGGCTTACTAAATGCGACATGCTCCCCAAAACCCCTTTCAGCAAAATGCGCTCTCCAAAATCATTGTCGCTCCTTCTCTTCTGAGCCCTCTAGTGCACCCACAAAGCAATTTACATCCACATATGAGATATTTCCTTACTCTAGAGAAATTGGGTTACATATTTTGGGGCACATTTTCTCCTTTTACCTCTTGTAAAAATAAAAAATATGGGTCTAAAGAACATGTTAGAATAAAAAATGAAGATTTTGATATTTCGCCTCCATTTTGCTGCTATTCCTGTGAAACACCTAAAGGGTTAACAAACTTTCTGAATGTCATTTTGAATACGTTGAGGGGTGCAGTTTTCATAATGGGGTCCATTGTTGGGTATTTCTAACATAAAGACCCTCAAATTCACTTCAAAACTGAACTGGTCCCTGAAAAATTCAGATTTAGAAATTTACTTGAAAAATTGGAAAATTACTGCTATACTTTGAAGCCCTCTGATGTCTTAAAAAAGTAAAAACATGTCAACTTTATGATGCAAACATAAAGTAGGCATATTGTATATGTGAATCAGTATATAATTTATTTGGTATGTCTATTTTCCTTACAAGCAGAGAGCTTCTATGTAATAAAAATGCCAAATTTTCAAATTTTTCATGAAATGATGCAAGTATCGACAAAAATTTACTACTAACATAAAGTAGAATATGTCATGCAAAAACAATCTCGGAATCAAATTAATAAGTACAAGCATCCCAGAGTTATTAATGCTTAAAGTGACAGTGGTCAGAATTGCAAAAAATGCTCTGGTCCTTAGGGTCAAAATGGGCTCGGTCCTCAAGGGGTTAAAAAAAATCGGATTTTTCAAAATAAGTAAAGTGGGGCAAAAAAGTTTTTAGTCAGCCTCCAATTGTGCAAGTTCTCGCACTTAAAAAGATGAAAGAGGCCTGTAATTTTCATCATAGGTATACCTGAATTATGAGAGACATAATGTGGGAAAAAAAAAATCCATAAAATCACATTGTCTGATTTAAAAAGAATTTATTTGCAAATTATGGTGGAAAATAAGTATTTGGTCACCTACAAACAAGCAAGATTTCTGGCTCTCACAGACCTGTAACTTCTTCTTTAAAAGTCTTCTCTGTCCTCCAATTGTTATCTGTATTACCTGTTTGAACTTGTCATCAGAATAAAAGACACCAGTCCATAACCTCAAACAGTCACACTGCAAACTCCTCTATGACCAAGACCAAAGATCTGTCGAAGGACACCAGAAACAAAATTGGCGACCTGCACTAGGCTGGGAAGACTGAATCTGCAATAGGCAAGCAGCTTGGTGTGAAGAAATCAACTGTGGGAGCAATTATTAGAAAATGGAAGACATACAAGGCCACTGATGATCTCATTAGATCTGGGGATCCACGCAAGATCTTACCCTGTGGTGTCAAAATAATTACTAGAACCAGTGACAGCCCCAAAACATCACTGCTCTAGAGGAGATCTGCATGGATGAATGGGCCAATATACCAGCAACAGTGTGTAAAAACCTTGTCAAGACTTACAGAAAACATTTGACCTTTGTCAATGCCAACAAAGGGTATATCACAAAGTATTGAGATTAACTTTTATTATTGACCAAATATTATTTTCCACCATAATCTGCAAATACATTTTTAACAAATCAGACAATATAATTTCATGGATTTTTTCTCATTATGTCTCTCATAGTTGAGGTATATCTATGATGAAAATTACAGGCCTCTCTCATCTTTTTAAGTGGGAGAACTTGTGCAATTGGTGGCTTACTAAATACTTTTTTGCCCCACTGTATGTTTAAAATTGCACTATTTCGACCACCTATAACTTCCTCATTTTTCCGTATACAGGGCTATATGAGGGCTCATCTTTTGCAGCAAGATCTGTAGTTTTTGTGTATATGTAACTTTTTAATGACTATTCCATTTAGCACTGATCAGTGTTATCGGCAACTACTTCTCTGGTCTGCTAGAAGGCAGGCCAGAGAAGAAGACCCATGAGAGTGGCAAGAGACAGGTAAGGAGACTTCCATCTGCCATCTTGGCTGATCAGATCCCTGTGGTCATACTGATGACATTCAGATCAGCCATCAGACCCCGCCATGCGAGTGGTGCTTGCATCATGCACGGCAGGTCTCAGCTGCTATCAGCAGCTGGGGGGACCACTGGAAATGGCGGACATCAGCGATCGCACTGATGTCTGCCATTAACCCCTCAGATGCGTGTGTTTGAATGGATGATTGGATCGCTGCCGCTGGGATCCGATCATCGTGGATCTGATCATCCAACTTGGCAGCCAAAGATCCCCTTGCCTGCTCTGGCTGTCATCCCGGGGTCTTCACTGGTCTGACATCGAGCAGACCAGAGAAGAAGATCGCCAATAATATCAATCAGTGCTATGCCTATGCATACCACTGTTCAGTATATGCAAATGATTGCTATAGATAGTCCCCATGGGGACACAAACAGCATAACAAAAAGTTTTTTTTTTAAAAAGTTTTTCAAAAATTTGAAAAAGACCCTTTCCTGATAAAAATTGAAATGGGCCCCATTTTCCTATTTTATCCCAAAAAGCGTTAAAAAAATAATAATAAACATATCTGGTATTCTCGCTTATGCTAATGTCCGAACTATCAAGATATAATATTAATGATCCCGTACGGCGCAAACATAAAAAGTCCAAAACAGCTGCTTTTTTGTCACATCACATTCAAAAAAGAAAAATAATCAATGCGATTAAAAAGTTACATTTACACAAAAGTGGTACCGATGAAAACAACAGATCACGATGTAAAATGAGCCCTCATACGGCCCCTCATACAGCCCGGTCTATGGAAAAATTAGAAAGTTAGTTTAGGCCCGATAGGGCCAGGGGCAGACACAGACAGCAGAGGGCCCCTGTGCAAAGAATGTGCCTGCCCCCCCATATGTCTATTGTTCAGGAACCCCCCCATTGCTATTACCCCCCCCCCCCCCGCTCTCATTACCCCCCTGCTTCCATTAACCCCCTATTCCTTGCATTCACCTCATTCTGCCCCTCGTTCCATTCACCCTCCACTTCTATTACCCCCCCTAATGCTTCCATCCCCCCTCACTGCTACCATTGACCCCCCTGCTCTTGCTTCCATTCACCCCCCACTTCCATTACTTCCATTACAACCTGCTACTTCCATTCTCCACATCCTGCCTCTCCTTCCATTCACCCCCATGCTTCCACTACCCCCCTGCACCCATTAACCCCTCCTGCTCCTTCCATTCACCCCATCCTGCCCCTCCTTCCTTCCCCCCCTGCGCTTCCATTCCCCCCACTGCGCTTCCATTCCCCCCCCTGCGCTTCCATTAACCCCCCTGCTTCTTTCATTCACCCCATCCTGCCCCTCATTCCATTACCCTCCCTGCTTCCATTAACCCCCCTCCCCCGCTTCCATTAACCCCTGCTTCCAGTAACCCCCTCCCCCTGCTTCCATTAATCCCCTCCCCATGCTTCCATTACACATACACCCCGACTTCCCTTAACCCCCCCTGCTTCCATTAACCCCCCCCCCTGCTCGTTCCATTCACCCCATCCTGCCCTTCTTTCCATTCTCTCCCCCTGCGCTTCCATTACACACACACACACACACACCCATTTCCATTAACCCCCCCCCTGCTTCCATTAACCCCCTGCTTCTATAATTTAGGTAGATAGATAGACAGATAGATATGAGCGATAGATAGATATGGGATAGATAGATAGATAGATATGGGATAGATAAATAGATAGATATGAGATAGATAGATAGATAGATAGGACATAGATCAGTGTTTTCCAACCAGAGTGTCTCCAGCTGTTGCAAAACTACACCTCCCAGCATGTCTGGACTGTAGTTTTGCAACAGCTGGAGGCACCATGGTAGGGAAACACTGATCTATGCCCAGTCTACCTATCTATCTATATATCACAGTGTTTACCAACCAGTGTGTCTCCAGCTGTTGCAAAACTACAACTCCCAGCATGCCTGGACAGCCAAAGGCTGTCCTGGCATGCTGGGAGTTGTAGTCTTGCAACATGTAGGCACTTTTGTTGAGAAACACTGCAAACTTGCAAAGCCCTAACCCGCTCATCTTTATAAAGTTACCTACTGTTCACACAGCCCACGGCCCTCAACTCACCGGGGATGCAGTGTGATCCGAGACAGGGGCCACATGATGCCGGGGATGAGGAGGAGCTGAGGCAGTTGTTCCTCATGAAGTTATCGGGGAATGAAGCACGGCCTGATGCAGGGACTGGTCAGAGGGCTTGGAGCTGACTTCCTGCCTGTGCGGGGCACGTCTACTCCCACCAGCCCCTCTGCTCTTAAAGCGACAGTTACACTAATGGGGGGGGGGGCTCCCTCTCAAGGCCTGGGCCCAGCATACAGATACCTCTATAGCTATGCCACTGGCGGTGGGCCCCCTTACTTGCTGGGCCCTTGTGCAGTTGAACCTGCTGCACATATGGTTTGTCCGCCCCTGGATAGGGCATGACGTGCATTGTTTTATGCTTCTTTTTGTACTACTAACTACGCTTTTAAATAAAAACTTCTTGGTTTCACTTTTTAACCCCTTAAGGACCCAACCCAAATATACCTTAAGGACCCAGCCATTTTTTGAACATCTGACCACTGTCAATTCAAGCACTAATAACTCTGGGATGCTTTTACCTTTCATTCTGATTCCGAGAATGTTTTTTCGAGACATATTCTACTTTATGTAAGTGGTAAAATTTTGTCGATACTTCTATAATTTCTTGGTGAAAAATTCCAAAATTTTATGAAAAAATTGAAAATTTAGCATTTTTTTTTATTTGAAGCTCTCTGCTTATAAGGAAAATGGATATTCCAAATAATTTATACATTGATTCACATACACAATATGTCTACTTTATGTTTACATCATAAAGTTGACATGTTTTTACTTTTGGAAGACATCAGTGGGCTTCAAAGTTCAGCAGCAATTCGGAATTTTTCAGGGTCCAGTTCAGTTTTGAAGTGGATTTGAAGGGCCTTCATAGTAGAAATACCCCACAAATGACCCAATTATAAAAACTGCACCCCTAAAAGTATCCAAAATGACATTCAGCAAGTGTGTTAACCCTTTAGGTGTTTCACAGGAATAGCAGCAAAGTGAAGGAGAAAATTCAAAATCTTCATTTTTTACGCATGTTCTTGTAGACCCAGTTTTTGAATTTTTACAAGTGGTAATAGGAAAAAAAGCCCCCCAAAATTTGTAACCCAATTTTTCTCGAGTAAGGAAATACCTCATATGTGTATGTCAAGTGTTTGGCGAGCGCAATAGAGGGCTCAGAAGGGAAGGAGCAACAATGGGATTTTGGAGAGTGAATTTTGCTGAAATGGTTTTTGGGGGGCATGTCACATTTAGAAAGCCCCTCTGATGCCAGAACAGCAGAAAACCCCCACATGGCATACCATTTTGGAAACTACACCCCTCAAGGCACGTAACAAGGGGTCCAGTTAGCCTTAACACCCCACAGGTGTTTGATAACTTTTCGTTAAAATCGCCCTAAAGTGCAGTTTTTCCCCCAAATTTACCATTTTTACAAAGGGTAATGGGAGAAAATGCCCCCCAAAATGTGTAACCCATCTCTTCTGAGTATGGAAATACCCCATGTTAGGATGTAAAATGCTCTGTAGGCAAACTACAATGCTCAAAATAGAAGGAGTCACATTTGGCTTGAATGGTTTTTGGGGGGCATGTCCTATTTAGGAAGCCCCTGTGGTGCCAGAACTGCAAAAAAATACCCACATGGCATACCATTTTGGAAACTACACCCCTTAAGGAACGTAACAAGGGGTACAGTGAGCCTTAACTACCCACAGGTGTTTGACGACTTTTTGTTATAGTTGGATGTGTAAATGAAAAAATATTTTTTTTTTTTACAAAAATGTAGTTTTTTCCCTAAATTTTACATTCTTACAAGGGGTAATAGGAGAAAATGACCCCGAAAATTTGTAACCCCATTTCTTCTGAGTATGGAAATACCCCACGTGTGGACGTCAAGTGCTCTGCTGGCGAACTACAATGCTCAGAAGAGGAGGAGCGCCATTGAGCTTTTGGGAAGAGAATTTTTTTTGAATGGTAGTCAGGGGCCATGTGCGTTTACAAAGCCCCCCCGTGGTGCCAGCACAGTGGACCCCCCCCACATGTGACCCCATTTTGGAAACTACACCCCTCACAGAATTTAATAAGGGATGCAGTGAGAATTTACACCCCACTGGTATTTGACAGATCTTTGGAACAGTGGGCTGTGCAAATGAAAAATTTAATTTTTCATTTTCACGGACCACTGTTCCAAAAATCTGTCTGACACCTGTGGGGCGTAAATGCTCACTGTACCCCTTATTACATTACATGTAGTTTCCAAAATGGGGTCACATGTGGGGGGGTCCATTGTTCCGGCACTATGGGGGCTTTGTAAACACATGTGGCCTTCAATTCCGGACACATTTTCTCTTCAAAATCCCAATGGCACTCTTTCTCTTCTGAGCATTGTAGTTCGCCAGCAGAGCACTTTACATGCACATATGGGGTATGTTCTTACTCAAAAGAAATGGGATTACAAATTTTGGGGGGATTTTTTTCCTATTTTCTCTTGTAAAAATGAAAAATTTAGGGTAACACCAGCATTTTAGTGAAAATTATTTTATTTTTTTTTTCCCATCCAGCTTTAATGAAAATTCGTCAAACACCTGTGGGGTGTTAAGGCTCACTATACCCCTTGTCACGTTCCATGAGGGCTGTAGTCTCCAAAACGGGGTCACATGTGGGTATTAATTTTTTTGCGTTTATGTCAGAACCGCTGTAAAATCAGCCACCCCTGTGCAAATCACCAATTTAAGCCTCAAATATACATAGTGCGCCCTCACTCCTGAGCCTTGTTGTGCATCCGCAGAGCATTTTACGCCCGCATATGGGGTATTTCCGTACTCAGAAGAAATTGCGTTACAAATTTGGGGGTCTTTTTTTCCTTTTACCACTTGTGAAAATAAAAAGTCTGGGGCAACACCAGCATGTTAGTGTAAAAATGTTTATTTTTTTACAATAACAGGCTGGTGTAGCCCCCAACTTTTCCTTTTCATAAGGGGTAAAAGGAGAAAAAGCCCCCAAAAATTTGTAGTGCAATTTCTCCAGAGTATGGAAATACCCCATATGTGGCCCTTAACTGTTTCCTTGAAATACGACAGGGCTCCGAAGTGAGAGAGCGCCATGCGCATTTGAGGACTAAGTTAGGGATTACATAGGGGTGGACATAGGGGTATTCTACGCCAGCGATTGCCAAACAAGGTGCCTCCAGCTGTTGCAAAACTCCCAGCATGCCTGGACAGTCAATGGCTGTCCAGAAATGCTGGGAGTTGTTGTTTTGCAACAGCTGGGGGCTCCATTTTGGAAACACTGCCGTACAAGAGGTTTTTCATTTTTATTGGGGGGTACAGGTGTTTATGTAGTGTTTCACCCTTTATTATGTGTAGTGTAGTGTAGTGTTTTTAGGGTACATTCGCACTGGCATATAATGGTGAGTTTCCCGCTAGGAGTTTGCGCTGCGGCAAAAAATTTGCCGCAGCCCAAACTTGTAGCAGTAAATTTAGTGTAAACCTGTCCGTGTGAATGTACTCTGTACATTCACATGGGGGCAGGCAAACCTCCAGCTGTTTCAAAACTACAACTCCCAGCATGTACTGACAGACCGTACATGCTGGGAGTTTTACTTTTGCAACAGCTGGAGGCACACTGGTTGGAAAACCTTCAGTTAGGTTCTGTTACCTAACTCAGTATTTTCCAACCAGTGTGCCTCCAGCTGTTGCAAATCTACAACTCCCAACATGAACTCATCACCGAGGGCATGCTGGGAGATGTACTTATGCAACAGCTGAAGGTACGCAACTACAATTCCCAGCATGCTGAGACAGCTGTTTGCTGTCTGGGCATGCTGGGATTTGCAGTTTTGCTACATCTTGAGGGCTACAGTTTATAGACCACTGTACAGTGATCGCCAAACTGCGGACCTCCAGATGTTGCAAAACTACAAATCCCAGCATGCCCAGACAGCAAACCG
The DNA here is from genome assembly GCF_029499605.1 of Hyla sarda. Classification (NCBI taxonomy): domain Eukaryota; kingdom Metazoa; phylum Chordata; class Amphibia; order Anura; family Hylidae; genus Hyla; species Hyla sarda. Next base: position 337,914,538 of record NC_079189.1, on the reverse strand, counting down.
CTATGTGGGCATGCTAGGAGTTGTAGTTTTGCAAGATCTGGAGGGATATAGTTTAGAGACCACTGTATATTGGTCTCAAACGATATCCCTCCAGCTGTTGCAAAACTACATATTCCAGCATGCCCAAACAGCTGTCTGGGCATGCTGGGAGTTATAGTTTTGCAATATCTGGAGGGCTAGAGTTTAGAGACAACTTTACAGTGGTCTCAGACTGTAGCCCTCCAGATCAACTTACCGGCTTCCGTAGGATCCAGGGAGCCGTCCTCTTCTGCCGCACGACATCGCCGCCCGCCGATCACACTCGCCCGCAGCCTCCGGAGGGGTAAGTGGATCTTCGGCGACCAGTCCCCTTCAGTTCCCCGTTCGGCCCCGCCTATTGTGGGTGGGCAGGACGGGGAAAAGAAACGTTAACCCCCCCCACCCCCGATCTGCTATTGGTGGTCGCGTCTAGACCACCAAAAGCAGGGATAAGAGGGGTGGCACCTCGGCCACCTCACTCCTATCCCTTCAGGGGGATAGTAGATGTCTTAGACAACTGCGATCCCCCTTATATTCCGGGTCACTGGGTCACAATAGACCCGTATGACCCGGAATAGGGGCAAATCGCAAGTGTGAATTCACTTGTGATTTGCGCCAATCGCCGACATGTCCATGCGCCCTAGGTCCTTAAGTGGTTAAATGAGAAAGTTATAGGTTGTCAAAATAGAGGGATTTTAACCCCTTAAGGTCGCAGGACGTATATTTACGTCCTACGCCGGCTCCCGCGATATGAAGCGGGATAGCGCCGCTATCCCGCATCATATCGCGTCGGTCCCGGCGCTCATCAACGGCCGTGACCTGCGGCTAATACCACACATCGCCGATCGCAGCGATGTGCAGTATTAACCCTTTAGAAGCGGCGGTCAAAGCTGACCGCCGCTTCTAAAGTGAAAGTGAAAGTAATCCGGGTGCTCAGTCGGGCTGTTAGGGACCGCCGCGGTGAAATCGCGGCGTCCCGAACAGCTGACAGGACACCGGGAGGGCCCTTACCTGCCTCCTCGGTGTCCGATCGGCGAATGACTGCTCCGTGCCTGAGATCCAGGCAGGAGCAGTCAAGCGCCGATAACACTGATCACAGGTGTGTTAATACACGCCTGTGATCTGTGTAAAAGATCAGTGTGTGCAGTGTTATAGGTCCCTATGGGACCTATAACACTGCAAAAAAGAAAAATAAAAAAGTGTTAATAAAGGTCATTTAACCCCTTCCCTAATAAAAGTTTGAATCACCCCCCTTTTCCCATAAAAAAAATAAAACAGTGTAAAAAAAATAAAAATAAACATATGTGGTATCGCCAATTGCGTAAATGTCCGAACTATAAAAATATATCATTAAATAAACCGCACGGTCAATGGCGTATGCGCAAAAAAATTTCAAAGTCAAAAAAAGCAAATTTTTGGTCACTTTTTATACCATTAAAAAATGAATAAAAAGTGATCAAAAAGTCTGATCAAAACAAAAATCATATTGATAAAAACTTCAGATCACGGCGCAAAAAATGAGCCCTCATACCGCCCTGTATGTCGAAAAATAAAAAAGTTATAGGGGTCAGAAAATGACATTTTTAAACGTATAAATTTTCCTGCATGTAGTTATGATTTTTGCCAGACGTACGACAATATCCAACCTATATAAGTAGGGTATCATTTTAACTGTATGGACCTACAGAATAATGATAAGGTGTAATTTTTACCGAAATATGCACTGCGTAGAAACGGAAGCCCCCAAAAGTTACAAAATGGCGTTTTTTCTTCGATTTTGTCGCACAATGATTTTTTTTTCTGTTTTGCCGTGCATTTTTGGGTAAAATGACTAATGTCACTGCAAAGTAGAATTGGCGATGCAAAAAATAAGCCATAATATGGATTTTTAAGTGGAAAATTGAAAGGGTTAAGATTTTTAAAAGGTAAGGAGGAAAAAACGAAAGAGCAAAAACTGAAAAACCCTGAGTCCTTAAGGGGTTAAACATTCTAATGTTGTTATTAAAGTTTAAGATTTTATTAAAGTGGTACAATAATAGAAAAATGTGTAATCATGGGTTTTGATTTAATCATATTGACCCACAGAATAAAGAAAACGTGATTTTTTCTGTAAAATCGAAACCTTACAAAATGTGCAACAAATAATTTTTTGGGGGTTTTGCCATACATTTTATGGTAAAATGGTTGATGTCATAACAAAGGACAATTGGTCGTGCAAAAAACAAGCCCTCAAATGGGTCTGTGTATGAAAATATAAAAGAGCTAAGATTTTTAGAAGGAGAGCAGGAAAAAATGAAAATGCTAAATTAAAATAAAATGTAAGTGTCCTTAACAACGCAGGACGTATATTTACGTCATGCACCGGCTCCCGCGATATGACGCGGGGTCACGCAGTGACCCCACGTCATATCGGGTCGTTCCCGGTGGGCATCAACAGCCGGGACCCGCAGCTAATACAGGACATCACCGATCGCGGTGATGCCCTGTATTAACCCTTCAGCTGCGACAATCTAAGTTGACCGCCGCATCTTACATGAAAGTGAAAGTATCCCGGCAGACAAGCGCCGATAACACTAATCAATGGCATGTTAACCCCTTAAGGACTCAGGGTTTTTCCGTTTTTGCACTTTCGTTTTTTCCTCCTTACCTTTTAAAAATCATAACCCTTTCAATTTTCCACCTAAAAATCCATATTATGGCTTATTTTTTGCGTCGCCAATTCTACTTTGCAGTGATATTAGTCATTTTACCCCAAAATGCACGGCGAAACGGAAAAAAAAATCATTGTGCGACAAAATCGAAAAAAAAACGCCATTTTGTAACTTTTGGGGGCTTCCGTTTCTACGCAGTGCATATTTCGGTAAAAATTACACCTTATCATTATTCTGTAGGTCCATACGGTTAAAATGATACCCTACTTATATAGGTTTGATTTTGTCGCACTTCTGGAAAAAATCATAACTACATGCAGGAAAATTTATACGTTTAAAAATGTCATCTTCTGACCCCTATAACTTTTTTATTTTTCTACGTAAGGGGCGGTATGAGGACTCATTTTTTGCACCGTGATCTGAAGTTTTTATTGGTATGATTTTTGTTTTGATCGGACTTTTTGATCACTTTTTATTCATTTTTTAATGTTATAAAAAGTGACCAAAATACGCTTTTTTGGACTTTGGAATTTTTTTGCGCGTACGCCATTGACCTTGCGGTTTAATTAATGATATATTTTTATAGTTCAGACATTTATGCACGCGGCGATACCACATATGTTTATTTATTTATTTTTTTACACTGTTTTATTTTTTTTTATGAGAAAAGGGGGGTGATTCAAACTTTTATTAGGGAAGGGGTTAAATGACCTTTATTAACACTTTTTTTTTTATTAATTTTTTTTGCAGTGTTATAGGTCCCATAGGGACCTATAACACTGCACACACTGATCTCTCATCCTGATCACAGGCGTGTATTAACACGCCTGTGATCAGCATTATCGGCGCTTGACTGCTCCTGCCTGGATCTCAGGCACGGAGCAGTCATTCGTCGATCGGACACCGAGGAGGCAGGTAAGAGCCCTCCCGGTGTCCGATCAGCTGTTCGGGACGCCGCGATTTCACCGCGGCGGTCCCGAACAGCCCGACTGAGCAGCCGGGATACTTTCAGTTTCACTTTAGAAGCGGCGGTCAGCTTTGACTGCCGCTTCTAAAGGGTTAATACCGCACATCGCCGCGATCGGCAATGTGTGGTATTAGCTGCGGGTCCCGGCCGTTGATTAGCGCCGGGACCGACGCGATATTATGCGGGATCGCGCCGCGATCCCGCTTCATATCGCGGGAGCCGGCGCAGGATGTAAATATACGTCCTGCGTCGTTAAGGGGTTAATACATGCCAGAGATCAGTGTAAAAGATCAGTGTCTGCAGTGTTATAGCCCCCTATGGGGGCTATAACACTGCAAAAAAAATGTGAAAAAAAAGTGTTAATAAATGTGATTTAACCCCTTCCCTAAAAAAAGTTTGAATCACCCCCCTTTTCCCATAAAAAAAACTGTGTAAATAAAAATAGACATATGTGGTATCGCCGCGCGTGTAAATGTCCGAACTATAAAAATATATCATTAATTAAACCGCACGGTTAATGGCGGACACGTAAAAAAAAATTACAAAGTCCAAAATAACGTATTTTTGGTCACTTTTTATACCATTAACCTCCCTGGCGGTATGATTCTTTCTGCAAATTTGTACCAAAAGCGGTACAATTTTTTGCACTGAATTTCACATCTCCCCCCCCCCCCCCGCCCATTTCACATCTCCCCCATCACATTCCCCCTCCCTTGTCACATTCCCCCTCTCCCTTGTCACATCCCCCCGTCACATTCTCCCCCTCCTTGTCACATTCTTCCCCCCTTGTCACATTCCCCCCTTGTCACATTCTCCCCCTTGTCACATTCCCCCCTTGTCACATTCCCCCCCTTGTCACATTCTCCCCCTTCATGTTACATTCCCCTCCCCCTGTCACATCCCCCCTTGTCACATCCCCCCCTTGTCACATTCTCCCCCTTCATGTTACATTCCCCTCCCCCTGTCACATCCCCCCCTTGTCACATCTCCCCCCCTTGTCACATTCTCCCCCTTCATGTTACATTCCCCTCCCCCTGTCACATCCCCCCCTTGTCACATCTCCCCCCCTTGTCACATTCTCCCCCTTCATGTTACATTCCCCTCCCCCTGTCACATCCCCCCCTTGTCACATCCCCCCCCCTTGTCACATTCTCCCCCTTCATGTTACATTCCCCTCCCCCTGTCACATCCCCCCCTTGTCACATCCCCCCCCTTGTCACATTCTCCCCCTTCATGTTACATTCCCCTCCCCCTGTCACATCCCCCCCTTGTCACATTCTCCCCCTTCATGTTACATTCCCCTCCCCCTGTCACATCCCCCCCTTCATGTCACATTCCCCCTCCCCTGTCACATTCCCCCCTCTTGTCACATTCCCCCCCCCCCTTGTCACACTCCCCTCTGTCACATTCCCCCCCCCCCCCCTTGTCACATCCCCCCCCCTCTGTCACATTCCCCCCTTTGTCACATTCTTCTCCCCCCCTTGTCACCTTGTTCTGCAGCAGAATACACTAGGTTTGCCGGGCAGATTTCAAACCTAGTGCATTTGCTGCAGAACAAGCCCTTTCCCCTTCAGCCAATCACAGGCTTTACACCACTGCGGCTTGTGATTGGCTGAAAAGTGAAACGTCCTGTAAGATGAATAGAGCAGGGACCAGAGCACACGGAGGGGAACGACATCTTCAGGGACCGGGACTAGGTGAGCAAAAGGTTTTTTTATCTTACTACTGTTTCCTTTTACATTTAGCTCAGTGTTTTTCTAACAGGGTGCCTCCAGCTGTTGTGAAACTACTACTCCCAGCATGCCCGGACAGCCTTTGGCTGTTCGGGCATGCTGAGAGTTGTAGTTTTGCAACAGCTGGAGGCCCCCTGGTAGGGAAACACTGACTTTTAGTATTTTTCTTTACCTGCTCTGGCCGGCCCCCGCAACGGGAGCCGACCAGAGCAGATAATCGCAAGTTTTCCCGGGGGCCGCATCGCTATATCGCATTGCTTTTGCGATATATCGTGCAGCCCGGCCGGGAACTCTGTAATTCTACCCCGAGCGTGACTCGGGGTTACCGATCCTGGCAGGGAAAATTAACCCCGAGTCACGCTCGGGAATACCGCTCAGGAGGTTAAAAAATGAATAAAAAGCGATCAAAAAGTCAGAACAAAACAAAAATGGTACCGATAAAAACTTCAAAATGAGCACTCAAACCTCCCATTTTAACCGTATGGACCTACAGAATAATGATAAGGTGTTATTTTTACCATTTTTGTTAAAATGACTAATGTCACTGCAAAGTAGAATTGGTGGTGCAAAAAAAATAAGCCATCATATGGATTTTTAGGTGGAAAATTGAAAGGGTTATGATTTTTAAAAGGTAAGAAGGAAAAAACAAAAAAAGGCAAAAACTGAAAAACGCTGATTCCTTAAGGGGTTAATGGGTTAAAGTGCTAAAAAGGGTATTTACTAAGCAAGTAGTCAGACATTCATAAGCTCACAGTCCCAATAAAAAAGTTATTTTTGCATGGAATACAAGCAGGGCCGATTTCAGGCTTAATTGCCCTGGGCAAAATCAAAAGAGGGGCCCCAAAAATTGTAATAGTGCACTAACCAGATTTGCACATTTTTGGTCACTTCAAATACCATAAACAATATCTAAAAAGCTATTAAAAAGTCCCATCAAAACAAAAATGGTACCGATAAAAACTAAAAATCAAAGCACAGAAAATTACCCTCCTACATCCCCATATACAGAAAAATAAAAGAGTAATAGGGATGAAAATAGTACAATTTTATATTTGTGTATAGTTCCCCCACATTAGGTTGGCAGTATAGTTCCCCCACATTAGGTTGTAGTTCCCCCACATTTAGTTGGCAGTATAGTTCCCCCACATTAGGTTGCAGTTCCCCCACATTAGATTGGCAGCACAGCCATGACTAAGGGCTCTTTAGCCTGAAACGCGTAGGCTCTACACTCCTCGATATGCTGTTTGTTATTTTTGTACCTCAATAAACAAGTTTTTACCTGCCTTCCTGGTGCTGGACATCTTCCGTTTTCTACTGTTTGCACGTGGAAGGGAACGACACCCTGCCGGTCTGCAGCACAGAAGCCAGGATACGGGGATAGAGCAGTACCTTTGCACTGTTGGCAGCACAGTTTTCCCACATTAGGCTGGCAGTATAGGTCCCCCCACATTAGGTTGGCAGTATAGTTCCCCCACATTAGGTGGGCAGTATAGTTCCCCCACATTAGGTTGGCAATATAGTTCCCCCACATTAGGTTGACAGTATATTACCCCCACATTAGGTTGTAGTTCCCCCACATTAGGTAGGCAGTATAGTTCCCCCAAATTAGGTTGTAGGTCTCCCCCATTAGATTGGCAGCACAGTTCCCCCACATTAGATTGGCAGCACAGTTCCCCCACATTAGATTGGCAGCACAGTTTCCCCACATTAGGCTGGCAGCACAGTTTCCCCATATTAAGTTGGCAGTATAGTTCCCCCACATTAGGTAGGTAGTAAAGTCCCCCCACATTAGGTTGGCAGTATAGTTACTTCACATTAGGTTGGCAGTATAGTTCTCCCACATTAGGTTGGCAGGATGTTCCCCCACATTCGGTTGTAGTTCCCCCACATTAGGTAGGCAGTATAGTTCCCCCACATTAGGTTGTAGTTCCCCCACATTAGGTAGGCAGTATAGTTCCCCCACATTAGGTTGTAGTTCCCCCACATTAGGTTGGCAGTATGTTCCCCCACGTTAAGTTGTAGTTCCCCCACATTAGGTTGTAGTTCCCCCACATTAGGTAGGCAGTATGTTCTCCAACATTAGGTTATTAGGTTGTAGTTCCCCCACATTTAGTTGTCAGTATAGTTCCCCCACATTAGGTTGGCAGTATAGTTTCCCCACATTAGATCGGCAGTATAGTTCCCCCAAATTAGATTTGCAGTTTATTTCCCCCACATTAGGTTGTAGTTCCCCCACATTAGGTAGGCAGTATAGTTCCCGCACATTTGGTTGTAGTTCCCCCACATTAGGTTGGCAGTATACTTCCCCCACATTAGGTTGTAGTTCCCCCACATTAGGTAGGCAGTATAGTTCCCCCACATTAGGTTGGCAGTATAGTTCCCCCACATTAAGTTGGCAGTATGATCCCCCACATTAGGTAGACAGTATAGTTCCCCCACATTAGGTAGACAGTATAGTTCCCCCACATTAGGTCGGCAGTATAGTTCCCCCACATTAGGTTGGCAGTATAGTTCCCCCACATTAAGTTGTCAGTATGTTCCCCCACATTAGGTAGACAGTATAGCTTCCCCACATTAGGTTCGCAGTATAGATCCCCCACATTAGATTGGCAGTGTGTTCCCCCACATTAGGTTGTAGTTCCCTCACATTAGGTTGGCAGTATAGTTCCCCCACATTAGGTTGGCAGTATAGTTCCCCCACATTAAGTTGGCAGTATGATCCCCCACATTAGGTAGACAGTATAGTTCCCCCACATTAGGTAGACAGTATAGTTCCCCCACATTAGGTAGACAGTATAGTTCCCCCACATTAGGTCGGCAGTATAGTTCCCCCACATTAGGTTGGCAGTATAGTTCCCCCACATTAAGTTGGCAGTATGTTCCCCCACATTAGGTTGGCAGTATAGATCCCCCACATTAGATTGGCAGTGTGTTCCCCCACATTAAGTTGTAGTTCCCCTACATTAGGTTGTAGTTCCCCCGCATTAGGTTGGCAGTATGTTCCCCCACATTAGGTTGTAGTTTCCCCACATTAGGTAGGAAGTATAGGTCCCCCACATTAGGTTGTAGATCACCCACATTAGGTAAGCAGTATAGTTCCCCCACATTAGGTTGTAGTTCCCCCACATTAGGTTGGAAGTATGTTCCCCCACGTTAAGTTGTAGTACCCCCACATTAGGTTGTAGTTCCCCCGCATTAGGTTGGCAGTATGTTCCCCCACATTAGGTTGTAGTTTCCCCACATTAGGTAGGAAGTATAGTTCCCCCACATTAGGTTGTAGTTCCCCCACTTTAGGTTGGCAGTATAGTTCCCCCACATTAGGTTGTAGTTCCCCCACACTAGGTTGGCAGTATGTTCCCCCACATTAAGTTGTAGTTCCCCTACATTAGGTTGTAGTTCCGCCACATTAGGTAGGCAGTATGTTGTCCCACATTAGGTTGTACTTCCCCCACATTTAGTTGGCAGCATAGTTCCCCCACATTAGGTTGTAGTTCCCCCCATTAGATTGGCAGCACAGATCCCCCACATTAGACTGGCAGTATAGGTCCCCCACATTAGGTTGGCAGTATAGGTCCCCCACATTAGGTTGGCGGTATAGTTCCCCCACATTATGTTGTCAGTATAGTTCCCCTACATTTGGTTGTAATTCCCCCACATTAGGTTGTCAGTATAGTTCCACACACATTAGGTTGGCAGTATAGTTCCCCCACAGACATACAGCCTTCAGCCATATAAAGTGTATGGCTGGAGGCTTTATGCCTGTCTACTGCCCCACTTCAGTGTTCTGTCAACTGCTCCTCCAGTCAGGGGTCACTATCCCAGGACTGGAGGAGCGGTGGTCAGAGCACCAAAGCTGACATGCAGCTCTTCCTCCTCCTCCTCGATGCTCTGCTCCTCCGTTCCTATGGGCGCACGCACGGGAAGTCAGTGGCATCCCAGCGTGCGCTACTTCCCGGCAGCCCCTGCATTTTTAAAGTTAACACAGGGCCGCAGAAAGGTAACTGGGACATCCTTGTGTCCCGAAAAGATCTTTCGCAGGGGCCCCCTTAACGCCGGCCCTGAATAACAACCAAACAGTCTAGTTTCTTAACAGGTGAGCAGTGCTTATATGCAAATAATAGTGAAGGGGTGTGCTCATATGTAAAATAGATATAAAAACACTATTAACCTATCCAAGACCTATGTTAAAGAAAAAAGAAGAAATTGTTTTGTTCATTAAAGGTGTACTCCGCTGCTCAGCATTTGAAAGAAACTGTTCCAAATGCTGGAGCCAGCGCAAGTAGCTCGTGATGTCATAGCCCCACCCCATCATGACGTCAACCCCACCCCCTCAATGCAAGTCTATGGGACGGCGTGTTGGCTGCCACGCCCGCCTCCCATAGACTTGCATTGAGGGGGCGGGGCATGACATCATGAGGGGGCGGGGCTATGATGTCCCGAGCTCCCGGTGCCATCTCCAGCGTTTGGAACAGTTTGTTCCAAACACTGAGCAGCAGAGTACCCCTTTAAGTCCAAGTAGATCCAAAGCATCTAGGCATCTGATCCATGCCTCTTCTCTTCTCAACAACAAACAATCTCAATCTACTCCTTTTTCTATCATTTCCAAACATTCTATGCCGGCAAATTTTACCAATGCTGGATTGCAAACAGTATATGCCAACAAAGGGTATATAATAAAGTATTGATATTAACTTTTGTTGTTGACCAAATATTATTTTCCACCATAATTTGCAAATATATTTTTTTTTAAATCAGACAATGTGATTTTATGGATTTTTTTCTCATTATGTCTCTCATAGTTGAGGTATACCTATGATGAAAATTACAGGCCTCTCTCATCTTTCTAAGTGGGAGAACTTGCACAATTGGTGGCTGACTAAATACTTTTTTGCCCCACTGTATGCTTAAAATTGCACTATTTCAACCACCTATATCTTCCTCATTTTTCCGTATACAGGGCTATATGAGGGCTCATCTTTTGCAGCAAGATCTGTAGTTTTTGTGTATATGTAACTTTTTAATGACTATTCCATTTAGCACTAATCAGTGTTATCGGCAACTACTTCTCTGGTCTGCTAGAAGGCAGGCCAGAGAGGAAAACCCATGAGAGTGGTAAGAGACAGGTAAGGAGACTTCCATCTGCCATCTTGGCTGATCGGATCCCAGTAGTCATACTGTGGACATTCAGATCAGTCATCAGACCCGCCATGCGAGTGGTGTTCGTATCATGCACAGAAGGTCCCAGCTTCTATAAGCAGTCGGGGCCCACTGGAATTGGTGGACATCAGTGATCGCATTGATGTCTGCCATTAACCCCTCAGATGCGGCAATGCGGGTGTTTGTATGGATGATCGGATCGCTGCCGCTGGGATGCCATCATCGGGTATCTGATCATTCAACATGGCGGCCGGAGATCCCCTCACCTGCTCTGGCTGTCATCCCGGGGTCTTCTCCTCTGGTCTGACATCAAGCAGACCAGAGAAGAAGATCACCGATAATATCAATCAGTGCTATGCCAGTGCATAGCACTGTTCAATATATGAAAATGATTGCTATAAATAGTCCCCATGGGGACACAAACAGTAAAAAAAAAGTTTTAAAAAATGTGAAAATGCCCCTCCCCCCAATAAAAAATTTAATTTAGCTATTTTATCCCAAAAAGCGTAAAAAAAAAAAAATAAACATATCTGGTATTGCCATTTGCGCTAATGTCTGAACTATCAAAATATTATTTTAATGGTGAACGGCGTAAACATAAAAATGTCCAAAATAGCTGCTTTTTTGTAATATCACATTGCAAAAGAAAAATAATAAAAGTGATTAAAAAGTTACATTTACGCAAAAGTGATACCGATGAAAACAATGACGTAAAAAATTAGCCCTCATACAGCCCTGTATACGAAAGAATTAGAAAGTTAGTTTACGCCCGATAGGGCATGACGTGCTTTGCTTTATGCCTCTTTTTGTACTACTAACTACGATTGCTTTATTAATATAAGTTCTAGTACAATACAGGTACAAAACAGTAAATCTCTGATGTGTTTCACTCACTTGTGTGACTATGACTATGTTAATTACCATTAAAAGTGACAGTATGTAAAATGCAAACTGAATCAAACAAAAATAGAGACACAAGAAAAATTCCGGAACTCCCACTCTCTAGGTTGCATATATAAAGAGCAATACAAATACTTGATAAAAACATTATATCACAATTCCAGTAATGTGAACACATGCCTATATGAAAAAAAGAACAACAAAAAATGCAATATCAGTAGTGTAAAACATACTGAAAAAAAAATGTATGTACCATCATGCATCGGTGAATAAAATAGCCTGTTGACATTAAGCAATCATAATGATATTCTTTACATCAATATTAATAGAATTGGTAATAGAAACTTAAAATGGAGCCTTCAACACAAATGTGTACAGAGCCTATGATTCCCCAATTAATGTAATAACATACTATTGAATATATAATCCATGACATATAAACAAACACAACTAGGAAACAATATATCAGCTAAACTAGAGATGAGCGAATTTCTGAAAAATTTGATTCAGTCGATTCGCCGAATTAAAAAATAAAAATTGATTTGAATAAATTTGCAGCAAATTTTTATTAGTAATGTATTTAAGTAATGTGTTTAATAAAGTGTGTTTGTGTGTGTTTCACTTTTTTTGCTACTTTACATTTTTTTAGGTAGTACTAAAAAATGTAAAGACTGTTCCATGATGGGAGTAGTGGTATCTGTGCTAATAGACAGATCAGCCCCGGGTGTCACACTTGACACCCGCTGCGATCGTCCTGTATAATGTATGGATGTGGGCGGCTTTCTCGCATCTCTGCAATAGATAGGACGATCGCATCAGGTGTCAGGAGGGACCCCCACTGTGATCTGTCCTCAACTGCATGTACTACTGCTCCCAACTGGGAGCACACTCTGCCCCATGCTGGGAGCTGTAGTACCTGCATTAATAGACAAATCACAGCGGGTGTCACTTCTGACACCTGTTGCGAATTTTCAATTAATGCAGGTACAACAGCTCCCAGCATGGAGCAGAGTGTGCTCCCTGTTGGAAGCAGTAGTACCTGCAGGTAAGGAAAGATCACAGCGGGGGTCACTCCTGAAACCCGCTCTTATCGTCCTGTATAATTTATAGATGCGGGCAGCCGCTCTTCTCTAATCCCACTGTAGTATGAGTATATGCCGTATATATTGGCTGGAACCATGTGGCCAATCACAGCTTTCTGGGTGAAAAATTAATAATTTTTATTATTGTCGGCCACATTTTTAGGCCTCTGCATGCCCACATAAATTGATCCCTGTTTAAAAATTAAAACATTTTTTTTTCTTTCAATTTTCGGGAGCAGGCAGGGACCAGAAAATTCAGCGCTCAACATTAAAAAGGAATGAGGAGTGCATTTCAGAATTTTTTTTCTAGTTTTTGTTCTAAATCATTTTATTTTGTTCTAAATTCATTTATTTTCACATTTTATTTCACATTTTTTAGCCCGATTTTATTTTATTTTTTCGGGCATTTAGATGTGCTTCAATGAATAATTGTGGGGGTCAGAGATGAGCGGAGGACAGGGACATCAGTAATATGCATAATATAGTAGGCAAAAAAAGGCTGAGTTTCCCTAATTTACCAAAAAACCATAAATGTATAGAGGTCTTCTATCAGAAATCAAAGATACTTCAAATTGTAATTTGCGGAGGCAGATGGCCGGGACACTAATGTATCTAATGTAATTGTAAGTATTTAATGTAATTGTGAAGGACGATGTCTTTGTAATTATACAATATGAGCTGGTTTTAAATGACAAATTACTGCAAAACTCTTCTTGTAATTCCAATATCTCTGCATATTCAGGAAGACATGGATGGGAGCTATAATTTTAGTAGGGTGGACAGGACTTTTTCGTTGCTGTAAGCTGTAGAAGGGAATATGTAACGATGGATGTGGGATTACCTTCTTTATTATGTGAAATATCTAAAAAAAAATGTATGTAGGAGATGATGGGAATTGTAATTCTTGAATTCCAGTTGTCCCCGCTTACAATCACAGTGGTTGCAGCAGAGACCGGCAGGGAGTCACTGGGGCTGTATGAATGGAAGAAAGAAAGTTTTGAAATATATAGTAGCTGCTCTAATTTGAGCAAATAAAGGTTAATTAAATAATGAGATAACAGCCAATAAAGGTCAAATAGGTAATAGAACATCAAAGGAATGCAGGTTAAGTGGTTTGACCTTAATTGGCTGTGTTTTCATTATTCAATTCCCTCCTGTTTCCTGTTCTTCATTCATCTGTCTGCTGTGTGAGAAAAAATATATATACAGCCATGGCCGTAAATGTTGGCACCCCTGAAATTTTTCTAGAAAATGAAGTATTTCTCATAGAAAGGGATTGCAGTAACACATGTTTTGCTATACACATTTTAGGTCACATAATTGGTCATAATGTCACACCAAACTCCAAAAATGGGCTGGGCAAAATTATTGACACCCTTAAAGGACAACTGTAGTGGTACCGTTTACATATGCCCATGCCAGGGTCTCAAAAATAAACAAAATAAACTCATACATACCTTCCTACGAGCCCTTGTTGGTCCGGCACAGGCCTCACGGTCCGGCAGTGCTGGCGTCATTCCACTTCCTGGGGACGGGGACGGCGAAGAGCCGTCGGCGTATCACCGGCCGTAGTGATGTCCCTCCCCGGCTGGTGATAGGCTGAGCCGACTGTCATGTAAGGAGCTCTGGCTGGCTTCTTACATGACAGTCGGCTCAGACTATCACCAGCCGGGGCGGGACATCGCTACGGCCGGTGATACGCCGACGGCTCTTCGGCGTCCCCGTCCCCAGGAAGTGGAATGACGACAGCAATGCCGGACCGCGAGGCCTGTGCCGGACCAAGGGGGGCTCGTAGGAAGGTATGTATGAGTTTATTTTGTTTATTTTTGAGGCCCGGGCATATGTAAAACGGTATCACTACAGTTGTCCTTTAACTTAATATTTGGTTGCACACCCTTTGGAAAAAATTACTGAAATCAGTCGCTTCCTATAACCATCAATAAGCTTCTTACACCTCTCGGCTGGAATGTTGAACCACTCTTCCTTTGCAAACTGCTCCAGGTCTCTCTTATTGGAAGGGCGCCTTTTCCCAACAACAATTTTAAGATCTCTCCACAGTTGTTCCATGGAATTTAGATCTGGACTCATTGTTGGCCACTTCAGAACTCTCCAGTGCTTTGTTGCCATCCATTTCTGGGTGCTTTTTGACGTATATGTTACTGCAATCCTTTTCTGTGAGAAATGCTATATTTTCTAGAAAAATTTCAGGGGTGCCAACATTTTCCGCCATGACAGTTTATATACAGATATATGATTCATATCTCTCTCTCTCGCTCTCTCTCTCTCTCTCTCTCTCTCTCTCTCTCTCTATATATATATATATATATATGACAAATATATATATATATATATATATATATATATATTCATATATATATATATATATATATGATCTAATATGAAAGTTTACATCTAGAATTATATGAGCCCAAAAAAATAATAATATATACATCTACAGAAATATGATATATATATATATATATATATATATATATATATATAAATTAGTAGAAATCCGCAGCACACAAAATGATGAAAAGTGCAAAAAAATGAGATTTATTACATATCTTTGGTGAAAGTTACAGCGACGTTTCAACCAGCTCTCCTGGTCTTTCTCAAGCATAACACAAGTGAATAAAGCCATCATACTTATAGGCCACACAATTACAGATATCATTAATACAAAAGTGTACAAAATCATAATATAACAAAGTATATATCACTCCAAACTAAACAGATAGTGCACAGTGTATAAATGTAAATATATCAAAAAGTTTCCACAAAATCATATATACGTGCAATCCCAAAGTTATGAAGTAATCCCTAATAGGGTCCTGATGATTACTCAGAACAGATGTGTACATGTGAATTAAAATATTAAAAGCAAGGTACCTGCAGTAACGCTAATGGGAAAAACTCACCACAATAATGGAGAATGCAAGCGTGGGTAGATTCAAACTGCGCATGTGCGCCAGAGATCTGTAGCGGAAGTCTGCGGGCGCATAGGACCTGTAGTCATGGTGATAGTACACAAGGTAAGAGTGTCGGCACTTCTGCGCACGCGCGCAGCGTTCCAAGCCTCACTCTCATCCCCGGACCTACACATACTGTTTGCGCTCCAAGCCTCATTCTGAGGCTACCGAGTGTCCAAATCACCATGGCATAATGTCACATGACCTAACTACAGGAACATAAAAATGGTGTAAAAATAAAGTAAATAAGGTAAAATAAATAAAAAATGATAAAGTGTTCATCTGGAGTGGTCCAGTCTGGCATGATTTAGTTAAGGTCACATATTATCGTGGGGTCGTGCTATTACAGTTCCAGATCACGGACACAATGAAGTGTCCGGATCCAGATCCGCTGGAGCACGGTATCCAGTGGCAACCATGGTCTGAGGTCATCACTTTCACCAGCTCCCAATTGCACCTTCCCTGTTATGTCTTAGGCTCAAGCAAGGACTATTCACATGCTCCTAGTGGAACTGCGTCCACCCGGGACCCACTCCGTTGCTGTTGGCAACAGCAGAAAAGAAATAATAAAAAATAAAAATTAAATTAATAGAAAAATAAAATTATTATGAAAAAAAATGAAATATATATAAGAATCAAATGATGAAAATAATAAAAAAAAAAAAAAAATTAAAATAAAAATTTAAAATAAAAAATAAAAAAATAAAATAAAAAAATAATAAAATAATAAAATAAATTAAGATATAAAGAAATGAAATAATTGTAAGAAAACAAATGGGTTGTATATAAATGGGAGAATCTCTGAATTTATCAATGAGTACTATGCACCCCAAACTTCCAACAGATCAAACAAAAATTACATATAGCAAAGGCAATAATTTATTTAGTGACAATGAAAATCCAGTGAGTGACTGTATTTCCCATCCAGTTACTGCAGAAAAAAGAGAAAGAAAGAACATGGTTAGTGAAATCCTAAAAAAGAAGAACCACCAGTTCATAATACAACAGTATAAATCACTTGTGTTAAATACACTGGTTTCTGTGAAGCACATTCCGGAGGGGAATCTAAGAACAACTACTTCCCCAATACTCTATGTGAAATTTTAAAGTCCACATTCAGACCATGTGGTTTTAATGAGTTTAAAGTGTAAATCCATCTCAGCTCCAACCTTTTTAGATGTCCCTGTCTGTCCCCGCCCCTCTTCAGAGGTGGTACATGATCTAGGACCATGAATTTTAAATCTCTCTCACCATGTGAAAATTCCGAAAAATGTTTAGATACGGGCAGATCGAGTTTTTTCTTGCCTATTGCATACCTATGCTGATTTAGTCTAGTCTTGAGGTCCCATGTGGTCTCACCCACATAAACAAGACCACATGGGCACCACAAGACATAGACCACAAAAGGTGTATCGCAGGTAAGATATTGTTTAATAAAAAAATTCTGTCCTGTGGATGGATGGACAAAGACATCACCCTTGACCATCAATCCACAGTTAACGCAGGATCTGCAGGGAAAGCTGCCTTTCCTAAATGTCGTAAGATACTGTTGGCCACTTTTCTTCATGGAAATATCTGCCCTCACCAACCTGTCCTTCAAATTAGTTGGTCTCCTATAGGCCATAATGGGAGGTGACCTCAGCTCTGGGATATGTGAATACCCCCCAAGTAGGTGCCAATGTTTTCTGACAATTTTGCCAATGTCTGGAGAAAGGTCATTATATGTTGAAACAAATGCTAAACGTGGGTCCGAAGATCTTCTAGTGCGTCCCAAAGTAAGCCCTCTCTGTGTCCTATCTATCCTGTCTTTTTGTTTCTCAATCAAGCCCATGGGATATCCTCTATCTCTAAAGTTTTTAACCATTTTTTCCAAGGCCCTATCAAATTTCTCTTCTGAATCTGTGACCCTCCTTGCCCTAAGTAATTGACTATAGGGCAAGGAGTTCACCATGGACCTGGGATGACAACTATCAAATTTGAGTAATGTATTACAATCCGTATCTTTCACAAAAAGATCTGTGGTTAAGTGATGTTCCTGTATCGTAATCAATACATCAAGGAAGCTTACCGATACATGAGAGTGAGTCAAAGTGAAGCGTATATCTGGATCCTGTTCATTAAGGTAATTCTGAAATTATAATAAATCTGTCAAAGTGCCGGTCCAAATCAAAAAAACGTCGTCTATGTACCTCCACCACTCCAGAATAAATCTGGAGTGGTGGGATACATAGACGTAGCGCTCCTCAAACCATGACATGAAAATGTTGGCATACGTTGGCGCAACATTGCTGCCCATAGCGGTACCCCGCCTTTGTAAATAGAATTGATCATTAAAGGTAAAGTAGTTGTTCTCAAGTACAATACGTAGCAAAGCAACGATAAAGTCAGTCTTAATAGATGAAAAGTTAGCCTCTTGTAAAGATGTGGTGACTGCCTCCACACCCCCATCATGTTGGATGGAGGTGTAGAGACTCACCACATCGAAGGAAGCGATAATGGCTCCCTCTGGAATCTCAATATTTTCAATTTTGGAGAGAAAATCTGAAGTATCTCTAATATAAGACTTGGCCTTTGTTGCAAATGGTCTCAGTACTTTATCGAGAAAGATGGAAATTCTGGACGTAATGGAATTTTTACCTGAAACAATTGGGCGACCTGGTGGATCCACCAGGTCCTTGTGCACCTTCGGTAGGAGGTAAAGTTGAGGTGTCACCGGAAAAAGAACTGTGAGGTACCTCTGTACATCATCATCAATCACAGACATACTCAGACCCATCTCCAAAATTGTTTTAATTTTGCTGGGTGCTGCTTCCCTTGGATTGCTATATATATATATATATATATATATATATATATATATATATATATATATATATATATATATATCCCCTTCATGACCCAGCCCATTTTCACCTTCATGACCTGGGCATTTTTTTGAAAATCTGACCACTGTCTCTTTAAACATTAATAACTTTGGAATGCTTTTACTTATCATTCTGATTCCGAGATTGTTTTTTCGTGACATATTCTACTTTATGTTATTGGTAAAATTTCACTGATATTTGTATCCTTTCTTGGTAAAAAATCTAAAAATTTCATGAAAATTTTGAAAATTTTGCATTTTTCTAACTTTGAAAATCTCTGCTTGAAAGGAAAATGGATATTCCAAATAAATTACATATTGATTCACATATACAATATGTCTACTTGTATATGTTTGCATAAAAAAATTGACAAGTTTTTACTTTTGGAAGACACCAGAGGGCTTCAAAGTTCCGCAGCAGTTTTCCAATTTTTCTCAAGATTTTCAAAATCGTAATTTTTCAGGGCCCAGTTCAGGTTGGAAGTGGATTTTAAGGGTCTTCATATTAGAAATACCCCATAAATGACCCCATTATAAAAACTGCACCCCCCAAAGTATTCAAAATGACATTCAGTAAGTGTTTTAACCCTTTAGGTGTTTCACAGGAATAGCAGCAAAGTGAAGGAGAAAATTCTAAATCTTCATTTTTTACACTCGCATTTTCTTGTAGACCCAATTTTTGAATTTTTTACAAGGGGTAAAAGGAGAGAAATCACCCTAAAATTTGTAACCCAATTTCTCTCGAGTAAGGAAATACCTCATATGCGTATGTAAAGTGTTCGGCGGGCGCAGTAGAGGGCTCAGAAGGGAAGGAGCGACAGTGGGATTTTGGAGAGTGAGTTTTTCTGAAAGGGTTTTTGGGGGGCATGTCCCATTTAGGAAGCCCCTATGGTGCCAGAACAGTGGACCCCCCCCCCACATGTGACCCCATTTTGGAAACTATACCCCTCATGGAATTTAATAAGGGGTGCAGTGAGCATTTACACCCCACTGGCGTTTGACAGATATTTGAAACAGTGGACTGTGCAAATCAAAAATTTTATTTTTCATTTTCACAGACCACTGTTCCAAAAATCTGTCATACACCAGTGGGGTGTAAATGCTCACTGCACCCCTTATTAAATTCCGTGAGGGGTGTAGTTTCCAAAATGGGGTCACATATGGATATTTATTGTTTTGCGTTTGTCAGAACTGCTGTAACAATCAGCCACCCCTGTGCAAATCGCCTCAAATGTACATGGCGCACTCTCCCTTATGGGCCTTGTTGTGCGCCCCCAGAGCACTTTGCGCCCACATATGGGGTATCTCCGTAGTCGGGAGAAATTGCGTTAAAAATTTTGGGGGTCTTTTTTCCCTTTTACCTCTTGTGAAAATGAAAAGTATAGGGCAACACCAGCATGTCAGTGTAAAAAAATTATTTTTTTACACTAACATGCTGGTGTAGACCCCAACTTCACCTTTTCATAAGGGGTTAAAGAAGAAAAAGCCCCCCAAAATTTGTAAGACAATTTCTCCCGAGTACGGCGATACCCCATATGTGTCCCAAAACTGTTGCCCTGAAATACGACAGGGCTCCAAAGTGAGAGAGCGCCATGCGCATTTGAGGCCTGAATTAGGGATTTGCATAGGGGTATTCTATGCCAATGATTCCCAAACAGGGTGCCTCCAGCTGTTGCAAAACTCCCAGCATGCCTGGACAGTCAATGGCTGTCCGGCAATACTGGGAGTTATTATTTTGCAACAGCTGGAGGCTCCATTTTGGAAACAGTAGCGTACCAGACGTTTTTCATTTTTTGGGGGGAGGGGGGCTGTGTAGGGGTATGTGTATATGTAGTGTTTTTTACTTTTTATTTTAGGTTAGTGTTAGTGTAGTGTTTTTAGGGTACAGTCACATGGGCAGAGGTTCACAGCAAGTTTGCCGCTGGAAGTTTGAGCTGCAGCGCAAAATTTGCGCCATCTCAAACTTGCAGCACTCACTGTAAACTTCCGCCCATGTGAGTGTACCCTGTACATTCACATTGGGGGGGGGGGGGGGGCAAACATCCAGCTGTTGCAAACTCCGAGCATGCCCTTTGGCTGTCCATGCATGCTGGGAGTTGTAGTTTTGCAACAGCTGGAGGAACGCTGGTTTGGAAACACTAAGTTAAGTAATAAACTTTCAAGTGTTTTGCAACCAAACTTAGTGTTTCCAAAACAGTGTGCCTCCAGCTGTTGCAAAACTACAACTCCCAGCATGCATGGTCTGTCAGTGCATGCTGGGAGTTATAGTTTTGCAACAATTGCAACAGCAGGAGGCACTGAGGTAGGAAACGGACAATGTTTCCCAACTAGTGTGCCTCCAGTTGTTGCAAAACTACAACTCCCAGCATGCCCAGACTGCCCAGGCATGCTGGAAGTTGTAGTTCGGCAATATCTGAAGGATCAGATGTTGCCGAACTACAACTTCCAGCATGCTTGGGCAGTCTGGGCATGCTGGGAGTTGTAGTTTTGCAACATCTGGAGGTCCACAGTTTGGAGACCACTGTATAATGGTCTCCAATCTGTGCTCTTCCAGATGTTAGAGAACTACAACTCCCAGCATGCCTGGACAGACTGAGCATGCTGAGATTTGTCGTTTTGCAACATCTGGAAGAGCACAGATTGGAGACCATTATACAGTGGTCTCCAAACTGTGGACCTCCAGATGTTGCAAAACTACAACTCAATTTAGCCAAACAACAGAACCGGCAAAACAATACTTGCCGTATGTAGGTCCCGGGGGTACCAATATATAGCCAAAAACAAAGAGACCCACAATACTAATATTATTTCAAAAAGTTTAACAATCTTTATTAGACAATAAAAAACAGTTTTAAAAATTAGTAAAAGGCAGAGGATGACCTTACGCAGGAGACAACAAGTGCCAGTGGACCTGGTATGGGTAATGTAGGTATTCAGTCAAGAGCATACATAATATAAGGCTGGCGTAGCATACTTATGATATCGTAACAATAGATATAATATCTAACATACATTGATGTAACATAGGGAGCAGCAATGCAATATAACAAACATAAATAGGAACCCAAGGTAGGTAATACCTAAAAAAGACTACCTGTCATATACCCAAAGGCCAGGAGCACCAAGCACCAACACCCCAATGCACGTTTCGCGTATGGGCTTCGTCAGGGGGCGTGTGACGAAGCCCATACGAAGGCGTGTGACGAAGCCCTGACGAAGCCCATACGCGAAACGTGCGTTGGGGTGTTGGTGCTTGGTGCTCCTGGCCTTTGGGTATATGACAGGTAGTCTTTTTTAGGTATTACCTACCTTGGGTTCCTATTTATGTTTGTTATATTGCATTGCTGCTCCCTATGTTACATCAATGTATGTTAGATTTTATCAACGTTTCAGCTCAATACTAGAGCCTTTTTCAAGCATGCCTGAAAAAGGCTCTAGTGTTGAGCTGAAACGTTGTTGTTGGTAGCATGTGGTGAATAAACTCACAGTTTCTTTTGGATATTTCGTTGGAGTGCTGCGCCATTTCTTTGTTGGATATATATATATATATGTATATTGTGGCAGTGTGGCAAGGAAAGGGTGTATTTCCCTTGCTATCTCTGCAGAATGCTCCACCTGTGGCCTGATTAATGAGGTATCAGGAAGGGAAAGTGTGTGTTTAAAAGGAAAAGAAACAGAATAGTTGGGGGCTCTCCCTGGGTAACAGCATGACGCTGTAGAGGGAGACACACGGACCCTGTTGAGGACAGCGAACTGTGAGCGGTCCAAGAAGTGAAGAAGTGGTGTGAACTGTGAGTAACAGGTTGCAGGGGCACATGTTTTATGCTGGCTGAGGGTAGCTCACCAGACAGTAGTCAGGGCATGCTGATATGTGTAGTCAGTGACCAGACGGTCTAGGACTTTGGTTTGTTCCTGAGTTATGTTTTGTTTTACCTGCAACCTGTCTAAATAAAGCTGGCAAGGTGCCAGGCGTGCATGAATAATCTTTGTCTGCGGGTTTATTGAGTGGAAACGTGTCCCGTGGCAGTGTCCAGGACGATCCCGAAGCTAATCCCCAAGGAGGAATCCTTACAATTGGTGTCGGATGCGGGCAAACACGTTGCTAGGAGCAACCAGTGGTCGAGTTGCAGTGAAGTTGTTGCCAAGAGAAAACTACCGTGCATGGTGCAAGGGTGTACTCTTTCTCAGAGAGGAGACAGGGGGACGAGCCCAGCTGTGGAGTACAAGAGCAGGACTGCGCCTGTGGGGAAATTGTTGCTAGGGGCAACAGATCACATCAAGCGAGTGGGCGCTCTTTCTCAAGTAAGGAGACAGGTGGACGGGCCACCTGCAGAGTGTAGATTACGTTTTGAGACTGTGTATAAAGGCGTTGCTAGGGGCAACGGAAAAATTTTGTTGGCAAGCGGCTGACATTTCGGCAGAGGACTGTACTGTGTTTGCAAGGTTTGAAGTGTTGCAAGATGGATGTCCTGATAAGTGCTTTGTTGCAGACTGCTGCAGCGCAAGAGGAAGCAAGCTTTGCAGAGTTTGAAAGGATTGCTATGCATGAGGCATGGCCCAAGACACACTGGGGAAACTTGGTGTTTGGATTCATTGGAGGAGATGCCCAAAAAGTTCATTGTGAACTGGATCCAAAGATCTTACGGGACTATGAGAAAGTCAAGACAGAGATCCTGACTAAAGTGGGAGTAAGCCAAGCTGCAAGACTACAGTGTGCACTGCAGCCTAACAGTGATGCTGGGTTTAAGGTTGCAGAGTTACTTAAAGAGCAAGTGGAGCGATGTTCTGCAGCAGAGAAGCTGGTGAGAGGTGTCCAGCACCAGCCCTTAACTGACTGGACGGCAAGAGATTCTGGTAAGACTGTTCCAGGGGTTATGGGGGCCATGTTTAGTGACTATGAGACTGTGCATAAAAATGATGGGACTGTGCATAAAAAGGCTGAGTCGGAGGGTGGTGTTTCCCTAGTTGACTGTGTGAACAGTGTTCAAGGTGGTACCAACCAATGTCCAGTTGTAAAATCATGTGAGGGTGGGGAACCCTCATGAAGACTGATGGGACTGTTCACACTGTGCAGATCGGATTGAAAAAATCTGGTGAACAGAAAATGTTAAATGCAGGACTGGGAGAAAATGTATTAAAACACACTTTGCCTGAGTTAGGTCCTAGTGCTATGAACTGTCCTGTAAATTTTGAACATGTCCAATCTGATAATGTTTTTGTTGAAAAACTTATGTTGATGTGTTCAGATGTAAAGAGAACTGCTGCCACCTCCGACAGGACAAAAGAAAACCTGTGTGAGCTGGAAATAGAAGGTAAAAAGATGATGGTTTTGTTAGATCCTAGATGTGTAATAAGTCTGGTAAAGTCCAGCAGGAGAAAGCCAGACCCCACTATAGTGTCTATGCAGGCTGGTATTTGGGGTTATAAAACTGTTAATGTCTGTATTTCTACTCCCTATGGTACTATAGGTCACAAGGTTGCAATAGAGCCCTCCTTGGAGTATGATGTAGTACTGGGGACGGATTTTCAATTTTTTCAGCAATTATGGGAAGACTGTCGGGTAACTAGAGCAGGTACATCTGATAGGCCCACAACACTTGACTTGCATCACACACTAGAGGAGAGTTACTCAGCAGAGGCTGAGGACGGGGAGTGTCAGCAGTCACTAGATGTAGGTCATATAGGGGTCTGCCAGACTGCTGGGGGAGCTGAAGACCAGACCCTGAGTCAAGTCCAAGAGGATCCAGTGACTCAAGTGACAAGTGTGCCTCTGACTGAAACAGAATCTTCAGTGAAACCAGAAACGGATCAGGTACAGGAACATGGGTTCCATCCGCCAGCTGAAGATGAGCCCAAGGTGGGGCTAGAGTTGCGCGGTCATCTAGAAGAGGTGACTGGAAAAGAAGCTACAGAGATGTCTGTGGATAATGCAGAAGTACTGAAGAGAGTACATGTGGAGCTGAGTGCTGCGCTTACTGTCACAGACAGAGTCCTGAGTGAAGGAGATGTGATGTCTGGACCAGAGATGGATCGTGACCAGGAAGGTCGAACCACTGGACCAGATGTTGTTGCAGACCCAGGAGCCCTAGACCTTTCTGCTGGGCAGCAGAGAGGCAGTGTTGAAGTGAAAGAGAAGTCTGCCAGTGAGCAGAGAGACAGTCCAGAGAGACTGACCAGGAACTACCCTGAAGCCCAAGTGGCCAAGACCCTTGAAAAGGGTGAGACTACTCCTAAAGGTGGAAAAGGGTCTGAACGAGTTGGCTTGAAGGAAGAGACAGGCCAAGCACAGGTGACTGTCAGAGGACAAGAGAATGTCACAAGGTCCAGCAGCGAGAGTAAGGAGACCGCTGTAAGTAAGAGATCTCGGAAAAAACGCGCTGGTCTTGGTAAAAAAAGGGAGCAGATCCAGAACCTTGAAGAAACCTTACAGATGGTTTCTGCTAAATTGTCTCAAAAGGAAGAAGTAGTTCATCACCTGACAGAGGAGAAAGAAAAAATGCTTGCAGACTTGAATAAAGAGCAGGAAGTGACGCTTCAGCTGCAGAAAGATATGGAGTTTCACAAAAGTGAGTTTGCGGCTCTGCAGGAGGAACTGTCCCGCTCCCAGGGTCTTATGACCAGCAAGGAGAGAGAATTGGAGATTCTGGCCAAGCAGATCTCATTCAAGGATGAAGAAGTGAATGTCCTGTGTGGGGCATATCTGGCTCTACAAAGTGATGACAAGGCTAGGTTGGTAGCCATGGAAGAGCTGGAGAAGGAGAAAGTGGTAATGGCTCATAAGGTGCAGAGCCTGGAGGCGCAGAATGAAACGCATATTAAGTCTCGCGCAGCTGCCTTGGATTCACTGGGTACTCAGCTCTCTGAACAAGAGGCTCAGCTAAAAGTCTATGAGCAGAAAGTGTCCAATATGGCGCAACTGAATAAAGACAATGAGCAGATGAGAGAACTGCTGTCCCTGGAGGATACTGTCAAAAACTTGACAGAATTGCTGGAAAGTGAGAAGAAGAACTCTGCTAAGATCAAGAGTGAGCAGCAGAAATGTTTAAAGCTGGAAGGGGACATGAAGGTCCTAAAAGAAAGCCGTGACCAAGTTATAGTAGAACTGGCTAACGAGAGGTTAAAAGTGTCTCAGATGGAAACTGAGGCCAAAGCCACAGCCGTCCGTGTAAAAGAAGAAAAACTGCTACTGGAGACAGGGATGCTTTCTCTAAAAAAGGCGGAGTCTGAACAATGGACGCAAGAAACAGTAAAGAACTGAAGACCATGAGAAGAAGCCATATGAAAGGTCCTCTGAAGCTGAGACTGAGGTGAAACCATATGGGAAGTCCTCTGAAGCTGCAGAGATATTGACATTGCATGGTGAAAATTCTGAGGCAGAGAAGTTCTCTGAGGTAGAAGTTAAACCAGAGATAACTGCAGAAGCTGCAAGTAAAGTCAGTGACCCATCTGAAGGTGCAGGTGAAAAACTGGCTAAAGGAGCCAAGAGTTCTCAGCCTAAAAATGAGCCTGTGAAAGTCGGTGTCCCTAAAGAAAGGGCTAATGAGAAAGCAGAGTCCTTAAAAAGAGGTCACTGTGATAGAAGACTGGGTTGTGGTGGAAACCCTGAGAGGCACTGGATTAGAAAACACTGGAAGAAAGTCCGCAGAAGTAGAATTTGGAGAAGAGTCCGTCTCAAGGAGAAGATGGACAGGTGTATTAAAGGGAAGCCTCCTGAAATTGTGGAGGATGACTTAGAAGACCTGCAAATGGGTGATACAGGCTCGGTTGGCCACCAGCAAAGTTCGTGCAATGGTCATACCAGTGACAGGAGAAGACAATGGCCTAGAGCATCTGCCTTGTCCGCACCTAGTGTCCAGAGCACTGCACAGACCAAGATGAAGAACCTGGTGTTGGAAAGGTGTGACATGAATGGAGCTTTTTACAAGGAATTTGTCAAAGGTGACCAAAAGTCTTGTGCTCGGTGGCTGATGAAAGTGCGAATGAAAGAAGGGTGCACCATTGAAGTGGTGCAGATAAAATCTACTGATGAAGGAAGCAAAGTGCCTCAAAACATGTTGGACGTAGTTGTTCAAGGAAAAGGAAAGGCAGTTGGACTCTGCCTTTTGAATACAAGTGCTCCTTCCCGGTGGTCTGAGCAGAGGGGGGGGGGGGGGGGATATGTGGCAGTGTGGCAAGGAAAGGGTGTATTTCCCTTGCTATCTCTGCAGAATGCTCCACCTGTGGCCTGATTAATGAGGTATCAGGAAGGGAAAGTGTGTGTTTAAAAGGAAAAGAAACAGAATAGTTGGGGGCTCTCCCTGGGTAACAGCATGACGCTGTAGGGGGAGACACACGGACCCTGTTGAGGAAACACACAGCGAACTGTGAGTGGTCCAAGAAGTGAAGAAGTGGTGTGAACTGTGAGTAACAGGTTGCAGGGGCACATGTTTTATGCTGGCTGAGGGTAGCTCACCAGACAGTAGTCAGGGCATGCTGATATGTGTAGTCAGTGACCAGACGGTCTAGGACTTTGGTTTGTTCCTGAGTTATGTTTTGTTTTACCTGCAACCTGTCTAAATAAAGCTGGCAAGGTGCCAGGCGTGCATGAATAACCTTTGTCTGCGGGTTTATTGAGTGGAAACGTGTCCCGTGGCAGTGTCCAGGACAATCCCGAAGCTAATCCCCAAGGAGGAATCCTTACAATATAGATATAGAGAGTGACCCATATAGATATATGTATCACTAGAATTACACCTATACCAGTCTCCATATCCCTGGAATAAAATAACACTTTATTGATTCACTACTTTGGTGTGCTGCCGTTATACTTTAACTAGAATTACACCTAACTACGCTCAGTGAATACCATAGAAACCACAGGATTCTACGTGGCATGAGAGCCCAGCCGAACGACAACTCTTTTTTCCACAACATGGACTATCGATTGAAATACGAACAGATTTCGAACAAATACGCCCTCAACCTAATACTTCTGCAAATCGAATTCTTGCAAAATGATGTAGACATCACCAAAGACAAAGTACAAGAACTTGAACGCCTACTACGCTCCACCCTCCCAGACACCGAGTGTGAAGCATTCATAATGAAGCAAACCACATTTCTTAAGAAGTTCAGAAAGGGACAAGAGGATGCGAAACGCACCAAGTGGGCCTGCGACGCAGCTGACTACGAAAGTGGTAAAATTTACAGATGGGGAACACAGGCCACTCCACCAAGGAGGTTGTGGTCATGGATCGCTCACAGTACCTCAGGGAAGCCGCCAGACAACTCAATGATGGCGTCACATACAGACAACTCTCCACAGATCCCAAGTGGGAATATAGTTGGGACATCCAGCACATTGTCACACCAGCACACAAAAATGGCCTCATAGACAGAGCTCTCTCTCACTAACTGATTGTACAATATCCCATCACTCCAGTACTGAACCTTCTCCCCAAAATAAATAAAACACTACAAAATCCACCTGGTAGACCTATTGTTTCCAGACGTGAATAACTCACTAGTCACATTTCCATTTTGCTCAATAAAATCCTCAGACCCTGTGTGTACAACGCCCGCTCTTACATTAGGGACACTAGCGATTTTCTCAACAAAATTCATGATCTCTTCATCCCAGATGACTCCACACTAGTCACATTTGACGTCACCAGCCTGTACACCTCCATCCCGCACGATGGAGGTGTGCAGGCAGTCAGGACATCCATACAATCTGATTTTTCCTCTGACCAACTTTACTTCATCATTTCACGTTTGCAACTGGTTCTCACAAAAAACTACTTTTCATTCAACAACACCTTCTACGTTCTACTGATTGGTACAGCTATGGGAACAAACGTGGTGCCCACATATGCGAACCTTTTCGTCACCCATTTGGAGGAGGCGGCGGTCTATGTATCTCCCCACGTCAAACACATTTTGAAGTGGTGGAGATACATAAATGACGTCTTCCTTATATGGACCGGCACAGACCTCCAACTCAACAGTTTCCATATGTTCCTCAACCAAATTTTTCCGGGCTTGGAATTCACCATTACATCATCCAAATCCACTATTCACTTCCTTGACACGCAAATCACCATAGTCCAAAACCACTTTGAATTTGACATCTTTACTAAACCCACAGACTGTAACTCTATGCTACAGTTTGACAGTCACCACCCATGAAGCATGGTTCGCTCCTTACCCATGTGCCAAATGATCAGGGCCAAGAGGATTGTCAGCTC
Source organism: Hyla sarda (assembly GCF_029499605.1). Taxonomy (NCBI): domain Eukaryota; kingdom Metazoa; phylum Chordata; class Amphibia; order Anura; family Hylidae; genus Hyla; species Hyla sarda. The sequence continues at coordinate 337,885,969 of NC_079189.1, read as the reverse complement.
TGACTCTCGGGTTGACACAGCCCTTGACTCTATGGTTCACAACTTCCTTGACAGAGCCTATCCCAGACAGTTAGTACTAGAAAGCAAGGACAGAGTCATGACCATGACGAGAGAGTGTCTTCTCTAGACTAAAAACAAACAGCCACAACCATGACTAGCCTTTGTCTCTACCTACTCGGGTATGTCACAGAAAGTTTCCAATGTTCTCAGGAAACACTGGCATCTCCTTCGTAGCAGTACAGACAACATTCCCGAACTACAAAACCCCCCTATCATGGCCTACAGACGTCCCCCCAATCTATAGGACAAACTTGTCAAAGCAGACATCACCTTACCAAAATGCAATCAAAGCTACATCAGGGGTGCCAATCCTGGCTCCTTCCCCTGCAGAACATGTGTCAATTGCTCATACATGACAAAAGGCAATCAGTTCATACATCCAACTACCGGCAAAGCATATGACATAAAACAATACCTGACTTGTACTACCCCCTATGTCGTCTAGGTCCTACAATGCCCCTGTCGTCTTCTCTATGTTGGGGAAACTTCTTTGGAAGCCAAGGTAAGAATCACCCAACACAGATACACCATCAGAAAAGGCAAACTAGACCTACCAGTGCCCAAGCACTTTACAGAACACAAACATCAAGAAAAAGACTTGAAATTCACTTTGCTAGAACATGTACCCCTCCCAAAACGAGGTGGTAACAGATCAGTCAAACTAAAATGCAAGGAACTCTGGTGGATATATGAGCTTAATTCACTGAAACCTGCAGGTCTCAACGTTGAATTTACTGTTACCCATGATATTTGTAACGCATAACTAGCTCTGTTGTCTTCCTATGATCTTCCCTCTCCATATAGGTTTGGTTAAAGTGGTTCTCCGGTGCTCAGACATCTTACCAAAGGATAGGGGATAAGATGCCTGATCGCAGGAGTCCCGCCGCTGGGGACCTCCCATAGACTTGCATTGAGGGGCAGAGCGTGACGTCACACGGGGCGGAGGCGTGACGTCACATGCCGTCGGCCCTGTGGTCGCCGGTAATCAGACCCGGAGCGAACACGCTCCGGGGACTGATTATAAACGGGGTGCCGCGTGCAAGATCACGGGGGTCCCCAGCAGCAGGGCTCCCGCGATCAGGCATCTTATCCCCTATTCTTTGGATAGGGAAAAAGATGTCTAAGCACCGGAGAACCCCTTTAACAATATTTTACAATATGTCATTATATTTTATATTCACATTGTTTCTCACTACCACCCTCACTTTCTTTTTGCAGAAGTGGACCCGTGGCCCCTCACTCACCCACGTTTACCCCACAGGCAGACCAGGCACCTCTCCTGTACACAACACCTCATCAGCACTTGTACCTGGGACCATTTTCTTCCTCTGCTGCCACCTGAAATGTGACTAATTTTGCATGCGCATGTGCCGCACAAGACGCCTCCGGTCTCCAGGTTACAGTGCAGAGGCTCGCTCACATGGTGTTTGTTTACCCACGTCACTTCCACACGCCGCACGGAGCACCATAGGATGCCAGATATGCCTCAGTCTCTGCCTCCTCGCCACGCCGCCTCGCCCACTTTTGCATCCAGATTGTACATTTTACACTTTATTCCCTTACAACACCATTTATTTGTCTATAATTTGTGCACCATGTTTATGCACATCACTTGCGTCTCCACCATGCACTTTATAATGTTTTTGATCGCTGTAATTTTATCACTGCATTGTTTTGTTTACATGTCAATCATGTTTTTTGGGGGTGGTCCTGCGGGCTGGGGAAACGTAGCTCACCTTGGAGTAACTAAAGACACCACTTTATTTCACCAACCTGGAGTGCCACTGCTTCTACTTTACTATATGACTCGGATCTCTGACCCAGATCAATAACAGGGAGGCACCCGTTCACCTCTACCGCAGGAGCGCTGCTTTCCTCTTCTACTATATATATATATATATATATATATATATATTGTGACACTGTGGCAAGGGGAGGGTGTATTTCCCAAGCTAACCTTGAGAAACCTCCACCTCTGGCCCAATTAATGAGGTAGCAGAAAGGGGAAATGTGTTTAAAAGGAAGTCAGACAGAATAGTTGGTGCTCTCCCCAGAAGACAGCAAGGTGTCTGTAGGGGGGAGGCAGGGGTCCTGGTAGGAACACACAGCCCGAGCTGTGAGTGGCCCCAAGAGTGATGTGGACTAGACACACAGCAAGAGGATGCAAACGCTGTGTGTGAATAGTGAGTAGAAGGTTGCAGGAGGCAAAAGGTTAACTGGCTGGGAAAAGCCCACCAGTTGATAGTCAGGGCACGCTGGATTGTTTAGTTAGTGACTAGACGGTCTAGGGTTTTGTTTGTTCCTGTGTTATGTTTTTTATGTATCCTGCAACCTGTCTAATAAAGCTGGCGAGGAGCCAGGCTTGCATGTTCCAGCATCACGTCCAAACGGCTAAAGATATTAACATGAAACTTGGCACACATGTTACTTATATGTCAACAACAAACATAGGATAGGTGATTAAACCCTTGATCACCCCCATTTGCCAGGGTCAGGGTTTTTGTTAAAGTTTTTGTTAAAGTTCCATACAAGTCAATGGGAAATATATGTTACTGCATAACTTCCAAACGGCTGGAGATATTTTGATAATACTTGGTCACATGTTACTTATATGTCCACTTAAAATATAGGATAGTTAATCTAACCCTTAACTACCCCATTTGTGAGAGTTGGAGATTTTGTTTAAAGTCCCATGCAAATCTATGGGAAATGTATGTTCCCACATAACTTTCGTATGGCTGGAGATATTTCAATAATACCTGGTACACATATTACTTATATGTCAAATAAAAATATATGATAGTTAAATTAACCCTTACCTACACCCTTATATAAAAGATGGGTTTTTGTTTCAAGTCCCATGCAAGTATATTGAACTTCCAGTACCTTACTCCACAAGCTCCGCGCTGCATCTCCTGGTGAATGTATCAATCCAGCTTGCAAGCCACACCCCATCTCACAAAGACATGACCACATTTTAAGCCCCACCCCTTTTATTATCTACCCTTTTTGTGCATCGGTCTGGCTTGCAAATCACTCCCAGTCCCACAAAGCCACGTCCCCTTCTATTTTCAGCTTACAATATCTTCATCACAAATCCGTCCCACCTGAGGACAGGATCCTCCTTTGTTGATTTTCCTCCCCAACAAGGATTAAGAAGGAAAAACCGGGAAACGCTGGGTACTAAGCAAGTATGTACATATATATATATATATATATATATATATATATATATATTCATATAGCTATCCATCTTTCTCTCTCTCTCTCTCTCTCTCTCTCTCTCTCTCTCTCTCTCTCTCTCTCTCTCTCTCTCTCTCTCTCTATCTATCTATATATATATATATATATATATCTCATATATCTGTGTATATATTATTTTTTTTTCCGCTCATGTAATTGTAAACTTTCACGTTAGATCATGTATGTATCTATATATATATATATATATATATATATATATATATATATATATATATATTCATCATATATAAATATATTCATATATTATTTTTTTTCGCTCACATAGTAGACAGATGAATGAAGAACAGGAAATAGGAGGGAAAGACCTTAATTGAATAATGAAACCACAGTCAATTAACGTCAAACCACTTGACCAACATGCCTTTGATGTTCTATTACCTATTTGACCTTAATTGTGGTCTCATTATTCAACTAACCTTAATTTGATCCAATTAGAGCAGCTACTGTATAGTTCAAAACTTTCTTTCTGCCATTCATATGGTCCCAGTGACACCCTGCCGATCCCCACTGTAACCACTGTGATTGCAAGCGGGGACAGCTGGAATTCAAGAATTACAACTCCTATCATCCCCTACATAAAAATAAAAGATTTTTCACATATATAAAAAGGTAATCCCACATCCATGGTTACATATTCCCTTCTACAGCTTACAGCAATGAAAAAGTCCTTTCTATCCTACTGAAATTATAGCTCCCATCCATGTCTTCCTGCATATGCAGAGACATTGGAATTACAAGAGTTTTGCAATAATTTGTCATTTCAAACTAGCTAATACTGTATAATTACAATGACATTGTCCTTCACAATTACATTAAATACTTAGATACATTACTGTCCCGGTCATCTGCCTCCGCAAATTACAATTTGAAGTATCTTTGTTTTCTGTAAATTTATGGATTTTTGGTATATTAGGGAAACAGCCTTTTTTTTGCCTACTGTATTATACATATTACTGATGTCCTTGTCCTTGGCTCATCTCTGACCCCCGCAATTATTCATAAGAGCACATCTAAATGCCTGAAAAAAAAATAGGGCTAAAAAAGTAAAGTGAAAATTAAAAAGAATTATGATTTAGAACAAAAACTAGAAAAAAAATCTAAAATGCACTCATATTTAATATTCAGCGCTGAATTTTCTGGTCCCTGAAAATTGTGTTTAATAAAGTGTGTGTTTTTCACTTTTTTTTCTCTATATTTTAAATTTTTTAGGTAGTACTACTACACCCAGTATGGAACAGACTGTTCCATGATGGGAGCTGTAGTACCTGTACTAATAGACAGATCGCCCCATGTGTCACTCCTGACACCCGATGCAATCATCCTATCTATCGCAAAGATGGAGCAGCTTTTTCCTGCGCTCGCATCTCTGCACTATACTCTGGCCGGCCAGTGATGTGAATAGAATTCACATCACTTATTCATTTTTCCCGCAGAGAGCTGTGATTGGCCAGATGGTTCCAGCCAATCAAAGATCTCTGCGGAAATATGAATAATAGGTATATATACGGAGTATACTCATACTACAGTCAGACAAGAGCGGCCGGCCGCATCTATACATTATTCCGGTACGATCGCAGTGGGCGTCAGTAGTGACACCTGCTGTGATATTTCCTTACCTGCAGGTACTACTGCTCCCAACATGGAGCACACTCTGCTCCATTCTGGGAGCTGTAGTACCTGCATTAATAGACAATTCGCAACAGGTGTCAGAAGTGACACCCACTGTGATCTGTCTATTAATTCAGGTACTACAGCTCCCAGCATGGAGCAGAGTGTGCTCCATATTGGGAACAGTAGTACCTGCAGTTAAGGACAGATCACAGCAGGTGTCAATCCTGACATCTGCTGCGATCGTCCTATCTATTGCAGAGATGCGAGCGCAGGAGAAAGCCCCTCGCATCTATGCATTATACAGGACGATCACAGCTGATGTTGCTAAAGAAGAAATTTGTTGTTTCGAATCAAGTCGAAATTCGGATTTGTCCGAACCAAATTTTTCATGAAATTCGGAACTAATTCGACTTTGTTCAATTCGATACGCTCATCTCTAGCTGTAACCAAACAAGTCAAGAGGAGACAAAATCAGACAGGTCACGCAAGCCTTAAAGTTTGCTACTAGAAAAATGTGCACATAATTCAAAGCCAGGTTGCCTTGCTTTGTGTAATGGTCTATCTTACATCAGGTAACATAGTAGTACAATTTACTGTAAAAAAAGGACTTAAAAATGTAAACGTGTGTAATTTTTATTTATGAATCTGTCAAGCTGTTAAAGGTTATTTTTCTCTGTAAACACCAACACATCATTGTTCTCTATATACCCTGTTTGGAAGGCTGTACTATTCTATACTGTCACCTCAAATAACCCAACTGGAATGTTTAGCATCCTTAAAATACTAAACTAAAAATGTAAATGTTATTTTTTCATTTAAATATTCATTATATGATAGCAATGTGAAGTAAAAAGACTTTTCATTATAGTAAGGAGAATAAACTGCTGGGAGAAGATAAAATAATTGTGAAAAAAAAAATGCTTCCGTGCTCACATTGACTTAATTACAATTGTAATACAACAAGACATTAAAGGAGTACTCTGGTGGAAAACAAATGTTATCAAATCAACTGGTCTCAGAAAGTTAAACAGATTTGTAAATTACTTCTATTTAAAAAGTCTTAATCCTTCCAGTACTTATCAACTGCTGTATACTACAGAGAAAGTTACATAGTACATAGTATAGTTACATAGTTCATAAGGTTGAAAAAAGACCAGAGTCAATAAAGTTAAACCTATATCCCTACTAAGTTGATACAGAGGAAGGAAAAAAAGCCTCATCTTAGAGGTAAAAATTCCTTCCCGACTCCAAATATGGCAGTCATAATAAATCCCTGGATTAACCTTCTGTCCCTATAAATCTAGTATCTATAACCTAATATGCTATTACTCTCCAAAAATGCATCCAGACCCCTTTTGAACTCTTTTACCGAGTTCAAAATGACCACCTCCTCCGGGAGAAAGATCCACAGTCTCATTGCTCTTACAGTAAAGAACCCCCGTCTGTGCTGGTGTAGAAATCTTCTTTCTCCTAAATGTAGAGGATGCCCCCTTGTTATAGATACAGTCCTGGGTATAAATAGATCATGGGAGAGATCTCTGTACGTTCTCCTGATATATTTATACATGGTTATTAGGTCTCCCCTAAGCCTTCTTTTTTTTAAACTAAATAACCCTAATACTGATAATCTTTCTGGGTACTGTAGTCCTCCCATTCCCTGTATTACTCTGATTGCCCGTCTTTGAACCCTCTCCAGCTCCACTATATCTTTTTTGTACACTGGTGCCCAGTACTGTACACAGTATTAGATGTGTGGTCAGACTAGTGATTTGTACAGTGGTCGAATTATTGTACAGTTGTAGAATTATTAAGTTGTGTAGTTCTTTTCTGTCTGACCACAGTGCTCTCTGGTGCCACCTCTGTCCGTTTAAGGAACTGCCCAGAGCAGGAGTAAATCCCCACAGCAAACCTCTCCTGCTCCAGACAGAAATTGTGGCAGCGGCTTTTCTAGAGACTTTAATAGAATACCTATTTTGGGATGTGTTCACAGGAGTGGGACCAACACTGAAAAAGGTACAAATCTTCCCATTATAGTTTTTCTTTGTGTAGATAAGGCCATGTTCACACATCAAATTTTTCTTGTCGAATTCTGCATTGGAATTCGGCATGGAGATTCCACTGCAGCAGAGTCCTGTTGGTTTCAACGGGATTCTAGTTCACTGTGCACATGGTGGAATTTACGTGCCAGGCGTTTCCGGCTTGGAAATTCCGAATTTCTTGTCCGCAGAAGGAATGAACATGTTCATTTTTTCTGCGGACTACGCACTGAATGCTTAGCCATCTTTGAGATGCCGCATTTCTGTGTGGTCCTAATGCCAGCATATTTGCAGAATGTCCGCATAGAGATTCTCCGTGCAGACATTCCATAGTGTGAACATAGCTTTACACTTCTGGTTTGGCTTACAAATATCAAACAAAATACTGTGTGTGAACATAATCTTACTGATGTTTTTTTTTCCTTTTGATTATATAATGTGTAAATTCAGCCAGAAGATGGAAAACTAATGTGTAATTTTAATGGCAAACAACATTTTTAAATGTAGTATAATAAGCTGATGATGAAACACATGCAGAAAATACAAAATGTGCTTTAATTATTTTGTGATTTTTTTTTTGTTACATTATCATAGGCTACAACCAGATGCAGGTATATTGCTAATAAAATTTTTACTGACTTATGAAATTTATAATCATCACACTCAACTCTAAATTTACATTGAATAAAGTAGCTCACAGCTCAGATGTAATCAAAGGAACATGATCTGCATGCCAAAAAATAAATAAAAATACAATAGAATCTCCCAATAGAGGACATTCACGGGGAAATAAGTGTCGGCTATTGAGAGATGTCCCCTAATTCGGAAAAAAAGGCTAAAACATCTTTCTATATGACCGAATACTATACTGTACTCACTCCAGATGTAATTACCTATATAACATGATAAAAATCAGTATTACAGTAGAATCTCCCAGTGCTGTTTAATCACCCCATATCAATCCCCTTTATAATTTAATTCCCCCTTTATATCCGGTGCCACTTTATTCCCCCTGTGCCTTGTGTCAAATCATCCCCCCTCATCCCCCTGTGCCATATAATTTCCCCTTGATCCCCCCTGTCCCATTTAATTCCCCCTTTATTACCCTCTGTGCAAATTCATCACCCCCTCTTTACCAACCCCTGTGCCATTCCCCGTGCCATTTCATTCCCCCTTTATCCCCCTGTGCCACTTTACTCCACCTGTTCCAAATAACCCCCCCAACCCTTGTGCCACATCACTTTCCCCTTCCCTCCTCCCCCTATTGTTCTTCTTACCTGGCCAGCAGCCTTAGTTGCAGGGGCACTCAGCGGGTGAGATGTTCTGGCGTCCTTACTGAGAGGCACTGACAAGGGACGTCAGGACATTCATTTGTCAGTGCCCGCAGCCACCGCTGCTCACCGCCTCTCAGTGAGTGCAGTGTAGAGGACGTCAGGAGAATGTAAAACCCGCTGAGAGCCCCTGTACATGAGCCTGCTGGCCAGGTAAGAAGAACAGCAGGGGGAGGAGGGAAGGGGAAAATTCATGTGGCATGGGGGGGGGGGTGATTTGGCAAAGGGGGAGTAAAGTGGCACAGGGACATAAAGGGGGATTAAATGGCCCCGGTGGGTTAAAGGAGAAAAGAAATGGCACATGGGGTGGTAAATAGGAGGTGATGAATTTGCACAAAGGATAAGAAAGGGGAAAGGAAATAGCACAGGGAGGGTGATGTGGCACAAGGGGTAATAAAGGGGGGAGGATTTGACACAGGGGGAATGAACTGGCCCAGGGGATCAGGGGGGAGGGGGCGAAACAGGTGGCCGGCGGAAATACAGAAGCAGGAGAGCACTGTTTAAACACCAGTCTTCTGCTTCTGTGCTGGGGCTGCAGCAGGGGGTGCAGCAGGGGCCAGGGTCCCTTACTGGAGTATTGGCTGTACTCCCCTGATGGCATCCCTGTGTACAAGGTAGGGCCAGCACAAAAGGCTGGTTGTCCCTTATTGGGAGTGTTTTGTCCCCTATTGGGAGTGTTTTGCCTCTATTGGGGGTGTTTTCTCCCCTACTGGATGTGTCTGCATCCGCTATTGGGAGTGTCCCCTATTTGGAGGGTGCAAATACATTGGGGGACATTTACTAATCTAGTCTATTCTGGGTATGCTTATAGACCAGCGTATGTGGTAGTCTCCTGTCAATTGTGCTCCTAATTTATCAAAGGTCTCACAGCCCTTGATAAATTTTGTGCTCAGACTTCAGGGTCTACAGCTTAAACTGCATTTAGACCTGCTTCAACATGGTCTGACATTTCAGCGTATTTTGGGCAGATGCGACTTGTCCCACAAAAGTCACACTTGATAAATTCAGCACCAATGCATTTTCCAATGCATTTCCGTCTAAAATAGACTTGCATGCATCATGTTCTAAAAATCCTCTACAGCAAAAGTCGCAGAAAAGTCGCACATATTTAGACTGCGACTTTCTGTGCGACAAATTTAGACAGGAAAAAAACTGTCTAAATCGTTTGATAAATCTCCCCCATTAAGTCTTATGAGACTCTGCCAGGGAATTAAAATCTGTCCACTATTGGGAGGTGTCCCCTATTGGGAGGTGTCCACTAAAGGAGATTTTAGTGTATAGACCATCATTTTAAATACAATGGGGGATATTTATCAAAGGATTTAGACTGGTTTTTCCTGTCTAAATTTGTCGCACAGAAAGTAGCAGTCTAAATATGTGCGACTTTTCTGCAACTTTTGCTCTAGAGAATTTTTAAAACATGATGCATTCTAGTCTATATTAGACGGAAATGCATTGGACAATGCATTGGTGCTAAATTTATCAAAAGCGACTTTTCAGCGACAAGTCACTTTGGCTGAAAGTACACCGAAATGTCAGACCATATTGGAGCAGGTTTAAATACAGTCTAAAGCATAGATCACAAAGTCTGTGCGCAGAATTTATCAAGAGTCGTGCGCCTTTTGATAAATTAGGTGCACAATAGACCAGCCTAACCCTCTGTAGTTTGGTCTATATTGATGCGGGACATAGACAACTTTGATAAATATCCCCCAATGCTCTTTTAAGTAGAGTATCTGTTGCCATAAATTCATGGTTTTATTGTGTTATAATTAAAGATGAGCGAATACGGACCCAAATTGGTTAAGAATTTCATTAAATATATGCTAGCGCGCAAATCACTTAATTAAACTCCATTTACTGCGGTCCAGGCTCCAGGGCATCTAAAATGGCACATCCACATGTCAGTAGATGGGGAAAGGAATCCTGGGAAGGCGGGAAGGCAAGATGGGAAGGGAAGTAGGCGGGATGACCCTGAATCCCATGCAGGATGCAGCCTATCAGCAGCCAGTCACTCCTGTGATGTCACAACCCTATATATTCGGGAGCAATTTTGCGGCTCGTCATATCAATCATTACACTGCATACAGATAGGATGGACATTGCTGTGTGTATGTGTGTGTGTGTGTGTGTTACACAGAAAAGCTCATTCCAGCAGTGTTTCACATTCTAGTCACATCAGCGTTCTGGTTGACAGAGAGCAGTGCTTTTTTCACCGAAAAGGATTTTTACTGCAGCCATAAACCTTCCAGTTACTTTCTTCAGCATTGTATTACAGAGAGGGGCAGATAGCTGTGTGTTGCCTCATACATTTCAATAAGCTGTCTCAACTTCATAAACCTTAGCAGAGGAGGCAGGAATAATTTTTCAGCACAATTAAGTGTCTTTGTTCCACAACAAGTCTGCTGGTTATAATAGTCTGAAGACGGTATAATACCCAGCAGTCCATTCCTAACAGTCTTTGACAGAGTGAAATTTTGTGTTTAGTACACAGCTTTTTTGTGCTGCAGCACTGTTGTGTTCTGCTGGTGTTGTGCAAAAATACTTTTTTTTTTTTAAAGCGTACTGTACCGCATTTTTCTGCCTTCATAAGTGCATACCACATACGTACATCGAAGTAGTGTACTATTTTCTACCTGCTAATCTGTCAAGGGCCTAGATACTGTGAAAGTCCAGGAAAAGTAATCACGAGCTGGTGTTTTACTAAAATATGTTTTTAAAGCATACTGTACCACATTTTTCTGCCCTTATAAGTGCATACCACATGCCTACATCTAAGTGGTGTACTATTATGTGCCTGCTAATCTATCAAGGACCTACATAATGGGAAAAGACAGCCAAAAATAGGCACTGGCTGGTGTTTTACTCAAAAAAAATTTGAAGCATACAGTAGCGCATTTTTCTGCCCTCATAAGTGCATACCACATACCTACATCTAAGTAGTGTACTATTTTAAACCTATAAATCTGTCAAGGGCCTAGATACTGTGAAAGTCCAGTCAAAAGCACATACCTGCTGCTGTTCTAGACAAATACTGTTATGTTACGCGAAGTGAAGCGTAATGTACTACTCTCATATACACACTAAGCAAGTCACGCAGAGAAGTGCCGCGACGTGCACATAGGAGTGGCAGAGACCTAAATTCATCAGGCAGAGGTAGCAGCAGACTAGGGGCGAGTGGCAGCAGGAGTCGCAGCGAGAGGCGTGAGCTCCTGGTATCAGTTAGTGGTCGTGTTTCGACCAGTAACCCATCTACCGTAATCGATTGGTTAACACGATCATCCACTTCATCACAAGTGACATCTGATACCCCCAGTCAACAGTGGGTGGGTTCCTCAGACACAACCCTCAGTTGGCATGGCCCGGGAGCAGTTCCTGTCCTCCCATTGCCTCTGTCCTATGCTGTTCCCTCTCCTACAGAAGTACCTTATGCTGTGGGTTCAGCTCCACTATTCACTGAGGACGATCTAATAGAAGACAGTCATCAGCTACTGCCCAGCCAACAAGTGGAGGAGACATCCAGCGCTTCCTCCGCTAGGCGGGCAAGTAGTGATGAGGAGAGTGACGTGGGAGGCGGTGTTGCCAGGGTTCAGACACTGTTGAGGAACCTGAGGAGGACATTAGTGACATGCAGGCATTTGTTGATGATGATGAAGCCGATTGCAATTAGGAGCCGGGTGCAAAAGGGGCTTCATCATCATCAGGGGAAGCGGGTTGGAGGTTGCCTGTGAGGCAGCAGCTGAGCCAGCAAGCCAGTAGCATAGTTTGCAGTCAGCATGGTGGCAGAAGTGGAAATAATGGAGCCAAATGTGCCCGAGGGAGAAAACCTGCTTCGGGGCAGCCTACCTTTCCGGGAGGTAGTGGAACAGGGGTTCCTGGAGACGGTGTTAGTAGCAGTCAATTAATGCGGACTGTTGGTGGCAAAATCAGCTACTCAGCTGTGTCGCAGTTTTTCAACAAGCATCCGGAGGAGGTTTACATAGCCACATGCAAGATATGTCGGAAGAAGGTGAAGCATGGCTAGGGTCCCAATGTTGGCACCACGGCCCAGCGTCAACATATGCTTCGCCACCATAAAGCGGCCTGGGAGAACAGTGGCTCCGATGCAGTGGTCCAGCCTGCGGCATCACCCAGTGGCATGCCGCTCCCTTTTTCAGCCAGCCAAGGCTCTACCACCTAAGCCTAAGGGGGCTGTGTCATACCCTCCTTCTGTTGCTCCAGATGCCTCTGCTCCTCCTACTTTTAGTCAGCCATTCCGCCAACAATCCATCAGTGAAGTCATGTCCGAGAGACATCAGTATGCGCCCACTCATCCAATGGCACAGAAGCTGAATGTGCTCCGGTCTAAGTTGCTGATGCTGCAGTCCCTCCCTTTTCAAGTGGTGGACTCTGCACCTTTCAGAGAACTGATGGTTTGTGCCAAGCAAAGGTGGAGAGTGCCAAAACGTCATTTCTTTGCGAAGAAGGCAGTACCAGTCCTGTACAATTTTGTGGAAGAGAAGGAAGTCCAGTCTTTGAGCGTGTCGGTGTGTACCAAAGTGCACGGCACAATACATGTCCTTTACGGCTCATTGGGTGAATGTAATTCCTGCACAGCCACAACACCAACTTGGACAGGTCAAGCCTCTTCCTCCTTCACGCTCTCAGGCCATTGGTCCTTTGACAGTGTGCAACTTCACCTCCTCATCCTCCACTGTGTCCTAAGCCTTTACTGCCCAGACAAGTCTCAGTGGACCTTCAGCATACCATGTGTGCAGGGCACGGAAGTGTCACACTGTTCTTCACATGGTTTGCCTTGGCGAAAAGAGTCACACATGGGAGAAACTGCTAAAAGTGATTTTTAAAGAAATCGGAGCATGGCTTACTCCAAGAAAACTGGACATGGGAACCATGGTGACTGACAACGGGAAGCACATCTTGCATGCGCTGCCACTGGGAAGGCTGAGCCATGCACCCCTGCATGGCACATGTGTTCAATCTGGGTGTGAAGCAGTTCCTGAAGTGTTCCCCCATTTGCAAGACATTCTTACAATGGGAAGGAAGCTTTGCATGCACTTCAGCCACTCGTACACTGCAAAGTACACCCTCCTTGAGCTGCAGCGTCAGAACGCTATCCCCCAACATAGTCTGATTTGTTACATTGCCACACGTTGGAATTACACCCTCCATATGTTGGACCGACTGTACAAACAGAGAGCCATCACTGATTTCTTGATCATCCAAGCGGATAGGAGTACTCCCCTGTGTAACTTCAATGTGAACCAGTGGCAGCTCATACGTGACATCTGCCGTTTGCTCAGGCCCTTTGAGGAAGCCACATTATTAATAAGTCGCCAGGATTACGGGATGAACGACGTCATTCCACTGCTTCATTTCTTACAACATGTGTTGGAAACGATGGCTGGTCAGGGCACTGGAGACGTGGTGCCTACATCTCATGGCCACATGAGCCCTGTGGGGGCTGAACCGAAGGAGGGGGAGGGGCACAGTGGAGCACCGTTTAGGTTTTGCCAAATGGGCAGTTTTTCTAGTAATCTGACGGGAGAGGAGGAGCAGGAGCAGCCAGAGAGCTAGAGGGTTATGAGGAAGGTGAATACCAGCTCCATCAGCAGCAGCCTGAGTCTACAGTCGCTGATGAGTATCTTTCTTCACTCACATAGTGAAGCAACTCATCAGCAGCAGGTACATCTGGAGCAGGACCTGAACCAGCAGGTGGTGGCATACCTTGACATGCCCATGCCAACACACCTTGAAGATCCGCTGGACTTCTGGGCAGCCAAACTTGATTTGTGGCCACAACTAGTAGAGTTTGCCCTGGAAAAGCTGTCCTGCCCAGCCAGTAGTGTGCCATCAGAGTGGGTGTTTAGTGTGGTGGGGGCCATAATAACCCCAAGGAGAACTTGTCTGTCCATGAAAAATGTGGAGAGACTGACCTTTGTGAAAATAGATCAGGCATGGATCAGCCAGGATTTCCAACCACCAATGCCTGATGCATCAGAGTAGATTGACCATGGGGTTACACCAACACTTCGCAAATATGGATAGTGCCAAACAGATTTAAGACGCTGCTCCCCAGTTACAAACATTCCTCTGCATCAGACCTTTTTTTACCTACCTTCATCACCGGGTACTGGTAATGCCACCCACCGCACCACTCTGTCACCGGGTCAATTTAAGAACTCCTAATGCTTCCAAGCTGTCTCATTCAGCCACTATATGGTCTTTTCTCATGCTTCAGCCATTTCCAGGCTGTGTCATTCAGCCACTATATGGTCTCCTCATGCTTCAGCCACCTCAAGGCTGTGCTCTTCATCCAATATATGGTTTACTGATGCTTCAGCCAGCTCCAGTCTGTGTCATTCAGCAACTACATGGTTTAGTCATGCTGCTAGGCCTAGGACATTACCAATATATGTTTATGGTAGCACTAGGTACCATACATCTTCAATGGAAATTTCAAAATTCATCTTTTATTCTTAGAGATTGTGAAGCCCTATTGTCTCCTCATCGGCCACCAACTCCAGGCTGTGCCATTCAGACACTATATGGTCTCCTCATGCTGCCACAAACTCCAGGCAGTCATTCGGCCACTATATGGTCTTCTCATACTGATGCCACCTCCATGCTGTGTCATTCAGCCACTATGTCTTCTCATACTGATGCCACCTCCAGGCTCTGTCATTGTGCTGCCATGTGGCAAGTGACTCCTTGTTAGATTTGGTTCTTTGTACCCACACACCGGGGCCCGTACACTAAAACTTGGGAGTTAAAATTTCTATTTCAAAATCCTCAATTTCAATTTCAAAATCTTACATTTCTATTTAAAAATCTTAAATTTTTATTTCAAAATCTTAAATGTCATTGGTTCTTTGTACCCACACACCGGGGCCCGGACACTAAAACTTGGGAGTAAAAATTTCAATTTCAAAATCCTCAATTTCAAAATCTTACATTTCTATTTAAAAATCTTACATTTCTATTAAAAAATCTTAAATTTCAATGGTCTCCTCATGCTTCTGCCAACTCCAGGCTGTGCCATTCAGACACTATATGGTCTCCTCATACTTCAGCCAACTTCAGGCTGTGTCATTCAGCCAATATATGGTTTACTGATGCTGCTGGGCCTTAGTCTGGGCCTAAACATTTTTTATGGTAGCACTAGCTACCCTAAATCTTCAATTTAAATGTCAAAATTTATCTTTTAATCTTAGGAATTGTGTCTACTTATGCTGCTGGCAACTCCAGGCTGTGCCATTCAGACACTACAGTATATGGTCTCCTCATGCTTCAGCCACATCCAAGCTGTGTCATTCAGCCACTATATGGTCTCCTCATGCTGCCAACACCTCCACACTGTGTCATTCAGCCACTGTATGGTCTCCTCAGGCTTCAGCCACATCCAAGCTGTGTTATTCAGCCACTATATGGTCTCCTCAAGCTGCCAACACCTCCACACTGTGCCATAAAAGATTTTTTTTAGGCCCAGACCCAGGCCCAGCAGCATCAGTAAACCATATACTGGCTGAATGATACAGCCTGGAGTTGGAGTTAGCCACTGTATGGTCTCCTCATGCTGCCAACTGTAACACTCACGTTTCAGAAGACAGGAACCCCGGTGGATGTGGAACCGCTGGACCTGTGTGGCAGATGACTCAGACCGTACCATGGAGCGGAGTCAAAGGCGCCACTGGTTTTCACTAGAGCCTGCCGCAAAGCGTGATGGACTTGCTGCGGCAGATGGCACCCAGGTCGCTACCCCTGACATGGCTCGACCACACAGTTTGCTGAGGGGATGTGAGGCACAAGAGGGATAAGGCAGCTCGTAGTCTGGATAGCAGAAGGTCAGGGCAGGTGGCACGGTTGCGTAGTCAGGATGTAGCAGGAGGTCAATAGACAATGTTGGGTTACAAATCGAAGAATCAGATACACGGCAAGGCAGAAACAGGAATGCTTACTCTCAGGCTCAAGGCAACAAAGATCCGGCAAGTGAATAAGGAGGGTGGAGGAATATATAAATGAGCCACAGGGGAATCACACTATTGAGTGCACTGGCCCTTTAAATCTTAAAGCTCTGGCGTGCCCACCCTAGGGGACGGGGACACATGTGCCAGAGCAGTGAGGCAGAGTCTGGGGCAGGAGAAGCACCAGGTGAGTGACGGACTGGGGATCACCTGCGGGCACGTCCCGCGATGCGAGTCCCAGCCCTGCCGGCAGCAGCAGGTAACGGGACCATGCGCTCACGGCCAGCGTGTGCGGACGGAGCGCATAACGTAACACCAACACCTCCACGCAGTGTTATTCAGCCACCATATGGTCTCCTCAAGCTGCCAACACCTCCACGCTGTGTCATTCAGCCACTCTATGGTCTCCTCATGCTTCAGCCACATCCAAGCTGTGTCATTCAGCCACTATATGGTCTCCTCAAGCTGCCAACATCTCCACGCTGTGTCATTCAGCCACTATATGGTCTCCTCATGCTTCAGCCACATCCAAGCTGTGTTATTCAGCCACTATATGGTCTCCTCATGCTGCCAACACCTCCACGCTGTGTCATTTAGCCACTGTATGGTCTCCTCATGCTGCCAACAGCTCCACACTGTGTCACTCAGCCACTACATGGTCTCCTCATACTAATGCCACCTCCAGGCTCTGTCATTGTGCTGCTCTGCGGCAGTGACTCTAAAAGTGATGCCTGTAATCTGCATGTCATTCTGAATAACAGTATTATTTCCCTATCCCAGCACACTCCATTAGCATGTTAGAACAAAGCAAAGTGTTCTACACCCCTATTGAGTCTGTGTGTAGTCCAGAAACAGCTGTTTTTAATATAGATTTGCCGCAAATAAATTAGGATCGAAGTTCGCTCATCTCTAGTTATAATCGATTCCAATGGTAAGTGAACACATATACTATATTCGCAGTGGGATTTATTAATTTATTAAGGGTTGTCTGAGGAAACAAATGTATTGCTTCTGTGCTGGTGGTTATAGAAAATTGATAATCATGCTATACTCACTTCAGTGATCCCACAAACTGCAATGCCAACACTTCCAGTCATCTGCTGATCTCTGCTTTTCCAGTTTCTATACCATCCAAACTCCACAAGACCTGCCAATAAGTGACAGGAGGTAAGACAGCAGCAGCTAATTGGCTAAACAAGCAGGTCATGGGGTATTAGAAATGCACACATTCTGGAGGAAGCAGACACCAGCAGAGGAGAAGTATCAACATAGCAGCCAAAGGGTACCAGAGAAGATAAGAATAGCATGGTCATCGTTTTTTTTATACAATCCACAGTCCAGGAGCAAATTTTTGTTTTACCCAACAATCCCTTTGAAGTGAACCTGTCAGGGGATTTATGCCACTCTATCTGAGATCACGATGAAAATAAACTGAGCTCTGGGATGTGTAGCTTACTATGACTTGGAGAAGGATAGCTTAGTGAATCCTGACAGGACTCTTGATAATGGAAAGTCCTGCTTACACCGCCCACATAGGACCATTGAAAGGCTTCTCGGTGCTATTTATGGATGGGGGTCAGATGAACTCTCATTGTGCCTCCTAGGACTCAGGTCAGGACATATATTGTTACGCCGAGCGCTCCGGGTCCCCGCTCCTCCCCGGAGCGCTCGCTTCACTCCCTCCGCTGCAGCGCTCCGGTCACGTCCTCTGACCCGGGGCGCTGCGATCCTGCTGCCAGCCGGGATGCGATTCGCGATGCGGGTAGCGCCCGCTCGCGATGCGCACCCCGGCTCCCCTACCTGACTCGCTCCCCGTCTGTTCTGTCCCGGCGCGCGCGGCCCCGCTCCCTAGGGCGCGCGCGCGCCGGGTCTCTGCGATTTAAAGGGCCACTGCGCCGCTGATTGGCGCAGTGGTTCCAATTAGGGTTTTCACCTGTGCACTTCCCTATATTACCTCACTTCCCTTGCACTCCCTTGCCGGATCTTGTTGCCTTAGTGCCAGTGAAAGCGTTCCTTGTGTGTTCCTTGCCTGTGTTTCCAGACCTTCTGCCGTTGCCCCTGACTACGATCCTTGCTGCCTGCCCCGACCTTCTGCTACGTCCGACCTTGCTTCTGCCTACTCCCTTGTACCGCGCCTATCTTCAGCAGCCAGAGAGGTGAGCCGTTGCTGGTGGATACGACCTGGTCACTACCGCCGCAGCAAGACCATCCCGCTTTGCGGCGGGCTCTGGTGAAAACCAGTAGTGGCTTAGAACCGGTCCACTAGCACGGTCCACGCCAATCCCTCTCTGGCACAGAGGGTCCACTACCTGCCAGCCGGCATCGTGACAGTAGATCCGGCCATGGATCCCGCTGAAGTTCCTCTGCCAGTTGTCGCTGACCTCACCACGGTGGTCGCCCAGCAGTCACAACAGATAGCGCAACAAGGCCAACAGCTGTCTCAACTGACCGTTATGCTACAACAGTTGCTACCACAGCTTCAGCAGTCATCTCCTCCGCCAGCTCCTGCACCTCCTCCGCAGCGAGTGGCCGCTCCTGGGATACGCTTATCCTTGCCGGATAAATTTGATGGGGACTCTAAGTTTTGCCGTGGCTTTCTTTCCCAATGTTCCCTGCATCTGGAGATGATGTCGGACCTGTTTCCCACTGAAAGGTCTAAGGTGGCTTTCGTAGTCAGTCTTCTGTCCGGAAAAGCCCTGTCATGGGCCACACCGCTCTGGGACCGCAATGACCCCGTCACTGCCTCTGTACACTCCTTCTTCTCGGAAATCCGAAGTGTCTTTGAGGAACCTGCCCGAGCCTCTTCTGCTGAGACTGCCCTGTTGAACCTGGTCCAGGGTAATTCTTCCGTTGGCGAGTATGCCGTACAATTCCGTACACTTGCTTCAGAATTGTCCTGGAATAATGAGGCCCTCTGCGCGACCTTCAAAAAAGGCCTATCCAGCAACATTAAAGATGTTCTGGCCGCACGAGAAATTCCTGCTAATCTACATGAACTTATTCACCTAGCCACTCGCATTGACATGCGTTTTTCTGAAAGGCGTCAGGAACTCCGCCAAGATATGGACTCTGTTCGCACGAGGCGTTTCGTCTCCTCGGCTCCTCTCTCCTCTGGTCCCCTGCAATCTGTTCCTGTGCCTCCCGCCGTGGAGGCTATGCAGGTCGACCGGTCTCGCCTGACACCTCAAGAGAGGACACGACGCCGTATGGAGAACCTCTGCCTGTACTGTGCTAGTACCGAACACTTCCTGAGGGATTGTCCTATCCGTCCTCCCCGCCTGGAAAGACGTACGCTGACTCCGCACAAAGGTGAGACAGTCCTTGATGTCTACTCTGCTTCTCCACGTCTTACTGTGCCTGTGCGGATGTCTGCCTCTGCCTTCTCCTTCTCTACAGTGGCCTTCTTGGACTCTGGATCTGCAGGAAATTTTATTTTGGCCTCTCTCGTCAACAGGTTCAACATCCCAGTGACCAGTCTCGCCAGACCCCTCTACATCAATTGTGTAAATAATGAAAGATTGGACTGTACCATACGTTTCCGCACGGAGCCCCTTCTTATGAGCATCGGATCTCATCATGAGAGGATTGAACTTTTGGTCCTCCCCAATTGCACCTCGGAGATTCTCCTTGGACTTCCCTGGCTTCAACTTCATTCCCCAACCCTGGATTGGTCCACTGGGGAGATCAAGAGTTGGGGGTCCTCTTGTTCCAAGAACTGTCTAAAACCGGTTCCCAGTAACCCTTGCCGTAACTCTGTGGTTCCTCCAGTAACCGGTCTCCCTAAGGCCTATATGGACTTCGCGGATGTTTTCTGCAAAAAACAAGCTGAGACTCTACCTCCTCACAGGCCTTATGATTGCCCTATCGACCTCCTCCCGGGTACTACTCCACCCCGGGGCAGAATTTATCCTCTCTCTGCCCCAGAGACTCTTGCCATGTCCGAATACGTCCAGGAGAATCTAAAAAAGGGCTTTATCCGTAAATCCTCCTCTCCTGCCGGAGCCGGATTTTTCTTTGTGTCCAAAAAAGATGGCTCCCTACGTCCTTGCATTGACTACCGCGGTCTTAATAAAATCACGGTTAAGAACCGCTACCCCTTACCCCTCATCTCTGAACTCTTTGATCGCCTCCAAGGTGCCCACATCTTCACTAAATTGGACTTAAGAGGCGCCTATAACCTCATCCGCATCAGAGAGGGGGACGAGTGGAAAACGGCATTTAACACCAGAGATGGACACTTTGAGTATCTGGTCATGCCCTTTGGACTGTGCAATGCCCCTGCCGTCTTCCAAGACTTTGTCAATGAAATTTTTCGTGATCTGTTATACTCCTGTGTTGTGGTATATCTGGACGATATCCTAATTTTTTCTGCCAATCTTGAAGAACACCGCCAGCATGTCCGTATGGTTCTTCAGAGACTTCGTGACAACCAACTCTATGCCAAAATTGAGAAATGTCTGTTTGAATGCCAATCTCTTCCTTTTCTAGGATATTTGGTCTCTGGCCAGGGACTACAGATGGATCCAGACAAACTCTCTGCCGTCTTAAATTGGCCACGCCCCTCCGGACTCCGTGCTATCCAACGCTTTTTGGGGTTCGCCAATTATTACAGGCAATTTATTCCACATTTTTCTACCATTGTGGCTCCTATCGTGGCTTTAACCAAGAAAAATGCTGATCCCAAGTCCTGGCCTCCTCAAGCAGAAGACTCCTTTAAACGACTCAAGTCTGCCTTTTCTTCGGCTCCCGTGCTCTCCAGACCTGACCCTTCCAAACCCTTCCTATTGGAGGTTGATGCCTCCTCAGTAGGAGCTGGAGCTGTTCTTCTACAAAAAAATCCTTCCGGGCATGCTGTCACTTGTGGTTTTTTCTCTAGGACCTTCTCTCCAGCGGAGAGGAACTACTCCATCGGGGATCGAGAGCTTCTAGCCATTAAATTAGCACTTGAGGAATGGAGGCATCTGCTGGAGGGATCAAGATTTCCTGTTATTATCTACACCGACCACAAGAACCTCTCCTACCTCCAGTCGGCCCAACGGCTGAATCCTCGCCAGGCCCGGTGGTCTCTGTTCTTTGCCCGATTTAATTTTGAGATTCACTTTCGTCCTGCCGATAAGAACATTAGGGCCGATGCTCTCTCTCGTTCCTCGGATGCCTCAGAAGTTGATCTCCCTCCGCAACACATCATTCCACCTGACTGCCTGATCTCCACTTCTCCTGCCTCCATCAGGCAGACTCCTCCAGGAAAGACCTTTGTTTCTCCACGCCAACGCCTCGGAATCCTCAAATGGGGTCACTCCTCCCATCTCGCAGGTCATGCGGGCATCAAGAAATCTGTGCAACTCATCTCCCGCTTCTATTGGTGGCCGACTCTGGAGACGGATGTTGGGGACTTTGTGCGAGCCTGCACTATCTGTGCCCGGGATAAGACTCCTCGCCAGAAGCCCGCTGGTTTTCTTCATCCTCTGCCTGTCCCCGAACAGCCTTGGTCTCTGATTGGTATGGATTTTATTACTGATTTACCCCCTTCCCGTGGCAACACCGTTATTTGGGTGGTCGTTGATCGATTCTCCAAAATGGCACATTTCATCCCTCTTCCTGGTCTTCCTTCTGCGCCTCAGTTGGCTAAACAATTTTTTGTACACATTTTTCGTCTTCACGGGTTGCCTACGCAGATTGTCTCGGATAGAGGGGTCCAATTCGTGTCTAAATTCTGGAGGGCTCTCTGTAAACAACTCAAGATTAAATTAAATTTTTCCTCTGCATATCATCCCCAGTCCAATGGACAAGTAGAAAGAATTAACCAGATCCTGGGTGATTATTTGCGACATTTTGTTTCCTCCCGCCAGGATGACTGGGCAGATCTCCTTCCATGGGCCGAATTTTCGTATAACTTCAGGGTCTCTGAATCTTCCTCCAAATCCCCATTTTTCGTGGTGTACGGCCGTCACCCTCTTCCCCCCCTCCCTACCCCCTTGCCCTCTGGTCTGCCCGCTGTGGATGAAATTTCTCGTGACCTTTCCATTATATGGAGAGAGACCCAAAATTCTCTCTTACAGGCTTCTTCACGCATGAAGAGGTTCGCGGATAAGAAAAGAAGAGCTCCCCCCGTTTTTTCCCCTGGAGACAAGGTATGGCTCTCCGCTAAATATGTCCGCTTCCGTGTCCCTAGCTACAAGTTGGGACCACGCTATCTTGGTCCTTTCAAAATTTTGTGTCAAATTAATCCTGTCTCTTATAAACTTCTTCTTCCTCCTTCTCTTCGTATCCCTAATGCCTTTCACGTCTCTCTTCTCAAACCACTCATCCTCAACCGTTTTTCTCCCAAATCTGTTCCTCCCACTCCTGTTTCCGGCTCCTCGGACGTCTTCTCGGTCAAGGAAATTTTGGCTGCCAAAAAGGTCAGAGGGAAAAATTTTTTTTTAGTAGACTGGGAGGGTTGTGGTCCTGAAGAGAGATCCTGGGAACCTGAGGACAACATCCTTGACAAAAGTCTGCTCCTCAGGTTCTCAGGCTCCAAGAAGAGGGGGAGACCCAAGGGGGGGGGTACTGTTACGCCGAGCGCTCCGGGTCCCCGCTCCTCCCCGGAGCGCTCGCTTCACTCCCTCCGCTGCAGCGCTCCGGTCACGTCCTCTGACCCGGGGCGCTGCGATCCTGCTGCCAGCCGGGATGCGATTCGCGATGCGGGTAGCGCCCGCTCGCGATGCGCACCCCGGCTCCCCTACCTGACTCGCTCCCCGTCTGTTCTGTCCCGGCGCGCGCGGCCCCGCTCCCTAGGGCGCGCGCGCGCCGGGTCTCTGCGATTTAAAGGGCCACTGCGCCGCTGATTGGCGCAGTGGTTCCAATTAGGGTTTTCACCTGTGCACTTCCCTATATTACCTCACTTCCCTTGCACTCCCTTGCCGGATCTTGTTGCCTTAGTGCCAGTGAAAGCGTTCCTTGTGTGTTCCTTGCCTGTGTTTCCAGACCTTCTGCCGTTGCCCCTGACTACGATCCTTGCTGCCTGCCCCGACCTTCTGCTACGTCCGACCTTGCTTCTGCCTACTCCCTTGTACCGCGCCTATCTTCAGCAGCCAGAGAGGTGAGCCGTTGCTGGTGGATACGACCTGGTCACTACCGCCGCAGCAAGACCATCCCGCTTTGCGGCGGGCTCTGGTGAAAACCAGTAGTGGCTTAGAACCGGTCCACTAGCACGGTCCACGCCAATCCCTCTCTGGCACAGAGGGTCCACTACCTGCCAGCCGGCATCGTGACATATATATATATATATATATATATATATATATATATGTGTGTGTGTGTGTGTGTGTATATATATATTTTATATGTATGTATATATATATATATATATATATATATATATATATATATCGTATATATTTCAGAGCTCAAATTCTATCTCTTTATCATAACTTGCTCTCAGACAGGGTAGCAAAAATTGTCTAAAAGGGTGATTTAAAATTAAGTTTAAAAAATAAGCACTTGAAAAGACTATATATATATATATATATTGATAACTGAGAAAAGCTAGAAAAAGGAGGCATGATTTTGAGGCTGGAAGAAGTGCTATTGCACGAAACCTACCGGTTTGTAGCCTCTGAGCTTCCCACACGATCCCAGTTATCCATGGCGGCTTCAAGACGCTGATTCACACATTGCGGTGACTTGCTAGACTTTATTTTCTTCCTCTTTTTAATGCATTACTTCAAAAGAATGTGTGCTAAAAATATGTCACCTTCTTTGTAATGCTGGAGGTTTCCCTTCTATGAAACATTAATTGTAATGCAACACCAAATTCGTTTATATATATAAATATAATCTATAAGAAAATCAACAGTCATTTTGTAAACATATTCTATTACTTACCTTGAAATCCTCCTGACCTATAGTATACTTCAGAGCTGCATTCACGATTGTTTTCTTAGGAAGCATTCAGTAAGCTAATCAACAGGAAGATCTGTAGCAGAAAATACTATAACTTTCAAAATGCAAGCAGATAAAAATCTGTGTGGACATTGAGGGTTAGTTCACACGTTGTAACATTTAGTCACATATTTTATTTTTTGCCCATTTTTTGAATTACGGAAGGACATGTGCATGTGAAATAAAATACAATATTCAATTTTACAATGTGTGAATGTACCCTAAGCAAACAATGAATTTTGGGAGAACTAAGATTGTTGATTAGAAAGTGCTTAAAGGGGTACTCCAATATAAAGCAAATGTTTTTAATCAACTGGTGGCAGAAAGTTAAAAAGATTTGTAAATTACTTCTATTTGAAAATCTTAAAGGGGTACTAGTGTCAGGAATTGTCCAGAGCAGGATATGTTTGCTATGGGGATTTGCTCCTACTCTGGACAGTTCCTAAAATGGACAGATGTGTCAGCAGAGATCACTGTGGTGAGACAGAAAGGAGATTAAAAAAGAAAAGAACTTTCTGTGGAGCATACAGCAGCTGATAAGTCTAGAAGGATTAAGATTTTTAAATAGAAGTAATTTTCAAATCTGTTTAACTTTTATGGCACCAGTTGATTTAAAAACAAATGTTTTCCAACGGATTACCCCTTTAAACCTTCCAGTACTTATCAGCTGCTGTATGCTCCAACGGAAGTTGTGTAGTTCTTTTCATTATACAACTTCCTCTGTAGTATACAGCAGCTGATAAGTACAGGAAGGCTTAATATTTTTAAATAGAAGTAATTTGCAAATCTCCGTAACTTTCGGCTACCAGTTGATTTGAAACAGGTTTTTTTTTCCCCACTGGAGTACCCCTTTAGCTTTTTGCAAAAAATAATTCAATTTGTAAAATGGTAAAGAAGGTTGACTTGTTGAACTTCAACATTAAATTCAGGGAAAGGGGAAGGGCTATAGCACTGGTCTTCCTGTGGCTTTGATTTCAAATGACTTCAAGCAAAGCTCCACTTTTCCATACTGTTTAAAAAAAAAATGAAAAGATCTTCTGTTTGTCTGAAGATTTCTGAACGGCTGTCTTTCAGAAGCTTGCAGAAGTCATTTTAGACTGACAGACAAGTGTTTACTATCATTTCAAGGTTTAGTGTTTCTTTAAATCATTGTAGAAAGCCTAGAACATAACTTGTTGCTGCTTTCCACGGAAATGACTTCCATGAATGAAAGAATTCAATAGTTTTGAAAGTGAGTTATTGCAATAACCATGAAATTGCCAATACAGCAAAAACCATAACAGGAAATTGAATTGGAAAACATTAAAGCTTTATAACTCACCCAGTTCAGTTAGAAAACACAGATTTTCTTTTCTCTATGATCATATTCAGAAATGATTTTTTTCTTTGAAGCATTCAAAAATGTGATCTTTCCTATAAGTGTAGCCTTATACCAGACCTAATAGTGTGTGTTGTTATATTTTGCCTGAGCTGAAATACAGAAGGCCAGAAATAAAATTTGTTTGATCATTTATTTCTGAACTTATGCAGGAAAAGCATGCAAAAATACCTAGACTGTGTTCAAAAATATTTGGCTACTGTGCTTAAATAAAGACCATAAAAATGGATCCCTCAATACTGCAGGATTTTGTTGATTGATGCATTGAAAATAGAATTTATTAATTAAACTCATAGAGATAATTCAAGACAGAATGAAACATTTTTAAGTTTAAAAAGTCTTCATTTAAATTCCTTTGAGGGTAGGGTTACACATAGGGCATCTGCAGCGTATTTAACTCTGTGGAAAATCTACCAGACAAAAGGAAATTTGCTGAAGATTTTGCTATGAGCAGACACACAGGGCTACCCTACCATAGCCCTGTGTGTGCAGTTGGTATGGAGGTGGACTCGGCGTGCTGACATGAGTGTGACATGATACCCCCAAACCTTACTGCACTCACAGGGCTGTGGTGAGGCTTTGTGTCTGCTCATAGCAGAATCCGCAGCATATTTCTCACAGTTTGAAATACGATAAGGATGTGCTACGTGTGATCCTATCTTCACAAGGAGTTGATCACCCCCCAACACAGAACCTATCATGCTGTCCCAGTACGGAACACACTACACTGCTCTTCCTGTCTGGCAGATGTTGCTGCAAGTTTCTGTTCCGGCACACATCTCCAGGGAGGGGAATGCTTTGCAAAACTGTATTGATTCTGGTTTCATTCATTTTATTTATACCTTTGTATCATAAATGTATGTTCATTAGGGCTATGTACCAATAATGTGCTGTTAGTAGGACTGCTGCACCTTTAAGAGGGACCTACAGAGGTGTCATGTGATCAGCTGTGACCAATAGGGATCTCCTGCCTGAGTTTAGTGACCTGTCAAGCAGGAACAAGTTCAGTTGAGGAGAGTGTGTGTGTGGAGGAGAGGTCAGTGTGGAGAGAAGTCAGTTGATTGAGTGCTGTACAGAGTGAGGAGAGGAGTTGTGGAGTAAAGTCAAAGTTCTGCAAGTGAGCAATAACACTACCTACAGATGTTCCACCGTCCAAGAAAAGTCCAAGTCCTAAGTTGTGGGGAAAAGAAGTAAAATTGTAGATAGGGGCCCAAGTAGCACAAGTTAGGAATCAGAGTAGAAAGCCTCAGGCAGCTCCGATCTGAAAATTCTAAAGTCCAAGCCTGGTGGTAAGCTAATTCCGTGGATGCACTGTAGTGAGTTTCAAGTCAGTGTCAGTTGTCTCAAGTCCAAAGGCAAACATCTAAAGTCCAGAGTCTCCAGTAATGAAGTTTAGTCAAGTCCAGTTATATAAAAGTAGAGGATGGGACTACAAGTCCCAGCATGCCCAGCCATTTCACTACTGAGTACCTCTGCAACTCTCTGTCCTACCCTTCTGTGGAAAGACTGTATTGCTATGGTCATAACATCTGTCTGCAACTTTCTCCAGTAAACTCCTCAGTGGTTTTCTGTAACCTTGCATCTGGTGTCTTTATTGCCCAGTGTGTGGCCCAGGAGAACTGCTTTAACTTGGAGCATGGTTGTTAACGCTACCCTGGCATCATGAGTGATTGTCTGTCTGTTCACTGCACCCCAACACTAACACTTCAACACGCCATATTAGCCCACCACACTATAGTAAAAAGGATATTAACATACAAGTTCCACACACCTCAGGTCACAAAAATATCCTAAAATTATTTAACTGTGAGAAAGTGGGTGTGATGGATATGCAAATGTACTTAGACAGAATAGACCTAATTTATCAGTCATAACTGAAAGAAAGAGGTCAAATCCATTAGGTAGAATTAAAGTGGAAAAAAAAATTTGAATCACCTGGCGCCAGAAAGTTTTACAGATTTGTAAATTACCTCTATTTGTAAATCTTAAAGCAGTATTCCAGGATTATTTATTTGACTATGCTACAGGGGCTGTAACGTTAATGTAGTTCAAAATATAGTGTCTGTACATGTGTTTAATGGTGTTCTTGCAATTCTTATGAGATCTTTGCCCCCCATGTATATGTTTAAAAGCATACAAAATGAGTGTTGTCTCAGGTTTTCCCAGGTTGCAGTGTGGCCCGAGACATTACATCACTAGTCAGGTGTTCAGGGGGAGCCCGGCTGCTTTAATGGGTAGAGCGACTGCTGGGTGGGAGAAAGATCATTCTGCAGGCAACAACTGGAGGCACCCTGGTCTATTGTTTACAACACAGAATGGAAGGCAGCTCATTTGTGCTTCAATGGGTGGGGTTGCTGATGTGTGGGAGGGAGAAAAGTGACCTTACACTTACATGGTTACATTGTCACATATTAGTATGGTCGAAAAAAGACATACGTCCATCAAGTTCAACCAAGGAATTGAAGGGAAGGGGAATGGTGGAATAAAGCAGAAGGGATGTGATTATATTTCTCCATAAGCATTAATGTTATTTTGTTCTAGGAATGTATCTAACCCTGCTTTAAAGCTTTCAACTGTTTCTGCTGTGACCAGTTCCTGAGGTAGACTGCTCCATAAATTCACAGTTCTTATAGTAAAGAAGACATGTCAACCAAACCTTTTCTCCTCCAGACAGAGGAGGTGCCCCCTTGTCCTTTGAGGGAGTTTAACCTGGAACAGTTTTTCCCCATATTTTTGTATGGGCCATTTATATACATATATATTTTGATCATCTCCCCTCTTAAATGTCTCTTCTCAAGACTAAACAAATGTAATTCTTTTAATCTTTCCTCATAGCGAAGATATTCCATGCCCCATGCACCTTCTCTAGCTCCACAACATCCCTTTTATGAACTGGTGACCAAAACTGAACAGCATATTCCAGATGAGGCCGTACCAATGCTTTATGAAAGGGTAATATTATGTTCCTGTCCCTCCAGTCCATACCTCTTTTGATACAGGACAATATCCTGCTAGCCTTAGAAGCTTTTGTGCCTGACACTGCATGCTATTCTGTAGTCTATTCAAGTACACCCAGATCCATCTCTACCAGTGACTCTCCCAGTTTAACCCCCCGCCCCCCAAGACATAGGATGCATGCAGGTTTTTAGTAGCCAGGTGCATAACTTTCCATTTATCCCCTTTTGAAGTTTATTTGCCAAGTGGATGCCCAGACACTTAGGCCCAGATTTATCAAAGTTTGTACAGCTTATTTTCCCGTATATTTGGCGCAACTATGACGCAACTGTGCTTATTTACAACTTTTTTTTGTTTACATCCCACTGTTCGTTTTGACATCTTGCTCACATAGATGTCTTTTCACTTTTCACTTTCCAGTGCACCCTTATTTATCAATAGTGTTGCTCGCGAATATTCGCAATTCGAATTTTATTCGCGAATATCGCATATTCGCGAATTTGATATAGCGCTATATATTCGTAATTACGAATATTCTTTTTTTTTTTTTTTCACAGTACACATCACAGTGATCATCCCTCTCTGCTTCCAGCTTATGTGGTGTAAGAAGGCTCTAATACTACTGTGTGAGACCGGTGTGCGAATTTTCGCGTATGCGAAAATTTGAATATGCTAATTTTCGCGTATGCGAATTTTCGTATATGCGAATTTTCGAATATGTTAATTTTCGCACATGCTAATATTCGCATATGCGAAAATAAAACGAGAATATTACGAATATGCGAATATTCGCGAATATGACGAATATTCGTCCATATATTCGCGAATATTCGCGAATTCGAATATGGCCTATGCCGCTCAACACTATTTATCAACTGCCACTGTCGCAAATCTAGGCGCATCTGATTAAAAAGCTCCAGGAATCTACACCAGCTTGAACCTTGCTTATATGTCTGCTTTTCTGACTACCTGATCACAGATCACACTGATTTACATCCCCACCTCGTCTCCCACCCGCCCGCGCCGCACATCTCCCATCTGTCTGCTACCTGTTGCAAGACTACAACTCCCAGCATGCCCTTACAGTGAGGGCATGCTGGGAGTTGTAGTCTTGTAGCAGGTAGCGGGCGGGAGATGTGCGGCACGAGTGGGCGGGAGAAAAGGGGGGGATGTAAAGCAGTGTCCCCGTAATTAAGCTAGGGTAGCGGGGATAGAATCAGATGGAGCCCTGGCGGCTGCAGAGTGATGCCCGTCCTTGCTCCTTTAACATACCTCAGCGCCACAGAGTCCCTAATGTAATTTTACATTCCCTGCTGGGTCCCGTGATTGGCCGGGACCGAGCAGCCAATAACGGGACCCGGTGGGAAATTTGATCTTACAGTAGGGACTAAAACTCTGCAGCTCCATTATATGTTAAAAAGAGTCCTGGTTGGCATCACTCTGAAGCCGCCAGGTACTCCTGCAGACGGGCTGGGAGATGTGCAGGAGCCGTCCCTGCCATCCCTCAGCACTGCAGTAAACGCTGAGGGATGGCTGGGACTGCTCCTGCATGTCTCCCGACCCAGCTGCAAGAGTCCCGGGTGGTTGCAGTGTTATGTCAGCCTGGGCTCTGTCGCGATCACACCCTATCGGTCTAGCCAAGACATTAGAGAGAGTGTGATGGTGCAAGGGTTAAGGCCACCAGACCTCTGGGTATCCACTACTAGTCCCAGCAAGTAACCAAATTAACCCTTAGATAAACATGTTTCACCAGAGCTTCCTTCAGAAAAGGTGAGCTCCTATATTTAGAGATCAAAGACCAGAGCTGATTAATTAAACATTTAATCTGATAAAAGGTATAACAGTGCTATATATATATATATATATATATATATATATATATATATATATATATATATATATATATAAAAATAAACAAATGACATACAGTTACAAAAATATGTTTAGCAAGGCAAGTTCAGAAAACAAAAGATGAAGTTATTACAGCATGATGGTATAGCCGTCCTTGTCAGTGAGTGTCCAGCTCTTGTCAGCTTTTGGCACAGCCTTGAACAACAGTTGAGTCCAGCATTTTAAGTCTTATCTGCTTCTTTGGAGGGAAACTCCATTCCCCTCCTCCCCTCTGATCCCACCAGGTGGGGCATCTCTCTTCCTGACCCCTTATCTGTTTGATTATATGATGGGAGCAGAGTGCATGACTTCAAAGGAGATACCAGACAGCCAGACCCCCCAATAAAATGCAATGCACAAAAACAAAGGGTACACCGTCTGAATGACCCCTCACCCATGTCTTGGATAATACATTACACACAGATACAATTATAATACACATGTAGGATTCAATAATAAGGCCTTGGGCCTGACAGGCTCCCTTTGCTACAGCGCCGCAGAGTCTACTGTCATTTAAAGTTTCTCGCCGGGTCCCGTGTCATTACCGCCCGCTTACCTGGCTTGCACGACTACAACTCCCAGCATGTCCTTACAGTAAGGACATGCTGGGAGTTGTAGATGTGCAGCGGGAGCTGGTGACAAGCTTGAGGGGGCGGGGCTATGATGCCACAAGCTCCCGGCACCGGCTCCAGCATTCGGAACAGTTTGTCCCAAATGCTGAGCAGCAGAATATCCCTTTAAGACAGTTAAGTACATTACATGATGTTTTACCAGCACTGGCCCGGCCTACATCAGCACCTCCCTCTTATCTTGTATATACAGAACTAAAGAACCCATTCAGTAGCTTTGCCTTCTCTTGATGACCAGTGGCCACCTCCCCATTATCATTATTAAGGGGTCTTACATGCTCTGTCATTGTTTTTTTTTGTTTTTGTTTTTTTTTGCATCTATATATCTAAAAAATATTTAGGATTTGTTTTGCTTTCTTTGGCCACCTGTCTCTCTTTTTGAATCTTTGCTGTTTTTATTTTATTTTTACAGATTTTCTTAAGCTCTTTGTAATGTTTAAATGCTATAGCTGACCCCTCAGATTTGGATTTTTGAAAGCATTTTTTTTTTTTCGCCTACTGCTCTTTTAAAATCAGTTGTCAGCCATGCAAGATTTAGTATTAATTGTTTATACTTGTTACCCTTAGGAATAAATCTACAAACAAAGGAATCCTGGGACTTTTAGTTGGAAGGAGGGAACTCCAACAGGAAATATCCATTTTACTAAAAGATAGCCCACAGTGTTATGGTAATCTCACAACACAGCTATTTAGATCCAAGACAAGCATTGATCCTTCCTAAGTATGTCCATTACTGTCTGGCCGGTAAGTAATAAAATCACCTGATTTAAACAACAACAAAGATGTGGTCTCAAATGGCAGGAGGTGCTCAACCCCAAATGCAGTTGTGCATATATACTGGGGGAGCAGATCCTGCCCTTGTAATCCATTGCTAACGGCGATCCCCAGCATAAAAATGCATACAATGGAGGATGCCTGCAGCGGACTACAAGTGCCACGGTAGAATCCTACACCAGATAAACGGTGTGGATGTGTAACAATTAGAATACAATGCAGGAATTTAGGTAGTGTAATAAAATCACCTTATGGTAGCTAACCACTTTAGTCATTCCTTTACTTATCAGATGCTGTATCCTCCAGAGGAAGTTGTGTAGTTATTTCAAGTTTGAACACAGTGCTCTCTGCTACCACCTCTTTTCATGTCAGGAACTGTCAGGAGCAGATAAGGTTTGTTATGGGTATTTGCTTCTGCTCAATTCTTGACATGGACAGAGGTAGCAGCAGAGAGCACTGTGATCAGACTGAAAAGAACTACACAACTTCCTCTGGAGCATACAGCAGCTGATAAGTACTGGAAGGCTTAAGATTTTTAAATAGAAGTAATTTACAAATCTGTTTAACTTTCTGCCACCAGTTTATATGAAAGCTATTTTTTCCCCACATGAGTACCCCTTTAAAGGTTTATCTGAAGAGTAAATCAATGAAACATTTGTTAAAAATAAAAATCATGGAATCTGTCTACTAAATGTAAACTAAAATTACTGCTGCAGAAGGCTAATTTTTCTGTCACCTTATTACTACATTTCCCACATGCCAGATAGTTCAAATTCTACATAATACTCCAGACAAAACGAGGGGGATAACTAATCTGATGAAAGCAAGGAGAAAGGTCCACCCATCCGTCTTCAACACACTGAATTTGTGTGGCCCATTCAGTGTTCTAGCTTAGATTAAAGGGATACTCCATCCGTAGACATCTTATCCTCTATCCAAAGGATAGGCAATAAAATGTCTGATCTCGGGGGTCCGGCCACTGGGACCCTACCACGATCTCTGGCCCGGCACCTTGATGTTCTGTTGTGTTAGGCTTGGTCATTACGCCCCCTCCATTAATGTCTATGGGAGATATATTGAGGGGGTGTGACGTTTGTGGATGCTTGTATTCCTGTATGGAACGGAGTTCGCTCCGTGTATGCGGCTTACTAGGGTGCTGGGATGGACCCCCCTGTGGCAGGATACCCCACAATCAGACATCTTATCCCCTATCCATTGCATAAGGTATAAGATACCTAGGGGCGGAGTACCCCTTTAAGGTTTGATATTTACAAAATAACATTTAGTGTTGAGCGGCATAGGCCATATTCAAATTCGCGTTATTTTGCGAATATATGGACGAATATTCATCATATATTCACAAAATTTGTATATTCGCAATATTCGCAGCCTTTCTTTTTTACTATGCGCCATAAAATTTGCCTGCACATGCACATTCACCATAAAATTCGCATGCGCAATATCGTGTGATAAAAGAGCTAAAAGAAGGGAGGGATCAATATGCGCGGAAATTCGCACATATTCACGAATATTCACATATGCAAATTTCCGGGCGCCTGCCAGTCTGACGCAGTAACTAGTATTGGAGCCTTGTTTACACCACAAGCTGGAAGCAGGGAGGGATGATCACTGTGATGTGTAGTGGGAAAAAATGCGAATATTCGTAATTGCGAATATTTAGTGCTATATTCGCGAATATGCGATATTCGCGATAAATATTCGCATTGCGAATATTCCCGCCCAACACTTATAACATTTCTCCCCTATCAGTAGTCACATCCATCACATTTTCTCACACCACACAAATCTACAAATAAGGCAACTAAATGTATCTAATAATTATTCAATTGTTTATTCAGATTCATTCTACTGCTACTCTGCTAAAACTAAAACCTGGTGTGATTAAAATGTGTGCACAACATGTCAAAAGTTTATACTTTAAGTTAACCTTACCCAAGTATTACATCACCTAATCATGCCGTGGTAAGCTTTGAGTTTCTATAAGAACATATGAAATAAATGCATTCTTCACATGGTTGAATAACATAAATTGTTATATACCTACACAGCATGACTACATGAATATATGGAAGGCCAATACATTGTGTTTTAATTGTATTGCTAGAACTCAGTAGCATTATTTAATATTTACCATGTACCTTGTGGCTCAGAAGAGCAGAAGAAGGAACAAAGGCTTGATTTCTTTGCATTCCAGAAGATGTTCACATTCCACAGCTCCTGCCACATAGGAAAATAATCATCTTTGTTTCTCACATAAATGTTATCTTACAATCCAAACCTTCAACCCTTCTCTGTATATCTCAGCTAATAAGTGTATTTACAACAATTTCACATTTACACTATAGACTGAGTTTTTCAAACGATTCTTGCAGTCTAAATGTTTTCCAGATATACATCTTAACCCTTTCCTACAACTAGACTTACTATCACATCATATTTGCAGTGTTCTTACTGCAATATGAAGTGAGTCTAGTGGATGGCATGGACACAATTCCATCAGCAGCAGGAAGCAGCTTTAAAATACGACCAGAATTACTGCAAGGGCTAAAGTTTTCTATGAGATTGGAGCTGTTTTCGATCCTGGACATTTTGTAAGTTTTCTATGAGATTGGAGCTGTTTTCGATCCTGGACATTTTATTCCTTAGATAAACCAGTCAAAAGTGACTGTGGCATCTAAGGAGTTTGACAGGTGAAAAGGTTCCTTCCTCTGTTTGCCAACAACCTGTGACAAGGTGTGCTGATGTTTTTCCATAGGAGCTGGGGGCCCAACAGAGGCATCTTCACTTTACAATGATTGCCATTGCTAGATTCTGTTCATACAGTATTCAGTCCTTCTGTCAGAGGTATATGTTCCTGTCATATACTTGCATACAGTGGAATAAATCTATATAGATGGCTTTAGACCAGAACTTTCCAAACTGTGTGCCACAACTGGTTGTCACTGTTCTTAAGTGACCACAGACCGAGCTGCTGATCGTGAACTGGCAGCCAGCACCACAGCGACTCACAGAGGAGTGGAGCAGTAGGATGTCTCACGTCAGAATGACTGAGCCTGCCCCCTACCTAAAACATAAATAAAAGTTTACGTTTTAAAGTGGGGATATAAAGAAATTAATATTTGACGTGACCATCCTTTGCCTTAAACCCCATCAATTCTTCTAGGTATACTTGTAAACAGTTTTTGACAGAACTCGGCAGGGAGGTTGTTCCAAACATCTTGGAGAAGTAATCACAGATCTGTGGGTGTGGGCTTATTCACATCCTTCTGTCTCTTCATGAAATCCCAGACAGACTAGATGATGTTGAGATCAGGGGCCATATTCAGAGGCATACCTTGAGGTTCCTGAGCCCCAGTGCAAAATTAGTTTCTGGGTCCCCACCTGCAATGTTCCATTTGTAAAACATTAGTTTATTTTTGTGGCAAAGGAGCCTTTGTGGCCCCTCAAGTATCTGGGCTCAGATACGACTGCTACCTCTGCACCCCCTTAAGTTACACCCCTGGCCATATCATCACTTCCAGGATTCCCGTTTCTTCTTTTATGTTGGAGATAAAGCCCCACAATAAAGCTACTAGTCTACAGTTGTTGTGCTGATTTTAATACCAAATGAGGTTTGGGATTCTGCAGTTATTGAGTCAGCAGAGCGCTCGCAATTTTTATGCACTATAAGCCTCAGTACCTGAAGACCCCACACAGTAACTTTTCATGTTCTGTCACTTTGAGGCTGAGTTTCTGTGGTTCCTAAATACTTCCACTTTACAATTCCAACACTCATGGTTGATCATAGAAGGGTCTAGGAGGGAAGAAATTTCACAAACCGACTTGCTACAACAATAGCATGTTATTTCAGTACCACACTGGAATTCAGTGAGCACTTTAGAAGGACCCATTCTTTACAAATGTTTGTAAAGGCAGACTTCATTGTTACATGCTTGGTTTTATACACCTTTTGCAATGGGACTGAATTGAACACCTGAACTCAATGGATATGTCCTAAAAATTTTCTCCATATAGTGTATATATTGTGGCAGTGGATGTTGGATGTGAATCTTGAATTGGTGGATGTATGACACTAAAGTAGACAAAATAACCAAGGATGTGCAATTGAGAAATTAATATCTCTCCAACTAGCATTGGGTCTAAAACACAGACCAGGACCTGTTTGTGATCTATACTGC
Source organism: Hyla sarda (assembly GCF_029499605.1). Lineage (NCBI taxonomy): Eukaryota > Metazoa > Chordata > Amphibia > Anura > Hylidae > Hyla > Hyla sarda. The sequence continues at coordinate 337,849,958 of NC_079189.1, read as the reverse complement.
CTCAACTGCTCAACTGAGGAGAGAGAGATCCCTACAAGCCACTGGCCCCTGAGATTATATATAACCTAATTAAACAAGAGACATTATAATTTAATGATTGTGGAAAATGATGCCATATTTCGTAACTGTGAGTGGCAAAAGTATGTGAATCTTTAGTATTAGCAGACAATTTGAAGGTGAAATCGGAGTCAAGTATTTTTAATCAATGGGATGACAATCAGCTGCGAGTGGGCGACTTATTTTTATTTATATGAAAAGATCAAAGTATGATCTTCAAAACCAGTGAACACTGAACATCAATAGTGTGCTTTGCAGAATTGGAAAGATAGTTTGCCAAAGATGGTTTGCTATTATTGATGGAGCAAGAAATTCCAAATGATAAAAGCAAATGTAAAAAAAAAAAAACATCTGTCCGGCTACATCTCAAGAGAATGTGGGTCATGCAGCAAGACAAGCAACATACAAGTTCTACCAAAACATGGTTAAGAAGGAAAAAGTTAAAGTTATTAAAGGGGTATTCCAGGCCGAAACTTTTTTTATATATATCAACTGGCTTCGGATAATTAAACAGATTTGTAAATTACTTCTATTAAAAAATCTTAATCCTTCCAATAGTTATTAGCTTCTGAAGTTGAGTTGTTGTTTTCTGTCTAACTGCTCTCTGACTCACGTCCCGGGAGCTGTGCAGTTCTGGGACGTGACATCATCATTGAGCAGTTAGACAGAAAACTTCAGAAGCTAATAACTATTGGAAGGATTAAGATTTTTTAATAGAAGTAATTTACAAATCTGTTTAACTTTCCGGAGCCAGTTGATATATAAAAAAAAGTTTTGCCTGGAATACCCCTTTAATGGCCAAGTCAAAATACTTTTATCCAACAGAAATGTTGTGAAAGGACTTGAAGTGAGCAGTTAATGGGAGGAAACCTACGAACATAACGATATTACAGCTGGTATGTACAGAGGAATGGGCTAAAATTCCTCCAAGCTGATGAGCAGGAGTAATCACTAGTTACCAGAAAGGTTTAGATGCAGTTATTGCTGTACACAGGGGTCATACCAGATACTGAATGCAAATGATCACATACTTTTTCCATTCACAGGTGTCATATTTTCTCAATAAATGTGAATTCAAATAGAGAAAACAGACATAGTCGCACATCCACAACATGCACAATGATCTAATGCTTCTCAGCAACATTTAGTAAACTAATAGGTCGTTCGTGTACTTTATGATCATGAAGTGCAAGCCCACTAGCCACGTCACGCCCACCTGTAAGTAGTGGGTCCCTAACGTCCCCAGGGCCGGTTTTAGGCTTAGCGTGGCCCTAGTCAAAATCAAAAGATGGGCCCCAAAAGTCGTAATAGTGCACTAACCAGATTTGCACATTTTTGGTCACTTCAAATACCATAAAAAATATCTAAAATAGCAATTGAAAAGTCCCATCAAAACAAAAATGGTACCGATAAAAAATAAAATCACAGCGCAAAAAAATGACCTCATACTTCCCCATATACAGAAAAATAAGAGTTATAGGGATCAGAATAGTACAATTTTATATTTTTGTATAGTTCCCCCACATTAGGTTGGCAGTATAGTTCCCCCACATTAGATAGGCAGTATAGTTCTCCCACATTAGGTTGGCAGTATAGTTCCCCCACATTAGATAGGCAGTATAGTTCCCCCACATTAGGTTGGCAGGATATTTCCCCCCACTTTAGATAGGCAGTATAGTTCCCCCACATTAGGTAGGCAGTATAGTTCCCCCCACATTAGGTTGGCAGTACAGTTCCCCCACATTAGGTTGGCAGTATAGTTCCCCCCACATTAGGTTGTAGTTCCCCCACATTAGGTTGGCAGTATGTTCCCCCACATTAGGTTGTAGTTCCCCCACATTAGGTAGACAGTATAGTTCCCCCACATTAGGTTGGCAGTATAGTTCCCCCACATTAAGTTGGCAGTATGTTCCCCCACATTAGGTAGACAGTATAGTTCCCCCACATTAGGTAGACAGTATAGTTCCCCCACATTAGGTCGGCAGTATAGTTCCCCCACATTAGGTTGGCAGTATAGTTCCCCCACATTAAGTTGGCAGTATGTTCCCCCACATTAGGTAGACAGTATAGCTTCCCCACATTAGGTTGGCAGTATAGATCCCCCACATTAGATTGGCAGTATGTTCCCCCACATTAGGTTGGCAATGTGTTCCCTCACATTAGGTAGGCAGTATGTTCCCCCACATTAGGTTGTAGTTCTCCCACATTAGGTTGGCAGTACAGTTCCCCCACATTAGATAGGCAGTATAGTTCCCCCACATTAGGTTGGCAGTATAGTTCCCCCCACATTAGATAGGCAGTATAGTTCCCCCACATTAGGTTGGCAGTATAGTTCCCCCACATTAGGTTGGCAGTATAGTTCCCCCCACATTAGGTTGGCAGTGTAGTTCCCCCACATTAGGTTGGCAGTATAGTTCCCCCCACAATAGGTTGTAGTTCCCCCACATTAGGTTGGCAGTATGTTTCCCCACATTAGGTTGTAGTTCCCCCACATTAGGTGGACAGTATAGTTCCCCCACATTAGGTTGGCAGTATAGTTCCCCCACATTAAGTTGGCAGTATGTTCCCCCACATTAGGTAGACAGTATAGTTCCCCCACATTAGGTAGACAGTATAGTTCCCCCACATTAGGTCGGCAGTATAGTTCCCCCACATTAGATTGGCAGTATAGTTCCCCCACATTAAGTTGGCAGTATGTTCCCCCACATTAGGTAGACAGTATAGCTTCCCCACATTAGGTTGGCAGTATAGATCCCCCACATTAGATTGGCAGTATGTTCCCCCACATTAGGTTGGCAATGTGTTCCCTCACATTAGGTAGGCAGTATGTTCCCCCACATTAGGTTGTAGTTCTCCCACATTAGGTTGGCAGTATAGTTCCCCCAATTAGGTAGGCAGTATAGTTTACCCACATTAGGTGCAGTATGTTCCCCCATATTAGGTAGGCAGTATAGTTTCCCCACATTAGGTGCAGTATGTTCCCCCACATTAGGTAGGCAGTATGTTCCCCCACATTAGGTTGCAGCCCCCCCCCCATTAGGTAGGCAGTATGTTCCCCCACATTAGGTTGCAGTCCCCCCCCCCCCATTAGGTTGGCAGTATGTTCCCCCCATTAGGTAGGCAGTATAGTTTCACCACATTAGGTGCAGTATGTTCCCCCATATTAGGCTGGCAGTATAGTTCCCCCCATTAGGATGGCAGTATGTTCCCCCCACATTAGGTTGCAGTCCTGTCCCCCGTCCCCCATTAGGTTGGCAGTATGTTCCTCCACATTAGGTTGGCAGTATAGTTCCCCTCTTCCCCCCCTAAATAATAATAGATAAATCAGGTATCTAAACCCCTCTCATAAAAGTACTTCCAGTCTATGAAAATGGCACAATAATAGGGGAGTGAATTAAAACATAATTTTTACTTGTAATCTACTAAAACACACAGATATTCGTGAGTATATGTAGAATTGAATGTAGGTAAATTATTACCTTTCATTCGACGCAATATAGATAACTGTTAGAATCATAGATAACTTAATGCACAGAGTCATATGAAATGTCACTATCCAAATAAGGCATCTCCATAAGAGGCCCGACGCGTTTCTGACATACAGTCAAATGTCTTCCTCAGGGGCATGAAAGGAGACAGTGACCCACTATAAGTAGTCAGTAAGACTTCATAGCAAAAAGATTCACACGGTAACTACCTAGGTGGCTGATACAGTAGCAACCTAGGTTACAATACTAGTGTGCACGACAGTCTGTTGGCACAATGAGCCCTGAGTGAGCGGGAGTCGCCTCTTAAGGTCCGGTCTGTAGACCCTGAAAAGTAAAAAACATACAATACACATGGTGAGGCTGACTCATCATACCCTCCAGCCTGTAAAGGAAAAATAGGGATCTTTACTCACTGTTAGGCGTCTGCGTCCACACTCGTCTCCAGCGCAAACCCGCTGTGGCGGGAGGAGTGCAATTGTGCCGGCTACTGTGCGCATGGCAGAGCTAGAACGGCATCTGAGCTCATATCCGTTTCCGGCAGGGCAGGTGGAGCTTCGTAGTGACGCGTCTCCCAGCTGACGCCGTAGTTGGAGGACCGTGACCCGCTCGCAGTACAATTCAGTTAACTCTGCCACTGACAGATCGGGCATTCAATATTTGAGACATACATAGCTTCTTAGAAATACTACTGGACGGGGTTTTGAACAGGCATGTGTCACGATCCCGGCTGGTAGGAGGTGGATCCTCTGTGCCAGAGAGGGATTGGCGTGGACCGTGCTAGTGGACCGGTTCTAAGTCACTACTGGTGTTCACCAGAGCCCGCCGCAAAGCGGGATAGTCTTGCTGCGGCGGTAGTGACCAGGTCGTATCCACTAGCAACGGCTCAACCTCTCTGACTGCTGAAGATAGGCGCGGTACAAGGGAGTAGACAAAGCAAGGTCGGACGTAGCAGAAGGTCGGGGCAGGCAGCAAGAATCGTAGTCAATAAGGCAAGCAGGAGGTCAAGTACACGGTATGGATAAACACAGTAACGCTTTCACTAGGCTCTAAGGCAACAAGATCCGGCAGGGAAGTGCATGGACAGAGAACAGATATAGTCTGGGAGCAGGTGGAAGCCAATTAAGCTAATTGGGCCAGGCACCAATCATTGATGCACTGGCCCTTTAAGTCTCAGGGAGCTGGCGCGCGCGCGCCCTAGAGAGCGGAGCCGCGCGCGCCAGCACATGACAGCAGGGGACCGGGACGGGTAAGTGACCTGGGATGCGATTCGCGAGCGGGGGCGTCCCGCTGTGCGAATCGCATCCCCGACGGCCATGACAGTGCAGCGCTCCCGGTCAGCGGGACCGACCGGGGCGCTGCGGAGAGAGAGACGCCGTAAGCGCTCCGGGGAGGAGCGGGGACCCGGAGCGCTAGGCGTAACAGCATGTCTCCAAACATACTCTATGCAGTGTAAAACCCCTGCATTGTAGAGGCTATATATGGTAACTGGCTATTAGTGCAAAAGAAAGACATATATTTTTATGGAATTGAGAAAATGAGTCCATCCCCACGGGGGGGTGATATAGATAACCTACTTCTGCAATGGGAAACCAGATGGATCTATACCTTAGATACAGCTACACCTCGAGGCCTAAATGAACAGCTTTGTTTTACAAGCTATATATAATATGGTCGACTGAGGGGTATTTAGGGGTGCTATTAGGTAGATAGGTGGAGCTGTAGTCAGCTCTTAAGTAATTACACCCCTGTTAGCCTAGGGGTTTCTAGGGTACAACAGTTTAGGTTCCTGTGCAGGACCACCCTTTTTAGGGCGGCCACCCCGCCTAGGCTTAGGGACATAGTGTAGATTATATCCAGGTAACATAAGGTTCCCTAGGCCCCCTTTTTTATCCCACAATGCTCCCTTTTAGGGATCTCCACCTACCCCACTGTCGACCCTATTGCCTCTTGTAAGTGGGAAGAGGGAGTGTAGATCCATTCTGTATGTCTAGGTTATCTATCCTTGCTGTCTGCCTTCTTCGAGTCCTACCACATGCGCCTTTTCAGTCTAACTTATATTCCTATGATGGAAAGAATATCTCCTCATGGGTTAATGTCTAAATATCTAAGTGCATCATCTTCATTAGTTTGTATTTGAACTAATAGCCAGTTACCATATATAGCCTCTACAATGCAGGGTTTTACCCTGCATAGAGTATGTTTGGAGACATGCCTGTTCAAAACCCCATCCAGTAGTATTTCTAAGAAGCCATGTATGGCTCAAATATTGAATGTCCGATACGGCAGTGGCAAAGTTAACTGAACTCCGTTCGCCTGCAGTGTGTTCTGCGAGCAGGTCACGGTCCTCCCACTACGGCGTCAGCTGGGAGACGCGTCACTACGGAGCTCCACCTGCCCTGCCGGAAACGGATATGAGCTCAGACGCCGCTCTAGCTCAGCCACGTGCACAGTAGCCGGCACAATTGCACGGCTCCCTGCCACAGCGGGTTTGCGCTGGAGACGAGCGTGGACGCAGACGCCTAACAGTGAGTAGAGATCCCTATTTTTCCTTTACAGGCTGGAGGGTATGATGAGTCAGCCTCATCATGTGTATTGTATGTTTTTTACTTTTCAGGGTCTACAGACCGGACCTTAAGAGGCGACTCCCGCTCACTCAGGGCTCATTGTGCCAACAGACTGTCGTGCACACTAGTATTGTAACCTAGGTTGCTACTGTATCAGCCACCTAGGTAGTTACCGTGTGAATCTTTTTGCTATGAAGTCTTACTGACTACTTATAGTGGGTCACTGTCTCCTTTCATGCCCCTGAGGAAGACATTTGACTGTATGTCAGAAACGCGCCGGGCCTCTTATGGAGACGACTTATTTGGATAGTGACATTTCATATGACTCTGTGCATTAAGTTATCTATGATTCTAACAATTGTCTATAATGCATCGAATGAAAAGTAATAATTTACCTACATTCAATTCTACATATACTCACGAATATCTGTGTGTTTTAGCAAATTACAAGTAAAAGATATGCTTTAATTCACTCCCCTATTATTGTGCCCTCTTCCCCCCCCCCCCCTCTACTTTTTCAATTTTTTACAATTCCTTACCTGGCCACGCTCCGCAGGCTCAGGTAGTGTGGCGGGTCTTGTGGGCTGTGGGGATAATATGACGAGTGACGTCTCCTGTCGAGTCCTCTATGCTGCGTCAGGGAGGTCACTCCTCATTTCCTGCATCCGGACACAGAACACTTCACTACATCGGCGCGGCAGGAAATGAGTGACGTCCCTGACCCCGCATAGAGGACCCGTCAGGACACGTCACTCGTCATATTATTTACACAGCCCCAAAAACCCGCCGTTTTAAAGTGACCGCGGCCAGGTTGCTTATCTTTAACAAGCAGCCGGCGCTGTGGACACTTTAAAACAGTTGCCCCCCCCTACTGAGCAGCCGGCAGGGGGCCCCCTGGGGGATGGGGGCCCTAGGCAATTGCCTGGGTTGCCCCCCCCTAACGCCGACCCTGAATGTCCCTAGCATAAAATGGCGCAGCAATGGGCGGCGGCCACCACCGCCGCAACACCAGTGCACACAAGGGGAATGACCCACTGGCAGAGCAACCCCAATGCCACTCAAACCAGTCCCAGGGCCGTGCCTCCCCATAGACATGGTGCCGCGGCAGCAACGGAAGCCGCACGGCACCACACCAGCGTAAACAAGGTGTAAACACTCACTTACCATGTGCTCCCAGTCAGACTGGGAGGTTACCAGAAAGAAAGGGGTCCAATGCAGCTTCCTGCTAATTTATATAGGGCTGGGCTGAGATTTTCTCAATAAATGAACCTTCAAAAGCTGATGTTATTTTAGATCACCTATATGCAGAAATATAGAAAGTTCAAAAGGGTTCAAAAACATTCCAGCAACAATGTCTGTATTAAGTTAATGCATTTATATTAAGGTGGGGGCATGGATTTAGCAGCTTTTACTCATTCATATTCATCACTTCATTAGGAACAGTTGGATTCTAGCACAATACCACGTGGTAGCCTCATTATGATCGGCTCTTGGATAATCTGTTAACCTTTCCTCTGCAAAGCAGCATTGGGCAATATGCAGAAATAATTGTGATTTGCGTTTCTTTTTCCACCAGCAGATTGGAGTACAGAGGTGTGGTGCTAGTAAATCTGAAACAGCCACACTTGTTGTCTTCTCCTGAACGACCACATCAAGAGTGTGCCATTGCCATCTTCGCTGCCCTCTGAGTCATACTGGCTTCCATAGTACTTTTAAATGCTGCTTATAAGGACAGACACACAGAGCATTAATTGTTACTTAGCAGGTAGCCAGGTCCTGGTATTGAGTGGTGTAGACTGTTCTTGACTTATGTGCTTTGTTGAGAAACATAGGGCACACAATGCTGCACCAGAATGTAGAAATTTGGATACTCAGATTAGCCCTACGCCAACAGGATAATATTACATTTAGTGACAAAATATTATAACCATACCCTTACTGAATAACACCACCATACAATAAAATCTACATACATGACTAAATAACCCCCATACTGTGGTTGGATATCAACCCAATACCAATGGTAACATGAACATGCTGAGAATGGATAATACCACCATACAGTTACTAAGTAATGCTGCCAAACTGTAACTACATAATTCCATTTTGAGATTGAAAAAAGTGACCATATAATTGTCAGACACCAAGCTGGAGGTGGTTTGCAGAGTATCCCACACAGCACACTGGGTAAAATAATAAAATACCAAGCAGACACCATCACGAGTGCAGACGTTCTCTCTCCCGACTTGGCCCAGACCATCTAGTAGACTTTTTTTTAAGCATGACTCACCTCTGCAGTTCTTATTTTTCTTTATTGTTTTATAAACCACGAAGAGATTACATGTTATTGCATAAAAACTGACAATGTTCACTAGAGATGAGCGAACTTTAGAAAAATTCGATTTGACCGATTTGACGCATTTTCCGAAAAAATTTGGTTCGGTCCGAATTTATTTGCGGTGAATCTGTATTAAAAACGGCTATTTCTGGCCTACAGAGAGCCTCAATAGGGGTGTAGAACAGTTTGCTTTGTTCTAACACACATGGGGAGTGTGCTATGTTAGTGAAATTATACTGTAATTCAGTATGACATGCAGATTACAGTCTTCGCTATTAGAATCACTGCCGCAGAGCATCTGAATGTGGCCGCAGAGAGACCATATGGCTTCAAAATTGAAGAGGGTAAACGGATTTTTTATGTATTCTATTTAATTTAATTTGAATTTATTTACTTTTTTCTGTACCCATTCTGGTGAGCACCCATTCTGGTGAGCATTGAGCTGGCGGTTCACCGCGGGGTGAGCTACCACCTGTTCGAGCCCATGCCACTCACCGCTCCCCTTCCCCCTTCCTCCCACTGTCTTACTCTTTTGTTGAACTGCAAATGTTTTATTTAATCAGTATTGGTTCGTTGTGATCGCTCCAACCTGTTTCATTGGATTCTTGTGGTAATTCCACAGCTACTATATGACATCGACAACTTGTAATAGTTTTTTTTTTAAACCTGTTGTGTTTTATTTTATTTTTTTTTACTTTACTGGACAGTCTTAGTTGTGGAAGCTGTCTTACAGACGGAGTCCATTACTAAGCCGGGCTTAGCGTTAGCCACAAAAACAGCTAGCGCTAACCCCCAATTATTACCCCGGTACCCAACGCCACAGGGGTGCTGGGAAGAGCCGGTACCAACAGGCCCGGAGCGTCAAAAATGGTGCTCCTGGGCCTAGGCAGTAACAGGCTGGCGTTATTTAGGCTGAGGAGGGCCAGTAACAATGGTCCTCGCCCACCCTGGTAACGTCAGGCTGTTACTGTTTGGTTGGTATTTGTCTGAGAATAAAAATAGGGGGGACCCTATGTGTTTTTTTTTCAATATTTAATGATTTATTTTTAAAAAAACGCATAGAGTCCCCCCTAATTTTATTCTCAGCCAAATACCAACCAAACAGTAACAGCCTGACATTACCAGGGTGGGCGAGAAACATTGTTACTGGCCCTCCCTAGCCTAAATAACGCCAGCCTGTTACCGCCTAGGCCCAGGAGCGCCATTTTTGATGCTCCGGGCCTGTTGTTACCGGCTCTTTCCGGCACCCCTGTGGCGTTGGGTACCTGGGGGTTAGCGCTAGCTGTTATTGTGGCTAACGCTAAGCCCAGCTTAGTAATGGACTCCGTCTATAAGACAGCTTTCTCTACTAAGCCTGTCAAGTAAATTAAGGAAAAAACACAACAGGTTTTAAAAAATTTTTATTACAAAAAACACTACCCCAAAAGCCCTCTTTAACCACTTTATTAAAATCAAACAAAGAAAAACGCTGGTCATCGAAGTAGTCCACCGAATCCGAAGGAGTCCACAGGATACACGGATCTGAAATGAGAAGAAAGTAAAAAAAAAAAAAAATGGGTTAGTACATTTATTATCACCTGCTCACACATCTCCCGCCCCGCACGACTACAACTGCCAGCATGCCCTTACAGTAAGGACATGCTGGGGGTTGTAGTTGTGTGGTGCAGGAGATGTATGGGCAAGTGACAAGCTTGTCTCCTGCCCCCAGCTGCAGGACTACAACTCCCAGCATGCCCTTACAGTAAGGTGGGGCGGAGGCCGGGCACAGTGTTTCCCAACCTGTGAGTTATAGTTTTGCAACATCTGGAGGCACCCTGGTTGGGAAACACTGTTTTAGGCGAGTGTTTCCCAACCAGGGTGCCTCCAGATGTTGCAAAACTACAACTCCCAGCATGCCTGGACAGCCAAAGGCTGTCCAGGCATGCTGGAAGTTGTAGTCTTGCAACATCTGGAGGCACCCTGGATGGGAAACACTGTTTTAGGGCTTCGGCAACTTACTGGCTTCCGTAGGATCCAGCGCCGCACGACATTGCCGCAAGACACTGCCGCGCGACAGTGCCGCCCGACGATCTCTGTCACCGATCGTCGCTGGAGCCTCGGAAGGGTAAGTGAACATCTTCGCCGGTCCCCTTCAGCTGTTTAGTTTTGCAACAGCTGGAGAACTACAGTTTGCAGACCACAAACCAGTGGTCTGCAAACTGTGGCCCTCCAGCTGTTTCAAAACTACAACACCCAGCATGCCCTGACAGCCAAAGCCTTTGGCTGTAAGGGCAGGACCCCGGGCTGACATTACAGTGCAGCCGCCCCGGGCTCCTCATACTACCTCCCCGCTACCCTCACTTATGGGGACACTGATATACATCCACCCCTTGTCTCCCGCTTGCGCCGCTCAGCTCCCACTGCTACAAGACTACAACTCCCAGCGTGTCCTCACTGTAAGGGCATGCTGGGACTTGTAGTCTTGCAACAGTTAGCAGACAGATGGGAGTTGTGTGGTGCTGGCAGGTGAGAGGTGATGTAAATCACTGCAGTGTCCCTGTAGCGAAGTGAGGGTAGTGGGGAGAAAGTATGTCGGAGCCCAGGCGGCAGTAGCTTTTCCTGCTCCATGTTGGAGCTGGAGTAAATTTAGTCAACTTTTATGGCCGTTGCGACTGTTTATTGCGCAGCTGCGACTGTCGCAGTTAATAAATACCTGACCACTGCAAGTCAAAAATGCAAACTAGCGTAAATCAAGTGGGAAAAAAAATTTACTTTCTAGCTCTTGCTAGAGAAAGTCGCACGAAAAATAGGGTAGACACAATTGCGACAATTTAGTGCCAAAAATAGTCAGGAAAAAATTACTATACCCCTAAGTAAATGCCCCTCATAGTCACCACCAACTGTCTTTTGCTGGCTTTCTTGCTCTTGTAGGTACAATAGTGTATGTAGTCATTGGCTATCCTCGTATGTACTCACTGTACTGTACATTTAGCAACCTGCCCAGCCTTAAGTTGAGTGACAAAACACACATGCATCACCACATGCTGTACTGCACATTCCTTTGGCAGGAAAGCAATGATGCACACAGTACTGTGCATGTATAGCACCTCGTTTAGACTTGTCTAAATAGCACCAGCCTGATGTACCTGCCACAAAGTCGTAATAAACTTATCTTTGCAAAATGTAATAATAGGTAGAGCCTTTATGCATTAGAATAATTTTTTCAGCACATCCCATTCACTTTTTTGCCAGATGTTACCCATCCCTTGACACTCACCATTACCAATGATAATCATTGTTATTGACTATTTTATTTTTAAAATTATCTTTCTGGCTTTGGCTGAAAAACTGCAGTGGCAGTTTTCCGAAAAATGCCAGAAAAAAAAAAACTAGCCTAAGGCAGCTGCACTTTGCTTACCCTGTACGCTGTGTATCATAACACATTGCTTAAAGAGTAATCACAGAGCTGTGCGCCATAGAAGAGAAGTTCTGCATTGCTCATTGAAATAATGGACAATTGGACATTATGTCACACTAAACTCCAAAAATGGGCTGGACAAAATTATTGTCCCTTTCAAAATTGTGGATGAATAAGATTGAGTAAAGAATGTGATGCTCCTTTTAACTCACCTGGGGCAAGTAACAGGTGTGGGCAATATAAAAATCACACCTGAAAGCAGGACTTGAGAATCAAAATTGCTGAAAAATATCAACAGTCTAAAGGTTACAAGTTCATCTTCAGAGATCTAGATTTGCCTTTGCCCACAGTGCGCAACAAGAAGTTTGCATCACATAGCACTGTAGCTAATCTCCCTGGGCATGGAGGGTAGAGAAAAATGTATGAAAGTTGTCGACGCAGGCTAGTCCGGATGATGCATAAGCAGCCCCAAACAAGTTCCAAACATATTCAAGCTGTCCTGCAGGCTCAGGGAGCATCATTGTCAGCGCGAACTATCTGTCAACATTCTAATGAAACAGAACGCTATGGCAGGAGACCCAGGAGGACCCCAATGCTGACACAGAGACATGAAAAAGCAAGACTATATTTTGCCAAAATGAACTTGAGTGAGACAAAATCCTTCTGGGAAAACGTCTTGTGGACAGATGAGACCAAGATAGAGCTTTCTGGTAAAGCACATCATTCTACTGTTTACCGAAAACAAAATGAGGCTTACAAAGAAAAGAACACAGTACATACAGTGAAATATGGTGGAGGTACAATGATGTTTTGGGATTGTTTTGCTGGCTCTGGCGCTGGATGCCTTGAATGGGTGCAAGGCATCATGAAATCTGAGGATAACCAAAGGATTTTGGGTCGCACTGCACAGCTCAGTATCAGAAAGCTGGGTTTGCGTCCAAGATCATGGGTCTTCCAGCAGGACAATGACCCCAAACATACGTTAATAAGCATCCAGAAATGGGTGACAACAAAGCGCTGGAGAGTTCTGAAGTGGCCAGCAATGAGTCCAGATCTAAATCCCATTGAACACCTGTAGAGAGATCTTAAAATTGCTGTTGGGAAAAGGTGCCCTTCCAATAAGAGAAACCTGGAGCAGTTTGCAAAGGAAGAGTGGTCCAACATTCCGGCTGAGAGGTGTAAGGAGCTTATTGATGGTTATAGGAAGCAAATGATTTCAGTTATTTGTTTCAAAGAGTGTGCAACCAAATATTAAGCTAAGGGCCAATAATTTTGTCCAGCCCATTTTTGGAGTTTGGTGTGACACTATGTCCAATTTGCTTTTTTTCCTCCCTTTTTTGGTTTAGTTTCAATACACACAAAGGGAATAAACATGTGTATAGCAAAACATGTGTTACCGCAATCCTTTTCTGTGAGATATACTTCATTTCCTCAAGGTGTGCCAACAGGGGTGCCAACATTTACGGCCATTACTGTATCTACCAGTTGCTATTACCTAGTACATACCTTCCAGGGAGCATTACCTACTCACCAGGGGAAATTACCTGATATTTACCATTGGCATTACCTAGCTATCGACTGCAGGCATCTACCTAATTAGGAGGATTACCTATCTACCTACCTACTGGGGGGATTATCTACATTCCTACTGGAGGAATTCCAAACCTGCCTACTGGGGGAATCTATCTAATGGGGCAAATTATCTATTTGAGGCTGTTACCCTCTCTGCTAGTTACATTTCAGATTTTTTTTCCAGTAAGTTCAGTCAGTATCTGCTGTTTTTAACAGGATCCAGAAAAATAGCACATTTAAAAACATGGAAAATCATATGTAAAATTGTAGTTTATTCATCTGGTATTGACTTCCTTCACACAGTTGACCATTAACTCCTTAAGGACACAGGACGTTAATGTACGTCCTGGTGCTTTGGTACTTAATGCTGTACATGATGCGAACACTGGAGCAGTGCTCGCATTATGCACGGCAGGTCCCAGCTGCTATCAGTGATCATACTGATGTCCGCCATTACTCCTTCAGATGCTGTGATCAATACAGATCACGGCATCTGCAGCAATGCAGGCGTTCTGATGGATGACCGGATCGCCCGCGGCACGGCTGCGGGGCTCCGATCATCCAACATGTCGGCCGGAGGTCACCTCACCAGCTCCATCCGTCATCCTGGCGTCTTCTTCTCTGGTCTGACATTCAGCATACAAGAGAAGAAGATCACCTATGATACTGATCAGTGCTTTGCCTATGCTTGCACTGAACAGTACACCCTGTTCCAAATTATTATGCAAATTATATTTTTCTCATTTACCTAAATAATTGATGTAAATAACAGTCAGCATAATTCTCATGTTTTCAACTATTAAGAGTACAATTCAAATTTTATTGAACAAACCTCCCAATGATTAGTATTAGTAGTATCAGTATTTTTTTAAACATAAAAAACTTACAACGCACTGTTCCAAATTATTATGCACAATGGAGATTTAGCAAAACCAGTCCAGAGGAAAAGTTGCCCATAATAACCAATCAGCTCGCTTCTTTCATTTTTCAGGTTTAAATAATTTTTATTGGATTTTCTTTGAGAAATTTACAACAAAGGAAAGATTGGCCAAAGAAAACAACGTGGCCAAGGAACAATACATAACAAATATAACACAGTTATATAAATATTACTAAAGCAATCATCGCTGTATGTAGAAATATTAATTTGCAGAATCATGTCTTTGGATGTTGCGGATATTAACAAGGCCTCTGCAAAATGAAAGAAACAATCTGATTGGTTGCTATGGGCAACTGGGCAACTTTTCCTTTGCACAGGTTTTGATAAATTTCCCCCAGTAAGTTTCAAAACACTTTATAGGTTGTAAAGAACTGAAAATTGTTATTTGTTGTGTTTGCAGCATATTTAATGAAATCAAAAGCTATTTCAATCAAACTTTTAACAACATTTTAACTTTTTAAACATTGTGACAGTTCACGTTACATTTAAACAGAGATCCCCTTATTTGATCTTGCATTGATTGAACTTGTGAGTTTCTGCTTGAATTTGTTTGCAAGATATCAGAAAAGCCTCCCAGAGCTCGCATTTGGATGTAAACTGCCTCCCACCCTCATAGATCTTTTGCTTGAGGATGCTCCAAAGGTTCTCAATAGGATTGAGGTCGGGGAGGATGAAGGCCACACCATGACTTTCTCTCCTTTTATCCCCATAGCAGCCATTAATGCAGAGGTATTCTTGGCAGCATGAAATGGTGCATTGTCATGCATGAAGATGATTTTATTACGGAAAGCATAGTTCTTCCTTCTGTACAAGGAAAGAAAATGGTCAGTCAGAAACTCCACATACTTTGCAGAGGTCATCTTTACACCTTCGGAGACCCTAAAGGGGATGACCACCTCTCTTTCCATGATTCTGGCGCAAAACATGACTCCACCACCACCTTGCTGAAGTCGCAGCCATGTTAGAACAGGGTGACCGTCCACCAACTATCCACTACACCATCCATCTGGACCATCCAGAGTTGCACAGCACTCATCAGTGAACAGGACTATTTAAAAATTAGTCTTCATGTATTTTCCTGCCCATTTTTCTGAGCATTGGTTAGTGGTGGCCGAATAGAAGGTTTATGCACAGTTGTAAGACTCTGGAGGACTCTACACCTTGATGTCCGTGGGACTCCAGAGGCACCAGCAGCTTCAAATATCTGTTTGCTGCTATGTAATGGTATTTTAGCAGCTGTTCTCTTAATCCGATGCATGGATCTGGCAGAAATCTTCCTCAATTTATATGCACAAACCGGTCGGTGCTCTGAATCAGCCACAAATCTCTTAATAGTGCGATGATCACACTTACATTTTCATTAAATATCTAATGTTTTCATACTTAGTCCTAGGCATTGAACTATTTCACTCTTTTCGGCATCAGAGAGATCCTTTTTCTTCCCCATATTGCTTGAAAATGGTGCTCTGCTTAATATTATATATTTAATTTTGCTTAATAATATATATAAATATATATATATATATAATAATGTGGAACAACCACCTTTAGTACTTTTTCCTTAAATTGGGCTCACCTGGCAATATAATTATCACAGGGGTCCGAGATTGTTTTCAATTATCAAAAGAGACCTGAGACACAATGTATCCATGAGTTAAACTGAAAAACAAAATATTTAATCTTTGTGACATTTAAATATCATTTGAATAATAATTTGGAACAGAGTGTATGAGCAATCTAAAGATTGCTATAAATAGTCTCCTATGGGGACATAAAAAATGAAAAAGAAATTGTACAAAAAATGTGATAAACATATTTGGCATCGCCGTGTGCGCAAATGTCCAAACTATAAAAAATGTATATTAATGATCCTGCACAGTGAACAGGGTAAACATAAAAAAAAAAGTCCAAAATTACTGCTTTTCAAAAAAATTTAAAAAGCGATTAAAAAGTGACGTATTTGTAACAGTGGTACCGATAAAAACTACAGATCACGGAGCCAAAAATGAGCCCTCATAAAGCCCTGTATACGGAAAATTTTTAGAGTGATAGTTTAAAAAAAAAAAAATGAAGTACAATAATAGTAAAGCATGTAAACATGGGTATAATATCAATTATATTGACCCACAGAATAAAGAAAACATGTCATTTATACCGTAAAGTGTACAGCATGAAAACAAAACCTATCATACTTTGCAAAATTGCGATTTTCTTTTCCATTTCCCCACACAAATAATATTTTTTGGGTTGCACCATACATTTTATGGTAGAATGAGTGATGTAATTGTAAAGGACAATTGTTCGCACAAAAAAAAAAAAGCTCCCATATAGGTCTATGGATGGAAATATAAAAAGGTTTTTAGAAGACGAGGAGTAAGAAACGAAAATGCAAAAATAAAATTGGCTGTGTCCTTATTAGTGTTGGGAGTGAATATTCGCATTTCGAATTTTTATCACAAATATCGCAAATTCGCGAATATTGTGAATATATTCGCTATATATTAAAAATTACGAATATTCCCTTTTTTTGCATATTCGCATATTCCTTCTTTTAACTTGTGGGCCATTTAGAATGATGCAAATACACTTGTCAGAGGTTATTAACAACATCCCTAGCAACCAATAGTAAAGTTGCCCACCCCCTCACTGTTTTCTTCCTCGAATATGTGAATATGCGAATATAACATATGCGAATATAATGAATCCGCAAAATTCACGAATATAGGACGAATATTCATCTATATATTCGCAAAATATTGCGATTTCGAATATGGCCAATGCCTGTCCTTATGGCCTAAATGTGCTGTGTCCTTAAGGGGTTAAGCAGGGTCTTTTTTCTAAATGTTTTACATCCATATTTAAATCATTATTGTAATGTAAATAAAAAAAATTGACCTCAGGTAATACAAGCTGCCTTTTCTGTGCAGCTTTTTTCCAAGTTGCTTTCAGTTATATTCCTTACCCTTTAGTAACTAAGGTAATTTTTGCATGAACAATCAAAATAATTTTAACATTTAAATTTTAGTAATCATGTTTACATTTTATTAAGTTGTAACATTTTTCTTTACTTAGTTTTTCTAGATCCATTCAACATTCAAGGACTTTTGTATGTCCACTTCACATTTCATTAAAGATCCTCCCTCTCTTCCAAATTACTCCAGGCAAATGTAGGCCAAACATTTATATAGGCAAACTGATGTATGCCAGGGCTCCGACTCTTTCCTGATGCCAGATGTTTGGAGAGAGAAATTATTCAGTTGGTCTTCTAAATGGCTTATTCCACTCTCCCCAGTAAGACCCCAAGCACTCTCAGCTGAGATGAGTATGCAAGTGTATTGGCGAGGAAATAGACGTTGTTTGCTAAATGCTTTATGAAGTTTAAAGGAGTAGTCCAGTGGTGAACCCAGTGGTGAACAACTTATCCCCTATCCTAAGGATAGGGGATAAGTTTGAGATCGCGGGGGTCCGACCGCTGGGGCCCCCTGCGATCTCCTGTACGGAGCCCCGACAGCCCGCGGGAAGGGGGCTTGTCAACCTCCGCACGAAGCGGCGGCCGACACGCCCCCTCAATACAACTCTATGGCAGAGCTGAAGAACTGCCTTCGGCAATCTCCGGCTCTGCCATAGAGATGTATTGAGGGGGCGTGTCGGCCGCCGCTTCGCGCGGAGGTCGACACCCACTATCTGGCCGGAGAGCCTGGCCCACGTACAGGAGATCGCAGGGGGCCCCAGCGGTCGGACCCCCCGCGATCTCAAACTTATCCCCTATCCTTAGGATAGGGGATAAGTTTTTCCCCACTGGACTACCCCTTTAAGGCAAACTTTAGAACTGGTTAAAAAAATATATATTTTTTTTAATCTTCCTTTGTATATGTCCTTGCCATAAAACTTTTTCTTTCAGCTTTTTTCTGGTAATATTTTAAATCTAAATTCACATAATGTTTGATGAAATTTTAGTGGATTAATCTAGTCAGTTTGGAATAATATATATTTTAACTGCAAACAATGTGATATGTACATTTTTTAGATTTATTAGATTTGTTCCTTTGCCTTATCGTTTTCTTGGTAGCTGAAAAGAAGCATTCTATTTTAATCTCTTTTGCTTTAACATTTCTGGTACTTGATTCCTCCGGAATTTGATATGTCTACATTATCACAGACAATGTAGTAAGTTAGCCTTTTCTTTACTGCATTTAGAGGATTGGGGTGTATTTACACCTACAGTACCCTGCACATATTTGATGCGCAGGATTTGAAGCTTCAGATTTCAATGTAAACAAAATGACTGAACACAGCTTCAAAGCCTGCGCATATATATGCACAGGATACTGTTTGTATAAATAGACCCTTAAGGGCATAACAAATTGTACATTCTTTTACTATTATGCAATACAATTTTAATATTATGCAAATTAAAAGTTTTGATTGTTCCATGTAAAATCAGTTATCTCTCTATACCTCATTTATTATATATTAATAATGCAGACCCCTGTGTACTTGAGCCAGCCCACGTGTTCTCTCACTTGACCTGATGAATGTGTATGCAGCAATGTATACAATACCTTTTCCATCACCGCTCACTTTATATCTGCAGAAGTCTTATGTTAAAAGTCTTAAAGTGGTATCCAAAGGATAGGGGATAAGATGTTAGATTGCTGGGGTCCCGCCGTTGGCCAACAGCAGCGGCGTCTGGAACAAGGTAGCTTGCAGCTTCCGCGTTTGTGATGTCATGCCATGGCCCCTTCATTTAGGTCTATGGGAGGGGGTGTGACCACTAGTACATAGCCGTCGCTCCTCCTCCGATAGACGGGAATGGAGGGGGCATGGCAGCTGGCATCGCCAATCATCGTGCACAGAGCAGGGTTTCTTCTGTGCACCAAATGACAGGGGGCCGCAGCAGAGATTGTGGGGGTTCCCATCGGCGAGACCCCTGCGATCTAACATCTTATTCCCTATCCTTAGGGAATGTGAATATTCCTGATTAGCGATAGCTCCCTGTTTCTGGTCCATGGGGACTTTGTGTCTACTGGAGGTTCTGGGAGATTATGCTATATTCCTGTATGTTCCTAAAGTCTGTTGACTTATCCATTTTACTGTCTGGTGTTTTGAACTTTAAGTTTATTAGTTCTTGATTTCAAAACTTTGGAGTTCTGTACATGACTACTGATCTATAGTGTCTTCTGTTCACGACCCCAGATCTATAGTGTCCTCTGTTCATGACCACTGAGTGCTCTGTTCATGTCCGCTGATCTATAGTGTCCTCTGTTCATGACTGCTGATCCATAGTGTCCCCTGTGCTGCTCACTGATCTGTGTCCTCTGAACTTAATCTGTTATAGAGTTATGTACCTGTTATGTTTCTGGTTTGTGACCGACTATTTATTAGTAGGTGTTTTTATTAGGCCCCTGCACTTTAGCTCATGGAGGGACCAGCGCCCTGTTGTCGATCCACCGTGTAGGGTGGATGGGCAAGTAGGCATGGAGAGCGGTTTTAGGGTCAGTTTAGGGCTTACTCTCCCTTTCCCCCTGGTCAGTCCCTGACACCTGGAAACCATCCACCATGCAACTGACCATCCAGCCAGGCCAGATCCAATAGCAAATACATCCAATGTAACACCACACAAGGAGGCTTAGGATAATGTTCAAGATTTGTTCTTTATTTGTTCCCCTTCAAATGTTAAATTTCTGCAAAAGGTGCCTTAATAAAGGTCCTGAGGTACCTAAGTACCAGGACACCAGGATGTACATTTACATCCTGTGTCGTTAAGGAGTTAAATAAGAAGCTGAGGCCAGTTTTTAACTTTAGAAGAGTCACAGTCTGATTTTGTAAATAATTAAAATCCCTACCTACAAACAAAAATCCATGCTGCTATCTTATTGTGGGCATACACACATAATGTTATATGGGGCATTTTTGAAATTACAAGTAAAAGCTAAAATCTACCTAAATTATGTCACTTACCATATTGCAAATACTATTGTGTCTTTTATTGCAAATAGTACTACCACCTTCTTTATTTAAACCCTTACAGACATAAAAAAATGTGCTAAAACTTTTGTCTTTATATCTTACATAAATTATCTTATATATAACTAATATAATTGCCACAGGCAGCTAGTTTACTGTTCATCAGTAGATCTGTCGCGGCAAACACCAAGGCCTAGCATAGATTACAATATGGGGTGCTCATCAGATCACTGGACCACCAATTACATGTGGCAAAACTGTATAAATTATACCATCACTATTGATTGCAGCATTTAAACAGTTAAATTATCAGCATCAGGGTAATCTCCAATGTCGGTCACTACTGGCTGGTATCAGCTGCAGATAGCGACCAGCACCCACCAGGTATTATCGACTGAGCCCACTTTACACTCATCCAGTCCCCAGCCACTTTTCACGTATCTTTTTTCACATTGTTCAAGTAATCCAAATATGTATCACAAGATGACTACCTCAGAAAAAAATACTAGGAGAAATAAAAGAAATATACAGAGTGCGCTTCTAGTGTAGCACTCCACTGTATGAACAAGAACAGGTTAACACCTTAAATTGTGCTACCCAGAATATTTTCATAGGCATATCACAGTCAAATCAAACGGGTCAGAAGCCATGTGATTCCACCAAACTTCAATATGGAGTCAGAAAATGTAAGAGTAATGGCAAAGAAAAAATAGCTCTCCGATCAATATTCCATATCACCACTCCCCCCCCCCCCCCCCAAGTAGTCATGGAGTGTAAGGTGTAATTGTCAGTTCGTGACACCAGGGCACCATTAACCTACACAGTCCAAGGTTTAAATAGCTTCTCCTGTGCCAGACACTGAGTATTGAATACACTGATGCAAGGTTATGGATAACTATGTTTACTTTGGCTGAAAGTAGCAGCTTGAAACAATACAGTCCCTTGTGCAGATGGATGGGCAGAGTGGAACCCAGGGAGCCTGTCGCCTTGTTGGAAGTTGTAGTTGCTGTTGAATGCAACTTTAACAACTTAGGGATGCAGGCTGTACGGTTATGCCCCTTTTCCCGAGTCCTTAAGGACTCATGGCGTACCTGTATGCCCTGAGTCCCATTACTGGGGTTTAAAGCGTTCTCACCAGCAGAAAACGGTTCAAACCCCATGGGTCCCGACTGCTATCAGCAGCCTGGACCCAGGGTTAATGCCAGGCACTGCCGATTGGGCAGATGCCTGGCATTAACCCTTTAGACGTCGCTATCAATGTTTACCACGGTGTCTAAAAGGAAAGTAAAACTATCCCAGGAGCTCAGCGGAGCTGATCGGGGCTATCGCAACAAAATTGTGATGTCCTGATCACTTACTGGACGACGGGAGGGTCCTCACCTGTCTCCTCGCAGTCCGATCGGTCGTCTGCTGCTCCATGCCTGCTCAGCAGGCTGGAGCAGCAGAGCGCTGATAACACTGATCAATGATATGCTATGGCATAGCATTGATCAGTATATGCATGTTATAGCCCCCTATGGGGACTAAAAAAAAGTAAAAACTGTATTAAAAAAGTTAATAAATGTGAATAAGCCCCTCCCCTAATGAAAGTTTGAATCCCCCCTTTTCCTATTTTTTTAATAAAATAATGTAATACAAAAAAATCATATGTGGTACCACCACATGCGTAAATGTCCGAACTATTAAAATATAAGGTTAGCCAAATCGCAAGGTCGATGGCGTACATGTAAAAACATACCAAAAGTCCAAAATTTTGCATTTTTGGTCACTTCATATACCATAAAAATATTAATAAAAAGCAATCAAAAAATCACATCAAAACAAAAATGTACAGATTAAAACTACAGACCACAGCACACAAAAAATGAGCCCTTACATAGCCCCATATGCAGAAAAATAAAACAGTTATAGGGGTCAGAAAATGACAATTATAAATATACTAATTATGGTGCATGTAGTTATTATTTCTTTAAAGTAGTAAAATAAAATAAAACTTACATACATTGGGCATCCTTAAAACTGTATGGACCTACAGAATAAAGATAAGTTGTCGTTTTTACCGAAAAGTGCACTGGGTAGAAACGGAAGCCCTAAAAATTTGCAAAATGGCTTTTTTTTTCATTTAACCACACAAATAATTTTTGTTTTTGTTTCGCCGTAGATTATGTTATAAAATAAGTAATGATTGATAAGGTGAAAATGGGCTGAGTCCTTAAGGGGTTAAGATTATTAGCAGCACAAGCTGACTTGAAATACTCGACTGACTGATTGAAGAAGAGATTTTCCCCAAGAGCTTTGCTTACAACCAGGCTTTGACAATTCACCTGAGCACCTTGATCTTTTCCTGAGATTTCATGAGATTTGGCGGCTGTGGAATTTTGTAGTTTTCTTCTCCCAAGGCTTCTCCTCAGCTTGCTAGCTGGAACGCACTCTCCTTCTCCTCCAAACTCCCTTACTAGACTGCTAACTCACAACTGAACTCTCCTCCCCCTACACTACATAAGAGCTAGGTTTGGGGGTCTCCCATTGGGGCATCAGGGTCACCTGGTCACTCTGCCACAATCCCTTAAAGGTATAGTGCATAAATTAACACACAACATGACACAACAATATTTTACATTATTACAGGTTAGACAATGGAGCAGCGGGCCCAACACATCGACATCAGGAATGCCCGAGCCAATCTTTAGCTCACAGGACAGCCCTTTGGTGTTGAGACACAACAGAGTATGTAACTGCCTGACGTAGGGTCCTGCCTAATGAAAGGTTCTTTACAGACCAGTGTTGCATTAAGTGGAATTAATTGTTTCTTATTTTATATTTTTCTGAATGTACTCTTAGTTATGCCACTGCTTGGTGTTCATTGAGTATGCATGCAGTTCCACTTTCTGTATAAATGACAATACAAGGGAGTGGTGGACCAAAAGAAATTGTAACTTCTAGCTAAATTCAAGAAAAGATAAGAGTGGTCCCATTTGTATGGATCACACCTTCCTCACTAAGAAGAGTAGTATAATTTACTACTGCTACAATGTTGACCACTGTCATTATATTTTTCCGTGCATTTTAAGGAACCATAAGCCACTTTAAAACATGCTGTAATTCTTAGAAATTATCCCTGAGAAAGTTTTGCCCATTTTTGGAAGCAGGACAAGGCTATGCTACTACAGTTGGTATTAAGTGAATTTAACCCTCAGCCTTATGGAGCCTATGAATAATTAATTATACGTTAGGCACATTTTTCATGCCCCCACTATCTGGGAATTTAAAGATAAATGTATCTTTAAAAATTAAACAATTGTTTAAATAGGCATTGTCATTATAAAAAAAAACTTTTGTTATAGAGACATATCAAAAGTTTTCTTAGTTGGGGTCTGAAGATTCAGACTCTGACCGATTAATAGAAGGAGCCAATAGGAGTGCACCCTTAGCATGTTCCCACTTGGCTCTGTGTTATTTAATGAGATGGTTTCATAAATCAACCCTATAGGACTGTCTTGCTCCCATAGATGCAGGTGCTGACTTCCACAGAGCGATGGGTAGATTGCAGCGCCGACCAGGAAAGGACACGTCCAGTGAGTAGAAAGGATTTATTCAAATTTATTTGAATAAATCCTTTCTACTCACTGGACGTGTATTTTCCTTGTCAGCGCCGCAATCTACCCATCGCTCTGTGGAAGTCAGCACCTGCATTATTGTAAAAGGTCGGGGAGGCTGCAGACCAGGTCTATATACTCACCCAAGCTGACCATTGTTTGTGAGTTCACACAACCGCCTCTGGTAAGAGTTTCTCACATTATTGGTTTGAACCTTACACAGGCGATTTTACTCTATGGAGCACTCTTACATCTTATTTTTGCTCCCATAGACACAGACCTTTTCAAATGGTTGGGTAGGGTCTGAACAATCAGACCTCGACCAGTAAAAAAAAAATGTTGATGTGTCCCTGGGACATAGAAGATGTTTTCTAACTAGTATTTCTCATTTCCAGAAAGCAAATATCTGCTTTCCTACATTGCTGCTCTGAATCATGAACAGTTTGCATTATTTTAGGCATGTAATGAACTGGGCCATGTGACATATGCAGTAGTCTGTGCAAGAGGGGGGAAGAGATAAGCTGTATACTTACTATACTATAATTTTTCTGATACTGAAGACCTTCAGAAATCTGTCCATCCATTAAAAAGCACAAAACTGGAACATATCTACCTGATTCCCCTTTAAAAAAGCCATAAGATCAAAATGTACATGGGGTACAATGGAACATGCAGACAATAGACATGGGTAAGGACCTTTTACATTGCACAATTAGGCAGTTTGATTTATGTTCCTCTTAATAGGGTTAATGTGTATATATATATATATATATATATATATATATATATATATACATGTTTCTATGAGTGTACTTATTTAGTGAGGTCTACCATGGCTATAGGTTTACTCTAAATATACAGAGGAGAATGTTTATTGTTATTAGAGAATTGAAATATTGGCCCTGATTTACAAAGAATGGAGTTTAGTTTTCTTTGTGAGTTTTAATTCCCTACAAGAAATTGCAGTTTTTTTAAAATATATCCCCCATTGTGTGTTTGTTGGACATATCTATCTAAGTAGCAGGCAGAGTATGTGCTGCAATGCCAAATGTGGGGCCAGTTCCATTATTAAGAGGGTTAATCAGAGATAATATGAGGGGAAACACACAAAGGGTTAAACATTTTCATTTTCTGCACTCCCTGTTGAAGATTGTCATGGCGGAGTAGCTATGTGGCCCCATGGTTGAATATCTGATAATCTCTATATTTAATCAGAAGTCACAAGCTGTTTGCCCAAATCTATGGTAATGTTGGACTTAATACACATGATTTAAATTGATGTAACATCTTACTACATTTCTGTAAAGGGACCATTGATTCTCTTACAGACCTATACAGTTTCCATATTGAATTGACCTGCCTGTTTGGCACAGTGCCATTCTATCAAGATTACTGTAGAAGTAAAATTGTTTACAGATGTAACCTATTTCACCTTCCCCTCAGAAATAACAACATTTTTGCTTGTGACAGCTGTAACTCCATATCTGCAGAGACTATATGCAACAAATGCCTTCCAGCAATCTGTGGAATTTTGTGACAAACTTTGTGACATCAATTTTGGCTCAAACTATATAAACATGCAAGAAAACATTTCCACTTAATAATTTGTATCTTATTTCTCTAGGCACTACATTTTTCAATTCCTTTGTAATCATGTGATATGCCTAGCAATGCTTTTATTAGCATTTATTTAGCATTTTAATCTACTGTATCACTATCTCTATGATTGCTGATGTGATTACTATGCAGCATTAGTTGGATTTTTTTCTTTTTATTATCAACATTGACATCAATATCGCTTTGGAAATAAATTCAAGTGACTTTATCCTACGCTAATGTCAATCCCAAAACCCAAAATAGAATCGCTCAAAAACAAATCATTTCTAATTTAATTTAAACACGTATATTTAAAAAAAAATCTTTTAGCAAGCAAGTTAGTACATTATTTGTTGTCATTGACTGGCTGAATCTTTCACTGCATTACAAGAAAAATATCTGTTATGATATATTCCAAATTATAATAAACTTTTATATTCTTTTTTCTGCTGTATTTGCAATTTTTTTCTCATACAAAATCCAATCTGAGCAACAAGAATGTGAAGAAATTCATCAGATCTTACTGGTTTGTGTTTGTTATGGGTTTTGTAATGACTCCTCCAGAATTTAACTTGAAAAACAAATTAGAAAATAATGACAATTGGTATGGCCCAAAGAAACATGAGAAAACACAAAATAAAGCTTTGAAATAATCATTCCATTTATTTATGCTAAAGATTTATTCAAAATCAGTATTACCCACATGAAAAAATATTCTCCCACTCCCTCCCCAAATCTCTAAACTGGTTGCACCATTTTAAGCAGTGACAATGGCCATTAATTTCCTATTGTAAACCCGACCTGTTTTGTCGTGTTGTGCGCCAGAAAAGTAAAAAACCCGACCAACTCTCTATTTTACTGAGAAAACCTTAAACAAAAAGGGGCGTGGCCATCAGGGAAAGGGGGAGTTGTTACCAAAAAGGGGTGTTCCCCTGGCAATTATGAAAAATCACAACATATTTACTAAGGTTTCCACAAAAAAATGTGGTGGATTTGAGCTCTGGAAAACCCACAGCTCAGAGGATGTGTTAAAAAAAAAAAAAAAAAACGTAGGTAAAAGTGCTAAATGTAGGGAAACCTTAGTAAATACTGTGGAAAAATATCTGTCAGGGAAAAAACATACACACAAAGAAAACTACACTCCACTCAGGGCCAATGGGGGAGATTTACCAAAACCTGTCCAAGTTGTCCAATTGTCCACAGCAACCAATCAGATTGCTTCTTTCATTTTGCAGAGGCCTTGTTAGAAATGAAAGAAGCGAGATGATTGGTTGCTATTGGCAACTGGCTAACTTTTCCTCTGGACAGGTTTTGATAAATCTCCCCCAATATGTGCAAATTTTATTTCACTGTTACTAGGAATAATTGGTTTAATTCAGCTTCAATGGATGATTTTCAATCATGATATGACCATTAAAGGTCTTGTTACAGTATCCCAATAGGATTCAAGTCAGTACATTGGTTCAGCCACTCCAAAGCCTTAAAGTGTACCTGTGATATCACAGAAAAAATATGCTTATATATGTTACTCACTAGATCATGCAGATGCTTAAAAATGTTTTATTTGTCGAGATTCTGTATTTGGCTTACACGTCTCCTCCCTTCTATTGTTCACTCATTATGAAATCCACTGCTCAGGAAGGGGCGTGTCCGAGGCAAGCACAGAGCCCTCCCTCACTAACCATACATTCCCTTCCTCCCTGACTCTACTGTGCTGTGTCTCATTATTCAATCACTGCAGGCTACTCTGTAACCTTCTTATCTCTGTTTTCAGACAGGATTCTTGTAGGACAGGACTGAGCACAGAGGAGTGCTAATTCTTTCCTCACTTACGGGACTTTGTCCATGTATGTGCTTCAGCTGGGACAAATCTGATGCTGCAGTTGGACAGGACTGTGTTCTAGTTGGTACGGGGACACCCCAGTGGTCTTTTTTTTATAAGCCATGATATCTTTAAAAAGTAGATAAAACTATTTATGAAGTATATTAGAAAGGTTAATGTTTTGACAAGATTTTGATTCTGGTAGTGCTTATTTATTTAGTTTAAACCATTTAGATCTTGTCCTGTCTCATACCACAACTGCCTTTGAGCTTTAGGTCACAAATTGATGGGTGTTTATTCTCTTTTAGGATTTTTTAAGACAGCAGCTTTCATAGTTCCATAATTTATGACAAAATGTCCAGGTCCTGAGGACGCAAAACAACTCCAGACATCATACTACCACACCCACATTTGACTGTTAGTAAGATGGTCTTTGTGTGGAAGATGTTGTTACTTGAAGATGTAATAGGACTTATATTTTTGCAAAACGTTCCACCTTTGAGGTGTCAGTATACACATTATTCTAAACACCTGTAAAGGCTTTATTTTTTTTCTTTTAGGTCAGTGGTGATTTGTGCCATACAACAACTTTACCATGGACATTTTGCCCAATCTCTTTCTTCTTATACAATCATGAATATTGACCACAACCTAGACAAGTATAGCATGTAGTTTAGCTGTTTGTCTGTGATAGTTTGTGACCTGATGAATGAGTCATTGATGAACTCTTGGTGAAGCTTTTATTGTCCAGCCACTCATATGAAAGTTCACTAGCGTTCTGAATACCGTAGCGCTTTTACTGTTGTAGAAAACCAGTTTTTATTTATTATTTTCTTTCTGTCTGTTTTGGTTACAAACGGGCATCCTCCCCACAAGTGAGTGCCAAGAAGCACATTTTTTTTTGGCTAATTACTCAGGATTTCTCTGATATCTCCAAAGACCGTCCAAAGCAACCCGGAGGACGGTATCTATGCTGGCTGCACACGACAGTGGCGTTAAACCTACATAAGGTGTTGTGCTCTTAGTACAACACCTAAAGGTGAGTGCACTACCATCTAGGAGTAATGGCATATTGTCATGCTATTGTCTGTTTCTTTTTTTTTTTTTCTACATACCTACTGAATCTAAAAACTCATAAATGGGGATGCCCACTTTTTAAGATGTGGACAAAAATATGTATCAGTCAGAAACCATAGGATTTTTTAGTACATGTTGATAATGAATGTGCATAGATATTGTGCAACTACCACCAATTATTTGTGCAACGACCAATATTAAATTCCCCATACCATTTCTTTTCTATAAACTTATATGGCTATAGTTAAAAAATTGTGCTAAACTGTGGTTATAGTAAAACATTTTTCACCTTTTCCGGTGTCATATTTCTGCACATTTATTTTATCATACTCTGTAGCTAGCTTTTACTTTAGGTTTTATAGTAAAATACTGTACCACCTACATACACAGCATTTTGTTTATTGTAGCCTTTTTGAGGTTGGTGTCTTTTTTTTAATGAAAACATACCATGCTCTTCATTTGGGCTCTTTATGATGTTTTCATCCATAAACCTTTAATAAAGCAGGAAAATGAATATGCAAAATGTCACCAAATAAAATCAAAACCAATAACGCACGTAAAAAAAGGACACCATTAAATCCCTCGTAGTTTATTGAAGGAGTATGAAGAGAGCAAACACTTTTTCATAGCACTTTATATTTCTGTGCTGAACATAGTTCAAGCTCAGATATCCACATTACACCAAGAGTAAATCTCAGTAATGAATTTGCTCTAAAGCAGAAAAACAAAGTTGAATTTATTTTACTTGTAATACAATGTTAGCATGTTGGCTAGTTAATGCAAGTAAGCAAGTTAATGATGTGTTACATTTAAAAAATATATAATTAGCTTTAAATGTATTTGTTTAAAAAGATAACATAAATTTGTAATTATGTGCACTGTAAAAAAAAAAATCTAAGAATAGAAACAACCGCTTCTCCGCTCCCGGGAACTAATGCTATGGCCGGACCGGAGGGGCGGTGGTCGGAGCACTGAAGTGGGGCAGTACACAGGCATACAGCCTCCAGCCATACACTGTAAATGGCTGGAGGCTGTATGTCTGTGGGGAACACTGCCAGCCTAATGTGGGGGAACACTGCCAGCCTAATGTGGGGGAACACTGCCAGCCTAATGTGGGGGAACACTGCCAGCCTAATGTGGGGGAACACCACTAGCCTAATGTGGGGGGAACTCTGCTGCACCTAATGTGGGGGGAACTCTACTGCACCTAATGTGGGGAGAACTCTGCTGCACCTAATGTGGGGAGAACTCTGCTGCACCTAATGTGGGGGGAACTCTGCTGCACCTAATGTGGGGAGAACTCTGCTGCACCTAATGTGGGAGGAACTCTGCTGCACCAAATGTGGGGGGAACTCTGCTGCACCTAACATGGGGGGAACTCTGCTGCACCTAACGTGGGGGGAACTCTGCTGTACCTTACGGGGGGGAACTGTTCTGCACCTAACGTGGGGGGAACTGTGCTGCACCTAACGTTCCCAGAATCCCAGAATTCAAGGGCCGGCGTTACTACGTCTTGACGCTGGCCCTAGAGCGTGACGTGTGTGAACATGAAGGGGAGGGGTGGGGGGCTCAGTGTCCATTTTGCTTGGGGCCCCCAAAGTCCTTCAAACGTCTCTGGTTAAAACATATATAAACAAGGCATCCACAAGAACTTCTACATTAATAGTCTATGTTATATTTTACTATTTTTGCACAATTGAAGCACATTTCATAGGAAAAAATCCTATTCAGTCACATTCCTTAGTATTGACATTTTTACAGTATTCCACATATGTGAGGCCACCCCTTACATTTTTGTAAATATTTTCTTAGACTTTTAGATCTTTTCATGTGACAGTACTAAAAAAGTTACTTTGCTAAGACATCATGCAGCTGGTGGATGTTAGACATTTTGTGCTCCCTCACCTTCTGTTTTGGTTTGCCTCAATAGGTGCAATAGGGTCTAGGTCAGGAGACATGCTTTGCCAGTCCATCACCTTTACCCTCTGCTTCTTTAGTAAGGCATTGGTCATCTTGGAGGTGTGTTTGGGGTTTTTATCCCGTTGGAATACTGACCTGTGCACAGTCTTTGAAGGAAGGGGATCATGCTT
Source organism: Hyla sarda (assembly GCF_029499605.1). Classification (NCBI taxonomy): domain Eukaryota; kingdom Metazoa; phylum Chordata; class Amphibia; order Anura; family Hylidae; genus Hyla; species Hyla sarda. The sequence continues at coordinate 337,819,454 of NC_079189.1, read as the reverse complement.
TGCTTCAGTATGTTATAGTACATGTTGGCATTCATGGTTCCCTCAATGGACTGTAGCTCACCAGTTCCAGCAGCAGACATGCAGTGCCAGAAGATGGCATTCCAACCGCTATGTTTGACTGTAGGCAAGACATACTTGTATTTGTACTCCTATCCTGATTGCCGCCATACACACTTGACACTTGCCAATAGCAACCAATCAGATCTACCTCTATATATTTGTTTTGTATTGTAAAGTTTTTTTTTTTTTACTATGAATGCTTTTTTATTAGCTTTATCAAACTTATAAAGCTTATTGTTTACCATCAATACATTTACAGTCAATTTATTAGGCTGTGCCTTTTGCCTGGCCTACAAGACATATAGCCACGGCAGTTGTAAGACTCCAATGCCACCACTGCATTCACCATAGAGCATAACATCTAATGGATTATACAGTATAAAAGTAATGAGTTATCTCCAATCCCAGCCATTGTAGGAATATTGTGGCTGAATATTACTGCTGGCACACCTTGCTAATGGCGTGGTTACAGTTCCTATGCCTTTAAAGGGGTACTCCACTGGAAAGCATTTTCTTTTAAATCAACTGGTGCCAGAAAGTTAAACAAATTTTTAAATTCCTTCTTTTATAAAATCACAATCATTCCAGTACTTATCAGCTGCTGTATAATACACAGGAAGTTCGTGCATGTAAAAGCAGCAGAGCAGTACCTCAGAGGTTTTTCATATATGGTTCTCATGTTTATGGTTTATTCACATTTCTATATTTTGGAAAATGGACTAAAACAAACAGACAAAAAGCATCATGGTATGATTTTGGACTTCTGGCTTACAAATACTCATGCAAAACACTAACCAAAATGTGTAAGTGTAAATGAATAAATGTAAATGTATTATTTCATAATACTCCTAATACAGTCTTTATTTTAGGTCTCCTATAGAGCTATTATATAGGACTTCCACTGGCAACTTCATACAATTTTTTTTCCTATTTTTTAAAACACTTAAAATGCCACATATTTCTAGTGGCAATTTTTGCTTTTTTGTTTTTTAAGGGGATATGTCAGGTCTATTTCATGCCTATAGCTGCAGGCATAGGCAGATAGCTGACATGGAGATAAAACACATAATAGCTCAGTTGATGGCTTTTTAAAAATTCATAAAATCAAGTTTTCCTTCCAAGCTCAAGTGCATGCTGCCTCTATTGCACTTGAGTTTAGAAAGTGATTTCATAACCTTACAAACAGCCATCAGCTTAGACACAGCTAATATGTGTTTTATCAGCCCATGTCTGCAGCTCTGAGCATGATATAGAGCTGACAGATTCATTTAAAGGGAATTTCCAGCCAAAAGTGGTAAAAAATATATAAGATATATAACCATGGCTCCACAAGGCATCCCAACTGATTTTTTCAAAATAAGACCGCCATAGCCCCCATAAACAGCCTTCTGAGTGACCATAAAAGTCCTGCTGAGTGAGCAAGAAAAAACTCCAAACACTGGGTGTTGCCCTCCAACCAATCAGGGACACTCAAACATGGCACGCTGAAGCTGTCAACTCTCTGTGCTGAGGAGAAGGAAGTGTGATGTGTCGTCTACGGTAGACGCTAGTCATCAGTGTGATAATATCTTCTGGACTTCCGGCCTAGAGGAAAAGCTGAGAGAAAAGGGATATGTGTTCAGCAAAGATTAAACTTCACATTGCAAAGTTATATAACTTTATCCTGTGCAGTGCAGCTATATGAAGGCAATTTCAATTGGTTGGAGTTCTTCTTTAAGTCCTATAGAGAAGCATGTGGAAAAAACTCCAAAAATGGCATACATTAAAGAAGAAGTATCATGGACAAAAACGTATCCCCTATCTGTAGGATAGGGGAAAACTTTTAGATGTCGGGAGGTCTGAGTGCTGGGGTCCCCTGCAATCTCCTGTATGGAGCCCCAGCTCTCCTTCACAGCGGCGTGTCACACCCCATGCCCAATGCGGGGCCCGTCACGCCCCTCTATATAGCTCTATGGGAGAGTTGAGGATTGCAAAACAGCTCTCCCATAGAGCTATATGGAGGGGCGTAGCTGTTATAGTACCCTATGGGGACAAAAAAAAGTGTAAAAAAAAAGTAATGAATGCATAACCACTCCCCCCTGATAAAAGTTTGAATAACCCAAATTTTCCTATTTTATAAATAAAATAATGTAAATAATAATGTAAAATGTTTATATATATATATATATATATATATATATATATATATATATATATATGTGTGTGTGTGTGTGTGTGTGTGTGTGTGTGTGTGTGTTGTATCGATGCGTGCATAAATGTCTGAATTATTAAAATATAATGTTGTAGAAGGAAAGCAACTTCGGCACTGCTGGAGCCACTACTATTCAAGATCACTGTCAGTAAGCGTCATATGTGTATCCCCGGTCGGTAGATATGGGGTGCTTCACGTACAGATATAGTAAGTGTTCAATTGTATATAAATCATGTAGAAAAATGGAGCACTCACCAATGTCTTGCAGAATCTGTTCAGTCTTTATTCATGAAAGATCTTCTGGGGTACAGGAGCTAGATGGGAGAGCGGTGTGCTGGCGTGGGGGGAGGACTGGGCCACGGACCATATCGCGCATGATGCGCTTCATCAGGCCCCTAGCAAACTTCTGTGTGCAATGTGGTTATATCACCCAAGACCCGTCACCATTGTTTACATTCACCATGGTGACGGGTCTTGGGTGATATAACCACGTTGCACATGGAAGTATGCCTGAAGAAGCGCATCACGCGCCATATGGTCCGTGGCCCAGTCCTCCCCCCACGCCAGCACACCGCTCTCCCATCTAGCTCCTGTACCCCAGAAGATCTTTCATGAATAAAGACTGAGCAGATTCTGCAAGACATTGGTGAGTGCTCCATTTTTCTACATGATTTATATACAATTGAACACTTACTATATCTGTACGTGAAGCACCCCATATCTACCGACCGGGGATACACATATGACGCTTACTGACAGTGATCTTGAATAGTAGTGGCTCCAGAAGTGCCGAATTTGCTTTCCTCTACAACATTATATTTTAATAATTCAGACATTTATGCACGCATCGATACAACACACAGATTCTGTAAGACATTGGTGAGTGCTCCATTTTTCTACATGATTTATATAAAAATATAATGTTAAGTATAACATTAAATGGCGGTAAAGTTCAGAATTCCACATTTTTGATCACTTTTATAGCAAAAAAATCCATAAAAACTGATCAAAAAGTGGTAACGTTAAAAACTACAGATCACCGCTTAAAAAAATGTACCCCCATATGCGGGAAAGTAAAAAAGTTGGACAATTTTAACCTACAAATTTTTCTTACAAAAAGTTATATTTTTTTTCCACTAGCAAAAGGACCTACAGAATAAATATAATGGGGTATATTTATCAATGGATTTAGACTAGTTTTTCCTGTCTAATTTTTTCGCACAGAAAGTCGCAGTCTAAATACGTGCGACTTTACTGCGACTTTTGCTTTAGAGGATTTTTAGAACATGATGCATTCTAGTCTATTTTAGTGCATTCCAGTCTATTTTAGACAGAAAAATGCATTGGTGCTGAATTTATCAAAAGTGACTTTTCAGCGACAAGTCGCATCGGCTGAAAGTACGCCGAAATGTCAGACCATGGTGGAGCAGGTTTAAATACAGTCTAAAGCATAGATCCCGAAGTCTGTGCACAGAATTTATCAAGAGCCATGCGCTGTTTGATAAATTAGGCGCACAATAGACCAGCCTAACCCTCTGTAGTTTGGTCTATATTGATACGGGACATAAACAGCTTTGATAAATATCCCCCAATCACCCTGAGAGTAGAGTATAGTTTTCTTCGTGGGTTTTAATTCTCTACAACTTTTTTTTCCTCTGTATTTACTAAGGTTTCCCTACATTTTGCACTTTTCCCTACATTTTGCTTTTTTTTACACATGCTCAGATCTGTGGGGTTTTCCTCAGCTCAAATCCACCACAATGATGGTGGAAACCTTAGTAAATATGTTGGGTTTTTGTTAAAATGTCGGGGACATGTCCCTTTTTGGTAGCCATGCTGACAACCATGCCCCTTTTTCGGGTTTTCTCAGTAAAATGGGGAGTTGGTCAGGTTTTTTTCAATTCTGGCTCAAATTCTGGCTCATAACCCAACAAAACATGTAGGGTTTATATTAATAAATCAGGGCCACTGTGTAATTTTTACCAAAAAGTGAAAATGTAAAAATGCAACCCCCTAAACATTTCATAATAGCCTTTTTTTCAATTTTGCCCCGCAAAAAAATTTTTTCTTTCATCATACATTTTGTGGTAAAATGAGTGATGTCATTACAAAGTACAATGAAACTGATGAAAAATTGGAAAAGTGATGGATTTTTAAAGACGAGGAGGAAAAAAGGAAATTGCAAAAAACTTCATTAACCTCTTGACGACCACGAGCGTATATTTACGCTCATGGCCGGCTGTAGTTATGTGAAGCGCGCTCAGGAGCTGAGCGCACTTCATACCCGGCAGGTCCGGTTGCTATCAGCAGTCAGGACCCGCAGCTAATACCAGACATCGCCGATCGGGCTAATGTCCAGTATTAACCCTTTAGACGCCGCGATCAAAGTTGACAACGACATCTAAAACGGGAGAAAAGCATTGCCGGTTAGCGCAGTGGGCTGTTAGGGACCACCACAGTGAAATCGCGGCATCCCGAAAAGGTGAGAGGACAGCAGGAGTCTTCTTACCTTGTCTCCCGCTGGAGCAGCAGAGCACCGATAACACTGATCAATGCAATGGCATAGCATTGATCAGTGTCTGCAATCAAGGTATTGCATGTTATAGTCCCCTATGGGGGCTATAACATTGCAAAAAAAAAAAGTGTAAAAAATTGTTGATAAGTATAAAGCCCATAGGGCTGTTTTTGTACGAGGGGCGTAAGTATTTTACGTCTCCTGCACCTCTGGGTGGGGCTTGTAGTGATTAAGGGAGGGGCATGAGTATATAACTTCCCCTTCTCTGCTCAGGCGGGGCGCACGTGATTTTGTGGAAGGTGGTGTTGGATGACAGGTGTATTGTTTGAATCTCCCGCAACTCTTCCGGCCCCTATGCGCTGACACTCTGTTAGGCTCCAAGTTAGGTGGCATGGTCTCGGCATCTTGCGCAGCCCTGACTGCTGCCTCGCGGCAAGATGCATGGCCACTCATCACCGACGGGTAATGTATTGCTATGGATTTCCGGGTGGCGGGATATGACCTCTCTAGGTAAGAAGAGGTTGTGGCTGCGCCGGAGTGATTTGTCGGTCAGCCATTTACTGGCTCCCATGTGGCCGTCTTGGGGGGCTAGGAGGTAGTGGTCCTCTGCCAGCTTCATATAATTTACAAGTTTACACACTCGTTGCAATTATTCTGCATCCATGGGTAAGTTCACTGTGGTACGTGGCTGCAGGCTCGCCCTGCTTTCTCTGGGATTTGTATAGTTCAGTGAGTCTGGGAGCATGGGTTGGGTGTTGTTAGGGGTATTGGGTTGCAGAATGACCCTGTCAATCATTTTCCATTACGCCCGGCGCGCTGCAAGGAGTATTCCAGTGGGGGGTCAGGTTCTATTCTGTGGGGATTGCTGCTCAAGCTGCAGCTTTGCTGTCATGTTGGGTGTAAAATTATTTCCAAGGTGATATCAATATTTCTTTCACATAGTTACTGCTTCTTACTTGATATTGTAGTTTCACTTTCTGTCACATGGCAACGAGCTCCATCGTGGTCAGGGCATCTACGGTAAGAATTGGCAGCAGCTTTTCTTGGAATTATGTGTTGCAATCTGGTGGAATAGACAAAAAAAAAACGCTGTCATAACATAAACCCTTCTCATATATAGGCGAAGCATGTATGCTGTGCATACGCTCATAGCATACGCTCATAACGGTTATACTGCACATGCACTCATAACAGTTATACTGTGCGTAGCATTTATACTGCACATACGCTCAGAGCATGTATACAGCACATACGCTCATAGCATGGTTGCTGCACATATACTCATAGTATTGATACCGCTCATAGCACGTCTGCTGCATGTACACTCATAGCATTATTCTGCACATATAACCATAGCATTTATACAGCACATACGCTCATAGTTTATACCGCACATGCTTTTAGCGTTGTTCAGAGTATACTCTTATGAACATTATACAGCTCAAAGCATTTATATTGTACATGCACTCTTAGCGTTTACATCGCGCATATGCTCATAGCTTTCATACTGCACATACGCATTTATACTGCTCCTGGCATACTGCATGTACACTCATCGGATTTATTTGGCACATACTGCACATACGCTTATAGCATCAATACTGCTCATACCATTGGTACCGCACATACATTCATAGCATTTATACCGTACACACACACTCATAGCAGTTATACTGCACATATACGATCAGAGTATCATAAAACAAACCCGCTAATAGCATTTATAACGCGCGTACACTCAGAGTATTTTGTGCTGCTCGTAGCATGTATGCTGCTTATACGCTCATAGCATGTATTCCGTACATACTTTCTTAACATGTATACCGCACATATGCTCATAGCATTTTAACGCACATATGCTCATAGCATTTATACCACACACACGCTTATAGCGTTTATACTGCTCCCACGCTCAAAGCTTTTACACAGCATATACGCTCATACAATTATACCACATATACGCTCACAGCATTTATACCGCACTTATACACATAGCAGTTATACCGCCCATAGCATTCATACCACATATATATGCTCATAGCCTTCATACTGCACATATGTTCATAGCAATATACTGCACATACGCTCGTGGCATTTATTTGCTTACAAGATTGTAGCATTATTCTGGTTAAGTAGCAGTTATTCTGTACATATGCTCATGGCACTTGTTCTGCACTAATATACATAGCGTTCATACTGCACTTCCTTAATAGTTTTATTCTGCTTGTTTATTCCTTAGCGTTTATACCACATTTGTTCCTTCAGCATTTATACTGTACGTACATTCATGGCATTCATACCGTATATTGGTGCATGAGGTTCTATACGAAAAATATGCTAGTGGCACTGTATTGTGCACACGCTCAGTGCATTTGTACTGTACCTGAGTTCGTAGTATTTTATGCATGTATTTACTATTAAAAAAAGCAAAAATGCTCCAGCTTGATGCAGTGGGCTGGTATGTTTGCACCGACTAGTGGTTTAGTTATTGTTGTGAGGTTTCCCATAAAGCGTCCTGATTGGACGTATATTACAGTGGGTATAGCGGGTGTTGTATAGGCACATACTTAGCATGTTGCTTCATTCTGCACATTCAGGTTCACGTGTCTTAATCGTGAATCCGGTTAGCTTGTCATTCTGTGCACACGGTTACCTTGTTATTTAGGAACATGGTTAGCACGTTTCATTCAGGGCATCCGGTAATAGTATATCTTTTTCTATGCATACGGTTTAGCATGTGTTTCAAGCTGTGTACATGGTTGGCATGTTTATTGTTTTTGTATGGTTAGCATGTCATCGTGTATGTATGGTTAGCAAGTTCTATAGGGCATATATGGTTAGCATGTTTATTGTGTATGTAGGGTTAGCATGTTTGGAGTGCATTCGGTTGTTCAGTTGTTCAGTACATTGGCGTGTGTACTAATTTTGTGGTTAGCTTCATTTGGATGTCTGTCGCATCTCATGCTGTATATATATTTGTAATATACGATTACAGATTTCATATCGTGCATAAGTTTATTGCAGCTATAGGAGCATATTTCTGGTGTCTTCCAAATCGGCAAAGGAATGCATTAACATAGATTATTCTTACTGGCTCGTTTCCAGTGCAATTACATTTCGAGTAGTATGTTGTGGGGTTGTGCATACTGTTATCGTGTTTATTCTGGCTTTATTCTGTGCTTACGGTCAGCATGTCTATACTTTGCATGCGGTTAGGGTGTTTACACTGTGCTTAAGGTCAGTGTTTTATTCAGGCATATGATTAACATGTTGTATTCTGTGCTTTCGGTTAGCATGTTGCGGTCAGAATAGTTATGTGCATACGGTTAGTCTATTTGGTTTTAAATTAGACCTGTCACGTTTACAGGCATGATGGTTTCACTTAGACCTGTCACATTTACAGGCACGATGGTTCATTTAGACCTGTCATGTTTATAGGCACGATGGTTTCATTTAGACCTGTCACATATACAGGCAGGATGGTTCATTTAGACCTGTCACGTTTCTAGGCACGATGGTTTCATTTAGACCAGTCACGTTTACAGGCACGATGGTTCATTTAGACCTGTCATGTTTACAGGCCCGATGGTTTCACTTAGACCTGTCATGTTTACAGGCACAGTGGTTTTAATTAGACCTGTCACATCTACAGGTCGATGGTTACGTAGGGACCTGTTAATCTGTAACTGGTCATCACTCCAGTAGATTAGTTGGGTCAGAATGATTGGCAGTTTGGGTATGTCTGTACGGTATAGTCTAAATCTTCAGGTAAGGGGCTTCATGAGCCTTGTTCGGGCAACTGACTACATGACCCACGTGGTTAGCATGTAGATGAGTTCTTGCTTGCCATTTACCTGACGGTTTGTTTTTTTGCGTTTTAAACAGCAGGGAATTGGGGATTTTCAGGCATACCATAGAGCTATCCTGTCAGTGTCACTTTGTAGTGAGGTTACCACTATGCATGTTAATAAGTATTTCAGTTAATATATATCCATCAGTTCCTGTTGTCACGGACAGGTAGTTCTTTCACAGAGGACATTACTGCCACAGCTTATCAGGTCCAGGTACCGCCTCTAGTACTCACTAGTTGGTAGTTGCTATTTCTGGCATGTAAGGTAGAGTCTACTTTAGGGTACGTGAAGCTTGCTGCTAGGGGTGTGTTGTGTTATTTATGTATTATTATTCATCCTATCATGGTTGCTTTTTGCCCTCTATAGGTGTGCCCTCAATACGTGGTTATGGCACAACTCAGACCGCTATGTGAAGTTAGGTTGTACAGGTATGTATGTAATGTCTACAGGCACTAGCACATGTCTGGAGCCCTGAGCACAAGTATAAAGCCCATAGGGCTGTATTTGTGTGAGGGGCATAAGTATTTTACATCCCCTGCACCTCTTGGTGGGGCTTGTAGGAATTAAGGGAGGGGCGTGAGTATATAACTTCCCCTTCTCTGCTCAGACAGGGTGCATGTGATTTTGTGGAACCCTCCCAACCCTCCCTTAATTTATTCCATAATGGTATGCCCTCTATAGGCGTGCCCTCAATTAACGGTTATGGCACAACTCAGAGCGCTATGTGAAGTTAGGTTGTACAGGCATGTATGTAATATCTCCAGGCACTACTACATGTCTGGAGCCCTGAGCACAAATGTGATTTAACCCCTTCCCTAATAAAAGTCTGAATCACCCCCTTTTCCCATTAAATAACATTTTTGTATAAAAATAAAGATATGTGGTATTGCTGCATGTGTAAATGTCAGAACTATAAAAATGTAATGTTAATTAAACCGCAAGGTCAATAGTGTACACATAAAAACATTCCAAAGTCCAAAATTGCATATTTTTGGTCACTTTGTATATCCTAAAAAATTTATAAAAAGCGATCAAAAAGTCCCATAGAAATAAAATGGTACCGATAAAAACTTCAGATCACGGCGCAAAAATGAGCCCTCATATATCCCTGTATACAGAAAAATAAAAAAGGTCAGAAGATGACAATTTTACACATACTAATTTTGGTGCCTGTAGTTATAATTTTTTTTAAAGAAGTAAAATAAAATAAAACCTATATAAATTAGGTATCCTTATAATTGTATGGACCTACAGAATAAAGATATGGTGTCATTTTTAACGAAAAGTGTACTGCATAGAATCGGAAGCCCCCAAAAGTTAGAAAATGGCGTTTTTTTTTCCGGTTGTGCCGTAAATTTTGTAGTGAAATGATTGATTTTATTAAAAAGTACAATTGGTGGCGCAAAAATAAGCCCTCATATGGGTCTGTAGGTGCAAAATTTAAAGCGTTATGATTTTTAGAAGCTGATGAGGAAAAAACGAAAATGCATACCCTGCATCCTTAAGGGATTAAACATTAAATCAATTGTGTTTCTGTGACAGTTGTCATGCCTAAAACTGTGCCAGGTTTATGTCACATCAGTCTTGGGAGCAGTGCAACCTGGATTTTGCCCCAACCACTATCCCTACCTATTTGGAAGAATCACCCTAAATTGTGCCCCCCAATTGGTCTATGGTTGTACACTGATGTACAAGCAGAGACATCAGATTATTCAGAAATGTCAAGCAAACCAAGTGGGCAAGACATGACAGATATGGTACAAAATCAGCAGAAAACACAAGAACAAGCCAGAAGTCAGCAACCAAGAGGGTAGTGTAGTACAAAATCACAAATCAATGAAGCGTCCAGACAGGCAATAGGTCAAACTTAGATAGCAGCAGAACCCTGTGGGAACCCTGTGATTACATGATCAGTCATGTGAACACAAGAATCTATTTTTATAGACAATGCTTTATTACCATACACAGAAAATCACATGAAATGTCTTCTCTCCTGGGTGTGGCAGTCGTGAGCAGCTGAATTAATGTGTATTGTTGTGGGTTTAAGTAACTGGACCCTAAACAGTTAAAACAACACTATAGATATGCTTAGTGTAGGGCCTGATGGTACATTGGATGAAACACGATTTCTCTTTTTTCTCTATACTAGTCATAACATAATGTATCTATTTTGCCAAGAGAATTTCTCTAACAAGAACTGTTGAGTTCATCAAATGTCTTTCAGGGAAATTCTTTAAAAACATTGGAGCTGATAAGAGTTTCATTGTCAACATGAATATTATCATTTCATTTGTTATAAATATGCTAGAATAGCAAATAATTTTTCATATTTGTAAGTAACTAAATTGATGACTGACAAAACTGAAGTGAGCTTCTTCCACAACAAACTTTTTCTAGGCTAAGTAAAAACATGGAATGAAAATGCATCTTTTTTAACTGGTTGTCTAGCTGTTTGTCAGAGGACATCTCTTTCTTTCATCTTGTCATACCTACTCCGCTCTTTGAAATGTTTGCATCTATGAGCTAAAGAACACTCAGTGGAAAAGCAAAAAGAGGACACAGAGAAGGACTGACAAGAAGTACAGCAATATGCATTTTTGTCTAACATTCTTAACGCTTAAATGAAGGCAATATAAGAATGATATTTTCAGTAACTAAAAAAACAAGAAAAAATTGAGGGTAAAATGTTATTTACAGCACATCACCAGTGAAAAACTGGTTTATGAATATTAACTGAAATGAATGCCTTGTTTTCTCCCAATTATTGGCCAATCTATCTAAATGCTGTCAACTTCTTTAAGTTATTTCTTGCCACCAAAAAGAGAAAGATTCTGAATTATATATATTATTATATGTAAAAATATAAATAGATGATATTTTTCTTCAACTTTAGTAAAGCACACAGCTCGTCTTTTAGTCTCCAATATATATATATATATATATATATATATATATATATATATATATATATGAATCGAATAGTAAGACAGCACCGGGGATAGACCTCTGTGCACGTTGTCGCCCAGGTTGCCAACCCAGGGTTAAAGTACAGCAAGTCCAAAAATCCCAGCACCAGTCAGGTCTTGGACCGTGAAAAAAGCTGGAAATTCAATGCATGTTGCTTGACAAAGGCTACTGCTGCCGAAATGTTGCACTTTATTTGGGAATAAAGATTTCCAGCTTTTTTCACAATCCAAGACCTGATCGGTGATTTTTGGACTTGCTATACATATATGTATATATATATATATATACATACATATATATATATATATATATATATATATATATATATATATATATAGTGACACCTATGCAGGATTGGTTAAGAGACAGTTGAGAGATTGGTTGAGAGGAGGTATACTTCTCCTAGATTCCTCTCCTATGTGAGGTAACAGTAGGGCCTCTTCTTACCTGCTGGTTGGTAGTTGATTTACAGAATCAGAGGACAGATATTTAAGAAAGCCAGAAGGTCAGTTAATTCTCTCTGGCTAGGGACACAAAAATCCTATTTGTATGAGAGACTAATGTGAGTAAAAGGTTGCCGAAGGGGTTTTTGGTAAGCTGGCAGAGAGAAACTCTGCAACTGGTGGTTAAAGGGGAATTCTATGATTTTTTCTTTATTTGACTATGCTACAGGGGCTGTAAAGTAAGTGTAGTTCATAATATAGTGTCTATACCTGTGTTTGATGGATGGTCTCGTAATTATTATGTGATCTTTGCCCAGATGTTTATTTTTAACAGCAAAGTGTTGTGTCAGCTTTTCCCAGATTGCAGTGATGCCCAAGACATTAAATCACTAGTCAGGTGTTAAAAAGGGAGCGTGTCTGTGCTTCAATAGGTGTAGTGACCTCTGGGTGGAAGGGAGATCCTTCTCTGCAGGGCTGCAGGGAATTGTAGCTCAGAAATGCTGTAATGGGTGGGGTGACCAATGTGTGGGAGGGAGAAAAGTGACCTCACAGATACAAACAAGGGATCCTGGGACTTGTAGTTGGAGGGCTAGGCTGTTTATGGTCTGTTTTTGGTCATTCTCTTGTAGATAAAATCTACAGCAGGATCCAGTAACAAGCAAGTGGATGATATCTTCCAAATCTCATTGACATGCTCTTGAAAATTTTCATGTGGTAATTGACCTGCCCTATGGATTTAAAAATCCAAAACATGTCAGTTTACTTTGCAGACTGAGCACGGATGTGTTGTGGATATTCCCTATTGAGATGTAAAGTTGGAGATTTTGCTGTAGCTAAAGTCTATCTGCAGCAAAATGATATACAATAAAAAGAGCAGCATACTCTCCTTATCAATCCCTTGCTACTACAATGCCAGTGTCCTTAATAAACATAGACTAGTGGGACTAGGGAAGCACTGGTATGCAATACAATCTTGCTGTATCTAATCTTCTAATGTCTACTACATTGGGGCTGTTGGAAGACAATAGTCTCCTAGTTTAATGTCAGAGTAATAAATGTTATTGCTCAAGTCTGGATGTTTAGATGGAGATTCCATCTGTAAGCCTTTTTAAGAATCCAGGATCTTTCAGCCAATTTCAGCCATAAAAAGGTTTGGCTAGAGCTGTTAGGGTGCAAATTCTGCAAGTATATTCCTGTGCAGCAGACTCCAATTGTTTTCAATGGGATTATATTTCATCATGCATACTTGCACTTTTAGTCCCAAAGATAATGTAGACACAACTTCAATGTATAATGCTGCATCTGTCTTAACCTAAAGAAATGTCCAACAAACAACTAACATTTCCAAATACTCTCATATTCAGAAAAAATAATGCACCAAGAAGAAGCTGTTGGAATCAAATTACGTTTTATTTTTATGTGTGAATGTAATGATGATATTTGAAAGTGATTTCAATGTTAGAGCGAAAGGGTAACTATTGGGGAAAATTGTGTAATTGAAAGGAGGCTCTAGTACACTGTTGGACCATCTCTATCTAAGATACAAGATGAGATACAGTTGAACATAGAAGGATACTGGTCTCATATGGCATCCTGAAGAACATTTGCCCACAGATATTTCAGGTGGGCACACTCATGTTGCTGTTGATGTTACTCAATAAGTGATAAATTTGGTGATCGGCCAGGCCAAGAAAACCCTTGCTATGTTTGGGTGAGCATTATCCTGCTGAAAATGCCAATTGAAAGGCCTGCCATGAGAGACAACATGTGACCACAGGATGTCCTGTACATATCTTGGATTGTTTTGACAACATTGTAATTTGATCTCAGCACACTCTATGAGACTGCCATCATATACCCCTTTAACCTCTAGGGGAAGAATGGCGTACAGATACGACCTTGCTCCCTGGTACTTAAGGACCAAGGGTGTACCTTTACACCTGTAGGAATTTTGGTCCCCGCCGTGCACCGGCGGGGTACCGGACCGGGGTGACTGCTGATATCTGTCCAGGGGGGTCCTGCGATCGCTGAAAATCGCTGGTGATAAACACTGGCGATTTGCAGCTATTCCAGGTCATACGGGTCTGCGGTGACCCGGAAAATAAGGGGGATCGGGGTGCCACCCCTCCTATCCCTGCTATTGGTCGTCTAGAATCGACAACCAATAGCAGATCGGGGGGGGGGGGGGGGTTAACTTTCGGTTTCCTCGTTCTACCCACCCACAATAAGCCAGGCAGAACGGGAACTGGCGCCAAAGACCCACTTACCCATCGGCAGTGGCAGCGGCAGCGTGCGGCGATCGATGGCAGAAGAGGACAGCGATGCTGATCACTGGATCCTTCAGAAGCCGGTGTGTTGCCTAGCAACTTCTGGAGAGCTACAATTTGAGACCACTATACAGTGGTCTCTAAACTGTAGCCCTCCAGATGTTGCAAAACTACATCTCCCAGCATGCCCAGACAGCTGTTTGGGCATGCTGGGATTTGTAGTTTTGCAACAGCTGGAGGGTCACAGTTTGGAGATCACTGTGCAGTGATCTCTAAACTGTGGCCCTATAGATCTTGCAAAACTACAACTCCTAGCATGCCCACACAGCAGTTTGCTGTCTGGGCATGCTGGGATTTGTAGTTTTGCAACATTTGGAGGGCC